>NC_069503.1:516870214-517490214 GCF_027579735.1 Bombina bombina | reverse complement strand
CATGAATATGCCCCTTTAATGTTATAGGATTTACTCTTCTCCCTGTATTGTAGCAAGTGTTCACCTGGGGTATTAAAGGCAGAGTTAATTTGTTTGTTTATAACCCTTGTTTTGTAACCTTTTTCTCTGAATGATTAGGACAGTGTGATGAGGTGTTTGTCACGGTCCTTGGTTTCTGAGCAAATTCTGTGATATCTGGTGGCCTGACTGTAGATTACGGATTTTTTAATGTGATTGGGGTAGGAGCTGGAGCTGTGGAGGTAGCTGCATCCAGGGCCGCCACTAGAAATGATGGGGCCCCTGACTTAACCATTGATCAGCCCCCCCCCCTCCTTTGACATTTGCAATTTTTGACCAAAACGTATATGCACTTTATTCTTAAGTGTCTATTTAAACTTGGAAATGTTGTAAAGGTAGTAACATACAAACATACAGACACACTCATACACTGAAACACTCACACATAAGGAGTCACATATAGACACTCTAGCAGACATGCAAAGAAACACACTCAGACAAAAACACCCAAACAGACACTCAGCACTTGTTTACTTTGACCTGACAAGTAATGAGGTAAACTACAGTTTTGTAAAAAAAAAAAAAGGAGATTTAGAAAACAAAATATGGGGTTCTGATTATCTTTTTGTAAAGGAAGATGCCAACTAAATGATGACAACAGCATGCAGTGGCTGAAAGGAAGGGCCCTGAACTGCTTAAACAATAATTTAAAGGTTAAATGGTGGATTGGTGACTTCTGGAAAGGTCTCATTAGTCTCAAAGTCTGTAGAAAGATGTGAATAATCAGTAGTAAGGTCAAAATGTATTAAAAAGGAACAGACAATGGACACACACACAAACTCAAACTTGCACATACACCCAAGGAAACACCGACAGAGACAGCCTCAGAAAACACACAAAGACACACACACAGAGACACTCACAGAAAACACACAAAGACATACACACACAGAGAGACAACCACATAAAACACAGAAAGACATACATACACACACCCTCACTGAGACATCCACAGAAAACACACAAAGACATACACACACCCTCACAGAGACACCCACAGAAAACACACACCCTCACAAAGACATTCACAGAAAACACAGACATACATACATACACACAAACACACACCCTCACAGATACATCCACAGAAAACACAGACATACATACCCACCCTCACAGAGGCATCCAGAGAAAATACACAAAGACAAACATACACGCACCCTCACAGAGACACCCATAGAAAAAGCTCAAAGTCATATGCACTCACCCTCACAGAGAGACCCACAGAAAAAAATACATATACACTCATAGAGACACAAACCAAAGCACAAAGACATAAACACAGACACCCACAGAAACACTCACAGGAGGAAACATTTATGCACCTTGCATCCCCTAAATCAACAGTGTGTGACATGCATGATAAAAAAAATTGCAGAAATTAAGAGATCACTTTTTAAAGAATCATATTTGTAAATGTGCAAAACAAAAATAATTCTGTGAATTCAAAATTGTACATTAATGATCTGGGTAGATGGCTAGATGAAGAAAAGTACTTTTAAAAGGTTGACATATGTTTTTCCCCATTTTCCTCAACCAAGAGCACCACTTCAAATATAGTTTACAAATGTTCCCATCTGTTAGCTGTACTTATGGATTTTGAAAATGCTGTACTCTATATGGTCTTGGTGGAACCATAAGCTGTGGTACTCATACCATTAGATCTGGTTAAATAAAGGTATTAGGCTTGTTGGTATGTATTTCAAAATTAAGTCAGCTGTAGTGAGAACTGAACAGTTTTAAGTTAACCTGTCTCATTTCAAACACTGAGCAATCTTAGTCTGAGAGTATAACATGTTATGCAGATGTAAAAATCTTAGATAAAATGCCTCCTTGCATCTGGAAAGTCCTTCCATAAAGGGGCAGTAAACTGGAATGTAATATATATATATATATATATATATGTCCAAAAAAATGGAGGGCACTCACAGGTTTTAAAGTAACTTTAAAACCTGTGAGTGCCCTCCATTTTTTTGGACATACTTACTATTTGAGGATAGCACCCGGGGCATTAATACATTGCTGTGGATGGAGTGCTAGGCTACCGGCTACGGATTATATATATATATATATATATATATATATATATATATATATATATATATATACTGTATATATAATTTTAAAAAAAATGCATATCTGCCAAAAGAGCACCTACCATTTGTGTATTAAGGAGGAAGCATTTCTGCATGGTTTTAAATATAGAATTTCTACAGCATTGTCAAATAATCATAAATACACTGCTGCTAAAAAATGTGTTTTTATGGACCCCTGGCCCCATACAACTACTACCACACTGAAGTTGCAATCAGAAATTGTACAAAGAAATAAAAAACAGTCCTACCTCCTCTGCAAATGAAAGTGATCTGCCGTCTGACTCAGGCATACACTGTACAAACAAAGTGCCAAGTCTGTCTCACACTGTACATAGTGGTTTAGCGCACACTCAGAAATCCTCTCAAATGCTAATACTTTTCTCCTTGTAATAACATTTCCCATGCTCAATTAGTGCTCTGCTGTAGTACCCACTGGTGGCTGCCAAATTTTTTTTTTTTAGTTCTTGCCTCATGGGGCCCCTGACAGGATTCACCCCTGTCAACCCCTGATGGCAGCCCTGGCTGCATCTATCTGTTGGTTTCATGTATATAAATATAAATGTATACATATATAGACATATATAGAAGTGCATTGGAGCCCTTTGCAGTTAAGTACAGGAAAACATGTAAAAGCATATTCATGCAATATTATTTTTTAATAAAGGCCTTAACTATGCATTTACTGTAAATATTTCATATCCCTATGTTTTGCATGTTATACGTATTTGTAAATAGAAATCCCTATATATGTATACCTATATATAATTATATATATATATATAGAGAGAGAGAGAGAGCTTGAGAGAGATATTCTGTTATATGAAGAACATTGCAATATGAAATATTCGTATTTTGGTGTGGGTCAGTGCAAATGAGAAAATTACAAGAGTAAGGTGGGGGTTTTTCACTTTTTTTCTCCATTGACTTCTATGGGTGAATACATGAACGCGCACGCAATATTCTAACTACAGATTTTTCGCTCAGCGAGTTGGCTGGAGTAAAAATATTGAACTTTCAACACATAAAACGAGCACAGCCCGACAAATGCAAAAATCTTAATTCTAGTGCATCTAACACACGAGCTGGAGCATTAATTTGGGCTTCACGCGTAATCTGGCCATAAATAAATAATGTAAAATTACTAGGTGTCCTTCCCTATAATAACAATAATAATAGGAACATTTTTATTTTTTTTGCTTAGTATTATAAAACTAAATTCAATTAAAAAGCCTCATTTAGCACTCTTGAAACACTTGTGTCTAAATTTCATGTCCAATGTATTTCTCTCTGATCTGATAACAATTTTCTGTTGCCCCCTTGTGGTAGTCTAAGAACATGTTCAGTACACTGAAACAACCGATTCAAAATTGTTGTGATGATTGTGTAAATGCCGAACATTCGGCTAGATTACGAGTTTTGCGTTATGAGTAAAAAAGCAGCGTTAAGTCTCATAATGCTGCTTTTTCACTACCGCTGCTATTACAAGTCTTGTAGGTACAGCTGTCTCACACACTTTTTTGGCTGTACCGCAAATTAAGTTACGCAATTTTTGTTAAGTCTTTTTTCAATGGGACTTCCATAGCGCCGGTAGTACAAGCTTTTTTTTGGAGGCCAAAAAGTGAGCGGTACAGCCTATCCCGCAAGATTCGTAACGCATTATGGAGTCAGTAGTTATGAGTTTTACACTACAAAGCTGTAGCATAAAACTCATAACTAAAGTGCTAAAAAAAAACTACACTAACACCCATACACTACCTATTAACTCCTAAACCGAGGCCCTCCCGCATCGCAAACACTAAAATAAATGTATTAACCCCTAATCTGCCGCTCCCGACATCGCTGTAACTAGAATAAACATATTAACCCCTAAACCACCGCACTCCTGCCTCGCAAACACTAGTTAAATATTATTAACCCCTAATCTGATGCCCCTAACATCGCCGCAACCTACATTACAGTTATTAAGCCCTAATCTGCCGCCCCAACGTTGCCACCACTATACTAAAGTTATTAACCCCTAAACCTAAGTCTAACCCACTAACTTAAATATGATTAAAATAAATCTCAAGAAAACCTACTATTAATAACTAAATATTTCCTATTTAAAACTAAATACATACCTATAAAATAAACCCTAAGATAGATACAATATAACTAATAGCTTAGGGTTTATTTTTATTTCACAGCTAAGTTTGTATTTATTTTAACTAGGTAGAATAGTTACTAAATAGTTATTAACTATTTACTAGCTACCTAGCTAAAATAAATACAAATTTACCTCTAAAATAAAACATAACTTGTCTTACACTAACACCTAACCTTACACTACAATTAAATAAATTACCTAAATTAAATACAATTAACTAAATTAAATACAAATACCAAAAAACAAACACTAAATTACACAAAATAACAAACAAATTACAAGATATTTAAGCTAATTACACATAATCTAATAGCCCTATGAAAATAAAATAGCCCCCCCAAAACAAAAAAAAACCCTAGCCTAAACTAAACTACCAATAGCCCTTAAAAGGGCCTTTTGTGGGGCATTGCCCCAAAGAAATCAGCTCTTTTACCTGTAAAAAAAATACAAACAACCCCCCCAACAGTAAAACCCACCACCCACACAACCAATTCAAAAATAAAACCCTAACTAAAAAAACCTAAGCTCCCCATTGCCCTGAAAATGGCATTTGGATGGGCATTTCCCTTAAAAGGGCATTTAGCTCTCTTGCTGCCCAAACCCTAATCTAAAACTAAAACCCACCCAATAAACCCTTAAAAAATCTTAACACTAACCCCCGAAGATCCACTTACAGTTTTGAAGACCGGACATCCATCGTCAATGAAGCCAGGAGAAGTCCTCAACAAAGCGGCAAGAAGTCCTCTACGAAGCCGGGAGAAGTCTTATCCAAGCCGGGAAAAGTGGTCCTCCAGACTGGCAGAAGTCTTCATCTAGACGGCATCTTCTATCTTCATCCATCCGGCGTGGAGCGGGTCCATCTTCAAGACATCCGGCGCAGAGCATCCTTTTCTTACGACTCCCAACGAATGAAGGTTCCTTTAAGTGACGTCCTCAAAGATGGCATCCCTTAGATTCCGATTGATAGAATTCTATCAGCCAATCAGAATTAAGGTTGAAAAAATCCTATCAATAGGATTGAGCTTGCATTCTATTGGCTCATTCATCAGGAGTCATCCTAAGAAGAGGATGCTCCACGCGGATGTCTTGAAGATGGACCCGCCCAGCGCCGGATGGATGAAGATAGAAGACCGTCTGGATGAAGACTTCTGCCGTCTGGAGGACCACGTCTCCCAGCTTCATTGAGGACTTCTTGCCGATTCGTTGAGGACTTCTCCCGGCTCATTGACAATGGATGTCCGGACTTTAAAACTGTAAGTGGATCTTCAGGGGTTAGTGTTAGGTTTTTTTAAGGGTTTATTGGGTGGGTTTTAGTTTTAGATTACGGTTTGGGCAGCAATAAAGCTAAATGCCCTTTTAAGGGCAATGCCCATCCAAATGCCCATTTCAGGGCAATGGGGAGCTTAGTTTTTTTAGTTAGGGTTTTATTTGGGGGGTTGGTTGTGTGGGTGGTGGGTTTTACTGTTGGGGGGTTGTTTGTATTTTTTTTACAGGTAAAACAGCTGATTTCTTTGGAGCAATGCCCCACAAAAGGCCATTTTAAGGGCTATTGGTAGTTCAGTTTAGGATAGAGTTTTTTTTTATTGGGGGGGGGCTTTTTTATTTTGATAGGGCTATTAGATTATGTGTAATTAGCTTAAATATTTTGTAATTTGTTTTTTATTTTGTGTAATTTAGTGTTTTTTTGTGTGTAATTTAGGTATTTGTATTTAATTTAGTTAATTGTACTTAATTTAGGTAATTTATTTAATTGTAGTGTAAGGTTATGTGTTAGTGTAAGGTTTTATTTTACAGGTAAATTTGTATTTAATTTAGCTAGGTAGTTAGTAAATAGTTAATAACTATTAAGTAACTATTCTACCTAGTTAAAATAAATACAAACTTAGCTGTGAAATAATAAAAAAAACCTAAGCTAGATACAATGCAACTATTAGTTATATTGTAGCTAGCTTATGGTTTAGTTTACAGGTAAGTATTTAATTTTAAATAGTAATTATTTATTTATTAATAGTAGGTTTTATTTTGATTTATTTTAATTATATTTAATTTAGGGGATGTTAGAGTTAGGGTTAGACTTAGGTTTAGGGGTTAATAACTTTAGTACAGTGGCGGTGACGTTGGGGGCGGAAGATTAGGGGTTAATAAATGTAGGTAGGTGGCCGCGATGTTAGGGGCGGCAGATTAGGGGTTAATAAATAATATTTAACTAATGTTTGTGATGCGGGAGTGCAGCGGTTTAGGGGTTAATATGTTTATTACAGTAGTGGCGATGTCCGGAGCGGCAGATTATTTATTTATTTTTATTTATAAAATATTTTACCAGAAAGGATACATTGAGATTTCTCTCGTTTTCAAGTATGTCCTGGGACCACAAAACATTGCATTGATACAATAGTGTACAATAAAATACAAAAACAATAATAATACACAATATATGCAAACATTTAACATAGAACTGGTAGGAAATATTTAATCAACAATGACAGGTGCATTCTGTTTTGAGATATGTAGAGAGGGATCTCTTAAAGGATATTAGGCTTGGGTAAGTTTTTAAAAGTGTAAGGGAGGTCATTCCATAATTGTGGTGCTCTGTAGGAAAAGGAGGATCGAGCTGCTTTCTTTTTGTATTGAGGCAAGCTAAATAATGTGCTGTTATTGGACCGGAGGTTATAGGAGGTGGGAATAGCAGGGCAGAGCATTCTGCTCAGGTAGGGTGGGAGCTTCCCAGAAAGGCTCTTAAACACAAGGCAGGAAAGATGGAGGGTGCGTCTGGATTCCAGCGACAGCCAGTTTAGTTCTTTTAGCATGTCACAATGGTGGGTCCTGTAGTTACATTGTAGCACAAAGCGGCAGAGCGAGTTATACAATGTATTAAGTTTATTAAGGTGAGTTTGCAGTGCAGGTGCATATACTACGTCCCCATAATCCATGATTGGCATCAGCATTTGCTGTACAATCTTTTCCTTTACTGTAGGGCTGAGGCAGGATTTGTTTCTGTACAGGGCACCTAGTTTTGGATAAAGTTTAGATGCAAGTTTTTCTATGTGGAGGCCAAAAGATAGATTGGGGTCTAACAACATACCTAAGTATTTAAAAGAGTGGACTGCGGTCAGCGTGCAATTGGATTTTGTTTTGATGCGAAGATGGGAATTTTATAATTTGTGTAATTTAGGTCCCGTTCCAAAGATCATTGTGACAGTTTTGTCAGTGTTTAGGAAGAGTTTGTTTTTTGAGATCCACTTTTCTACCTCTGTGAACTGGTCTTGGAGCACTGCTTCAAGCTGCAGCAGATCGGAATTGTTTGCATAGATTACCGTGTCATCTGCGTACATGTGTACAGTTGAGGATTTGCAGACATTAGGCAGATCATTTATAAATAATGTGAATAGTAGGGGGCCGAGAATGGAACCTTGGGGTACACCACACGTGACTGGGAGAGGGAGGGAGTCGCTGTCAGAAATGGAGACATATTGTGATCGATCCGATACATATGATCAAAACCAGGTTAACGGACGATCAGCCAGCAATACCAGAGTTTTTTAGTTTGAGCAGTAGTATGTCGTGGTCTACTGTGTCTAAGGCCTTTGCAAAATCAAGGAAAATAGCTCCAGTTAGGTCTCCTTGTTCCATGCCAATTTGGATGTCGTTGCAAACTTTTAGGAGGGCAGTTGTAGTGGAGTGATTCAGGTGAAAACCTGATTGATCAGGGGTCAGATAGTTAGATTGTTGGTAATACTCACATAATTGCGTATGGACGCATTTTTCTAAGATTTTTGACAATACTGGGAGCAAAGATATAGGGTGATAATTAGAAACCAAGGTTAACTCCCCACTTTTATGGATAGGCACTACTCTTGCAGTTTTCCAAAGTTTGGGTATGTATCCAGACACCAAGGATTCATTAATTAGGGTTGTGACCGGTTTAGCAATTGCCGGCGCACTGAGCTTCAACAGCATTGCTGGGATTTGATCAGGTCCAGACTGGTTTTTCATTTTTAGATTATTACGGTGTTTCTTAATGACATTGATGGGTACAGTTCTAAAATTGAACTTCTCTATATTGGGTCTTTGCTGATTTAGTGGGGCCTGATCCACATTTGTAGAACAGGACGCGTGTCATTTATTAGTTTGTCCATCAGGGTCGTGGAGCATCTGACAAAATAACTATTAAAGGCATTTGCTACTTCTAAGGGGAGTTGCAGGGTATGTTTGTCCACATTGACAGTGGACGGTTGGAGTGGATTGGTGGAGTTTGTAAGATATTTATGAGTTTCCAAAACTTTCTAGGGTTTGATATGTTATTGTTCAGATTTTCACAGAAATATTGGGCCTTGGCCAATTTTTTTGATTAGAGCATATATTTTGCCATTTTCTATAGACACAGTGATCGTTCATAGAGCCTGTATGTTTGAATTTTGACCACAATGAATCCCAAAACTGGTACATTTGAATGAGGTCAGCTGTGATCCAATTCAAGTGTACTCCTTTTACTCTCACCTTACGCAGCGGGGCATGTAAATTCCAAACTTGTAGGAGTTCAGACTGAAAGAATTAAACTGCAGAGTCTAGATCAGGGATTAAGTTCAATCTGTGCCAGGGGAGGTTATGGATGTCAATTAGAAAAGATTGAAGATTACATTTTTTGAAGGATCTGGTGATTTTAACCTTGGGAGAGGATTTAGTTGCCTTTATTTTGCGCAAGCAGTACACTAAGCAGTGATCACTGAAATTGTTAGGGAGAACACCTGCCTCCTGGATTCAGACGGGAGAAGTGGCGAGAATCCAGTCGAGCAGGATGTGATTATGGCTTTTGATGTTTATGCGAGTTGGGAAGGAGATTAATTGCGTTAGCTGCAAAGATTTAAACAGCAAGCGACAACTATTATTTTTTGGATTCAGCCAATCAATATTAAAATCTCCAAAAACCAAAATTTAACTTTTTGGGTTTTGAGCTATGGTTTCACTAAGGAGATGTGCTATGTCAGAAATTGAATGCACAGGGGAGCTAGGTGGGCGGTAGAATCCCGCAACAATGATTGATTTACTGCACGGGATCTCAATTTTGCCAAAAAGGTAATCAAAGGTGGCAGAAGAGCTATATTTTTGTAAGAGGGTGTACTTTATGGAAATGTCAGCATAAATTACAATGCCGCCTCCTCTCTTTGCTCTATCATTTCTATGGCATGAATACCCATGTATTGCAATGGCAGAGTCAGGTATTTTTGCGGTTAGCCACGATTCAGAGATCACAATGATTTTGGTCTTGTAATGTGAACACCAAGCTTGCATTGCATCGATTTTTGGCAGTAATCTGTGGATATTACAGTGCACAAAGGCGAGGCCTTTTTTAGCTGTAAGGCTAGGAATGGAATTTGTTGCTGGTTCAGGGTTAGACTCTACATCATTTGCAAGGGCAAGTAACATAAGGAATAGGAATAGGAGTTAATAAGGAATAGGAATTAGGGGTTAATAAGTATAATGTAGGTGTCGGGGATGTCGGGGCAGCAGATTAGGGGTTAATAAGTTTAAGGTTAGGGGTGTTTAGACTCGGGGTTCATGTTAGGGTGTTAGGTGTAAACATAAATTTAGTTTCCCCATAGGAATCAAGGGGGCTGCGTTATGGAGCTTTATGCTGCTTTTTTGCAGGTGTTTGACTTTTTTCAGCCGGCTCTCCCCATTGATGTCTATGGGGAAGCAGCTCTGGTATTGGAGTGCGGTATAGAGCTCAAGTTTGGTCTACACTCACTTCTTGTCTTTTAACGCCGGGTTTATAAAAACCTGTAATACCAGCGCTGTAGGTAAGTGAGCGGTGACAATAACATGCAAGTTAGCACCGCACCCCTCTTACCGCAAAACTCGTAATCTAGCCGATTATTTGAATTAGAATTCCTGTATACTTTATAATATTCTTAATTATCTATTTTAGGAAGACATAGTTATATTTAGGGTTAGCATGCATATTACACACACACAAAATCGTTATTCACGTTCCACTTAGTAATACCAGCGCACGTAAATGTGTGCTGGTTTCACAAGTTAGGTGCAATGTGTTTGCATTGCACGGAAGCTTTACACTCACAAAAGCGCGCTTCCATGGGCTCCATTGGGAGCCTCATTCTCATGCCGTCAGGTTAAGCTGCACAGAGATGGGCAGCAGATTGTAAATATAAATGTATATGAATATATACATATATATGTATGGGTTTATAGGTGTATATACACATATTAACAGTGGCATCACTAGGGGGGTGCGGGGGTGCGGGCCGCACCTGGGTGACACCCTCCAGGGGGTGACACCACCAAAAAATATATTTTTTAGTAGAGGGGCCAGCATTTGTGAACATTAGTGGGACTGGGGAAGTTGTAGACACATATTTTTGAGCCAGCGCTGCAATTTCCACCAATAGTTTTCCCTGCTGCTTTTCTTGTTTGTACTTTGCTCCTCCACTGCCCAATTTCACTATGAATGTTGTGGTGCTAGCCTAAACCTGCCTGCCTATCTGTGCTCACTGCTCAGTGGCATGTGGAGCAGTGGAGTCACTCACTGCTGTGCTGTCTCTCTAATCGGCAACTGGGAAATCATGAGGGGGATGACTGTCTGACACTGTCTCTAAAGTTACGGTACACTAAGTTCAGACTGAAGAGGTAGGAGGGGAGGGCAGGTGGGGGTCTGGGGGTGAGCAGAGAGCAGAGGTGCTTGGCCATAAGAAGCGGTAGACACGCAGCCCGGGGCTGTGCACTGACAGACTTGGAACAGAGTCAGAGAGAATTGTCATAGTTTGCGTGCCTAAACCTTTTCTTTAGTGATTTATTTTTAGAGTGCTCTGTTTATCTTTCATTTGATGGTCTGCTGAGCCAGGGAGCATCTCTACGCATGAGCTTTATAATTAATGCAGTGCAGTTTACATATTTTGTATGTGTGTGTGTTTTTGTGTGTGTTTGAGTGTTTTTGTGTGTCTGAGTGTTTTTGTGTGTCTGAGTGTTTTTGTGTGTGTGTATCTGAGTGTTTCTGTGTGTGTGCCTGAGTGTTTTTGTGCGTGTGTCTGTGTTTTTGTGCGTGTCTGAGTGTGTTTCCGAGTGTTTGTGTGTGCATCCGAGTGTGTTTTTAAGTGTGTCTGAGTGTTTGTATGTGTGTGTGCCTGTGTTTTTGTGTTTGTGTGTGTGCTTTCTGGGGGGAGGGGGGGTGACACCATAATGTACAGCACCGGGTGACACCAACCCTAGTGACACCACTGCATATTAACACATAATTAAACATGTATATAAGAATATACATACATATTTACAGAGTACACCCATTTCCCATAGACTGCTATGTAAAGGTCACAACCGCCAACTTAAACCCTTAAAAACTGCTTTGTGCAGTTCATTTTAAAAAAAAAAAAAATGCTATGTTTTTTTATTTTTCAAAACTTCACCACACTTCATTTAGGAGCCAATTGTGGGTAATTTTGAAAATGAACCGGAGGTCTGACCTCTGGTTAATTTTCGGAGCCCTAATTGCTACCGTGAACTCGCCACTTGTAATCTAGCCCTTAATAATAATAAACAAAAGTCTGTTTGTTTTTTTCTAACACTACAGTTAAAATGAGAAGTAACTATCATTATATAAACAAGGGCCTTTGGGTCTAGTTATATAACTTTGATGTGCACAAGGGGCTTCCATGAGTCTCTACTCAAAGAAATTCACAGTTGTTCACACCAGATGATCACTATCACCACAGTCACCACCTGGCTATTAAAACCTATACTTGTGCTTTAATTTAAAGAGGTGCTTCTGATCTAAAAACAAGGGGTCTTGGGGGTCTCCATAACTTTTTGGTAGCCTTTTATAAGTGCTTAGAGACCCCCACATTACAAATATATATATTAACATTTTTTTTTTAAAAAAAAATGTTTTTTTATTGAAGTCATACACAAATATAACAATAATGAGACGTCCAACAATAGTAACAAAGGAGAAAAGTACAGTACTAATACCATGATCTTGCCAGGTAAACAGCACAAGTTATGCCAACATTGTATACATTCATAAATTTAAAGAGTAGTACTCTATGGTGAGTAGTAAAAGAATGGAGAAGCTATAGCTGGTTAGAATTATGAAGGAGCATGGAGGTTTACTATGCAATAGGTCTAGATAGAAGGGGTATATAAATCCCATTTATTAAAGGTATTAGTAAAGAGTTTGGACTATCCAGATTAAGACCTCAGTTTTATTTTTTATATGATATGTAGACTAGAAGTGACCCCTCCTTGTGATGGATAAATACACCATAAAATAGTAATTTAGAAAATATAGAAGCAAGGAAGGGTTGGTTTTATGGGGGTAGAGGGAGGGGGGAGATAAAGTATATCCTCCACATTATCATAAAAAGCATTTATAGCGTTATATAATCTAGTAAAAGTAGGATAAACGTGGATTAGCTTGTGTTTGGCCACTTATGGGCCAATTTAGCGGGGAGAGGGATAAGGGGATGCAGCGGGCAGGAGCCGCTCAAAGTGGAGTGTGGAGGGGGATGGGGGGGCGGAGCCAAATAGGACATGAGAGTAGGTATGAAAAGACTTATTAGATGGTTATAAGGGTGGGCTTCACAGGGGGGGCCTGTTATTTACATGACTACTGGGATGGGCATGGCTCCATCAGAGTGAAGTAATTATCTAAATATAGTGTTATGCTCATATAATGAAAAAGTAATGGCAAATGTATAGAATATGCGACCAGGATAGATCCAGAGCTCAATTATGGGAGGTAAGGGGCCTCAACAATCACTCTGTAGTATTATGTGGAGAGGGGGGGCTGTAGAATGTTCGGGGTATAGGGGATCTCCGGATGAGCCCCTCTCCTAGGGGAGTGTCATCTATAGACGAAGCTGGAAAAAGGAGTGGGGATATGACCCACCGGCAATAAGCTCCAGCGGGAAAGGGAGGAGAGAGGCTTATCATGGACAAGTGATGTATACTGATAATGTGGAAAAAACTATGAAAGAGCTAGTGATGACAGTTCTACAGTCACTAATAATGATAGCATATACATATACATATATAGATGTCCATACATACATAAACTGCTATACAAGTGGGCGACGAAGGTAATTAGTATTGAGTAATAAATATTACCTATATGTTGAAACTAACTTTCAGCTTATGAGAATCTGATAACTGTGTGCCCCCACCACTGAACTATAAAACTGGTATGTGGGGGTACAACTAGAACTAAAGCCAGTATTACATGGAACCAATTCTGGCTTAAGGCCCAAAATCAGAGAAGATAGGCAGTATAACCAGTATATCAACAATATATATATATAACCAATAAGTAGGGAGGGGCTATCAACTGCTGTCAGTGTGTCCCAAATATATTATGGGAATACCACAAATACTATTTAGTTCAGGGTATGTGCTCCATAGAATCAGGCGGAGACAAACTCAGGTCAGTCTTTAATATAAAAGGGGATGTAAAACTAAACCCCTGAGGTATTAGTAACTCCAATAAGCTTAAGTAAGGTAGATTATTCGGCTAATGATAGAGCAGGGTGACTTGACTTAGGCTTAAGGACTAAGTTAACTTAAAATTGGATCATTTGAGATGAAGGCTAATGGCTGTGTGCTAATTAGGGCTAAATACATTGTGATATGTCCTACACACTGGGGGACATCTAAAAATGGTTAGTAGGACACATGCTCAACGTTAATTTGTCATTACAAAATATACTGCTGAAATATTATAGCCCAACATGCGCAAATCAAATCTGCCCATCTTCAAGATATATATTAACATTTTAATTAACAAGTTTATAAACATTGGTATGTGTGTTTTCTACACCCTATGGTCAAAACAAGAAGAGTTTGCTGTGCACAAATGAAGGCAACTGCCTTTCAAGCGGTGGGTCTTGGGTGTTATTAGAGCTTAAGGGAGCTGAGATTGAGGCATTTGAATATTTACCCCTCCATCCAGCTAACTTAAGCTTCTAACTGCAGCCCACTACTTCCAGGTCTCTGGGGCTGGTGGCGCCACTGCAAGCATTCATGGTTACGTCACTGGCATCCCCGGATTTCCTTGTCAATGCCAGGCCACTTGGCCACCTCATATGTAGAGGTAAATGCAGATGCATGCACAATTAACTCAAGAATCCACACTAAAGTCATATTGTTTATGACAACCATATATTGTTATCTGTGATAAAGTGGTTAAAGGGACATGAAACCCAAACTTTTCTTTCCATGATTCAGGCAGTAAATACAATTTTAAACAACTGTCTAATTAATAATATTATATAATTTTCTTCATTCTCTTAGTATCCTCTGTTGAATAAAAAACATAACTAGGTAAGCTCAGGAGCTGGGAGCTAACTGCTGATTGGTTGCTTCACATATATTCCTCTTATCATTGGCTTACTGATGTGTTCAGCTAATTCTCAGTAGTGCATTGCTGATACTTCAATAAAGGCCTCAAGTAAATGAAGCAAAATTGGTAATAGAATTAAATTGGAAAGTTATTGAAAATCCTACTCTATATGAATCATTAAAGAAAAATGTTTGGTTTCATGTCCCTTTAAAGTAATAAATAAATAAGTGACCTATAATCTTCATTTACCAGAAATTTCATCTGTAATCTTTCTTCCAGACAGCAGCACCAGGCTTTCTTTGTCTTGATCATTGTTGTGTTTTTATTTCCACAGGGCTTCCCTCCTGTTGTCCTAGTTGGTAAACCAGGTTCACAAATCAAGATTACAGATGGCTGGGCCCACTTTCAAAATTGACATACTTCACAACTGAATACAATAAAAGTGTATGATATACATTTGACATAATAACTGTATACATTCAGCATATTTTATATTTTAGCCAGACGTTTTCTGGTATAAGAACAATATTTAACTTAAAGGAAAAAATATTAATATTTTTCTTAATGTGACATGATGATTAATTAATTATATTAATAGCAAACGAAGTAAATGAAAATGGTCCTTAAATAAAAAAACATGCATGTGATGGATTCACTTGATGTTGAGTTATCATTTATCCTCATTTATTAATCATCTGCTGGACTAGTATAAAGGCAGTGACACACTGCAAGCGGAGCGGTGCGCAGCGTGTGGATGCAGCTGTGCGCGCTCAGTGTGTCCTGCCTTTTCATCTCTGAGCACTCTGCTGCATCAGGTCGCGTAGCTGAGCTCTCAGAGATGAAATAATTGAACTTCAGAAGCGATGCGATGCGGTGCGAAGCAGCTGCTTCGCCTCGCGCCGCATCGCTTGCAGTGTGTCACAGCCTTAAGGCATGATCTTAGAAGAGTATTACTCTCAGTGATCATTGGATGAGTGTCCTGAGAAGTGCAATGGGTGTACCTGATAGCATACACTGGCTCTGCGTTTAAATAGAGAAAATACCATATAGTAAATTGATATGATTTATGAAAAGAGATAGGCCAATGGAGAGAAGATTGAGCTGCTTCTGAAAGTCTCACATACTCTGACAACACCTAAACTAGTGAAACAGAAGATGTTTAGTAGGAATTCAAAACAGATTTATAAACACATAAGATAATTACTACAGAAGGGTTTATGCAATCAGCCATGGGACACATAATTTGGGTTTCTTCTAACTTATGACCAATCATTCGGGAAGCAGTTGACCAATCCATGGTGCAGCTGTAAGTGCCAGGATTTCTAGTCCTCTAAAGGTCTATAAGAATGTTGCCAGAATTTTATCATGCACTGTGTATAATCTGGGAGGCTGCTTGGCTAATTCTGACCAATCTGATTAACCTCTTACAAAAGAGTTGCTAATACCCAGATCAGCTAACCCATTCCACAATGTATTTAGCCCTAATTTTCCAAAACACTGACCAGAATGCTATCATGAATGACAGTCATATGCCACAATGCATATATATATATATATATATATATATATATATATATATTATATATATATATATATATATAAATCAAATATGAGCAATTGGAGAGCACTCTCACTTCCTAGGTCAATCTGCCAGGGTGCATGCATAGGTTGAATAGTATAATAAATGGAAGGCCGCACTCTCTGGTCCTTTACATATACAGTTTTATTTGTGACGTTTTGGGGACCGAATCCCCTTCCTCACCTTACCTGAGGAAGGGGATTCGGTCCCCGAAACGTCACAAATAAAACTGTATATGTAAAGGACCAGAGAGTGCGGCCTTCCATTATATATATATATATATATATATATATATATATATATATATATATATATATATATACACGTATATATATATATATTCTTTTCTGGAGATTGAATAGAAGCAGCAGTTGATCTTAAAAAAAATTCCAATGGAATTCTATTATCAAACCAACTTCGTTCTTATGGTATTCTTTTGATAAAAAAATAAATTGTAACTGTCATTCTAATAAGAATAATTTCTGTTCTCTTCTGTGTGTGTTTTTGTAAATAGAAGATATATTCAGTTTATAAAATTTAGGTCAATAATATGAAATTCAGTATCCAGTTTAGAAGTTGAGATCTTGAGGTCCGTTATCAACACTGACAAATTATACATTTTGCATGTTAGGAAATATGCTGCTAAAAAAGGAAAAATGCCCTCCAATCTGCTCATATATATGTATATAGCAGAATTTTAATGCTATCAAAGAATCAAAGAAGTTTAAATTGTATTTGATGTACGCTGCAAGTTATTTTTCTATGGGTGCCATATGTAAATCTATGCATTAGATTCCAAGAGACATTTGATGAATTTATGTAGCAGATTCCTATTAATAAATGACATCCATAATATATCATAAAGAGTGACAGTCAGAATAAAAATGTAGATGTGAAAGACTCATATAGGAAAACATAGCTATCAAAAGAAAATATAATTGTCTTGTTTGTTTTTTATATATGATGAGTTTCATATTCCAGGTTAATGGTCAAGAGAAACAGTATTTAAAAAAAATAAACAAAACCCTTTGGAGACTTTCCAATATTCATACTTCTTTTTTAATGCCAAGCTTATGGATATTCATCTGTTCAGCGATAGTAATATAGCAACTGCTTGTCATTGACATGATATTTACCTGTTTATTCTGTGAAGAGAAAATTGAATGATAACTGTCATTAAGCCAGATTCAATAACGCTCATCTGAATATTGAGCTGTACTCTCTAGGTGCCATGAGGAATTCCAAAAGAATTGCATGGTCTCTCAAATATTTTCAGGATTCCCTTGGGTGAGTGCAGATTAATAACCATGGCTACTGATCAGATGATTATTTCACTTGTGCTCTAGTTCAGGTATCCTAAAAATCTGACTTGTTATGGCACCCTTATTGGTTTAGCAGGGGTCCTTTTTGTTCTGGGGAAAGGTAAATCAGTAAAAAGGAAAACATAAAACAACATACTCATTTGAGAAAATAACGCTGCATTATTTATTGCAAATTTCTTCTCTGATGTAAAGGTACATTATCATGCAGCTTACAGTTTGTATTTAATGTCCTTTTAAGTAGTCTCCTTACTCTCTGTGTTGTTGTAGTGTTTTTGGGCCAAATTTACTGAGCTCTGAAACATCCCTTAACAAATTCACTAGGCCTAAATGAGATTTCAGATCTTTTACTACATAATATTAGAAGCAATATGAATATAAAATATTTGAGAGGGCACTTAACATTCAGAACACCATGCAGGAGCAAGGAGGCTGGGGACTGATTCAAGGAGTCTTTTGTGCAGGGTTATGGGTATTTTATAGGTGGGTGTGACTAGTCAGTTCTGAGTGTGGCTAAGCAGTCTGGGGGCATGACTAAGCAGGAAAAGACAGCACCAGGGAAGTATTATTTTCACCCTTTCCTTAGCCCAGTAAACACAATGGTAGTGCAACCTAAAATATTGTATTGCTTTTAAAGTAAAATTGCACACCAGTGCAGAACTGGGGGCTATAATGAGATGATAAACTATGAGGTGTCATACTACAACAGAAGAACAAGTACATCAAATGCAATAATGCTAATAGTGTTTCTTTAATAAAGTGTGACATGTGTAAATAAATAAACTTACACTAATACATACTGTGAAATTATATTGCACATAGATTAATTTAATATCAAAAAATTAAGTAATAATATTGTATATGAATATAACAACATGGTAGGTACTAATACAATTGGCTAAATGGTTATCATAGGATCATTACTTAAAAGTTTCAATTACCATTTAGCTAAAGTAAACTTAATTTCCTTCATGGAATGTTAATGAATAAGTAGGCATTAATGGGATTGGTTTTAAAGGGACAGTCTACACCAGAATTTTTATTGTTTTAAAAGATAGATAATCCCTTAATTACCCATTTCCCAGTTTTGCATAACTAACACATTTATAATAATATACTTTTAACCTCTGTGATTATCTTGTATCTAAGCCTCTGCAAACTGCCCCTTTTTTCAGTTCTTTTGACAGACTTGCAGTCTAGCCAATCAGTGCCTGCTCCCAGATAACTTCTCGTGCACGAGCACAGTGTTATCTATATGAAATACGTGAACTAACACCCTCTAGTGGTGAAAAACTGTTAAAATGCAATCTGAAAGAGGTGGGCTTCAAGGTCTAAGAAATTAGCATATGAACCTCCTAGGTTAAGCTTTCAACTAAGAATACCAAGAGAACAAAGCAAAATTGGTGATAAAAGTAAATTGGAAAATTGTTTAAAATTACATGCTCTATCTGAATCATGAAAGTTTATTTTGGCCTAGACTGTCCCTTTAATCAGTCATGTGATTTCGGGTAAGTAAAGTTGGGATTAGTAAGCACTGATCCAATAGAATCTTCCCCTTTGTGAGTCACCTTTCAGGTAGTCAGACCACTATCCAATGAGAAGAAGAGCGGCAAGAACTGATGTAAACCGATAGGCTGTTGGATCATTTAAAAAGCCTGATATAGGAAACTGATTTTTTTTCATTTTTTTTTAAACTTAGGCTTGAAAAAGGCATGTATATGGGCCAAAATGCTTAGCTTTCTTTATTATTTTTGTGCTCTGTGTTTTGGAGCTTGCTTGAACTGTACCCCCCAACTAATGCCAACATATCCAGCTATGGGCCATGAATACTGGGGGTGCTGCTACCCATGGTTGTTGTTTGCAGGCTCCATTTTGTGTTGTCTTTTTCCTATTTTGTAATTATAATTTCATGGTATACTGTTCAATATTATTTTTATAATAATTACTATAAAAGTTAATGTTTTAACCTCTTTACTTAACGGAGCATAGTGCACATACAAACGCTCTAGCCTGCACCCAATAGGGTGCATATTTTTTTTTATATATGTACTCCTGTAGAACTGCCACTGGATAGTATACTGAAGTAGGCTCAGGATCATGCATGTGTTTTGAGCACTATGTAATAGCCGTGTGTATAACAATATTAGAGAAGCACCCTGTAATAGTCTGTCTAACCATGCAGTCTCAAATATGATTCTCATACAATAAGTAAACCTGAGAAGTGACTAGTGGCGGTTGTATTATTTGATGTCATCTTATGTGATTTTAACATTGGTGAGACTTTGTTGCGGACAATAAACAAACTCCATTGTATATGAGATAATCTCTATCGATTGAGGAGCCTTGATACAGGGAATTCTTTCTTCCTGACTGATTCCGCTGAGAGATCACCATTTCTTATGTGTTTTTACATACCTCATATTGTTTGAGGGTTAAAAGTGTGAGTGTACATTCAAGACTTTAAATAAATTGTTATTGTTTTAAACATACTTCACTTAGAGGGGTTTTGCGCCTTTCTCTCTTTTTGTTTATATATATATATATATATATATATATATATATATATATATATATATATATATATATATATATATATATATATATATATATATATATATATAATTAAATTAAATTAATGCATGAATGAATTACAATGCATAATAAAAAAACTCACAATAATCCCAAACTAGAACAGACCCAGACTGGCACCACATCGATAGTAGTAAAAGGAGCAATTTTATTATATTAAATATGTTTTAAAACATATTTAATGGATTATGGAATTCTTAATGGTGCGCAAATTGCCCCTTGCACTATTACCTATCTGCTCCCAAAGACAGATATATAATGGAAAGATACAAGAAATATATAAATTGGTGAGAGTGCACTAGCAGCAGCAGGGGATGCTGGTATTAGATGCCCACCGCCCAATCCTCTTAATCCCCTCTGCTCCCAATCCCAATGCATACGCCTCAGTAGCCGCCCCAATACGGAAGGAATGAGTTCCGAAGTCCTTTGGGTTCAGGCCGCTCATCCCCAACCCCTGCCTGAAGATAGCCTGAAATTGGAACAGTGACAGGGATGACCCATCGTTATGCACAAACAAGGGGCCCATCCACGAAGGGCTTACCACGAGCAAGTCCTGGATGGCCTTCACTGGGCAACAAGGGCCCCCCATAGCTTTCAATACAATCTGCACCCCTTTTCCCACCTGGTCTGTCTTGGATCTCCTCAGCCAGATCAACAGCCTATCCACTTCCACTACCACGTCAGACCTCTGCATCCCCCTTTTATCCTTCCTATTCCTACCCACCAGCTCCGAAACCCTGAAAGCCCCGAAAAAGGCCACCACAAACACAGCTCGAAACAACACCCTTTCATACTCGGATCTGCAAATCCCAGGTAGTGCCTCCACCACCCCCCGCAGCACGGCAAACATCACCGGCCTCCTCCCATCCGCCCCCGGTCGCCCTCTACACAAACTTCGGGTCGCCAGCCGAACTAAGAAATGTTTAGACATGTCCTCCCACCCCATCAACTGAAACAAAAATGCCAAAGCCGCCAAACGCCTTCTCACCATGGACCTAGATATTCCTTCCTCCCTCCATTCCTGCATCCATTCTAGCAGAGCCCGTCTTCTCCCTGCTGTAGACTCCGCAGCTCTCGTCCCCTGCGGCCTTGAGGCCCATAGCTCCCATACCTGCGTATATGCCCTCCATGTCCTCGGCACTAAAGCTCCCTTTATCATCTCCATCAGGTCGGCAACGCTATGTTCCACAGATCGTCCGGACACTGCTCCCCTTCGAACTCCGCCTCCGGGGCCAGCCGATAGAACCGTTCCCACTGCAAACGGGAAAGAGCGTCAGCAATCTCATTTTTCTTTCCCGGAACATGCACAGCTCTAAACAAGACATTGCATTGCATACATTTGAGTACAAATACCCTCAACACTCTCACCATTGGGGGGGGAAGCTGCTGACAACCTATTCAACACCATCACCACCCCCATATTGTCTGAATGAAACGTTACCCTTCTATTGGCCAGCTGCGTCGGCCACACCTGCAATGCTACCACTAACGGAAACAATTCCAGCAGAACCAAGTTCTTAGTAAAATTCAAGTCCCTCCATTCCTTAGGCCACTGCCCCACACACCATTTCCCATTTAAATATGCCCCAAACCCAATTGCTCCTGAAGCATCCGTAAACAGATCCAAATCTGCACTACTGCCTACCTCTTGCACCATCGCTCTCCCATTGAAGTCCCGTAAGAACTCACGCCACACCCTTAAGTCCTCCTTGAGCTCTTTTTTCAACCTGACCCGATGAAAAGGCTCTTTTACTCCCACCGTTGCCTGGGACAAGCTCCTCAGAAAAACCCTCCCCACCGGGATGATCTTGCAAGCAAAGTTGAGCTTCCCTATCAGCGACTGGAGCTCCCTCAGTTTTAGCTTCTGCTGCCCAAGCACCCCATCAATCGTGTCCACCAGGTCCACTATTTTGTCCTTTGGTAACCTGCATTCCATCTGGATAACATCAATTTCAATCCCCAAAAAGCTCAAACACGTCACCGGGCCCTCCGACTTCTCTTCGGCTACCGGGATCCTGAAATCCCCCGCCACCCACATAAACGTTATCATCAGGTGCTCGCAGTCTCTGGACCCCTCCGGGCCCACAAAAAAAAATCGTCCAAATAGTGAACCACTGATTTGGAACCCGCCACCTGGCACACTACCCATTCCACAAAGCGGCTAAACGTTTCAAAATAGAAACACGAAATTGAACACCCCATTGGGAGGCACAAATCCACGAAGAAAGAATCGTCAAATACACAACCTAGCAAATGGGGACACCTAGGGTGCACCGGCAACAGGCGGAAGGCCGATTCCACATCCACCTTGGCCAATAGCGCCCCCTTTCCCGCCTGCCGGACCAAATCCACCGCCCTATCAAACGACGCATACCTGACTGCTGTCAACTCTGGGTCGATCCCATCATTAACCGAACCCCCTTTTGGGTAAGACAGATGATGGATCATTCTGTATTGCCCCGGGGCTTTCTTTGGCACAACCCCCAACGGCGAAACTCTTAGATTCTCCAAGGGCCTCACCTTAAAGGGGCCCGCCATCCTACCCAATGACATTTCCTTTGTCAATTTGCCCCTCACAATTTCAGGGAATTCCCTAGCCGATTTTAAGTTACCCGGAATCCCAGATCCCGACCCCTCCCGAAAAGGAATACAAAACCCCGAACTGAACCCTGATAACAACAACTCGGCATCTCTCCTCCTCGTCCCCCCCCCCCCTAGCAAACCATTCTAACCATGGGACCATCCTTACGACCTTCACTGGTGTCCGAGCCCAGAACAGCCACTTCCCCCGCTCTAGCTGGTACTCGCCCCATCTTGAAGCACTTTGAGAATGAATGTGTCCCTCCACACCCCGAGCATTCATGTTTGTACTTACATGCCCCCCCGAAACGGCACTGCCCGTCGTTAAATTGGAAGCACAGTCCCTTCCGGAGGGCCACAGCTGCTGTAGATCCTGCCCCGCCCGTGTTTGTTTCTGCCCCACGAAAGGACTGCCCTCCTCGAAGTGGCGTCATCATCTCCAACCATATGCCCATGTCGCGATCGTCCCACTTCATATCCGGACGTACCGCGATCCGCTGTCGGAACTGCTCGTCGTACTTCCACCACGCCATGCCTCCATAAGTCCGGTGAGCAGCCGAGATCTCATCATAATAGCAAAACAAAGCTGAGCCCTGTTCCGGGTATTTTTGGGCGGTCACACTGGCCAGGATACAAAAAGCCCGGGACCAATTTGAAAACGTCTTCGGCAGTTTTCGGTACCTCTTCTTCCTCTCTTCTTCCTCTTTCTTCCCTTGTTCCCCTTTTGGATCCTCTTTAATCTCTACGAACTGCTCCAGGGGCAGCAGCAAAAAAAATTCCAAAAATTCCCTTTTCCAGATCTTATCTTTGATCTCTTGTGTTAGATGGATGCCTAAAGGCCCAATCGTGCACAAGCATGGTCTGCTCATGGCAACTTCAGCTACCTTGATAACCTCTCCTCCTGTCCCACTCACCCCTGCCGGGGCCGCTCCAGCCCCCTGTGCCCCAGCGGTTTGACCCCCTTGCTGCCCCCACACCCCTGCCACCCCCAGAGCCCCGCTGCACTGCCTCTCCACCTGAGCCACTAAATCCTTCAAACCCTGCAACAGCACCGCATTCACACCGGTACCCCTCGTCCCCGTAGTATTAGCCACTGCAGTGTTAACCCCGATCCCAGGCTCCTCACCTGCCGCCCTTGGAGCCGTAGTTGGCTGGTCCGGTGCCACTGGGTCTGTCCCCCGCGTTCCTTCCTCGGATCTGCCTGAAGTCACCCTGACTGTCTCCCTCCTCCTTGCTGGCGACCTTGTCCTCCTTCTGTCCCTGTCGTCATCCCGCCGCCTCCTTGGTGACCTGTTAAGCCTGCCCCACGAAGGGGATGAGTGGGAGGTTCTGCTCCTCTGTCCCCTCCCCTGAGAACGTGACCTTGACCGCCGTCTACTGCTCCCAGACCTCCCGGCTCCTGGGCCCCCATTGCTGGGGCCGTCGTCCCATCCAGCCTGTGAAGAAAGCACAACCTCAGAACCAGCCCTACCAGGCCGTCCCATTCCTGTCCCTACCCTGCTGTCCTCCCCGCCATGCCTCCTGCTTGTGTCCAGGCTACCGCCTGCCCCCACCTTAGCCCTATCTCTGGCAGCCCCAGGTGCCCACATTTGTAACAGCTGAGCCAAGGCCCTCATGTCCCCTACCTGGTCCGCCGTTTCTGGTCCTTCTTCCAGGGCCCCCCCTTGGCCTTCCTCGTCGAATTCGTTATAGGAATCCCCCAAAAATATGGTGTCTATGTCCATATCATTGAAGTCCAATTGCACCTCAAGCGGCGCCTGCCTGCCAGGCCCGCCGTCACTGGTCCCGGGTAGCTCTGGAGAAAGGATAAGAGAGGAGGAGAGACAGCCAACATCAGTGCTACTACATCAACTGAGCAGGAACCCAACGACCCCCCCCACAACCGCCGACCCTAACGTGATGGATGAAGGGGGAGGGGGGGTTAAAAAGGAAAAACAGGGGGGGGGGGAGAAACAATGGGAATGGAAAAAAGGAGGGGGGGTTAAAAAGGAAAAACAGGGGGGGGAGAAACAATGGGAATGGAAAAAAGGAGGGAGGGTCCCAGGTGTTAGGTGAGTGGTGAACCAACGGACGCAACATGTCCAGTTAATGTCTAACATAAGCTAACTGTGCAAGTGGGCTTGTGATTGTTTAGATGCCATTAATGAACAAAAACACCTTATTTCACTTGACAGCAGTTTCTTAACTATGTTATCAGAGCCTTTATGACCTTAAGTTTACAAGCAGGGAGTCAGAAAGAGAATTTTTTTTAGATGAATCCCGCTAAAGATAATTCAAATATAAAGTTATACTTGTTACTTGCTACTGTTGGAAAAAATTGGGGATTCTCATATTGGGCCTTATCTATGGCCCCCCTTTTGCCACATGGCCCCCCGCAAGTATCTCCCTCAAATTGGGCCTTATCCCCGGCCAGCACTGAGGCGTTTCAAATGCCCCCCCTTTTCCCCGACTACTGGCCGTATTACCAGCCCCCCGCGGAATTACCCCTACTAATATCTGGGCCTTATCCCCGGCCCTTACATTTTATACTTGAGGCCTAATCCTGGCCTTGCCCAAGGCCCTCCCCGTCTCCCAAAGTCCCCGTTTTATCCTGTGCACCTCCTCCCAACCTTCGCAAGGCCCCCCGTATCCGGCCCTCTACCCATGGCCACATTCCCCAACTTAGGCCTCCCGGCCGCTACTTGGCACCCCCAAAGCTCTCCACCGCACTTATGTCTCAGCCTCCTCCAGCCTCCTTGCTACTTACCTCCGTCCTCGACGCACGTTGTCGCCTTCGTCTTCCGCTTTTGCTTCCCTCCGTGGGCCGCGCCTCCTCTGGCCCCACCATTCACCGGACCGCCAGCCTCCTGCGCCAGCCCAGGCCTCCGTGCGGGCCCAGCCGGCGTTGATGTCCTGCTCCTCCGACTCGCTGGCTCCCCAG
The DNA here is from genome assembly GCF_027579735.1 of Bombina bombina. Classification (NCBI taxonomy): domain Eukaryota; kingdom Metazoa; phylum Chordata; class Amphibia; order Anura; family Bombinatoridae; genus Bombina; species Bombina bombina. Next base: position 517,464,562 of record NC_069503.1, on the reverse strand, counting down.
GTGATGCCCCTTCAGAGTTTCTGCTGCGCAGGCTTCTGCCTCTCGCAGCGTTACCACCACTCAGCTCCGGACTGAGCCTCTCAGGCGGTTTGGCCCTCCTCACCGGCCGGCCCTGAGGAGGCCGTGATGTCCCACCTCTCGTCGCCTCGACCTCCGCTATCGGAGCAGCCCCTGCCTTCCGGAGCTGCTCCAGCACCCAGTCAGCACCCCTGGCTTGGGCCAGGGCCTCCATCGCTGCTAACATGTCCCGATTCGCCATGATGCAGAAGGTAAGTGTGCAACAAAGCTAGCTTTCTTCCACACTTACCCTCTGTTCACAAGGTTTTGGCGCACTTTCTGGGACCACCCCCTCTTTTTATCACCTATCCTCAGCCCCTCCTCGCTACCCTTAGCCACCCCCACCTACCACCCACAGCTCTGTCACACCTATACAGGGGTCAAATGCCCTTCCCCTGCATAGGTGCCATCCAGGGCTTCCTGGATCATTACTTAAAAGTTTCAGTTACCATTTAGCTAAAGTAAACTTAATTTCCTTCATGGAATGTTAATGAATAAGTAGGCATTAATGGGATTGGTTTTAATCAGTCATGTGATTTCGGGGGAAGGAAAGTTGGGATTAGTAAGCGCTGATCCAATAGAATCTTCCCCTTTGTGAGTCACCTTTCAGGTAGTCAGACCACTATCCAATAAGAAGAAGAGCGGCAAGAACTGATGTAACCCGATAGGCTGTTGGATCATTTAAAAAGCCTGATATAGGAAACTGATTTTTTTTCGATTTTTTTTTAAAACTTAGGCTTGAAATGGGCCAAAATGCTTAGCTTTCTTTATTATTTTTGTGCTCTGTGTTTTGGAGCTTGCTTTGAACTGTACCCCCAACTAATGCCAACATATTCAGCTATGGGCCATGAATACTGGGGGTGCTGCTACCCATGGTTGTTGTTTGCAGGCTCCATTTTGTGTTGTCTTTTTCCTATTTTGTAATTATAATTTCATGGTATACTGTTCAATATTATTTTTATAATAATTACTATAAAAGTTAATGTTTTAACCTCTTTACTTAATGGAGCATAGTGCACATACAAACGCTCTAGCCTGCACCCAATAGGGTGCATATTTTTTTTTTATATATATGTACTCCTGTAGAACTGCCACTGGATAGTATACTGAAGTAGGCTCAGGATCATGCATGTGTTTTGAGCACTATGTAATAGCCGTGTGTATAACAATATTAGAGAAGCACCCTGTAATAGTCTGTCTAACCATGCAGTCTCAAATATGATTCTCATACAATAAGTAAACCTGAGAAGTGACTAGTGGCGGTTGTATTATTTGATGTCATCTTATGTGATTTTAACATTGGTGAGACTTTGTTGCGGACAATAAACGGACTCCATTGTATATGAGATAATCTCTATCGATTGAGGAGCCTTGATACAGGGAATTCTTTCTTCCTGACTGATTCCGCTGAGAGATCACCATTTCTTATGTGTTTTTACATACCTCATATTGTTTGAGGGTTAAAAGTGTGAGTGTACATTCGAGACTTTAAATAAATTGTTATTGTTTTAAACATACTTCATTTAGAGGGGTTTTGCGCCTTTCTCACTTTTTGTTTATATATATATATATATATATATATATATATATAATTAAATTAATGCATGAATGAATTACAATGCATAATAAAAAAAACTCACAATAATCCCAAACTAGAACAGACCCAGACCGGCACCACATCGATAGTAGTAAAAGGAGCAATTTTATTATATTAAATATGTTTTAAAACATATTTAATGGATTATGGAATTCCTAATGGTGCGCAAATTGCCCCTTGCACTATTACCTATCTGCTCCCAAAGACAGATATATAATGGAAAGATACAAGAAATATATAAATTGGTGAGAGTGCACTAGCAGCAGCAGGGGATGTTTCACTGGTATAGGCAAATATTATGAATATAATATAAAATCAATAAAGCAAATAAGTGATAAAATACAAACACATTTATATCAATAAACACATAGGTAAAATCCTGAATTGGTTCAATTGTGCTAAACAGCAGCAGGGAATGTGTCACTGATATAGGCAGATGTTGTTTGAATATATTATGAAATCAATAAAGCAAATTTGTGATAAAATACAAACACATTTATTTCAATAAACACATAGGTAAAATCCTAATTTTATGACCGGTCTTAAATATTAAGATCTTAAAGAGTAAAGACAAGTTTTTCAATAATTTAATAATGCTATTGCATAGAGTTAAAAGAAATTGGGGATTTACATATACAACTTGTTTGCAAGTTTAAAAATATATAGTGGTGCACCACTCTTTATGTTGCGGTAGTAGCTGAATAGCTGATATATCACCAATCCACCTTATTATTTTGGTGCAAAAGGTTTGACTGTTTGCACACAAAACAAAGTAAAGTCACACTTTGAGAAAAAAGGTAAAAAATATGTGTATATATATATATGAATCGTTTCAATAAACGACTAGCCCCAATTATGTTTTCCTTTAAATATACGTTCCTTGTGCCTGTATAATTTCTTAGTTCTGTAGTTTTCAAAGTGCCCGGTTTTATTTTGATGTAATAGTTCGTAGTTGGATCGTGTGTATAATTCGCAATATCGGCTACTTTACCTCTGCATGCCTTTCGGTCTCTTCGTGGGTATGTCTCCTTCACTCACCTTCTGGCATAGGTAACGCTGCAGCCTCGCTGATAGTCGTTGACGTCACACGCCAATTTTTTCTCTCCTGAAAGTAGATCTGGCTTCCACTCTGCGCAAAGCGTATCTGTAGTTTTGGATGAAGAAGAATAGTGCCAATGCAATCGTTTGCAATCCTTGGTCACTATGTATTCCTTTTATTGGGCAAAGTTAGATTTCTGTAGGCAGTAGGACCAGTATTTTTCTCTAAATCAAGCTTTTGATACGGAACAAAACAGCGCTGAATTTGAGACCAACTTTTCAGCGAGTCGGACCAATTCGGCTCTGGGTGATCTATTTTATGAATTGGAAAAATTGCAAATTAAAGAGACACGACTGAAGCTGGACAAGTGGACTCTGGAGAGATACCATAATTTGAAAATAGTGCCCAGAGGCCTAAGACTTAATAAATACCCCACCTTTGAGGTGAATGACATGGAATTTGTTAATGAGTGGAACGACGTTTTACAGGAATGCTCCATAAGGCTCCTCTTGTTAATTATAAAATATAAGACCAAGGAATTATTGGCAACCAGAGATAAGATTGTAGAATTACAAGTGAGTCTGGATACCTATACAGGAGATCCAACATACACAGAGCTGGATGTTATACTAAAGACCACAGTGGAGGAAGTGAAATCCGAGAGTATAAAAGTAAAACATAATAAATACATCAGAGACTCAGAAGACTATAAGAACAATCAGGCATTAATTTGGAACAAGAAGGAGCGAGTTCAACAACGAACAATATTCAACAGATCAAGAGGCAGAGGGAATAGAGGCAGAAGAAGAATGAGGTCTCATGAATATAGAGATAATGGAAGAGTGACTTTTTCAGAGATGGAGGCCAAGTCTGGTGAAGATGAGGCTGGGGAGTATCCTGAGGGCCTTTTGATAAAGCCGGAAACCCGGCGAAACATGTCAAGGGAGGAAGGGGGAAGAGTGACTTTTTCAGACATGGAGGCCAAGTCTGGTGAAGATGAGGCTGGGGAGTATCCTGAGGGCCTTTTGATAAAGCCGGAAACCCGGCGAAACATGTCAAGGGAGGAAGGGGGAGCTTATGGAAGCTCGTTGTAGTTTTAAAGTTTACTTGCTGGCAATAATAATAATATAATTAGAACTCTCGCCTAACGTATGAATTATTTACTAACTGGTGACCACAAGACTATAAGTATGCAAACTCTATTTGAGACCGCATTATAGCTACAATTTAGTAGTTTGTATTTGTGACAATATATCTTATAGTGGAGTGTGTCACTAATGGCAGAGGCTCACAATGCAATAGCACCTCAGAACTACTAGCACTCAATATGAACCTTAAAACGCACTAGCTCTCTGCCTGTATAATTATTTACATTACTGACCAATTGAATTTAGGAAGCGAGGAAGCAGCTAAGCAGAGGATAATATATCTTTCGTTGTTGATATTTTATAACACGGAGTGCTCCAATAGACAGTGTTTGACACTACATAAACACTGAAAGGACTTGCAGTGAATTGAAATAGCAAGAAGTTCTCTGCCAATATAGGCTTCCTCACCAATTTATTTAAGTTGTAACTAAGCAGAGAGCATAATACTAGGTGTCTGCTACTATTGACACTGAGGGCTCCATGTACTAAGCAATCAGCGAGCTACCCGCAACAAATCTCGCGTCAAAATTCGCAAACTGATATGTACAAAGCCGTCAATTATGTTAAAACTCGCATCTTTAAAATTGCGAGCGTACTTATCCGCCAAACCTCGCTACCGCTCCATTTTTCACTGTAATTAGACACATTTGACCACCAACTCGCCAAAAACAAATGTACTAAAAAATCTATTTGTCCGCTCGCTACAATTTCCGCTCCCACCTCGTTATTTTTGCCTCGCCACCTTTTTGGTGGCGGGCAAGGTACAAAACAATAGGAAAGTCAATCTAGACGCCAGTCTAGACATATATAAAAGGCAGTAATATCAGCATTGTACTTACAGCATAACTGGCGTCTAATTTGTCTCTCATTTCCATGTACATAAATTGCGCCCAATTTGTCGACTGTAATTAAAGAGTAATCTATATTTTAAATTTGTATTGTATAGTTGTCAATCTTTATAATTATTTTTATATTAATATTTATATATTATCAGATCCAGATGAAGCCATATCCAAATTGTAAATAAATATTACAAAAATAACGCTCTGTTATCACTCTTCAAAAAATTTTGAACAATAATAAAGTTGTTTAGATAAGTTGAACTTTTATAGGAGCAAAATTCTATTCCCGTGACTACTATGATGTTCGTGACACCTTGCATGTCACGTGTTAATAATTGGCCAGACAATTCAACTGAAAGTTAAGTACATCAGCTTAGTCGCGGCGAGCGAGGCGTCAAATTTATCAACAATCCGCAACTGCTCGCGGCGGGCTAGACTTGTCTATTTATTGGGGGAATATTAGTACATAGCGACAGCGGACACCATTTCGCCCGCGGCGAGTAACGGCGAGTTTATCCGTGTCTACAATGACGGATGAATTGACGGCTTAGTACATGGAGCCCTGAGCATGAATGAGCGTTGAATTGGCAATGGTCCATAGTATATGAACGCTGAAAGTTTGCTAATGCAGTGTGTGAATTAAAGTGATACTAGCCCCTGGCTGCGCAATTTGCTATACCAGCACTCAAGATAACAATTTATAATAGCCATTATTTTTATTTGGGCTTAATGTTAGCCCTCTTAGGCTAATACAATTATTTTTGCTAAACCTATTGCTTAATAAAATCAATATCTACTTGGGCAATGAATGGGAAAGACAGGCAATGCAACGTCTGCCAAAGTTAACACCAAGCACACAAAACACCTCTTTTGCTTAACATGCAATTTCCAACTAAGGATATCTTATAAATTAGGAAGCTGGTAATCTAATCCAGTGTTTTTCAACCAGTGTGCCGTGGCACACTAGTGTGCCGTGAGAGATCCTCAGGTGTGCCACGGCAGACTGACAACAGTGTGACATATTTTTTAAACTTTGCTTGTTTTTTACTCCCAGTGCAGGGGTAGTTTGTAGGCGGCATGGCATAACAGCACAATACATACAGTATGTGTGTGTTTGTGTGTATGTGTATATATATATATATGCTGTATTAGGCAACAATGTGTGATTTTTTTTAAATTTTGGGATGGTGGTGTGCCACATGATTTTTTAAATGTAAAAAAGTGTGCCACGGCAAAAAAAAGGTTAAAAATCACTGGTCTAATCTTAATAGCAATAATACAGTTAACTCACCATTATCTAATTCATCCAGGTGATTATACCAATATTAACCTTATCTGATGCAAATTAATATATACTGGTATGATATATAGTGTGTAATACATTATGTTACCGAATCTATTTATTACAGTATAACTTTTACAATAGTTTGACACAGGCAGTGAGCCTGTTACTATATAGTATCTACTAGTCAAATTACTATTTTTAGTACAATTCGCTCTCCTAAGGTTAACACATAGTTTTTTGCTACCATAGTAAGCTCTTACTTAACCCTTTATACAAGGTTAAGTGATATTACTTTTACTACCCAGAATTCTTATTAGGGTGAACAGTGCAAATTCACTATTGCAGTAATTTTTCTATAAGTTTTTCATAATTATAATAGGCCAGATGTGCTTTATAACTATAAAGCTGTTAATTTTATAACTATGCTAACTATGGCCAATACAACATATTTACTAAACTAGGTGATTTCCTCCTCTAAATATCACTGCCTCATAACATCACTTTACCTATGTGTTTAACACAGATACTTTCACTACCAACTTCCCTGTGATCAATTATGTTATTCTTGTAGCAATAAGAGTACACAACAGTCAATTTTGGCAGAGATTATACCACTCGGCACAATTATACTGTGTTGACCCTAGTTTACATTGCCTATAATTGTGCAGTTTAAGCCAGTGTCCTTTATTCTGCCATTAGATATCTTTATACTAAGAGGTTCTAGTTTATAATATCCAGTCTCTGTACTGGGATTCTCAGACCAGCATTTTAGTTTTAATCAACCCAATTTTAAATATTTCTAATAAAGATTTAAGTTTTAATTTGTGTGATTCCGTTTCTACTCCATACTATTAGGGGTCTTTTCGAGTGCTTATAAAGTATCTTTTTGCGGTTAGTTTCTCTAACTAACCAACCTGTAGAGTATCCTGAGGTGTCTGAGAGTGAAAGTTCCCTACCTACTCCTAGAGAGAAGAAGACCAGAGGGTCAATACTTAGGAGTAGAGGTGGTAGTTGGAGAGGTAGAGGTCAAACATTAAACCATGCTGAGATGTCTGAAAGAGTAACATGACACAGGAATACAGGACTATGAACAGGGCTATAGAGGAGATAGATCAAGACCCCCTTTCAGAGGAAGAGGTAGGAGAAGACATCAGCACCCAGCCAATAAGTACATGCTGCAAAATAGAGGAGAAGTAAGTGGAACATCACAGAATGATGAGGAGCTAGATTCAATGCAGCAGGTTTTTCAGTTAAGCCAAGAAAGAAACGAAGGGGGGGGGGTCAAGAAACAAACAGAGATACAAGACGGGGAGATCAAGGTATCAGTTAAGAACCCCAAAGTAGATAACACCCCGGAAATTATAGTCACCACCTCAGGGAATAGGGTTACCATAGTGGGTAATGTCATTAATTTAACAGCAATAGATCTTATTGAAGAGGAATATAAAACACTTAACCTAGGCCTTGGTTTTGTCCCAGATAAAGATTTCAATGTGTTTGACACATTAATTGATCTAAATAGATTCATTAGAGCTTTGACCCTCAAAAGGCACTTCTCTACTGAGACACAACCAAGTGACTTAGCTGGCGAATGTTTTGTAACGACCACTAATATTTCTGAAGTAGAGAGTAGCAATAAGTTAAAGTTTAAAGACCTGTGCAGTCTACAAGACTTGAAAGATCTGGAACATCAGAGTACAGACATAGCTTGTCAGAGTGATGATCACGATTTGAGCAGTATTAATAAAAGAATCACATGCACTTTCTCTGCAAAGTCGTCCTTTTATCCACTACATAGTAGGGGAAAAGTACTTGAGCTCTTTCATAAAACTATAGAAAGAGAGTTTTATACTAACACATTAATAGCAAATAAAATGAACTTCAGACATATGAATAATAGTAAAGCTATACGAGCAAGTACCACCAGTCTAAAAAACAGGAAAGACTTGGTCTATAAAAAAATCTATAAAAAAATCTGACAAGAGAGGCAGCACAGTGGTTATGTACAGAGACATGTATGTAACTGAAGCCCTCAGACAACTTGAGGATGAGGGTACATATCTCAGATTGGACAGGGATCCAACTAGGTTGTTTATTCAACAGATTGGGTCGATGGTGGATGAGGGGATGGAGAAGGGCTATATTAATCAGAAAACAGCACAGTTTTTGCTAGTGGAGTTTCCCAAGACTCCCCTCTTCCACCATCTACCCAAAGTACATAAATCGCTGGATGATATAAGAGGTAGACCGATCATTTCAGGGATCGGGTCACTCTTAGAACCTCTCTCAGAGTGGGTAGACTCCATAATACAACCCTTGGTTAAGGGATTATGGAGCCACCTACGGGATACTAAACATTTACTCAACATTCTCGAAGAGGTTGAATGGAAACCACACTATAGCTGGCTGACAGTCGATGTGGTATCGTTATACTCGAAGATACCACACAACCATGGCATTACAGCAATTGATATGTTTTTGAGTAAATTTGAATTTTCATCGGAGCAAAGGGAGTACATACTTATGGTAGTACGTTTTCTTTTGGAACATAACTTTTTCTCTTTTGAGGGGGTTTTCTACCTCCAGAGATGTGGTACGATGATGGGGGCTAAATTCGCTCCATCATACGCCAACCTATTTTTAGGTTGGTGGGAGGCCGACCACATCTTTGGGGGTAGGAATCCCTTCAGGGAAAAAATCATGGTCTACAGACGTTTTATAGATGACCTGATCTTTGTTTGGTCAGGTAGCCAGGATGAGGCATTACTTTTTGTTGAATACCTAAATATTAACAATGTTAACATGAAGTTTACAATGGAATTTAATGAGAGTAGGATAAACTACCTGGATGTTACCCTTGTGGGCAGAAATGTCGGTGTGATTGAAAGTCAGTTGTATAGGAAGCCAATATCTAAAAACACACTGTTGTACGCAGCGAGTAACCATCCTAATCATGTTCCCTTTGCTATAGTGAAGGGACAATTCCTTCGTATCAAGAGTAACTGTAGTAACCCTGATACCTATCAAAGAGAGAGTGAAATACTGAAATTTCAGTTAAAAGAGAGAGGCTACTCAAATAGAGTCATAAAAAGAGCAAAGAGCCAAGCAGACCATTGTACAAGAAGCAGCCTTTTGCGGAATAAGTGCAAAAATGTACAAGACAAGGAAGAGAACAAAACAACCTTTGTAACAAACTACAGTAATCAGTATAGTAGTGTGTGTAAAATAGTGAGGAAACACCCACAGATTGTACTGGCTGTTAACAAACTAAAACCGTTTATTGAGCAGGGTTGTAGGTTCTCATATAGACGAGGTGTCACAATTGGCAATATTTTGTCACCAACGCAATTACCTCCTGTAACATCTGGAGGGGGTAGCTCATGGCTAACACACAAGGGCACCTTTAGGTATGGGAGGAGAAAATGTAAGGCCTGTTAACACATTATTGTAACTGACAAATACTCATCCTGTGTGACCGGAAAAGAGTATAGGACATTACAGTGTATCAATTGTTCCATGAACTACATTGTTTATTTGGTAACCTGTACACAGTGTAGAAAGCAATATGTGGGACTCACCACAAGGGAGGTAAGGTCGAGAATAAGGGAACATCTAAATAATATTGAGAAGGAGAAAGATTGCTCGGCCTTGGCTTCCCATTTTATTGTTGAGCATAACAAAAATGTGGGTACCCTAAAATGTCAATCAATTAAATTTCTTTAACCTTTCTGCAATAAGAGACATTAGTATTTTGTAGTCCTGGTTAAGTAGCGAAATCGGGCGATATGACGCTACATTAGTTGGATCCTTCGCTTTCTTATGAATCAAGGTAACTACAGAGTCAGAAAAGTAGATTGATTTCATGTCCTTCTGCAAATAGTACTGATTGAACAATTTAGTAAGGGTACCTGCTATTTCAAGCGCCGTGATTTTGTAAAACTCTGCGGTAAGACCGTCCGGCCCTGCCGCTTTACCGAGTTTGGACTTCTTTATTACTTCTAATATTTCTGTTTCAGTTATAGGGGCATTAATTAACTGTAGGGCTTCTTGCGATATTTGAGGGACTTCTAACCCATGCCAGAATTGCTCTTTTTGCTTCTCATTCACTTCTACCCTTGCATAAAGATTACGGTAATACTCAAGAAAAATCTTGCTGATATCTTCTTTATTGCTATAGAGTTTCCCTTCAGACCTAATTGAGAATATCTGATTAGATTTTCTTCTAAATTTAACCAGCCTGGCCAGATGTTTAGCCGAAATTCCCTGACTACCCTGAAATGTCGCCCTATTCCTCAGTTCTTGATGAGCCCCAATCTTTGTTAAGTAGTATTCTCTTTCAGTTCTTGCTGATTTATATGAATCCCAATTCTCTTTATTGGGCGTTCTACGATACTTCGTGTATTTATTTTTAAGTTGGTTTGATAATTGTATCTCTCTAGCTTTATTTTCTTTATTTCTTTTAATCATGTAGGCTCTTACTTCCCCGCGCATGACCGCTTTCCCTGCTTCCCAGAACACCTCAACTTTATTTATGTAATCCCTGTTTTGTGTGGAGTATTCTCCCCATTTTTGCTGAAGCCAGTTTACAAACTTAACGTTACTATGCATATAATGAGGGAAACGAAAAGTGTTCGCAGTTTTTTTGGAGAGAGTACTCCACACAATTCTTAGGCCGATTATCGCATGATCTGACAAGATAATTTCTGAAATCTGCGACTCAATATTATTTCTCATAATGTACTCATCTACCAGAAACATATCAATTCGGGAGAAATTTTTATGGGCTCCTGACTCACAGGTGAATTCCCGAGTGTCTGGATGTTGGATTCGCCAGGCATCGTGAAGTTTTAGGTTGCGTGCAAAACTCTGCAGATATTTAGCTTCCCTATAATTGGCCGCCCTGCTCTTAATTCTAAACCTATCTAGCTCGGGGCACATGGTGTTGTTAAAATCTCCTGCTACTATCAGATTCTGCCCAATATATGGAACTATAGCCTTTGTCAATTTCTCCCAGAACTGAAAGTCCCAGCTGTTCGGAGCATATATGTTACATAATGTCCAGATCCTATGGTCTATCTTCAGTTGTACTATTATATATCTCCCCCCTGGGTCTAAATCCTGCTTTAGTATCGTATATGCTAAGTCCCTGCCCAACATAATTGCTACGCCTCTTTTACGTTTTTCACATGGAGTAGCAATTATCTCAGCAATCCAGTTAGTTTTCAATTTTCCTATTTCTATTTTCTTAAGATGTAGCTCTTGGAGTAAAATAATATCTGGGTGTTGTTTCTTTACTAGCTTGAGAACATTCTTACGTTTACTTGGAGATGTTATTCCCCCTACATTCCAGGAGATTATGTTTAGTGAATTACTCATTTATTCTGAATAAAGAACCCTTAGTATGAATCAATTCAGAGAAAAAAAAAAAAAAAAAAAAAAAAAAAAAAAAAAGGGAAAAGCCAAAAAGGACAGAGAACCCAGTCCCTCCCCCCCCTACCCTTAAGTCCTAATAAAGTCACCAATATGGTCTCTAGGGCCATTGATTGCCCTATTCTTTGAAAACTGCTTATACCTCTATGTTATTGTCCCTACAGAACTCCTTAGCCTCCTCAATTGTATTTAGGGCAATGACACCATCCATGCCCAGTACCGTGATTTTTGCTGGGTACTTCATAGTTGCCTTCAACCCTGCCTTAATTAGGCCTGAGCAGAATGGTGCCATTGCGCGTCTTTTTGTCGAGGTTTCTATAGAGTAATCCTGGAATAACAAAATCTGTTTGTTGTCTATAGTGAGCGTCTGGATCTGTCTGTATTTCTGCATAATTCTAACTTTGTCTTGAAAATTTAAGTATTTTATCATGATCATTCTTGGTCGCATACTACCATCTTTAAACTGTCTTGGCGAACCCACCCTATGTGCTCTCTCTACCTGGAGTTCGCCTTCTGCGCCTTGTAAACCTAATAATTTAGGTAAAGTCTGGGAGCTGAACAATAGGAGGTCTTCAAATTCTCTGGACTCTGGTAATCCTATGACTCGCACATTACTCCTCCTGGACCTATCTTCTAGATCCTCAATCTTAGCCTTTAATGCGTTTATCTCATCTGAGTGTGTATCGATCGTAGATTCCTGCTTGAAATGTCTGTCCTCAATACTCGAAATTCGATTTTCTACTTCTACCAGTCTACTTGAAAATTGCTTAATTTCGCTCGAGATCTCTGCGATCTCGCCCTTGATTATCTCAAATTGAGGCAGTATTAAATCTGCCAACTGATTCGTAGTGAGATGTTTTTCTATATTCAAGTCTGGGCTTCTAAAAGAAACTTCTTGTGAAGTCTCCTGAAGATTTTTTTGTTTTTTATCCCTCCTCGGAGGCATAGCTGGAGATTTGTTTTTGGGGTTTGTAATGTATTTCTCCATCTATACAAAAACAAGCTACCCTAATTAGCCCCTAGATGGATGTAAGGAGAGGTTTAACTGATTCAGTGGTCCCTAATCCAAGACAGAAAAAGGCCTTTACTATGGTGAACCCCTAGGCCCCTGTCAAAATATAGCAATGGACCCTCCCTAATCTGCGGCCTGCCCTTTATATACAACTTAATCCATACAGATTTTTTATATGTAGGGTTACACAATCGAAATTAGTTTTGTATGGGACAGAACCGGGGCCTAGATTAGCCTTTCAGTTTAGCCTATCAACTCTTCAGATATGATATGATCTTTAATTGTCCTAGATTGCAGATATCAAAACCTATATGCAACAACTAAAAATACAAAACAGTTCCTCACTTTCATACGTGGCACAATTTCATGATATCAAAGTGACAACATTTGACCCTCTTAAGTCTCCCTTGACCACAGATTCATAGTAAACTTTTACACTGTATAGGTTAGCATTACTGGACTATACCAATATAATACATGGCCCGTATAGTTTACTTTGTACAGCCTGCTGTCTCTAGTATCCAGGTGTGTTTCTGTTTAGCAGCAAGTTCTATGAACTCATAAGGGCAAGAGCAAGAGCCCACAGCCTGGCCTTTATATACAACTTAATCCAAACGGATCTTTTACATGTAAGGTTACACCGTCAAAATTAGTTATGTAGAGGGCAAGACCAGGGCCTAAATTAGCCTTTCAGTTTAGCTAAACCACTATTCAGATACGATATGGCTCATAACTAACCTGGATAGCTTGTATCTGAATCTACATGCAACAAGTACAAATGCTAAATGGCTCTTCTCTTTCATACATGGCACAGTTTCACGATATCAACATATGTTCAGTTGACTCTCTTAAATCTCCCTTAACCACATATTCATAGAGAGGTTTTACACTATGCTGATTTAAGTTGCTATACTATGCCAATATGATACAAGTCCCATATAGTTTGCAATATACAGCCTGCTGTCTCTAGTATCCAGGTACGTTTCTACATAGCAGCCAGTTCTATGGACTCATAAGGGCCAGAGCCCATACCATCAAATAAAACGTGATTCTCTGGCTGATAATAGCAAGCAAAGGGGGGCACCAAGGAGATTGGTAATGTTCTGTCCTCTCTTTTTTCAGGAATACAGATATAAATGGGAGTCCTTTCCAGCCTCCAGTTATCTCCCTTAAGTTGTGTAGAGTTACTGATGACACAAACTGTATGGCTGAGTTTATATGTAGACCAACTCCTATCTCTCAGAAATAACACGATTACTTCAATGTCTGAGCCTCTAGCCTTCTCGTATCTCCTTTAACCAAATCTATAAAGAAAGATTTTACACTATGCAGACAGGCTTTACCAGACTGGCCCAGTATAATAATTGACCCACTTAGCTTTTTTGACCAGCCTGCTATGTCTGGACACCATGTGCATTACTCTTAAAGCATAACAAATAGCAGATTTTTCTGGTTGTTGCAAGCAAGCAAGGGATAACAGCCATAACCTCAGTAGTGTTCTGTCCTCTATGTTTCCACAGGCAGAGTTATAAGTGACTGCAATATCCAGAAATCACCCATGCGATATGCTTCAAACTGATACAACCACAAACAGGACCAAACTTCCTCCAGCCGCACAGATTAACTCTGTCTGGGGGCTGCAACGGCTTCCAAGCTCAGACCCACTGTGAAATGTCCCAGGGTAAATATTAACTTAGGCTTTAATATACTTACCCCCCCCCTCAACTTCACGGCACGTCGTGTCCGGACCTTGGTGGCTAGGTTTCACAGGGAGCTCTCTCTCCTCGAGCTCCAGGCGTTTCTGGCAACCTTGCAGCACTAGCCGAACACACCTGCGACACCGGCTTCCAGCGTCGCGCTCTGACGTCAGAGCAACTCACCGACTTACTGGAGGGGGGGGGGAGCGGCGTTCGAAAAGCTGATCCTCGGCGTCCGCCGGCCGCTTCCAGCCTGGAGTGAGATGAGTGGTAAGTATATGATTAACTTCACACCGACTCCTGCTCCCGGTCCTGCTTGTAGTGTCACAGTATTATATCACTCGCTTGAATGTCTCGCTGCCCCTGGCTGTCTTACGTCTCTCAGAGCAGGGCTGTGCGGTAGACCTCGCAGGGCTGTCCAATCTTTCCAGCCATGACACTTAGCTTGTTTATTTTTTTTTCTTTTTTACAGTCTTAACAGTCATAAGAGGTAGAGTGCAAATGGTGACTTGTAGCAGTGCAAATTGGCTGTTCCCAACCAGCCTTATGGGACTCAGAGAGTTTCCTGAAGCCCTGTTTATGCCTCCAGCGAGGCTTGTTGGAAAGCACCCTCGCAATAAGGCTTACTGGCTTGGGAGAAAGAAAGCTGTTATTGCTCACACCGGTCCATACAGGTGAGCTTGAGCGTGCACCTCCACCTTCACGCTCCTCCCACAGGAAACCCCCCTAAAATGTCAATCAATTGAGAGAGTACTGCCACCGAAACGAGGTGGTGATAGGGAAAAAAATATTTATCGCCGTGAGGCTTTCTGGATCCATACATTACAGACACGTATCCCCAAAGGTTACAATTCGATATTTGACCTCATTAATCACTGGGAATAATTTGCGAGATTATATATGAATATGTGCCTTGGGCTGAAGTTTATCTATCATCAGTAACATATTAAAGTATTAAAGTATGAATAGGATTGAGTTACATAATAATAATATTGCCACTAAATTGTAGCTATGTTTATTATCATTAGTTTGCTCTAGATATAAGAATCTAGTAAGAACCATCTATTTGTGTGTAGAAAACTTAATAATAATATTATGCTCCTTCCAGTAATTGATTCATCTGCTTTGTCTCTTTATGATTTATGATTTATATATTAATCTGTAGTAAGAGAAACTGGGATTCCAAGTCATGGAATGTACTGTATACAGAGACAGGGAGCTAATATACTCTATTTAGTGATAGTATGGTATCTTTAGGATTATGAGTGAGATCTATCGTATGTCACTTTGCATCTTTCATTTTTTGAATGTTGGCATTTAGTAAACAAGCCATTATAAAATACAGTGATTTCCCAGTCAAACTACAAAAAAAAAAAATCTATAGCGGTTTATACCGAGTACTCAATACTAATAATATTTAATACTATCCGAAATAAACTAAGAATATTATTGTGTGTATCACTGGTCAAGAGATAAATACTAAAAACACATCTTTGAAAACTCAAAAATAATTTTAAAATAATTATATATGGCCCATTGTGATACTCAAACTAAAATTTGTACATTGAACGAAGGTGATTAATGGAACAAGGTTGCGCTAATGTGTGGCTAAAATATTCTGGTAATTATATGCATATGTGCTGATCAGGACTTATTAAGTTTATATATTTATAAATGGGATGTCTTATATAAACACACAGCACCTAACCATTTGATTATAATCTGTTAGAATTTCAATATGTTCACATTTCTCCTTTATGTATTAAATGTATATACTCATATTAAGTGAATAGAGAGTCAAAAGGTGTATTTGACAAGCTTGGATTTTAAAGTGTTAATTTTTCAGCTTTTTGTTACCGGCTTACACCTGCTCCTATACCTATTTAAGGGAAGTTGGACCCCATGACGGTAACTATGACTACGGGTAACACCTGAAACGCATCAGTGACGTCATCAGGCCGAGGTTGTAGCCGTTTAACTTTTTAACCGAGCAGTAGCTGTTTTGGTATGTTTGTTACTTTGGTGTGCTAAATATGTTTTAAAACTCGTATAATATAATAAAATTGCTCCTTTTACTACTATCGATGTGGTGCCGTTCCGGGTCTGTTCTAGTTTGGGAGTCTGACGATCGTTGAGGATACCCACAGTGCACCATTGGAGTTTAATGTACATAGGTGGCTCCTCACCTTAACTTGATTTGGATACCGGAAGCCCGGATTATTGCCAGTGGAGCTCCGTGAGCTAGAGAAAGAGAGAGGCATGGGACAAAAATGCCTGTACAGAGAGCAATCTGCGAAAATGGATCAAGCCCCACAGTAAGTGTTATATGCCAATTTATTTTCGTTACTGTGGAAAACAAAGTGCTTTTAATAAGGGGACCAATACCGGTATATGTAGAACCGTCATTGCGGCTACACTAGAGATCTACCAAGTGAACTGTATTGACTTAAATCCCTGTATTTCTTGGATCCTGCCGTTTATGTGTATCAGCGCTTAGTATGTGTGTGGTGTTTTCTGAACTCACAATAATGTTTTTGAGCTTGATAGCAGGTTCTTCTTATAATCGCTTTTGATGAAATGGAATCAATAACAGTGTAACAACTGATGTGCTTTATTCAATAGTGTGAGCAGAACTAGCTTAATCAGAATTGGTTAAGAAGAAAATGTGACAATCACAAGAAAAGAAAATAGAGATTGAATATTTTTGCTATAGCAGTTATTTTAAAGCTAATTATAGAAATGATACTTGAGATAAAAGAGAAAAAATGATTTTGGCAAATAAGTTATTTACCAGTTGCTATTACACTTGCTACAATTGTTTAAAGGAATACTAAACCCAATTGTTTTATTTAATGATTCAGATAGAGCATTCAATTTTAAGCAACTTTCTAATTTACTCGTATTATCATTTTTTCTTTGTTCTTTTGCTATCTATATTTAAAAAGCAGTAATGTAATTCTTAGGATCTGTCCCATTTTAGGTTTAGCTCTCTGAATAGAGCTTGCTTATTGGTGGCCGACCAAAAATGGGATGACTCCTAAGCTTTACATTCCAGCTTTTTCAATAAAGATAGCAAGAGAACAAAGAAAAAAATATAATAAGAGTAAATTTAAAAAGTTGCTTAAAATTGCATGCTCTATCTGAATCTTTAAAGAAAATAATTGTGTTTAGTATTCCTTTAAGCAATGTGTGCCTAATTGAACTTGCATAATTAGCTTAACTTCATGTGAAAGGTAAGGGTTACATATAAAGGTATATACAACTCAAATTATGTTTCTAATACAATTTTCAATGCAATATATATTTTTTTAAATTAATTATTATACCCACTTTTACTGCAATTGTGTTTTTTCCAGTGAGACTAAAGTTCATCCTGCAGACACCGCAACATGCAACATATTGTTTTCTTGATCCCTTCAGGACCTCATATTATATGTGTCTCTAATTGGTTTCAGCAAATAATATACAATAAATATACTTAAATGACTGTTTAAGGGTTATGACCCTGAACAGAAAAAAAAAATATATCATTAAATGCATCACAGAATACAGGCTCATACATTAAATTTGTTTGATAGCGGTAGGGCAGCACTGTAAAGCAATGGGCGTTTAAAACAAGTTTCAGGTAGGAATGGCTTGATCTAATAAAAAAAAGGACGTTTACCTTGTTGACGATAATCAGCAGTTGTTAAACAGTAATAAAAACACTTCACAAAATCCTGCATCGACTTTCATTTTACATTCTTTACATTACATTCTTTTACACAAAATGGCCATTTTTCCCATATGAGATGTTAAGGCTTTTATATAGTCCATCAGTAGTAGGCAGGACTAATCTTTACATATGAATAAGAATTTAACACACATATTCATCATAAATGTGAAAACATATAGGAGAGATATTTTGCATAAGATTTCTAGTGCAAATCGTGCTCATGTGAAATTGCTTTATTTTTAATTAAAGAAGGATTAGGTACTTGATCCTCCTCCCACACAGACATTGGAATACATTGATATGGTTTCCCCATAATAATATCTAAGCTAAATTGAGATGGTTTAGAATCCTGTAGCAAAGCTCATCATCGGACAACATTTTTGCAATATTACACACATTCTCAGGTTGCTTTCTAAATGGTATATGAACTTTAATTTTAGTTTGGTAAGAAGAGAACAGAGCTATTCCAATCTCTGTAACTGCACATGCTTACATCCTATATATATGTGTATTTGTTTGCTATTGATTATTGAATGTCATTTTGTTTAGGGGGACAGGGAAATTGGCTGAAAAGAAATAAAACATAAAACAATATACGCATTTCAAAAAATAAAACTGCTTCATTCATTACAAAATTCTTCTCATATATTAAGGTTCATTATCATTTGTGTTTAATGTCCCGTTAAACATTTAAAACCATAACTCTGTGTTTCAATTTTCAGTAGAAAGTCTACAGCATAACAGCCTTGTTCTAGTACAACTGAGGTTTTTAATATAAAACTTACATTTTAGGTCCAGTAAGCAATTTTGTGAAAATAATCAGCAACTTACGCACTAGTACTACCATTGTATATTTTGTGCTCTTGCGGTCTTTACCTTTGCAGAAATATTTATAACCCTTAGGCTATAATATAATGATCAGATACAAATAGCATGAGGTCACAAATCAGGGCTTGATAATAGAATACATTTAGATGCAAATGCTAACTATAATAATAATATATAATATATAATAATATATGGGTTTGGAAGTCATGTCTATGTGAACATTTTAAAATAATGGTTACTACCCATGAACAATTTTTTTTCTATAGTTTGTATATTAAAATGATTACGCTTGGATGGGGGGCGGAGCTAACCGCAGAGGAGACAAGACGCATATGACAGTAGCTCCTGTCTTTGCCTTATGTTTTTGGGGGATAATCTTACCCTAGGAGCTCACAAATACTGAGGAGGTGATATACCCCTATCTGGGACACTGCTATACGAGGTGGAGCAAGACTGAGGATTAAGGAGCGCTCCCCTGGTTTTCTACCGGATCCACAAAGTGCGGCCTAGCCACGAGGCGGTGTAAATATGGAGGCCTCTCGCATGGCTATATTGGCCCTTTTTGAGGAACACCACCGTAATCTACTATGTAGTCTGGACTGGCTAATACTGATTAGCAGTCGCTTGGGCTTGGAGGGAGATAGACCTCCTGCAACTTCCACTATTGGTGAGGGCCCTACCCAAGAGAATACCTCCAGCCACTATGCACTAGAGATGGAGCTACCTGGGTCCCAAAGAGTAGTTGGTGCGAGACCGGTGGCTTGCGAGCCTTCGCTGCTCCCCTTAGCCCTAGCCCGAGAAGCAGCTGCAGACGCTTCTGATGACGGAGGCAGTCCGAGTGCAGAGATGGCGACTGCATGCTCAGCCTGACCTGATGCCGCTACAACGCTTCTCACCTCATACTAGTGCTGCCTGGTTCCTATACAGAGGTGAGGTCATCTGGCTGGATGCGGGGACTTGCCTTCGCGGCCCACCTGCGGTACATGCCGACCAGCTTCCCCAGGGCGCACCTGTCTTCCCAGTTGTTCAGACGGGCATTAAAAGCTGGCGAGTAGGTGTGGGTTAGTTTAAGGATTTTACCCTGGGACCCACGACATCCTTCTACCCGGTCCTTTCAGATATGTACACCCTCATACAGTCTTGGCTACCGCTATCTACAATACTAATTGACTCCAGAAACAGAACTGTTTTTTTTGCTTTAGAGATGTCTTTTCTATCCGGCAATCTGGAGCAGCATAAGTGAGACTTCCTACTTTAAGCGCTATATACTCTCTCCACTACCTATCTTATCCTAAGAGACCATATATGCATACACTTAATGTCACTATGCTTTTTAAGGGGACAATGCGTGCTATAGCCCGTTTATTTTATCTTTAAACGCACGCAGCTGGACTCATATATTGTAAATGCCTTGTGAATGTTTATTTACCCTACAATGTCTGTATTTTGAGTATCATACTGATCGATGCTGGGAAGTTCTGTTCTTTTGAAACTATAATGCAGTGGGAAAGGGGGCATTTTATTTTATGCTGGTTGCGCAAATTAAGCTATATGCGGCCATGTACTGAAACCTTCCTGCTTCTCTTTAAAATTGGCGTCCTAGAAACAGTTGGATGTATTGTTTTAGTGGTTGTGGGTACGCTGAGTCCTGAAGAGGCAAGGGAGGCAGATGAGGGTGACACTGGTTGGGTATACTCACACCTGCGCATATAGTTAGTGGGTTGGTGGGTCTGATGTGCTCCTGGGGTGCTCAAGTCTGCTCTATATTATTTTACTTTTGTTAAGCCATTTAGTGAGAGCTGTAGCTCCTTCCATGATTGGGGCCCACATTTTACTTGTCTAGAAGCTCTGTTGGCACCTGGATTTTCTTCTACTAAGAGTCAGCTAAGGAGTGTAGGTCAGTCTGTGGGCTGCCTCTCTAGACGTATACACTAACTACTTGAGGTACTCACCTACCCCCTATCAGGAATAAAACACCCCTCTCTATATTTTTACTGAGCCCTTGAGAATTTCACCAGTATCTCATTCCTAACGAGGCTTCCAATAACTGCCATACCCCACCCTCTCCAATTTTATTTAAAAATCTAGTATTTAGACATCCATAGTCTCAATGCGGTAAAGATTCAGTACAATACTCCTTACATCTCCCCCCCATATACTCCCTTTTGGCAGAGTTAAGCAGCCTCTGCCCTGTCCAGAGAGTCTTGGTTGCTCTCTGGGCCCTAATACGGATAAATTAGCTATGTTTACATACGCACTACATATAGTTTACCAGTTGTGGTATTTCTCCCTTACTTATACCTTAACCTACAGTTTGTCTAAGTTGAGATTGTTCTTTAGTTTTCCCTGTGTGACTTAAATTGAAATTGTTATTACATATGCCCTCTCCTAATCAACGGAGGAATTGAACCCACCTGGGGTTCAGGTAACCTGTGCTCGCACATAACCTAATTCTATCTAAACTGATAATTTTGTAAATATCTATGCTACTGTGAATTTTGTAAGGTAATACCAACTAGATTTACCCTGGCAGCGGTAGATTCTTCTGGCACAACATATATCTCAGCCTACAGTGTCAGATGGTGATTATCACTGGCACAAATGATTTCTGGTGCCTTCCCGGTACTCTACTTTTTGAAATTACATGCAGAATCTTAAGCTTGCCTTTACTCCAAATATACTGAAACTGGTCTTCTACCGTTAGCTCAGCTTACATGCCCTCAATGGTTCACTACTGTGTCTGGTCCCTTAAGTGGACCTGTATGTCTGGAGGGCGCTATGCACTTATTAAAAAATGAGGTACCTGGATTAACATGTCAGGTTGGATACTTATGTGTTGATGTCTGTATAGAAAGTTTTGCATTGTTATTTCTTTTTTTATGACATCGGAATATTGTAACATGTCTGAACTGACTGTTTGTATATGTTATTATTTCCTCAACAAAAATAAAAAGTTTAAAAAAAAAAAATGATTACGCTTATTTTATGTACCAGCATATTCCACAACTTTCTACAAGAGAACAATCACAAGATTAAAGCCAAACATAAATGAAAATGCTGATTCAGAATGACACTTAAGTATAGTATTAAGTATATGTGTGATAATATTTTTGTACCCCCTGTATAGTGACGACAAGTTAGAAATACGTTTTATAATAATAACTGTGAAACTGCAGAGAGAAGTACTATAGATTCCTTATTTTTCTTGATGGAGATTGATCACATAAACTCCATTTGTCAATGAAGAACATCTTTTATGAGTTCAAAAATACAAAATGTAAAAGAAACAACAATTGCATTTGTCTTGGCTTTTAAAGGGATAGGAAAGTCAAAATTAAACTTTCATGATTCAGGTAGAGCATGTAATTTTAAGACACTTTTAAATTCACTTCTATTTTCAAATGTGCTTCATTCTCTTGGTATCCATTGTTGAAATAGAATATGCATATATCTAACAGTAGTGGTAGCTAGCTGCTGATTGGTGCCTGCACACATTTGTTTCTTGTGATTGGCTAACTAGATATGTTCAGTTAGCTACCAGTAGTGCAATACTGTTCTCTCAGAATAGAAGTAAATTGGAAAGTTGTTCAAAACTGTATGTTCTATCCAATAAATAAATGTGGGGATTTCCTGTCCCTTTAAAGAACTAGTTAATATGAATACATGTTCAAATGTCAGTGCTCTGATCCATATAGGAAATATGCAGGTATCCTACTACTCCCTGCATTGAGATGTGCTACACCCACAGTCTCCCTGAAACCATCCAGGGTGGCTATAGGCCTAATGTACTATGCCCCCAGTGGATAAGATTTCTGACTTGGGAACTTGTCCTTCTGGCTTTGTGACAAACAAACAGCTGACAGTGTGCGTCCACTGGCCATATGTGCTATTGTACAAGCACTTGTGCAACAGCACCCCTGCTCAACCAATCACGAAAGCAGGACCTGTCAATTATCTCTTAGAGGATGAATGCTGTGTCTGGTTACGTATGAGAGGGCACTGACTGGCTAAAATGCAATTCTGTCAAAAATACTAACGGCTAGATTACGAATTTTGCATTACAGTGTGTTACGGCTTTTAATGCTTAAAAATTGACCATTACGGTGGAATGGCCAGGAACACATATTACGAGTCATGTCGGTAGAGCTATACTGCAAGCATTTAAGCCTGTAACGCAACGTTCATTCCGCACTCAAAAAATTGATTTTCATAGCGCCGGTATTACAGGTTGTGCGTTCAGGCTAAAATGCTTGTGTTACAGCCTATACCGACACGATCCATACCGCCATCTGAGAGCAGTAGTTATGGATTTTGTGATAGTGTTAGGGGTTAATAACTTTAGGTGTCTGCAATGTTGGGGGATTAGGGGTGTTTAGACTTGGGGTTTATGTTAGGGTGTTAGGTTTAAACATAACTTTTTTCCCCCATAGACATCAATGGGGTTGCATTACGGATATTTTTTATTTCACACTTCAGGTGTTAGTTTTTTTTCTAACACTCTCTCCCTATTGATGTCTATAGGGAAAAGCATGCACGAGCATGTAAACTCAGCTCTTGACTTTTGTGTGGTATGGAGCTTAACGCACCATAACGCACAGCACAAGGAGGCTTTTCAGTAACTCGTAATGGCAGCGCTATGGAGAGTGAAATAACGCAACTTTTTTGGCATTAGTTTTGCACCCTGTTTAGCGCAAAACTCGTAATCTAGGCGTATATAAGGGGGCAGTCTGCAGAGGCTTAGATACAAGGTAATTAAAGAGGTTAAAAGTATATTAATATAACCGTGTTATTTATGCAAAACTGGGGAATGAGTAATAAAGGGATTATCTATCTTTTTAAACAATAAAAATTCTGGAGTAGACTGTCCCTTTAACACGTAAGGGTAAAGACTGTGTTTTATATTTAGCCCATATTGAAGATCTTTTACTCCAAAGAAAGTTTTTTGGTGTTTTAAATTTTAAATATTAAATAGTATATATTTTAAATAAGGCATCCGTTTTATTTGTCTCCTTTTATTTTATATATGTTTTTTTTCACAGCGGGGTGTCACCCTAATTGCTTTAAATGCTTCTTCCCTGTAGGGTGTGGGAGCTGTTTACTTTTACCTCTGGGTGTACGGGTATCTTTGGGTAGTTACAGCCAGATTAGGTATAAGCTTAGACTAATAGGGTAACTTGTTCTTCTTAATAAGGGAACCTTACTTTGCTGTGTTTGCTAACTGCAGGGTGTGGTTCGATCATTAACTGTTTCACTGCCTGGCCACTCAAAAAATCTGGTCTTAGAGAGAACACTGCTGTATGCGAACAAATAATTTACATACTTTTTTACCATGTAAATATTTTGAGGTCCTTTTTATACTGCATTAAGAAATGTGTTCTGCTCAAAGATTGACCAATACTCTGCAATACCCCTGATTTTTCTTACTAGTGAGACATGGTAAATAAATTAATTCTTTGAAATTTGTTAGTGTTACTTGAATTCTTTTTAAGAATTCCATCTGTGTCTAAATTCCTGTTATTTTCCTTTTTCAGTAAGTTTCTATTTGAAAATCACGGTTTCATATTTAAAAGACCCACTGGAATGCCTGTAGGGAATATTCATTATCTAGCCATGGTGAAAATTACTCATTTCATTAAGGTACCTGTTAAGATATCTGGGGAGCGATTACATATACGGCGCAGGTTTCGCACAAGCGTGGGAACCTGCGCCGCCTGTAATTTCACCTCGCACATCGGGGTATTACATATACTGCGCCGTTAGATGCTAAACTGGCGGAAGTAAGACAAACTGGCGATCTTCTGAAATGTGCGCAAATACACAAGTAATTTACGCCAGTATTTTGTCCACGGAAAGTTTCAATAAAGAGTAGTTTTATGCAAATTAGGCTAAAACGCGTAAAAATTGACAGATTTCAAATAACAATGTGACACGTAATTACGCTATTTAAAATTCATATATAAACCCATGCGCAGTCGCCATTTTCTTCAGTGTGTTTGGATTGTTCGTTAAGCTACAACACACTACACTGGAGTGGAGGATTAGTGAGAGTAGAGAGAGAGGCACAAACAGAGGAGTTAGTTAGGTCGCATTGTTGTTTGATTAAGCTTGTGCACTTACACATATTTTTACATATTGCACACATATTTGCATATTATATTTGATATTTACAGTGTGATAGGCTGAGTGTTTGGTTGTGATTGTGTGTGATTGAACTGTGAGTGAGTGTGAGTGTGTGTAGTGTGATTTAGTGTGAGGATGGCAGGGAGAGGTAGGGAGGAGGAGAGGAGGGGAGAGGAGTGGCAGGGAGAGGAGTATTGGAGAGGACAGGAGGAGCAGTGGGCCTCCCATCAGGGAGTAAGTGGAGTGGGGAGAGGGAGAGCTAGAAGGGATGATGGGAGGGGAGATGTCCCAGAGCCCCAGAGAGCAGGCACATCTAGGATAGGGACAGAGGGTGCACATGGGGACAGAAGGGGGAGGAGGAAGAGGATAGGGAGGAACCCACACCAGGGACATCACAGGGAGGAAGCCAAGTGGCCATGGAGGATGAGAAGCTGAGATGTCCCAACTTCTCATTTGATGAAAATGTTGCCCTTATCCAGGCCATCATGGATAATTACAGTGACCCCTTTGGGCAGGAGAAGGGCAAAGTCATCGCCAAAAGGAGAAAAATGGCATGGTTGGCGGTAGAGAATGCCGTCAACAGTGTGGCCCCGCAGAGGAGGACTGTTGAGGGCCTGAACAAGCGGTGGAATGACTGCAACAGGCGGGTCAAAGAAATGGGGCAGGAAGCTATGCACCAGAGGAAAACAGGCAGTGGTCCATCCCTGGATATTGAGTATAACACCTGGCAGGAGATGATAAGCAGGTCCCTGAGTATCACAGCAGTCTGTGGACTTCCAGGGGCTCGTGACTCAGGGGCTGCAACCACAGCACATCATGCTGGTGAGTAACATCCCACACACCAGTATTATATTTATTTGAGATGTAACATCCTTTAATATCACACATTCATGTACACAATGATGAGCATGGTATTTGGCCTACTAACAAAAACATCTACAATTATACTTGATATTACTGCTACTTAACAAAATGCAATTCATGATATGAGGTGGAATAGTGCAATACTAACATGTCTCAGAATAACACAGGGCACATATATAGAGTTTGACATGAGAATCAGTATAGGCCCTAGAATGTATCAAAGTATATTGTATGCCCACGTGGACATACATTTGACTTACTAATCCCTCTCATCCTTTGACTCCTTCACAGAACCTTCTGTCACGAGGATACAAACATCCATGCCACCACCAACACCACCAGGCTTCAGGCATCCGCAAGAACAGTATGCTCCCAGGCATGAGCATAGTTGGATGGCTTCAGTTGAGGACCCGGGAGTGATGCCACCACCATTACCATATGACCCCTGGCAAGATTCCTGGCCATAGGAATATCCTCCCTTTGGCTTTGATGGGGAGCCAAGACAGCTACAAAGGGTCCATGTATTTACCACCCCCCCAAAACACAATCTCATGGCAGTCAGGGATTTTACCCACAGACAATGTAACAGGAAGTGCCAATTGGACAGGCTGAGTGGTCACACACTGGTCATCAGTGGGACTATCAACCAACCATGAGAGCTCCACCATCCTCATCAATTGGACGAGCTCCACCATCATCATCAATTGGACGAGCTCCACCATCATCCTCAATTGCACGAGCTCCACCATCTACAGATGGAAATATAACAGAATCTACAGCTGCACCTCAAGCATCATCAGATGCAGGTGACCCTGCCCCACATGAACCAGCAGTTGAAGCTGACCCTGCCCCACATGAACCAGCAGTTGAATCTGCCCCTGCCCCACATGAACCAGCAGTTGTAGCTGACCCTGCCCCACATGAACCAACAGTTGAAGCTGACCCTGCCCCACATGAACCAGCAGTTGCAGCTGACCCTGCCCCACATGAACCAGCAATTGAAGCTGCCCCTGCCCCACATGAACCAGCAGTTGTAGCTGACACTGCCCCACATGAACCAGCAGTTGAAGCTGCCCCTGCCCCACATGAACCAGCAGTTGTAGCTTACCCTGCTCCACATGAACCAACAGTTGTAGCTGACCCTGCACCTCAAGCAACAGTAGATGCAGGTGACCCTGCACCACAAGCACCTAGGAGCCCTGCTGCCCATGAGCCTGTGGATGCATTGTATTCTCCCCTGGGTGAGGAATACATTGCACTCCAGAGGAGGTTCATAACAAGCACCGAGAGCATACAAAGAGGCCAAGAGAGGTTCTTCAGAAACCATGAAAGGTTCATCAGGAGCCAAGAGAGGATACAACAACGTAGCATAGAGCTACAGAGGGACATGGCAGGATCATTAAGTGCAAGTGTTCATAACCAGTCACAGATGATGCAAATTCTGTCTGATACGCAGATGCAAATGGACGATAGATGGAGAGAACAAACTCAACTCTTTAGGTGTGTTGGTTGAGCACTTTACACACTAGCAGGACACTGCCTCCAGCTTATCATCTGTGGCCAGCACACCAGCAGAAACACCAGAATCTTCTCAAGCCAGGAGAACAAGGAAGTCCACTACAGTCACCTCAGCTTCATCATCCAAGAAGCCAAAAAAGAAATAAATATTCTTATAGTTCACCATAAATCTTGTCCTCTGTTATTTACCATATAATTGTCATCCACATCCATGTGAGGTGTGTATTAGTACACTAACGGCTAGATTTAGAGTTCTTCGGCTAAAGGGGTGCGTTAGCTACGCGTGTAATTTTCCCCCCGCACCTTTTAAATACAGCTGGTATTTAGAGTTCTCTGAAGGGCTGCGTTAGGCTCCAAAAAGGGAGCGTATAGCATAATTTACCGCCACTTCAACTCTAAATACCAGCGGTGCTTACGGACGCAGCCAGCTTCAAAAACGTGCTCATGCACGATTCCCCCATAGGAAACAATGGGGCAGTTTGAGCTTTAAAAAAAAACTAACACCTGCAAAAAAGCAGCGTTCAGCTCCTAACGCAGCCCCATTGTTTCCTATGGGGAAACACTTCCTAAGTCTGCACCTAACACCCTAACATGTACCCCGAGTCTAAACACCCCTAGCCTTACACTTATTAACCCCTAATCTGCCGACCCCGCTATCGCTGACCCCTGCATATTATTTTTAACCCCTAATCTGCCGCTCCGTACACCTCTGCAACCTACGTTATCCCTATGTACCCCTAATCTGATGCCCCTAACACCGCCGACCCCTATATTATATTTATTAACCCCTAATCTGCGCCCCCAACGTCGCCGCCACCTACCTACAATTATTAACCCCTAATCTGCCGACCGGACCTCACCGCTACTATAATAAAGTTATTAACCCCTAATCCGCCTCACTCCTGCCTCAAAAACCCTATAATAAATAGTATTAACCCCTAATCTGCCCTCCCTAACATCGCCGACACCTAACTTCAAGTATTAACCCCTAATCTGCCGACCGGACCTCGCCGCTACTCTAATAAATGTATTAATCCCTAAAGCTAAGTCTAACCCTAACCCTAACACCCCCTTAAATTAAAAATAATTTAAATCTAACGAAATAAAATAAATGTTATTAAATAAATTATTCCTACTTAAAGCTAAAAACTTACCTGTAAAATAAACCCTAATATAGCTACAATATAAATAATAAATATATTGTAGCTATTTTAGGATTTATATTTATTTTACAGGCAACTTTGTATTTATTTTAACCAGGTACAATAGCTATTAAATAGTTAATAACTATTTAATAGTTACCTAGTTAAAATAATTACAAAATTACCTGTAAAATAAATCCTAACCTAAGTTACAATTAAACCTAAAACTACACTATCAATAAATTAATTAAATAAACTATCTACAATTATCTACAATTAAATCAACTAAACTAAATTACAAAAAAAAAAAAAAACACTAAATTACAAAAAAAAACCCACTAAATTACAAAAAATGAAAAAAGATTACAAGAATTTTAAACTAATTACACCTACTCTAAGCCCCCTAAAAAAATAACAAAGGCCCCCAAAATAAAAAAAATGTCGTACCCTATTCTAAAATAAAAAGAAAACAGCTCTTTTACCTTACCAGCCCTTAAAAGGGCCTTTTGCGGGGCATGCCCCAAAGCAAACAGCTCTATTGCCTGTAAAAAAAACATACAATACCCCCCCAACATTACAACCCACCACCCACATACCCCTAATCTAACCCAAACCCCCCTTAAATAAACCTAACACTAAGCCCCTGAAGATCTCCCTACCTTGTCTTCACCACGCCGGGTATCACCGATCCGTCCAGAAGAGGGTCCGAAGTCTTCATCCTATCCGGCGCTCCTCCAGAGGGTCCAAAGTCTTCATCCTATCCGGGCAGAAGAGGACATCCGGACCGGCAGACATCTTCATCCAGACGGCATCTTCTATCTTCTTCCATCCGGCGTGGAGCGGGACCATCTTCAAGCAGCCGACACAGAGCCATCCTTCTTCACCGATGGACTAACGACGAATGAAGGTTCCTTTAAGGGACGAGATCCAAGATGGCGTCCCTCGAATTCTGATTGGCTGATAGGATTCTATCAGCCAATCGGAATTAAGGTAGGAAAAATCTGATTGGCTGATTGAATCAGCCAATCAGATTTAAGTTCAATCCGATTGGCTGATACAATCAGCCAATCAGATTGAGCTTGCATTCTATTGGCTGTTCCGATCAGCTGTCGGCTGCTTGAAGATGGTCCCGCTCCGCGCCGGATGGAAGAAGATAGAAGATGCCGCCTGGATGAAGATGTCTGCCGGTCCGGATGTCCTCTTCTGCCTGGATAGGATGAAGACTTTGGACCCTCTGGAGGAGCTCTTCTTGCCGGATAGGATGAAGACTTCGGACCCTCTTCTGGACGGATCGGTGATACCCGGCATGGTGAAGACAAGGTAGGGAGATCTTCAGGGGCTTAGTGTTAGGTTTATTTAAGGGGGGTTTGGGTTAGATTAGGGGTATGTGGGTGGTGGGTTGTAATGTTGGGGGGGTATTGTATGTTTTTTTTACAGGCAAAAGAGCTGTTTACTTTGGGGCATGCCCCGCAAAAGGCCCTTTTAAGGGCTGGTAAGGCAAAAGAGCTGTTTTCTTTATATTTTAGAATAGGGTAGGGCATTTTTTTATTTTGGGGGGCTTTGTTATTTTTTTAGGGGGCTTAGAGTAGGTGTAATTAGTTTA
This sequence comes from Bombina bombina, assembly GCF_027579735.1. Lineage (NCBI taxonomy): Eukaryota > Metazoa > Chordata > Amphibia > Anura > Bombinatoridae > Bombina > Bombina bombina. Next base: position 517,434,665 of record NC_069503.1, on the reverse strand, counting down.
AAATTCTTGTAATCTTTTTTTATTTTTTGTAATTTAGTGTTTGTTTTTTTTTTTTTTAGTTTAGTTGATTTAATTGTAGATAATTGTAGATAGTTTATTTAATTAATTTATTGATAGTGTAGTGTTAGGTTTAATTGTAACTTAGGTTAGGATTTATTTTACAGGTAATTTTGTAATTATTTTAACTAGGTAACTATTAAATAGTTATTAACTATTTAATAGCTATTGTACCTGGTTAAAATAAATACAAAGTTGCCTGTAAAATAAATATAAATCCTAAAATAGCTACAATATAATTATTATTTATATTGTAGCTATATTAGGGTTTATTTTACAAGTAAGTATTTAGCTTTAAATAGGAATAATTTATTTAATAAGTTTTATTTTATTTCATTAGATTATTTATATTTAATTTAGGGGGGTGTTAGGGTTAGGGTTAGACTTAGCTTTAGGGGTTAATACATTTATTAGAGTAGCGGCGAGGTCCGGTCGGCAGATTAGGGGTTAATACTTGAAGTTAGGTGTCGGTGATGTTAGGGAGGGCAGATTAGGGGTTAATACTATTTATTATAGGGGCGGGAGTGAGGCGGGAGTGAGGCGGATTAGGGGTTAGACTTAGCTTTAGGGGTTAATACATTTATTATAGTAGCGGTGAGGTCCGGTCGGCAGATTAGGGGTTAATAATTGTAGGTAGGTAGCGGCGACGTTGGGGGGGGCAGATTAGGGGTTAATAAATATTATGTAGGGGTCGGCGATGTTAGGGGAGCAGATTAGGGGTACATAGGGATAATGTAGGTGGCGGCGGTGTGGGGTCGGCAGATTAGGGGTTAAAAAAATTTAATAGAGTGGCGGTGATGTGGGGGGGCCTCGGTTTAGGGGTACATAGGTAGTTTATGGGTGTTAGTGTACTTTAGAGCACAGTAGTTAAGAGCTTTATGAACCGGCGTTAGCCCAGAAAGCTCTTAACGCCTGGCTTTTCTCTGCGGCTGGAGTCTTGTCGTTAGATTTCTAACGCTCACTTCAGCCAAGACTCTAATTACCAGCGTTAGAAAGATCCCATTGAAAAGATAGGATACGCAATTGGTGTAGGGGGATCTGCGGTATGGAAAAGTCGCAGCTGGAAAGTGAGCATTAGACCCTTTCATGACTGACTCTAAATACCAGCGAGCGGTAAAAACCAGCGTTAGGACCCCCTAAGGCTGGTTTGGACAGCTAACGCAGAACTCTAAATCTAGGCATAATATTGTTAAAACATATAATATGACCTGTGTGAAAATGGCAATAAAAACAGGTGATATTATAATGTTTATGACATATTCTTGTACTATAACTCACATCCACAATAGTTGTTTATGAAAGGTACATATAGTAATATTCACTTCTAAGATGTAAATCAATGTATCTCACATCTAATATAAATTGACACATGAGTATATATAATAGTGATGTTACTGATAGGGTGTGCATTATCAGATGTTTTAAGGCTGCAGGTGAGAGGTTGTGTTGTTTGTGATTGATTTGACACAATTGCAAAGAGGCGGCCTTCAAGAAGGTCTTAGAAATTATCATATGAGCCATCCTAGGTTTAGCTTTCAACTAAGAATACCAAGAGAACAAAGCAAGTGTTAGACTTAAATTTGAAAGTTGTTTGAAATAACATGCCCTATTAGAAACAAGAAGGATTTCTTTAGACTTGACTGTCCCTTTATATATTTTGGCATCAATGCCAAGCTGTGTTAACATTAGAATAAATTACACTCCAGTGGGTTCTAAAGAGATGAAGGTAATACAATTATGATTTCCCATTGTTCTCTCCTTCGAGAATTGCTGATTGTTTTGAGAACACATTTCAAATAAATAAGCAAGTATATGTCCACAATGTGATAAAGTGATGAGATCTGATTCTACCTACAAGCTAAATCCATTTGATTAGGTTGCGGCTTCAAACAACAAAATCAGCTATTTCAAATACACAAATAAACCTTAAAAAAACAGTATCATAGTATACTGTCCCTTTAACCTTGAGATGCTGCTGAAATGTATATGTTTGTTAAGGCTTCCAGGGAGTTATGTTGCTTTTTTAGTCAGTGCAAGGGTTGCTGCACCTGCAGTATGTGGCGAGATGAGAATGGAGTAGATTTTCAGAATTCTGCGCGCGTACGTGCTTACGCTGTATATTGGATACCAAATTGGGCGGCTGTTCTATGTTAGTCTATGGGGATAAAAAATACGGCCGAAGGGTGAAATATACGCGCGTAACTTGTATGCTACGCCGTTGATATGTAATACCAAAATCGTGTAAAATCCGGCGGCACAGGATTTTGCGGGCGACGCTGCATATGTAATTGAGTCCCTATTGCTATCAGTTTTTTTCTGGAAAAGTTTTGTGAGTATTGTATCTTCTCTATATGCTAAGCTAAATCTAAAAATTACATTTCATGGTTATTATTCACATTGCAGTAAACTTAGATTTAGTTAATATTTGTTCATAATACCAATAAATATGGGGATTACTATTGTATCACCCTCACATATAATATAATGATAATGTTGCCTGTGGAGCAGGTATATGAAATAATGTGCTCTGTAAATTGATTATTATTCCAATCTTATTTTCCTCCAAAAAATATACATTACATTTTCAACCAGAGTGTCTAACACACCAATTCTTTCCCTAATGGTTAATGACAGTCTAGTACTGTGCTGTGACATACTAATGTGTTTATACATGCTTGTTTAGACACTGCTCTAAACCTTAACTTTAACCTATAGGGTATATTAAACTCAAAAATTGTCTATCATCCATATGAAATACTAGTATTCAAACGTGCTGTAATTTAATAATCTGACGGCCTGTGTTCGACTAGAGAGCTGCAATGTGTGTGGCTGTCAAGCAAGGCTTTACCTACACTCAGTTAGCTATGATTAGATATGCATAAAGTACATCCTTTTACAAATTATTGGTTTTATTTTGCATTAGACTGTCTATTTTATATTGTAGTTTATGTTAAAGGGACATCAAACCCAAACTTTTTGTTTTATGATTCAGATGAATACACAATTTTAAACAACTTTCAAATTTACTTCTAATAAATCTAATTTGCTTCATTCTTTTTGGTATATTTTGTAAAAGAAGCAGCAATGCAATCGTTGGAGCTACTTGAATGCATTGGGTGAGCCAATAACATGAGGCATATACAGGGAGTGCAGAATTATTAGGCAAGTTGTATTTTTGAGGATTAATTTTATTATTGAACAACAACCATGTTCTCAATGAACCCAAAAAACTCATTAATATCAAAACTGAATATTTTTGGAAGTAGTTTTTAGTTTGTTTTTAGTTATAGCTATTTTAGGGGGATATCTGTGTGTACAGGTGACTATTACTGTGCATAATTATTAGGCAACTTAACAAAAAACAAATATATACCCATTTCAATTATTTATTTTTACCAGTGAAACCAATATAACATCTCAACATTCACAAATATACATTTCTGACATTCAAAAACAAAACAAAAACAAATCAGTGACCAATATAGCCACCTTTCTTTGCAAGGACACTCAAAAGCCTGCCATCCATGGATTCTGTCAGTGTTTTGATCTGTTCACCATCAACATTGCGTGCAGCAGCAACCACAGCCTCCCAGACACTGTTCAGAGAGGTGTACTGTTTTCCCTCCTTGTAAATTTGATGATGGACCACAGGTTCTCAATGGGGTTCAGATCAGGTGAACAAGGAGGCCATGTCATTAGATTTTCTTCTTTTATACCCTTTCTTGCCAGCCACGCTGTGGAGTACTTGGACGCGTGTGATGGAGCATTGTCCTGCATGAAAATCATGTTTTTCTTGAAGGATGCAGACTTCTTCCTGTACCACTGCTTGAAGAAGGTGTCTTCCAGAAACTGGCAGTAGGACTGGGAGTTGAGCTTGACTCCATCCTCAACCCGGAAAGGCCCCACAAACTCATCTTTGATGATACCAGCCCAAACCAGTACTCCACCTCCACCTTGCTGGCGTCTGAGTCGGACTGGAGCTCTCTGCCCTTTACCAATCCAGCCACGGGCCCATCCATCTGGCCCATCAAGACTCACTCTCATTTCATCAGTCCATAAAACCTTAGAAAAATCAGTCTTGAGATATTTCTTGGCCCAGTCTTGACGTTTCAGCTTGTGTGTCTTGTTCAGTGGTGGTCGTCTTTCAGCCTTTCTTACCTTGGCCATGTCTCTGAGTATTGCACACCTTGTGCTTTTGGGCACTCCAGTGATGTTGCAGCTCTGAAATATGGCCAAACTGGTGGCAAGTGGCATCTTGGCAGCTGCACGCTTGACTTTTCTCAGTTCATGGGCAGTTATTTTGCGCCTTGGTTTTTCCACACGCTTCTTGCGACCCTGTTGACTATTTTGAATGAAACCCTTGATTGTTCGATGATCACGCTTCAGAAGCTTTGCAATTTTAAGAGTGCTGCATCCCTCTGCAAGATATCTCACTATTTTTGACTTTTCTGAGCCTGTCAAGTCCTTCTTTTGACCCATTTTGCCAAAGGAAAGGAAGTTGCCTAATAATTATGCACACCTGATATAGGGTGTTGATGTCATTAGACCACACCCCTTCTCATTACAGAGATGCACATCACCTAATATGCTTAATTGGTAGTAGGCTTTCGAGCCTATACAGCTTGGAGTAAGACAACATGCATAAAGAGGATGATGTGGTCAAAATACTCATTTGCCTAATAATTCTGCACTCCCTGTATGTACAGCCACCAATCAGCTGCTTCTGAGCCTACTTAGGTATCCTTTTCAATAAAGGATACCAAGAGGACAAACAAATTAGAGAAAAGGGAAAAATTGGAAAGTTGTTTAAAATTACATGCTCTATCTGAATCATGAAAGAAAAATGTGGGTTTTGTATCCCTTTAAACAGCTATTTTATATAATTTCTTATTTGCTATCTGTTTAGACATGTTTACTTATGTGGTCACCTACCTCTCCCTATTATATCTATAAGATTACAGTTACAGTGCAAGTACATACCTTAGGAATAGTGATGTTGTGAATAGTTCGCCGGCGAATAGTTCCCGGTGAACATAGCATGTTCGTGTTATGTGATGTTCGATCCGCCGACTATTTGTCATCATTGAGTAATACTTTGACCCTGTACTTCACAGTCAGCAGGCACATTCAAGCCAATCAGCAGCAGACCCTCCCTCCCAGACCCTCCCACCTCCTGGACAGCATCCATTTTAGATTCATTCGGAAGCTGCATTGTTAGTGAGAGGAGGGACAGTGTAGCTGCTGCTGATTTAGTAGGGAAATCTATAGCTAGGCTAGTGTATTCAGTGTCCACTACAGTCCTGAAGGACTCATCTGATCTCTGCTGTAAGGACAGCACCCCAAAAAGCCCTTTTTAGGGCTGCTTTTTTTTTTCCTGTGTAATCTAATTGCAGTTGCCTGCCTGCCAGCGTGTGTGTCAGGCTCACAGCGTATACTGTGCCCACTTGCCCAGTGCCACCACTCATATCTGGTGTAACAGTAGTGTAGATTTAAAAAAAAACACTTTTTTGACTGTGTTAAATAATAGCAGTCAGTTTCCTTCACAAGTGTGCGTTTCAGTGCCTGCCTGCCAGGCCACAGTGTCACCCCAGTGCCACCACTCATATCTGGTGTAACAGTAGTGTAGATTTAAAAAAAACAACACTTTTGTGACTGTGTTAAATAATAGCAGTCAGTTTCCTTCACACGTGTGCGTTTCAGTGCCTGCCTGCCTGCCAGGGCACAGTGTCACCCCAATGCCACCACTCATATCTGGTGTAACAGTAGTGTAGATTTAAAAAAAACAACACTTTTGTGACTGTGTTAAATAATAGCAGTCAGTTTCCTTCACACGTGTGCGTTTCAGTGCCTGCCTGCCTGCCAGGGCACAGTGTCACCCCAGTGCAACTCATATATGGTGTAACAGTAGTGTAGATTTAAAAAAAAACAAAACACTTTTTTGACTGTGTTAAATAATAGCAGTCAGTTTCCTTCACACGTGTGCGTTTTAGTGCCTGCCTGCCAGGGCACAGTGTCACCCCAGTGCCACCACTCATATCTGGTGTAACAGTAGTGTAGATTTAAAAAAAACAACACTTTTTTGACTGTGTTAAATAATAGCAGTCAGTTTCCTTCACACGTGTGCGTTTCAGTGCCTGCCTGCCAGGGCACAGTGTCATCCCAGTGCCACCACTCATATCTGGTGTAACAGTAGTGTAGATTTAAAAAAAAACAACACTTTTTTGACTGTGTTAAATAATAGCAGTCAGTTTCCTTCACACGTGTGCGTTTCAGTGCCTGCCTGCCAGGGCACAGTGTCACCCCAGTGCCACCACTCATATCTGGTGTAACAGTAGTGTAGATTTAAAAAAAAAAACAACACTTTTTTGACTGTGTTAAATAATAGCAGTCAGTTTCCTTCACACGTGTGCGTTTCAGTGCCTGCCTGCCAGGGCACAGTGTCACCCCAGTGCCACCACTCATATCTGGTGTAACAGTAGTGTAGATTAAAAAAAAACAACACTTTTGTGACTGTGTTAAATAATAGCAGTCAGTTTCCTTCACACGTGTGCGTTTCAGTGCCTGCCTGCCTGCCAGGGCACAGTGTCACCCCAATGACACCACTCATATCTGGTGTAACAGTAGTGTAGATTTAAAAAAAACCAAAACACTTTTTTGACTGTGTTAAATAATAGCAGTCAGTTTCCTTCACACGTGTGCGTTTCAGTGCCTGCCTGCCAGGGCACAGTGTCACCCCAGTGCCACCACTCATATCTGGTGTAACAGTAGTGTAGATTTTAAAAAAACAACACTTTTTTGACTATGTTAAATAATAGCAGTCAGTTTCCTTCACACGTGTGCGTTTCAGTGCCTGCCTGCCAGGGCACAGTGTCACCCCAGTGCAACTCATATCTGGTGTAACAGTAGTGTAGATTTAAAAAAAAAAAAAAAAAACTTTTTTGACTGTGTTAAATAATAGCAGTCAGTTTCCTTCACACGTGTGCGTTTTAGTGCCTGCCTGCCAGGGCACAGTGTCACCCCAGTGCCACCACTCATATCTGGTGTAACAGTAGTGTAGATTTAAAAAAAACAACACTTTTTTGACTGTGTTAAATAATAGCAGTCAGTTTCCTTCACACGTGTGCGTTTCAGTGCCTGCCTGCCAGGGCACAGTGTCATCCCAGTGCCACCACTCATATCTGGTGTAACAGTAGTGTAGATTTAAAAAAAAACAACACTTTTTTGACTGTGTTAAATAATAGCAGTCAGTTTCCTTCACACGTGTGCGTTTCAGTGCCTGCCTGCCAGGGCACAGTGTCATCCCAGTGCCACCACTCATATCTGGTGTAACAGTAGTGTAGATTTAAAAAAAAACAACACTTTTTTGACTGTGTTAAATAATAGCAGTCAGTTTCCTTCACACGTGTGCGTTTCAGTGCCTGCCTGCCAGGGCACAGTGTCACCCCAGTGCCACCACTCATATCTGGTGTAACAGTAGTGTAGATTTAAAAAAAAAACACTTTTTTGACTGTGTTAAATAATAGCAGTCGGTGTCCTTCACACGTGTGCGTTTCAGTGCCTGCCTGCCAGGGCACAGTGTCATCCCAGTGCCACCACTCATATCTGGTGTAACAGTAGTGTAGATTTAAAAAAAAACAACACTTTTTTGACTGTGTTAAATAATAGCAGTCAGTTTCCTTCACACGTGTGCGTTTCAGTGCCTGCCTGCCAGGGCACAGTGTCATCCCAGTGCCACCACTCATATCTGGTGTAACAGTAGTGTAGATTTAAAAAAAAACAACACTTTTTTGACTGTGTTAAATAATAGCAGTCAGTTTCCTTCACACGTGTGCGTTTCAGTGCCTGCCTGCCAGGGCACAGTGTCACCCCAGTGCCACCACTCATATCTGGTGTAACAGTAGTGTAGATTTAAAAAAAACAACACTTTTGTGACTGTGTTAAATAATAGCAGTCAGTTTCCTTCACACGTGTGCGTTTCAGTGCCTGCCTGCCAGGGCACAGTGTCACCCCAGTGCAACTCATATCTGGTGTAACAGTAGTGTAGATTTAAAAAAAAAACAACACTTTTTTGAATGTGTTAAATAATAGCAGTCAGTTTCCTTCACACGTGTGCGTTTCAGTGCCTGCCTGCCAGGGCACAGTGTCACCCCAGTGCCACCACTCATATCTGGTGTAACAGTAGTGTAGATTTAAAAAAACAACACTTTTTTGACTGTGTTAAATAATAGCAGTCAGTTTCCTTCACACGTTTGCGTTTCAGTGCCTGCCTGCCTGCCAGGGCACAGTGTCACCCCAGTGCCACCACTCATATCTGGTGTAACAGTAGTGTAGATATATCAGCAGGTATATCACCTACATTGCACATTGGATAAACCTGCTGATGGCTGCCAAGCATGGAATGCGTGGCTCTGCAGAGGAGTTGGTGACACCAACACGACTTACAGGCAGGCCTGCTGCCACCTCCTCTACTCCTCCTACTCCATCCTCTTCCATAACCTCCTCGGCTGAGTCCTCTTCTGCTGCTGCGTCTTGCTCCACATCAATGGCACCCCCCCAGCTCCCCAGGTACTATTCCACATCCCGGATACGGCAGTGTCACGCTGTCTTGGGGTTGACTTGCCTGAAAGCAGAGAGTCACACCGGACCAGCACTCCTGTCCGCCCTGAATGCACAGGTGGATCAGTGGCTGACTCCGCACCAACTGGAGATCGGCAAAGCGGTTAGTGACAACAGAAGAAATTTGGTGGCGGCATTGAATTTGGGCAATTGTGAGGAAGAGGAGTCAGAGGAGGAATGTGGCTTTGAGGAGGAGGAGGAAGACCAACCACAACATGCATCCCAGGGTGCTCGTTGTCACCTATCTGGTACCCGTGGTGTTGTACGTGGCTGGGGGGAAGAACATACCTTCAGTGAGATCACAGAGGATGAGGAACGGGACATGAGTAGCTCGGCATCCAACCTTGTGCAAATGGGGTCTTTCATGCTGTCGTGCCTGTTGAGGGACCCTCGTATAAAAAGGCTGAAGGAGAACGACCTTTACTGGGTGTCCACGCTACTAGACCCTTGTATAAGCATAAAGTGCCTGAAATGTTACCAAATTACCGCAAGTCGGAAAGGATGCAGCAGTTCCAAAATAAATTAAAAAGTATGCTTTACACAGCGTATAAGGGTGATGTCACAGCACAATGGGAACCTAACAGGGGAAGAGGTGAAAGTAATCCTCCTCCTCCCACGACCACGCCGGCAAAGACAGGACGCTTTACAGACGTCTTGTTGATGGAGGACATGCAGAGCTTTTTAAGTCCTACGCATCGCCACAGCCCTTCAGGGTCCATCCTCAGAGAACGACTTGACCGACAGGTAGCAGACTACCTCGCCTTTTAACTGCAGATATTGACACTCTGAGGAGCGATGAACCCCTTGACTACTGGGTGTGCAGGCTTGACCTTTGGCCTGAGCTATCCCAATTTGCGATAGAACTTCTGGCCTGCCCCGCTTCAAGTGTCCTGTCAGAAAGGACCTTCAGTGCAGCAGGAGGTATTGTGACTGAGAAGAGAAGTCGCCTAGGTCAAAAAAGTCTAGATTACCTCACCTTTATTAAGATGAATGAGGGATGGATCCTGACGGGATTGACAGTGGGCGATACATTTGACTAAAAAAGGCCTGATGAGATGAGCTGCCTTGGGCTAAAAATGGTCCACACGCTGCTGTATTTTATCTCTGAATGCCAGATGACTTGCGTGACTTATCCGCCACCAACTAGGGTTCAAGCCGCAATGTTTTAGGGCACTTTCTGCCTGGGAAACAAACATCAGTTTTTGCAGCGGCTGCAACAATACCTATATGTGTACATGCCTAATTTTTCTGGCCTCTGGTGCTGCACTGTGGCTTTAAAAACCAAACCAAAAAAAAGGCACATAACAGGGATTAAACTGATAGGAATAGTGCTACTTAACACACCACTCCTATCTGGTGGTACATTAGATTGCACGCACAGTGCCCCAAACTTGAAGTAGGAGGACCGACCAAGCATCTTTTTCCATCTCCGGGTTCCTAAAATCAATGCCATATACATGTCCCCTGATAGGGGACGTAACAGGGATTAAACTGATAAGAATAGAACTACTTAACACAACACTCATATCTGGTGGCACATTAGATTGCATGCGCAGTGCCCCAAATTTGAAGTAGGAGGACCGACCAAGAATCTTTTTCCATCTCCCGGTTCCTAAAATCGATGCCATATACACGTCCCCTGATAGGGGATGTAACAAGGATTAAACTGATAAGAATAGAACTACTTAACACACCACTCATATCTGGTGGCACGTTAGATTGCATTCGCAGTGCCCCAAATTTGAAGTAGGAGAACCGACCAAGAATCTTTTTCCATCTCCTGGTTCCTAAAATCGATGCCATATACACGTCCCCTGATAGGGGACGCAACAGGGATTAAACTGATAAGAATAGAACTACTTAACACACCACTCCTATCTGGTGGCACATTAGATTGCACGCGCAGTGCCCCAAATTTGAAGTAGGAGGACCGACCAAGCATCTTTTTCCATCTCCCGGTTCTTAAAATCGATGCCATATACACGTCCCCTGATAGGGGACGTAACAGGGATTAAACTGATAAGAATAGTACTACTGAACACACCACTCCTATCTGGTGGCATATCAGATTGCACACGCAGTGCCCCAAATTTGAAGTAGGAGGACCGACCAAGCATCTTTTTCCATCTCCCGGTTCCTAAAATCCATGCCATATACACGTCCCCTGATAGGGGACGTAACAGGGATTAAACCGATAAGAATAGAACTACTTAACACACCACTCCTATCTGGTGGCACATTAGATTGCACGCGCAGTGCCCCAAATTTGAAGTAGGAGGACCAACCAAGCATCTTTTTCCATCTCCTGGTTCCTAAAATCCATGCCATATACACGTCTCCTGATAGCGGACGTAACAGGGATTAAACTGATAAGAATAGAACTACTTAACACACCACTCATATCTGGTGGCACATTAGATTGCATGCGCAGTGCCCCAAATTTGAAGTAGGAGGACCGACCAAGCATCTTTTTCCATCTCCCGGTTCCTAAAATCCATGCCATATACACGTCCCCTGATAGGGGACGTAACAGGGATTAAACTGATAGGAATAGTACTACTTAACACACCTTATAATAACGCAGAGAGAGGCAATGCAGAGAGAGGAGTCTGAAGAAGAGGAGTCAGAGGAGGAAGGTGGCTTTGAGGAGGTGGAAGACCAAACACAGCAGGCGTCCCAGGGGGCTTGTTGTCACCTTTCAAGGACCCTTGGTGTTGTACGTGGCTGGGTGGAGGAAGAGACCTTCAATGACATTAGTGAGGACAAGGAGCGGGACATGGCTAGCTTGGTATCCAACCTTGTGTAAATGGGGAGTTTGCGGTTGTGCAAATGGACTGTTTGCAGTTGTTTGTGGTGCGTTAAAGGGACAGTCTAGGCCAAAATAAACTTTCATGATTCAGATAGAGCATGTAATTTTAAACAATTTTCCAGTTTACTTTTATCACCAATTTTGCTTTGTTTTCTTGGTATTCTTTGTTGAAAGCTTAACCTAGGAGGTTCATATGCTAATTTCTTAGACCTTGAAGCCCACCTCTTTCAGATTGCATTTTAACAGTTTTTCACCACTAGAGGATGTTAGTTCACGTATTTCATATACAGGGAGTGCAGAATTATTAGGCAAGTTGTATTTTTGAGGATTAATTTTATTATTGAACAACAACCATGTTCTCAATGAACCCAAAAAACTCATTAATATCAAAGCTGAATAGTTTTGGAAGTAGTTTTTAGTTTGTTTTTAGTTATAGCTATTTTAGGGGGATATCTGTGTGTGCAGGTGACTATTACTGTGCATAATTATTAGGCAACTTAACAAAAGACAAATATATACCCATTTCAATTATTTATTTTTACCAGTGAAACCAATATAACATCTCAACATTCACAAATATACATTTCTGACATTCAAAAACAAAACAAAAACAAATCAGTGACCAATATAGCCACCTTTCTTTGCAAGGACACTCAAAAGTCTGCCATCCATGGATTCTGTCAGTGTTTTGATCTGTTCACCATCAACATTGCATGCAGCAGCAACCACAGCCTCCCAGACACTGTTCAGAGAGGTGTACTGTTTTCCCTCCTTGTAAATCTCACATTTGATGATGGACCACAGGTTCTCAATGGGGTTCAGATCAGGTGAACAAGGAGGCCATGTCATTAGATTTTCTTCTTTTATACCCTTTCTTGCCAGCCACGCTGTGGAGTACTTGGACGCGTGTGATGGAGCATTGTCCTGCATGAAAATCATGTTTTTCTTGAAGGATGCAGACTTCTTCCTGTACCACTGCTTGAAGAAGGTGTCTTCCAGAAACTGGCAGTAGGACTGGGAGTTGAGCTTGACTCCATCCTCAACCCGAAAAGGCCCCACGAGCTCATCTTTGATGATACCAGCCCAAACCAGTACTCCACCTCCACCTTGCTGGCGTCTGAGTCAGACTGGAGCTCTCTGCCCTTTACCAATCCAGCCACGGGCCCATCCATCTGGCCCATCAAGACTCACTCTCATTTCATCAGTCCATAAAACCTTAGAAAAATCAGTCTTGAGATATTTCTTGGCCCAGTCTTGACGTTTCAGCTTGTGTGTCTTGTTCAGTGGTGGTCATCTTTCAGCCTTTCTTACCTTGGCCATGTCTCTGAGTATTGCACACCTTGTGCTTTTGGGCACTCCAGTGATGTTGCAGCTCTGAAATATGGCCAAACTGGTGGCAAGTGGCATCTTGGCAGCTGCACGCTTGACTTTTCTCAGTTCATGGGCAGTTTTTTTGCGCCTTGGTTTTTCCACACGCTTCTTGCGACCCTGTTGACTATTTTGAATGAAACGCTTGATTGTTCGATGATCACGCTTCAGAAGCTTTGCAATTTTAAGAGTGCTGCATCCCTCTGCAAGATATCTCACTATTTTTGACTTTTCTGAGCCTGTCAAGTCCTTCTTTTGACCCATTTTGACAAAGGAAAGGAAGTTGCCTAATAATTATGCGCACCTGATATAGGGTGTTGATGTCATTAGACCACACCCCTTCTCATTACAGAGATGCACATCACCTAATATGCTTAATTGGTAGTAGGCTTTCGAGCCTATACAGCTTGGAGTAAGACAACATGCATAAAGAGGATGATGTGGTCAAAATACTCATTTGCCTAATAATTCTGCACTCCCTGTAGATAACACTGTGCTCGTGCACGAGAAGTTATCTGGGAGCAGGCACTGATTGGCTAGACTGCAAGTCTGTCAAAACAACTGAAAAAAGGGGCAGTTTGCAGAGGCTTAGATACAAGATAATCACAGAGGTTAAAAGTATATTATTATAAATGTGTTAGTTATGCAAAACTGGGAAATGGGTAATAAAGGGATTATCTATCTTTTAAAACAATAAAAATTCTGGTGTAGACTGTCCCTTTAAACGGGGAGTTTGGTCTTTCACTGTGAAGCGGGCGTAACCCTTACACTACCTGATCGATACAACATCATACCTGATGTTTTAAAGCACGTTATTCCAAACAATTTAGGAATGTTAGGTGATTTATGCCCTTTATGGCTTAAAACCAGACTCTGCATCAACTATGTAATTTTCCATGGGAGTTTTGCCATGGATCCCCCTCTGGCATGCCACAGTCCAGGTGTTAGTCCCCTTGAAACAACTTTTCCATCACTATTGTGGCCAGAAAGAGTCCCTGTGGGTTTTAAAGTTTGCCTGCCTATTGAAGTCTATGGCGGTTCGCCCGTTTCACCCGTTCGCGAACAGTTGTGGAAGTTCGCGTTTGACGTTCACGAACCCAAATTTTTAGGTTCGCGACATCACTAGTTAGGAAGACATTAGACTGTTAAATAATGACACCCTGTACATCAGTCTATATGAAGACTAAAGTAATAATGATAAATAATTTGTCACATGAAAATGTTGAAACTCTCATTACAATTACCATGGAGATTACCCTAGAGAAAATGTGTGGGTGCAATGATAAGGTAAAGAACAAAAGAAAATATACAGAAACAGAGTGGTTGATTTTGATGATCAATTACAAGATAAAGCATTATTCAATTCCAAAACTTCCATAAAATATTTAATAGAGTGCAGAGAGAAAAAAATGCAATGACATTTAATAATTTACTTGGCATACTTTGTATGTAAAATACCTCTGTAAGTAGTATTTTTTCTACTCTCTCAGAAAGGCTGGAGTCGTGCGACCTTAAAGAATCGGAATTGTGACTCATCATCAATAGTGATGCCGTGAATTGTTCGCCGGCGAATAGTTCCCGGCGAACATAGCATGTTCGCGTTCGCCGTGGCGGGCGAACATATGCGATGTTCGATCCGCCCCCTATTCGTCATCATTGAGTAATACTTTCACCCTGTACCTCACAGTCAGCAGGCACATTCCAGCCAATCAGCAGCAGACCCTCCCTCCCAGACCCTCCTACCTCCTAGACAGCATCCATTTTAGATTCATTCGGAAGATGCATTGTTAGTGAGAGGAGGGACAGTGTAGCTGCTGCTGATTTAGTAGGGAAATCTATAGCTAGGCTAGTGTATTCAGTGTCCACTACAGTCCTGAAGGACTCATCTGATCTCTGCTGTAAGGACAGCACCCCAAAAAGCCCTTTTTAGGGCTGCTTTTTTTTCCTGTGTAATCTAATTGCAGTTGCCTGCCTGCCAGCGTGTGTGTCAGGCTCACAGCGTATACTGTGCCCACTTGCCCAGTGCCACCACTCATATCTGGTGTAACAGTAGTGTAAATTAAAAAAAAAAAACTTTTTTGACTGTGAAACATCAGTCTGCTTGTGTAATCTAATTGCAGTTGCCTGCCTGCCAGCATGTGTGCCAAGCTCACAGCGTATACTGTGCCCAACTTGCCCGGTGCCACCACTCATATCTGGTGTAACAGTAGTGTAAATTTAAAAAAAAAACTTTTTTGACTGTGAAACATCAGTCTGCTTGTGTAATCTAATTGCAGTTGCCTGCCTGCCAGCATGTGTGCCAAGCTCACAGCGTATACTGTGCCCAACTTGCCCGGTGCCACCACTCATATCTGGTGTAACAGTAGTGTAAATTTAAAAAAAAAACTTTTTTGACTGTGAAACATCAGTCTGCTTGTGTAATCTTATTGCAGTTGCCTGCCTGCCAGCGTGTGTGTCAGGCTCACAGCGTATACTGTGCCCACTTCCCAGTGCCACCACTCATATCTGGTGTAACAGTAGTGTAAATTTAAAAAACAACAACTTTTTTTTACAGTGAAACATCAGTCTACTTGTGTAATTTAATTGCAGTTGCCTGCCTGCCAGCGTGTGTGTCAGACTCACAGTGTATACTGTGCCACTTGCCAATTGCCACCACTCATATCTGGTGTAACATTAGTGTAAATTTAAAAAAAAAAAACTTTTTTGACTGTGAAACATCAGTCTGCTTGTGTAATCTAATTGCAGTTGCCTGCCTGCCAGCGTGTGTGCCAAGCTCACAGCGTATACTGTGCCCAACTTGCCCAGTGCCACCACTCATATCTGGTGTAACAGTAGTGTAAATTTAAAAAAAAAAACTTTTTTGACTGTGAAACATCAGTCTGCTTTTGTAATCTAATTGCAGTTGCCTGCCTGCCAGCATGTGTGTCAGGCTCACAGCGTATACTGTGCCCACTTCCCAGCGCCACCACTCATATCTGGTGTAACAGTAGTGTAAATTTTAAAAAAAAAAAACTTTTTTTACAGTGAAACATCAGTCTGCTTGTGTAATCTAATTGCAGTTGCCTGCCTGCCAGCGTGTGTGTCAGGCTCACAGCATATATTGTGCCCACTTGCCCAGTACCACCACTCATATCTGGTGTAACAGTAGTGTAAATTTTAAAAAAAAAAACTTTTTTGACTGTGAAACATCAGTCCACTTGTGTAATCTAATTGCAGTTGCCTGCCTGCCAGCGTGTTTGTCAGGCTCACAGCGTATACTGCGCCCACTTGCCCAGTGCCACCACTCATATCTTGTTTAATAGTAGTGTAGATTTAAAAAAAAAAAAACTTTTTGGACTGTGAAACATCAGTCTGCTTTTTTGTGTCAGGCTCACAGCATATACTGTGCCCACTTGCCCAGTGCCACCACTCATATCTTGTTTAATAGTAGTGTAAGTATACATTTTAAAAAAAAAAAACTTTTTTGACTGTGAAACATCAGTCTGCTTTTTTGTGTCAGGCTCACAGCGTATACTGTGCCCACTTGCCCAGTGCCACCACTCATATCTGGTGTAACAGTAGTGTAAATTTAAAAAAAAAAAAACTTTTTTGACTGTGAAACATCAGTCTGCTTGTATAATCTAATTGCAGTTGCCTGCCTGCCAGTGTGTATGCCAAGCTCACAGCGTATACTGTGCCCAACTTGCCCAGTGCCACCACTCATATCTGGTGTAACAGTAGTGTAAATTTTAAAAAAAAACTTTTTTGACTGTGAAACATCAGTCTGCTTGTGTAATCTAATTGCAGTTGCCTGCCTGCCAGCATGTGTGTCAGGCTCACAGCATATACTGTGCCCACTTCCCAGTGCCACCACTCATATCTGGTGTAACAGTAGTGTAAATTTAAAAAACAACAACTTTTTTTTACAGTGAAACATCAGTCTGCTTGTGTAATCTAATTGCAGTTGCCTGCCTGCCAGCGTGTGTGCCAAGCTCACAGCGTATACTGTGCCCAACTTGCCCAGTGCCACCACTCATATCTGGTGTAACAGTAGTGTAAATTTAAAAAAAAAAATTTTTGACTGTGAAACATCAGTCTGCTTGTGTAATCTAACTGCAGTTGCCTGCCTGCCAGCGTGTGTGTAAGGCTCACAGCGTATACTGTGCCCACTTCCCAGTGCCACCACTCATATCTGGTGTAACAGTAGTGTAAATTTAAAAAAAAACAACTTTTTTTACAGTGAAACATCAGTCTGCTTGTGTAATCTAATTGCAGTTGCCTGCCTGCCTGCCAGCGTGTGTCAGGCTCACAGCATATATTGTGCCCACTTGCCCAGTACCACCACTCATATCTGGTGTAACAGTAGAGTAAATTTAAAAAAAAAAAACTTTTTTGACTGTGAAACATCAGTCCGCTTGTGTAATCTAATTGCAGTTGCCTGCCTGCCAGCATGTGTGTCAGGCTCACAGCGTATACTGTGCCCACTTGCCCAGTGCCACCACTCATATCTTGTTTAATAGTAGTGAAGATTTAAAAAAAAAAAACCACGTTTTGGACTGTGAAACATCAGTCTGCTTTTTTGTGTCAGGCTCACAGCATATATTGTGCCCACTTGCCCAGTGCCACCACTCATATCTTGTTTAATAGTAGTGTAAGTATACATTTAAAAAAACAAAACTTTTTTGACTGTGAAACATCAGTCTGCTTTTTTGTGTCAGGCTCACAGCGTATACTGTGCCCACTTGCCCAGTGCCACCACTCATATCTGGTGTAACAGTATTTTAAATTTAAAAAAAAAAAACTTTTTTGACTGTGAAACATCAGTCTGCTTGTGTAATCTAATTGCAGTTGCCTGCCTGCCAGTGTGTATGCCAAGCTCACAGCGTATACTGTGCCCAACTTGCCCAGTGCCACCACTCATATCTGGTGTAACAGTAGTGTAAATTTTTAAAAAAAAACTTTTTTTACTGTGAAACATCAGTCTGCTTGTGTAATCTAATTGCAGTTGCCTGCCTGCCTGCCAGCATGTGTGTCAGGCTCACAGCGTATACTGTGCCCACTTCCCAGTGCCACCACTCATATCTGGTGTAACAGTAGTGTATATTTAAAAAACAACAACTTTTTTTACAGTGAAACATCAGTCTGCTTGTGTAATCTAATTGCAGTTGCCTGCCTGCCAGCGTGTGTGTCAGGCTCACAGCATATACTGTGCCCACTTGCCCAGTACCACCACTCATATCTGGTGTAACAGTAGTGTAAATTTAAAAAAAAAAAACTTTTTTGACTGTGAAACATCAGACTGCCTGTGTAATCTAATTGCAGTTGCCTGCCTGCCAGCGTGTGTGCCAAGCTCACAGCGTATACTGTGCCCAACTTGCCCAGTGCCACTACTCATATCTGGTGTAACAGTAGTGTAAATTTAAAAAAAAAAACTTTTTTGACTGTGAAACATCAGTCTGCTTGTGTAATCTAATTGCAGTTGCCTGCCTGCCTGCCAGCGTGTGTGTCAGGCTCACAGCGTATACTGTGCCCACTTCCCAGTGCCACCACTCATATCTGGTGTAACAGTAGTGTAAATTTAAAAAAAAAAACTTTTTTTACAGTGAAACATCAGTCTGCTTGTGTAATCTAATTGCAGTTGCCTGCCTGCCAGCGTGTGTCAGGCTCACAGCGTATACTGTGCCCACTTGCCCAGTGCCACCACTCATATCTTGTTTAATAGTAGTGTAAGTGTACATTTAAAAAAAAAAAAAATTTGACTGTGAAACATCAGTCTGCTTTTTTGTGTCAGGGTCACAGCGTATACTGTGCCCACTTGCCCAGTGCCACCACTCATATCTTGTTTAATAGTAGTGTAAGTGTACATTTAAAAAAAAAAAAAACTTTTTGGACTGTGAAACATCAGTCTGCTTTTTTGTGTCAGGCTCACAGCGTATACTGTGCCCACTTGCCCAGTGCCACCACTCATATCTTGTTTAATAGTAGTGTAAGTGTACATTTAAAAAAAAAAAACTTTTTTGACTGTGAAACATCAGTCTGCTTTTTTGTGTCAGGCTCACAGCGTATACTGTGCCCACTTGCCCAGTGGCACCACTCATATCTTGTTTAATAGTAGTGTAAGTGTACATTTTAAAAAAAATGACAGGCAGAGGCAGGCTACCCCACAGGTGTACATTGTTCAGAGGCCAGGTGCCAGGGACGCGAAAAGTTCTGAGGAGGACCTAGTTGAATGGCTAAGACAGGACACCCAATCGTCTACAGCTTCCGCTCCTAGTCCAAACATTGACGCACCATCCACCTCCAGCTGTGCTTTGGGGACCTCTCAAGTGACCAGTGCCTCTCGCCCGCCTGTCGCCACCACCAATACTAGCACCACAGCCGCTTCACTTGATCTGTCAGAGGAGATATTGACACATCAGTTGGAAGAAATGAGTGATGCGCAACCATCATTGACAGAGGATGTAGATAACAGTGATATGTCTCAGTCAGGCAGCATTATAGACATGGACGTACGGTGTGATGATGATGATGATGATGTTGTACCCTCTGCTGCTTCCTTTGTTGATGTGTCAGATACAAGTGAAGCGTTTGATGATGATTTGTCCATGGATGTCAAGTGGGTGCCCTCTAGAAGAGAAGAAGAAGAGGGGGAAAGTTCAGATGGGGAGACAGAGAGGAGGAGGAGGAGACGAGTTGGAAGCAAGGGGAGGTCGTTGCAAGGAGCTAGTGACACAGTCAGACAGCATGCATCGGCACCCGGGGTCAGCCAGACAGCACACCAACGCCAATCAACGCATGCTGTTGACACCACCAGAATGCCGTCATCGCAGAGCTCAGCAGTGTGGCATTTTTTTTGTGTGTCTGCCTCTGACAACAGCGATGCCATTTGCAACCTGTGCCAAAAGAAACTGAGTCGTGGGAAGTCCAACACCCACCTAGGTACAACTGCTTTGCGAAAGCACATGGCCTCACATCAAAAACGCAGATGGGAAGAACACATGAGTAGAAGCAGCACACAAACTCAAAGCCACCCTCCTCCTCCTGGTCCAGCATCTTCAGCCACATCAACCACTGCTGTCCTCCTTGCCCCCTCTCCTCCATCCTCCACTCAGTCTCTCTTACATAACAGTTCCTGGTCATCTGCCCACAGTCAGGTGTCTGTCAAGGACATGTTTGAGCGTAAGAAGCCAATTTCCCAAAGTCACCCCCTTGCCCGGCGTCTGACAGCTGGCTTGTCTGAACTCTTAGCCCGCTAGCTTTTACCATACAAGCTGGTGGAGTCTGAGGCTTTAAAAAAATTTGTATCTATTGGGACACCGCAGTGGAAGGTACCTGGCCGAAATTTCTTTTCACAAAAGGCAATCCCAAACCTGTACTCGATTGTGCAAAAGGAAGTAATGGCATGTCTGGCACTCAGCGTTGGGGCAAGGGTCCATATGATCACTAATAGCTGGTCTGCAAAGCATTGTCAGGGCAGGTTTATCACCTACACTGCGCATTGGGTAAACTTGCTGACGGCTGACAAGCATCGAATGCGTGGCTCTGCAGAGGAGTTGGTGACACCGCCACGACTTGCAGGCAGGCCTGCTGCTACCTCCTCTACTCCTCCTACTCCATCCTCTTCCATAACCTCTTCCTCAGCTGAGTCCTCTTCTGCTGCTGCGTCTTGCTCCACATCAACTGCACCCCCCCAGCTCCCCAGGTACTATTCAACATCCCGGATACGGCAGTGTCACACCGTTTTGGGGTTGACTTGCCTGAAAGCCGAGAGTCACACCGCACCAGCACTCCTGTCTGCCCTGAACGCACAGGTGGATCAGTGGCTGACTCCGCACCAACTGGAGATTGGCAAGGTTGTTTCTGACAATGGAAGTAATTTGGTGGTGGCATTGAAATTGGGCAAGTTGACAAATGTGCCGTGCATGGCACATGTGTGTAATCTGATTGTACAACACTTTGTGCATACGTAGCCAGGCTTACAGGACATCCTGAAGCAGGCCAGGAAGGTGTGTGGCCATTTCAGGCATTCCTACACGGCCATGGTGCACTTGTCCAATATCCAGCGTCGAAACAACCTGCCAGTGAGGCACTTGATTTGCGATAGCCCGACACGTTGGAATTTAACACTCCTAATGTTCGACCGCCTGCTCCAACAAGAAAAAGCTGTTAACGAGTATTTGTATGACCGGGGTGCTAGGACAGCCGCTGGAGAGCTGGGGATTTTTTTGCCAAATTACTGGACGCTCATGCGCAATGCCTGTAGGCTCATGCGTCCTTTTGAGGAGGTGACAAACCTTGTCAGTCGCACCGAAGGCACCATCAGCAACATCATACCATTTGTTTTCTTCCTGGAGCGTGCCCTGCGAAGAGTGCTGGATCAGGCCATAGATGAGCGTGAAGAGGAAGAGGAAGAGTTGTGGTGTCCATCACCACCAGAAACAGCCTTATCAGAATCGCTTGCTGGACCTGCCGCAGGAAGAGGATTGTGAGGAAGAGGAGTCAGGGGAGGAATGTGGCTTTGAGGAGGAGAAGGAGGAGGAAGACCAAGCACAACAGGCATCCCAGGGTGCTTGTTGCTGTCACCTATCTGGTACCTGTGGTGTTGTACGTGGCTGGGGGGAAGAAGATACCTTCAGTGATATCAGTGAGGATGAGGAATGGGACATGATTAGCTCGGCATCCAACCTCGTGCAAATGGGGTCTTTCATGCTGTCGTGCCTGTTGAGGGACCCTCGTATAAAAAAGCTGAAGGAGAACAACCTGTACTGGGTGTCCACGCTACTAGACCCCCGGTATAAGCATAAAGTGACTGAAATGTTACCAAATTCCCGCAAGTCGGAAAGGATGGAGCAGTTCCAAAATAAATTAAAAACTATGCTTTACAAAGCGTATAAGGGTGATGTCACAGCACAACAGGAATCTAACAGGGGAAGAGATGAAAGTAATGCTCCTTTTCCTCCCACGACCACGGCGGCAAGGACAGGATGCTTTCCTGACGTGTTGTTGATGGAGGACATGCAGACCTTTTTAACTCCTATGCATCGCCAGAACCTTTTGGGATCCAGCCTCAGAGACAGACTCAACCGACAGGTAGCAGACTACCTAGCATTAACTGTGGATGGACCCCTTGACTCCTGGGTGTGCAGGCTTGACCTGTGGCCTGAGCTATCCCAATTTGCAATCGAACTTCTGGACTGCCCCGCTTCAAGTGTCCTGTCAGACAGGACCTTCAGTGCAGCACGAGATTTTGTCACTGAGAAGAGAAGTCGCCTAGGTCAAAAAAGCCTTGACTATCTCACCTTTATTAAAATGAATGAGGGATGGATCCCGAAGGGACTGACATTGAGCGATACATTTGAGTAAAAAAGGCCTGATGATGAGATGAGCTGCCTTGGGCTACAAATGGTACACACGCTGGCGTATTTTTTCTTAGAATGCCGGATGACTTGCGTGACTTATCCGCCAACAACTAGTGTTCAACCCGCAAGGTTTTAGGGCACTTTCTAACTGTTTTACAAACATCAATTTTTCTGGCCGCTGCTACAGCAGCGGATGCAGCAATACCGAAATTTTTCAGGCATTTGGACATGCCTAATTTTTCTGGCCTCTGGTGCTGCACTGTGGCTACAAAACCCAAACCAAAAAAAGGCACTTCACAGTGATGAAACTGTTAAGAATAGTACTCAGTCATTAACACACCACTCATATCTGGTGGCACAGTAGATTGCACGCGCAGTGCCCCAAATTTGAAGTAGGAGGACCGACCAAGCATCTTTTTCCATCTCACAGTTCCGAAAAATTATCTATGGGTTCCTAAAAACGATGCCATACCTGTACTCGATTGTGCAAAAGGATGTCATATGTGGTGTTTCATGCTGTTGTGCCTGTTGAGGGTCGTGGGCCATCGTATAAAAAGGCTGAAGGAGAACGACCTGTACTGGGTGTCCAAGCATGTTTTTTGTTCAATTTCCCGGTTCCTAAAAATTATCTCCAAGTTCCTAAAATCAATGCCATATCTGTAATCTATTGTGAAAAAGGATGGCATATGTGGTGTTTCATGCTTTTGTGCCTGTTGAGGGTCGTGGGCCATCATATAAAAAGGCTGAAGGAGAACGACCTGTACTGGGTGTCCAAGCATGTTTTTTGTTCAATTTCCCGGTTCCTAAAAATTATCTCCAAGTTCCTAAAATCAATGCCATATCTGTAATCTATTGTGAAAAAGGATGGCATATGTGGTGTTTCATGCTTTTGTGCCTGTTGAAGGTCGTGGGCCATCATATAAAAAGGCTGAAGGAGAACGACCTGTACTGGGTGTCCAAGCATGTTTTTTGTTCAATTTCCCGGTTCCTAAAAATTATCTCCGGGTTCCTAAAATCAATGCCATATCTGTAATCTATTGTACAAAAGGATGGCATATGTGGTGTTTCATGCTGTTGTGCCTGTTGAGGGTCGTGGGCCATCGTATAAAAAGGCTGAAGGTGAACGACCTGTACTGGGTGTCCAAGTATGTTTTTTGTTAATTTCCCGGTTCCTAAAAATTAACTACCGGTTCCTAAAATCAATGCCATATCTGTAATCTATTGTGCAAAAGGATGGCATATGTGGTGTTTCATGCTGTTGTTTCTGTTGAGGGTCCTGGACCCTCGTATAAAAAGGCTGAAGGAGAAAGACCTGTACTGGGTGTCCAAGCATCTTTTTCCATCTCCCGGTTCCTAAAAATTATCTCTGGGGTCCTAAAATGGATGCCATACCTGTACTCTATTGCTAAAAAGGATGGCATATGTGGTGTTTCATGCTGTTGTTTCTGTTGAGGGTCCTGGACCCTCGTCTAAAAAGGCTGAAGGAGAACGAGCTGTACTGGATGTCCATGCATGTTTTTCCATCTCCCGGTTCCTAAAAATTATCTCCGGGTTCCTAAAATCGATGCAATACCTGTACTGGATTGTTCAAAAGGATGGCATATGTGGTGTTTCATGCTGTTGTTTCTGTTGAGGGTCCGGGACCCTCGTCTAAAAAGGCTGAAGGAGAACGAGCTGTACTGGGTGTCCAAGCATCTTTTTCCATCTCCCGGTTCCTAAAAATTATCTCAGGGTTCCTAAAATGGATGCCATACCTGTACTCTATTGTTAAAAAGGATGGCATATGTGGTGTTTCATGCTGTTGTTTCTGTTGAGGGTCCTGGACCCTCGTATAAAAAGGCTGAAGGAGAACGACCTGTACTGGGTGTCCAAGCATCTTTTTCCATCTCCCGGTTCCTAAAAATTATCTCCGGGTTCCTAAAATCGATGCCATACCTGTACTGGATTGTTCAAAAGGATGGCATATGTGGTGTTTCATGCTGTTGTGCCTGTTGAGGGTCCTGGACCCTCGTCTAAAAAGGCTGAAGGAGAACGAAGTGTACTGGTTGTCCAAGCATCTTTTTCCATCTCCCGGTTCCTAAAAATTATCTCCGGGTTCCTAAAATGGATGCCATACCTGTACTGGATTGTTCAAAAGGATGGCATTTGTGGTGTTTCATGCTGTTGTTTCTGTTGAGGGTCCTGGACCCTCGTCTAAAAAGGCTGAAGGAGAAAGACCTGTACTGGGTGTCCAAGCATCTTTTTCCATCTCCCGGTTCCTAAAAATTATCTCTGGGGTCCTAAAATGGATGCCATACCTGTACTCTATTGCTAAAAAGGATGGCATATGTGGTGTTTCATGCTGTTGTTTCTGTTGAGGGTCCTGGACCCTCGTCTAAAAAGGCTGAAGGAGAACGAGCTGTACTGGATGTCCAAGCATGTTTTTCCATCTCCCGGTTCCTAAAAATTATCTCCGGGTTCCTAAAATCGATGCAATACCTGTACTGGATTGTTCAAAAGGATGGCATATGTGGTGTTTCATGCTGTTGTTTCTGTTGAGGGTCCGGGACCCTCGTCTAAAAAGGCTGAAGGAGAACGAGCTGTACTGGGTGTCCAAGCATCTTTTTCCATCTCCCGGTTCCTAAAAATTATCTCAGGGTTCCTAAAATGGATGCCATACCTGTACTCTATTGTTAAAAAGGATGGCATATGTGGTGTTTCATGCTCTTGTTTCTGTTGAGGGTCCTGGATCCTCGTATAAAAAGACTGAAGGAGAACGACCTGTACTGGGTGTCCAAGCATCTTTTTCCATCTCCTGGTTCCTAAAAATTATCTCCGGGTTCCTAAAATCGATGCCATACCTGTACTGGATTGTTCAAAAGGATGGCATATGTGGTGTTTCATGCTGTTGTGCCTGTTGAGGGTCCTGGACCCTCGTCTAAAAAGGCTGAAGGAGAACGAAGTGTACTGGTTGTCCAAGCATCTTTTTCCATCTCCCGGTTCCTAAAAATTATCTCCGGGTTCCTAAAATGGATGCCATACCTGTACTGGATTGTTCAAAAGGATGGCATTTGTGGTGTTTCATGCTGTTGTTTCTGTTAAGGGTCCTGGACCCTCGTATAAAAAGGCTGAAGGAGAACAACCTGTACTGGGTGTCCAAGCATCTTTTTCCAACTCCCGGTTCCTAAAAATTATCTCTGGATTCCTAAAATCGATGCCATACCTGTACTGGATGGTTCAAAAGCATGGCATATGTGGTGTTTCATGCTGTTGTTTCTGTTGAGGGTCCGGGACCCTATTATAAAAAGGCTGAAGGAGAACGACCTGTACTGGGTGTCCAAGCATCTTTTTCCATCTCCCAGTTCGTAAAAATTTTCTTCGGGTTCCTAAAATGGATGCCATACCTGTACTCTATTGTTAAAAAGGATGGCATATGTGGTGTTTCATGCTGTTGTTTCTGTTGAGGGTCCTGGACCCTCGTCTAAAAAGGCTGAAGGAGAACAAGCTGTACTGGGTGTCCAAGCATCTTTTTCCATCTCCCGGTTCCTAAAAATTATCTCTGGGTTCCTAAAATGGATGCCATACCTGTACTCTATTGTTAAAAAGGATGGCATATGTGGTGTTTCATGCTGTTGTGCCTGTTGAGGGTCCTGGACCCTCGTATAAAAAGGCTGAAGGAGAACGAAGTGTACTGGTTGTCCAAGCATCTTTTTCCATCTCCCGGTTCCTAAAAATTATCTCCGGGTTCCTAAAATGGATGCCATACCTGTACTGGGTTGTTCAAAAGGATGGCATAAGTGGTGTTTCATGCTGTTGTTTCTGTTGAGGGTCCTGGACCCTCGTCTAAAAAGGCTGAAGGAGAACGAGCTGTACTGGGTGTCCAAGCATCTTTTCCATCTCCCGGTTCCTAAAAATTATCTCCGGGTTCCTAAAATGGATGCCATACCTGTACTCTATTGTTAAAAAGGATGGCATATGTAGTGTTTCATGCTGTTGTTTCTGTTGAGGGTCCTGGACCCTCGTATAAAAAGGCTGAAGGAGAACGAGCTGAACTGGGTGTCCAAGAATGTTTTTCCATCTCCCGGTTCCTAAAAATTTTCTCCGGGTTCCTAATATGGATGCCTAACCTGTACTCTATTGTTAAAAAGGATGGCATATGTGGTGTTTCATGCTGTTGCTTCTTTTGAGGGTCTGGAACCTCGTCTAAAAAGGCTGAAGGAGAATGACCTGTACTGGGTGTTCAAGCATCTTTTTCCATCTCCCGGTTCCTTAAAAATTATCTCCGGGTTCCTAAAATCGATGCCATACCTGTACTGGATTGTTCAAAAGGATGGCATATGTGGTGTTTCATGCTGTTGTTTCTGTTGAGGGTCCTGGACCCTCGTCTAAAAAGGCTGAAGGAGAACGAGCTGTACTGGGTGTCCAAGCATCTTTTTCCATCTCCCGGTTCCTAAATATTATCTCCGGGTTCCTAAAATGGATGCCATACCTGTACTCTATTGTTAAAAGGGATGGCATATGTGGTGTTTCATGCTCTTGTTTCTGTTGAGGGTCCTGGACCCTCGTATAAAAAGGCTGAAGGAGAATGACCTGTACTGGGTGTCCAAGCATCTTTTTCCATCTCCCGGTTCCTAAAAATTATCTCCGGGTTCCTAAAATCGATGCCATACCTGTACTGGATTGTTCAAAAGGATGGCATATGTGGTGTTTCATGCTGTTGTGCCTGTTGAGGGTCCTGGACCCTCGTCTAAAAAGGCTGAAGGAGAACGAAGTGTACTGGTTGTCCAAGCATCTTTTTCCATCTCCCGGTTCCTAAAAATTATCTCCGGGTTCCTAAAATGGATGCCATACCTGTACTGGATTGTTCAAAAGGATGGCATATGTAGTGTTTCATGCTGTTGTTTCTGTTGAGGGTCCTGGACCCTCGTCTAAAAAGGCTGAAAGAGAACGAGCTGTACTGGGTGTCCAAGCATCTTTTTCCATCTCCCGGTTCCTAAAAATTATCTCCGGGTTCCTAAAATGGATGCCATACCTGTACTCTATTGTTAAAAAGGATGGCATATGTGGTATTTTATGCTGTTGTTTCTGTTGAGGGTCCTGGACCCCCGTATAAAAAGGCTGAAGGAGAACGACCTGTACTGGGTGTCCAAGCATCTTTTTCCATCTCCCGATTCCTAAAAATTATCTCTGGGTTCCTAAAATCGATGCTATACCTGTACTGGATTGTTCAAAAGGATGGCATATGTGGTGTTTCATGCTGTTGTGCCTGTTGAGGGTCCTGGACCCTCGTCTAAAAAGGCTGAAGGAGAACGAAGTGTACTGGTTGTCCAAGCATCTTTTTCCATCTCCCGGTTCCTTAAAAATTATCTCCGGGTTCCTAAAATTGATGACATACCTGTACTGGATTGTTCAAAAGGATAGCATATGTGGTGTTTCATGCTGTTGTGCCTGTTGAGGGTCCTGGACCCTCGTCTAAAAAGGCTGAAGGAGAACGAAGTGTACTGGTTGTCCAAGCATCTTTTTCCATCTCCTGGTTCCTAAAAATTATCTCCGGGTTCCTAAAATGGATGCCATACCTGTACTGGATTGTTCAAAAGCATGGCATAAGTGGTGTTTCATGCTATTGTTTCTGTTGAGGGTCCTGGACCCTCGTCTAAAAAGGCTGAAGGAGAACGAGCTGTACTGGGTGTCCAAGCATCTTTTTCCATCTCCCGGTTCCTAAAAATTATCTCCGGGTTCCTAAAATGGATGCCATACCTGTACTCTATTGTTAAAAAGGATGGCATATGTGGTTTTTCATGCTGTTGTTTCTGTTGAGGGTCCTGGACCCTCGTATAAAAAGGCTGAAGGAGAACGACCTGTACTGGGTGTCCAAGCATCTTTTTCCATCTCCTGGTTCCTAAAAATTATCTCCTGGTACTGGATTGTTCAAAAGGATTGCATATGTGGTGTTTCTCACTGTTGTGCCTGTTGAGGGTCCTTGACCCTCGTCTAAAAAGGCTGAAGGAGAACGAAGTGTACTGGTTTTCCAACCATCTTTTTCCATCTCCCAGTTCCTAAAATTATCTCTGGGTTCCTAAAATGGATGCCATACCTGTACTGGATTGTTCAAAAGGATGGCATATGTGGTGTTTCATGCTGTTGTGCCTGTTGAGGGTCCTGGACCCTCGTCTAAAAAGGCTGAAGGAGAACGAGCGGTACTGGGTGTCCAAGCATCTTTTTCCATCTCCCGGTTCCTAAAAATTATCTCCGGGTTCCTAAAATCGATGCCATACCTGTACTGGATTGTTCAAAAGGATGGCATATGTGGTGTTTTCTGCTGTTTTTTCTGTTGAGGGTCCTGGACCCTCGTATAAGAAGGCTGAAGGAGAACAAAGTGTACTGGTTGTCCAAGCATCTTTTTCCATCTCCCGGTTCCTAAAAATTATCTCCGGGTTCCTAAAATCTATGCCATACCTGTACTCTATTGTGCAAAAGGATGGCATATGTGGTGTTTAATGTAATTGTTTCTGTTGAGGGTCCTGAACCATCTTATAAAAAGGCTGAAGGAAAACGACCTGTACTGGGTGTCCAAGCTTTTTTTTCCATCTCCCGGTTCCTAACAATTATCTCCGGGTTCCTAAAATCGATGCCATACCTGTACTCTATTGTGCAAAAGGAATTAACCTTACCATGGGTCCCAGTCGCATGTCTTGTTGTTATATTTTTTCAGGGTAATCGGACAGGCCATATAGACCTCACCCGATAGGGGGAGTAACACGTATTAAAGTGCTAAGAATAGTAATACTTAACACAACCAAGTTACCATGGCTCCCAGACTGCATGTCTTATTGTTATATTTTGTCATTGTACTCAGGCAGGCCATATGGAACTCCACTGGATAGGTGGAGTAACACTTATTAAAGTGCTAAGAATAGTACAACTTAACACAACCTAGTTACCATGGGTCCCAGACCGCATGTCTTATTGTTATATTTTGTCAGGGTAATCAGGCAGACCATATAGACCTCCCCCGATAGGGGAAGTAAAAGGGATTAAAGTGCTAAGAATAGTACTACTTAACACAACCTAGTTACCATGGGTCCCAGACCACATGTCTTGTTGTTATATTTTGTCAGGGTAATCAGGCAGGCCGTATAGACCTCCCCCGATAGGGGGAGTTACAGGGATTAAAGTGCTAAGAATAGTACTACTTAACACAACCTAGTTACCATGGGTCCCAGACCGCATGTCTTATTGTTATATTTTGTCAGGGTAATCAGGAAGACCATATAGACCTCCCCTGATAGGGGGAGTAAAAGTGATTAAAGTGCTAAGAATAGTACTACTTAACACAACCTAGTTACCATGGGTCCCAGACCGCATGTTGTATTGTTATATTTTGTCAGGGTAATCAGGCAGACCATATAGACCTCCCCCGATAGGGGAAGTAAAAGGGATTAAAGGGCTAAGAATAGTACTACTTAACACAACCTAGTTACCATGGGTCCCAGACCGCATGTCTTGTTGTTATATTTCGTCAGGGTAATCAGGCAGGCCGTATAGACCTCCCCCGATAGGGGGAGTTACAGGGATTAAAGTGCTAAGAAAAGTACTAATTAACACAACCTTTACATGGGTCACAGACCGGATGTCTTATTGTTATATTTTGTCAGGGTAATCATGCAGGCCATATAGACCTCCCAGATAGGGGGAGTTACAGGGATTAAAGTGCTAAGAATAGTACTACTTAACACAACCTTACCATGGGTCCCAGACCGCATGTCTTATTGTTATATTTTGTCAGAGTAATCATGCAGGCCATATAGACCTCCCCAGATAGGGGGAGTAACAGGTATTAAAGTGCTAAGAATAGTACTACTTAACACAACCTAGTTACCATGGTACCAGACCGCATGTCTTGTTGTTATATTTTGTCAGGGTAATCATGCAGGCCATATAGACCTCCCCGATAGGGGGAGTTACAGGGACTAAAGTGCTAAGAATAGTACTACTAAACACAACCTAATTATGATGGGTCCCAGACCGCATGTTTTATTATTATACTTTGTCAGGGTAATCATGCAGGCCATATAGACCTCCCCCGATATGGGGAGTAACAGGTATTAAACTGCAAAGAACAGTACTACTTAACACAACCTAGTTACCATGGGTCCCAGACCGCATGTCTTGTTGTGATACTTTGTCAGAGTAATCAGGCAGGCCATATAGACCTCCCCCGATATGGGAAATAACAGGTATTAAACTACTAAGAACAGTACTACTTAACACAATCTAGTTACCATGGGTCACAGACCGCATGTCTTGTTGTGATACTTTGTCAGGGTAATCAGGCAGGCCATATAGACCTCCCCCGATATGGGGCGTAACAGGTATTAAACTGCTAAAAACAGTACTACTTAACACAACCTAGTTACTATGGGTCACAGATGGCATGTCTTGTTGTGATACTTTGTCAAGGTAATCAGGCAGGCCATATAGACCTCACCCAATAGGGGGAGTAAAAGGGATTAAAGTGCTAAGAATAATACTACTTAACACAACCTGGTTACCATGGCTCCCAGACCGCATGTCTTATTGTTATATTTTGTCATGGTAATCAGGCAGGCCATATAGACCTCACCCGATATTGGGACTAACAGATATTAAAGTGCTAAGAACAGTACTACTTAACACAACCTAGTTACCATGGGTCCCAGACCATATGTTTTGTTGTTATACTTTGTCAGGGTAATCATGCAGGCCATATAGACCTCCCCCGATAGGGGGAGTAAAAGGGATGAAAGTGCTAAGAATAGTACTACTAAACACAACCTAATTACCATGGGTCCCAGACCACATGTCTTGTTGTTATATTTCGTCAGGGTAATCAGGCAGGCCATATAGACCTCCCCCGATATGGGGCGTAACAGGTATTAAACTGCTAAAAACAGTACTACTTAACACAACCTAGTTACCATGGGTCACAGACGGCATGTCTTGTTGTGATACTTTTCAAGGTAATCAGGCAGGCCATATAGACCTCACCCAATAGGGGGAGTAAAAGGGATTAAAGTGCTAAGAGTAATACTACTTAACACAACCTAGTTACCATGGCTCCCAGACAGCATGTCTTATTGTTATATTTTGTCAGGGTAATCAGGCAGACCATATAGACCTCCCCCGATAGGGGAAGTAAAAGGGATTAAAGGGCTAAGAATAGTACTACTTAACACAACCTAGTTACCATGGGTCCCAAACCGCATGTCTTGTTGTTATATTTCGTCAGGGTAATCAGGCAGGCCATATACACCTCCCCCGATAGGGGGAGTTACAGGGATTAAAGTGCTAAGAAAAGTACTAATTAACACAACCTTTACATGGGTCACAGACCGCATGTCTTATTTTTATATTTTGTCAGGGTAATCATGCAGGCCATATAGACCTCCCAGATAGGGGGAGTTACAGGGATTAAAGTGCTAAGAATAGTACTACTTAACACAACCTTACCATGGGTCCCAAACCGCATGTCTTGTTGTTATATTTCGTCAGGGTAATCAGGCAGGCCATATACACCTCCCCCGATAGGGGGAGTTACAGGGATTAAAGTGCTAAGAAAAGTACTAATTAACACAACCTTTACATGGGTCACAGACCGCATGTCTTATTTTTATATTTTGTCAGGGTAATCATGCAGGCCATATAGACCTCCCAGATAGGGGGAGTTACAGGGATTAAAGTGCTAAGAATAGTACTACTTAACACAACCTTACCATGGGTCCCAGACCGCATGTCTTATTGTTATATTTTGTCAAGGTAATCATGCAGGCCATATAGACCTCACCCAATAGGGGGAGTAAAAGGGATTAAAGTGCTAAGAATAATACTACTTAACACAACCTAGTTACCATGGCTCCCAGACCGCATGTCTTATTGTTATATTTTGTCATGGTAATCAGGCAGGCCATATAGACTTCACCCGATCGGGGGAGTTACAGGGATTAAAGTGCTAAGAATAGTATTACCTAACACAACATAGTTACCATGGCTCCCAGACCGCATGTTTTATTATTATACTTTGTCAGGCTAATCATGCAGGCCATATAGACCTCCCCCGATATCGGGACTAACAGGTATTAAAGTGCTAAGAACAGTACTACTTAACACAACCTAGTTACCATGGGTCCCAGACCACATGTTTTGTTGTTATACTTTGTCAGGGTAATCATGCAGGCCATATAGACCTCCCCCGATAGGGGGAGTAAAAGGGATTAAAGTGCTAAGAATAGTACTACTAAACACAACCTAATTACCATGGGTCCCAGACCACATGTCTTGTTGTTATACTTTCTCAGGGTAATCATGCAGGCCATATAGACTTACACAGATAGGGGGAGTAACATGGATTAAAGTGCTAAGAATAGTACTAATATAAACACAACCTAGTTACCATGGGTCCCAGACCGCATGTCTTGTTGTTATATTTTGTCAGGGTAATCATGCAGGCCATATAGACCTCCCCCGATAGGGGGAGTTACAGGGACTAAAGTGCTAAGAATAGTACTACTAAACACAACCTAATTATGATGGGTCCCAGACCGCATGTTTTATTATTATACTTTTTCAGGGTAATCATGCAGGCCATATAGACCTCCCCCGATATGGGGAGTAACAGGTATTAAACTGCAAAGAACAGTACTACTTAACACAACTTAGTTACCATGGGTCCCAGACCGCATGTCTTGTTGTGATACTTTGTCAGGGTAATCAGGCAGGTCATATAGACCTCCCCCGATATGGAGAGTAACAGGTATTAAACTGCTAAGAACAGTACTACTTAACACAATCTAGTTACCATGGGTCACAGACCGCATGTCTTGTTGTGATATTTTGTCAGGGTAATCAGGCAGGCCATATAGACCTCCCCCGATATGGGGCGTAACAGGTATTAAACTGCTAAAAACAGTACTACTTAACACAACCTAGTTACCATGGGTCACAGACGGCATGTCTTGTTGTGATACTTTGTCAAGGTAATCAGGCAGGCCATATAGACCTCACCCAATAGGGGGAGTAAAAGGGATTAAAGTGCTAAGAATAATACTACTTAACACAACCTAGTTACCATGGCTCCCAGACCGCATGTCTTATTGTTATATTTTGTCATGGTAATCAGGCAGGCCATATAGACTTCACCCGATCGGGGGAGTTACAGGGATTAAAGTGCTAAGAATAGTATTACTTAACACAACATAGTTACCATGGCTCCCAGACCGCATGTTTTATTATTATACTTTGTCAGGCTAATCATGCAGGCCATATAGACCTCCCCCGATATCGGGACTAACAGGTATTAAAGTGCTAAGAACAGTACTACTTAACACAACCTAGTTACCATGGGTCCCAGACCACATGTTTTGTTGTTATACTTTGTCAGGGTAATCATGCAGGCCATATAGACCTCCCCCGATAGGGGGAGTAAAAGGGATTAAAGTGCTAAGAATAGTACTACTAAACACAACCTAATTACCATGGGTCCCAGACCACATGTCTTGTTGTTATACTTTCTCAGGGTAATCATGCAGGCCATATAGACTTACACAGATAGGGGGAGTAACATGGATTAAAGTGCTAAGAATAGTACTAATATAAACACAACCTAGTTACCATGGGTCCCAGACCGCATGTCTTGTTGTTATATTTTGTCAGGGTAATCATGCAGGCCATATAGACCTCCCCCGATAGGGGGAGTTACAGGGACTAAAGTGCTAAGAATAGTACTACTAAACACAACCTAATTATGATGGGTCCCAGACCGCATGTTTTATTATTATACTTTTTCAGGGTAATCATGCAGGCCATATAGACCTCCCCCGATATGGGGAGTAACAGGTATTAAACTGCAAAGAACAGTACTACTTAACACAACCTAGTTACCATGGGTCCCAGACCGCATGTCTTGTTGTGATACTTTGTCAGGGTAATCAGGCAGGCCATATAGACCTCCCCCGATATGGGGAGTAACAGGTATTAAACTGCTAAGAACAGTACTACTTAACACAATCTAGTTACCATGGGTCACAGACCGCATGTCTTGTTGTGATATTTTGTCAGGGTAATCAGGCAGGCCATATAGACCTCCCCCGATATGGGGCGTAACAGGTATTAAACTGCTAAAAACAGTACTACTTAACACAACCTAGTTACCATGGGTCACAGACGGCATGTCTTGTTGTGATACTTTGTCAAGGTAATCAGGCAGGCCATATAGACCTCACCCAATAGGGGGAGTAAAAGGGATTAAAGTGCTAAGAATAATACTACTTAACACAACCTAGTTACCATGGCTCCCAGACCGCATGTCTTATTGTTATATTTTGTCATGGTAATCAGGCAGGCCATATAGACTTCACCCGATCGGGGGAGTTACAGGGATTAAAGTGCTAAGAATAGTATTACTTAACACAACATAGTTACCATGGCTCCCAGACCGCATGTTTTATTATTATACTTTGTCAGGCTAATCATGCAGGCCATATAGACCTCCCCCGATATCGGGACTAACAGGTATTAAAGTGCTAAGAACAGTACTACTTAACACAACCTAGTTACCATGGGTCCCAGACCACATGTTTTGTTGTTATACTTTGTCAGGGTAATCATGCAGGCCATATAGACCTCCCCCGATAGGGGGAGTAAAAGGGATTAAAGTGCTAAGAATAGTACTACTAAACACAACCTAATTACCATGGGTCCCAGACCACATGTCTTGTTGTTATACTTTCTCAGGGTAATCATGCAGGCCATATAGACTTACACAGATAGGGGGAGTAACATGGATTAAAGTGCTAAGAATAGTACTAATATAAACACAACCTAGTTACCATGGGTCCCAGACCGCATGTCTTGTTGTTATATTTTGTCAGGGTAATCATGCAGGCCATATAGACCTCCCCCGATAGGGGGAGTTACAGGGACTAAAGTGCTAAGAATAGTACTACTAAACACAACCTAATTATGATGGGTCCCAGACCGCATGTTTTATTATTATACTTTTTCAGGGTAATCATGCAGGCCATATAGACCTCCCCCGATATGGGGAGTAACAGGTATTAAACTGCAAAGAACAGTACTACTTAACACAACCTAGTTACCATGGGTCCCAGACCGCATGTCTTGTTGTGATACTTTGTCAGGGTAATCAGGCAGGTCATATAGACCTCCCCCGATATGGGGAGTAACAGGTATTAAACTGCTAAGAACAGTACTACTTAACACAATCTAGTTACCATGGGTCACAGACCGCATGTCTTGTTGTGATATTTTGTCAGGGTAATCAGGCAGGCCATATAGACCTCCCCCGATATGGGGCGTAACAGGTATTAAACTGCTAAAAACAGTACTACTTAACACAACCTAGTTACCATGGGTCACAGACGGCATGTCTTGTTGTGATACTTTGTCAAGGTAATCAGGCAGGCCATATAGACCTCACCCGATCGGGGGAGTTACAGGGATTAAAGTGCTAAGAATAGTATTACTTAACACAACATAGTTACCATGGCTCCCAGACCGCATGTTTTATTATTATACTTTGTCAGGCTAATCATGCAGGCCATATAGACCTCCCCCGATAACGGGACTAACAGGTATTTAAGTGCTAAGTAGTCAATCTTGCAACAATGTATCATGAACCACAGCACTCACAGCACAGCCAGGAACAGGTTTACCAAACCCAGTATTGATACATAGAAACAAAGATCGTTCCAGCTGGTGCAACAAAAGACTTTTATTATGCAAACAGGGATAAAGAAGCAACGTTTCAGGCCCACACTTGGCCTTTTCTCAAGGTTAACCAAACATTAGTGAACAAACATTTAAATAGCCCTAATGGCGCCAAATATTGTGATTGAAAAGTGAAAAAATGTTGCCCTCTAGTGGAGAATCATCATTTAGCATACAAATATATATCAAAGTGCACATTAATGGCCTCAATCTTGCCACCTAGTGAATCAACATCATATTGTTAAACAATTGTAACTCTCATATCATATGTGAAAAAATCCTATTCTATATTAAAAATTAATCAGCATTACAAAATTGCATATTAATAAAAAATATAATAAAATACATTGAGAATTTCATAAATGTTTTAATAACCACAATATATTGAATTAAAAAAAATATGTATCAAGTGTATCCTAGATGAATCAATCGTATTTGATATAGTTGTTTCAATCAGTTAACTTCATCTCTATTTCAATTCATCACTATATGGATGCACTCATATAATTGGTCAATATTAGCTATTCAACATAGTGTATCTATTTAAATTTATACAGACATTTAATCTCATACTAATGTCATATTAATATTTACATTAGAATGCACATTCATTTATATAGTATAATATTACAAAAAAAGTCCTATATTTATTCCATTTTATTAAATTTTATTAAATTTTATTGGATTCTATTTAAAATGAATTTTATCCATTCACCAAAAGGCAGTCCAATTACATTCTCTATTTAAACCTCTGGGCCATAAGGTACCTAATTCATTGATCCAGAATGTTTCTCTCCTAGTTAATATATTCTCCTTATCACCCCCTCTTCTAGGTGTATTAACTCTTTCAATGATTTGGAAACGCAATTGACTTATTCTATGGCCCGCCTTTATAAAGTGTCCAGCCACTGGAGCATCCTTTTTACCACAACGAATATTTGACTTGTGCTCAGAGATTCTTTCTCGTGCTTCCCTGGTCGATTGACCAATATACATCAAGGAACAAGGACATTTAATTGCATAAATAATATATTCTGACCTACAAGTCAAATATTCATTTATGGAGTATTTTCTGCTTGTATATGGGTGACAAAAGGTATCACCCTTAATCATAGAGTTGCAATTAATGCACGGTAGACACAGGAAACATCCTTTTCGTTTTTGACCAGTTATTGTGCCCTGAATTTGTTTTTTCTTAGCCCCAATGTCTGTTTTCACCAATTTATCTTTAGTATTAGGGCCACGTCTATAGGCTAACATAGGTGGTATTTAAAAGGCCCCTATATCTGGGTGACACTTAGATAGAATGTACCAATATTTATGAATAATTTTATTAATTTGGTGACTTCTTGTATTATACTGAGATATAAATTTAATCCTCTCTGAATTTTTAGAACAATCCATGTTCTTTACTTTCCCTGCTGTTTTGGATCTGTTACTATTTAGGCTCACATCTTGTTTTATGTCTTCAATCAATGCCTTTGGATAACCTCTTGAGATAAATTTATCTGACATTTCCTTTAGGCGAACCTCCTTAATGGAAGGATCTGACACGATCCTATCAACCCTAAGGAGTTGACTTTTTGGGACAGCCTTAAAGGTAGTGGGTGGATGAAAACTCTCAAACCATAATGTGTTATTTTTATCAGTAGGTTTGGAATAAATATCAATTTTCAAACCATCCACACCTTTATATACTCTAGTATCCAGAAATTGGATCGAGCATTCATCGTATGTTAAAGTAAATTTTATACCATTAACTGAACAATTCAAATCGTCAACAAATGCCAACAGGGATCCAATGTCGCCATACCATATGCCAAACCAAAGGCATTGATTGAAGACATAAAACAAGATGTGAGCCTAAATAGTAACAGATCCAAAACAGCAGGGAAAGTAAAGAACATGAATTGTTCTAAAAATTCAGAGAGGATTACATTTATATCTCAGTATAATACAAGAAGTCACCAAATTAATAAAATTATTCGTAAATATTGGTACATTCTATCTAAGTGTCACCCAGATATAGGGGCCTTTTCAATACCACCTATGTTAGCCTATAGACGTGGCCCTAATACTAAAGATAAATTGGTGAAAGCAGACATTGGGGCTAAGAAAAAACAAATTCAGGGCACAATAACTGGTCAAAAACTAAAAGGATGTTTCCCGTGTCTATCGTGCATTAATTGCAACTCTATGATTAAGGGTGATACCTTTTGTCACCCATATACAGGCAGAAAATACTCCATAAATGAATATTTGACTTGTAGGTCAGAATATATTATTTATGCAATTAAATGTCCGTGTTCCTTGATGTATATTGGTCAATCGACCAGGGAAGCACGAGAAAGAATCTCTGAGCACAAGTCAAATATTCGTTGTGGTAAAAAGGATGCTCCAGTGGCTGGACACTTTATAAAGGCGGGCCATAGAATAAGTCAATTGCGTTTCCAAATCATTGAAAGAGTTAATACACCTAGAAGAGGGGGTGATAAGGAGAATATATTAACTAGGAGAGAAACATTCTGGATCAATGAATTAGGTACCTTATGGCCCAGAGGTTTAAATAGAGAATGTAATTGGACTGCCTTTTGGTGAATGGATAAAATTCATTTTAAATAGAATCCAATAAAATTTAATAAAATTTAATAAAATGGAATAAATATAGGACTTTTTTTGTAATATTATACTATATAAATGAATGTGCATTCTAATGTAAATATTAATATGACATTAGTATGAGATTAAATGTCTTTATAAATTTAAATAGATACACTATGTTGAATAGCTAATATTGACCAATTATATGAGTGCATCCATATAGTGATGAATTGAAATAGAGATGAAGTTAACTGATTGAAACAACTATATCAAATACGATTGATTCATCTAGGATACACTTGATACATATTTTTTTAATTCAATATATTGTGGTTATTAAAACATTTATGAAATTCTCAATGTATTTTATTATATTTTTTATTAATATGCAATTTTGTAATGCTGATTAATTTTTAATATAGAATAGGATTTTTTCACATATGATATGAGAGTTACAATTGTTTAACAATATGATGTTGATTCACTAGGTGGCAAGATTGAGGCCATTAATGTGCACTTTGATATATATTTGTATGCTAAATGATGATTCTCCACTAGAGGGCAACATTTTTTCACTTTTCAATCACAATATTTGACGCCATTAGGGCTATTTAAATGTTTGTTCACTAATGTTTGGTTAAGCTTGAGAAAAGGCCATGTGTGGGCCTGAAACGTTGCTTCTTTATCCCTGTTTGCATAATAAAAGTCTTTTGTTGCACCAGCTGGAACGATCTTTGTTTCTATATATTAAAGTACTAAGAACAGTACTACTTAACACAACCTAGTTACCATGGGTCCCAGACCACATGTTTTGTTGTTATACTTTGTCAGGGTAATCATGCAGGCCATATAGACCTCCCCCGATAGGGGGAGTAAAAGGGATTAAAGTGCTAAGAATAGTACTACTAAACACAACCTAATTACCATGGGTCCCAGACCACATGTCTTGTTGTTATACTTTCTCAGGGTAATCATGCAGGCCAAATAGACTTACACAGATAGGGGGAGTAACATGGATTAAAGTGCTAAGAATAGTACTAATATAAACACAACCTAGTTACCATGGGTCCCAGACCGCATGTCTTGTTGTTATAATTTGTCAGGGTGATCATGCAGGCCATATAGACCTCCCCTGATAGGGGGGGTTACAGGGATTAAAGTGCTAAGAATAGTACTACTTAACACAACCTAGTTACCATGGCTCCCAGACCGCATGTTTTATTATTATACTTCTTTCAGGGTAATTATATATCTAACTATCAATCTATGTATATCTATCTATCAAATCTATCTATCTCGTGGCCGGACTGATTTGAGACAGCCACTTGTGTTTAGGCCAAATTTGAAGTAGGAGGACAGACCAATCATCTTCTTCCATCTCCCTGTTCCAAAAATGCAGCCCATATAGACCTCCCCAGATAGGGGGAGTAACAGGTAGTAAACTGCTAAGAATAATACTACTTAACACACCACGGGTCCCAGACCGCATGTCTTATTGTTATACTCTGTCAGGGAAATCATATATCTATCAAATCTATCTATTTATTTATCAAATCTAACTATCAATCGAATCTATCAAATATAAATTGCATCTATTGATCGATGTAATTCGTATTTATCAAATGTATATTGCATCTTTTGATCTATGTAATTTGTATCTATCAAATGTATATTGCATTGATTGATCTATGTAATTCGTATCTATCATAAAATGTATATTGCATCTATTGATCTATGTAATTTGTATCTATCATATGTATATTGCATCTATTGATCTATGTAATGTATGTATCTAACTATCAAATCTATCTAACTCGTGGTTGTGCAAATGGACTGTTTGCAGTTGTTTGCGGTGCGTTACATGGGGAGTTTGGTCTGTCACTGTGAAGCGGGCGTAACCCTTACACTACATGATCGATACTACATCATACCTGATGTTTTAAAGCACGTTATTCAAATATTTTTTATTAATGTTATGTGATTAAGGCACTTTATGGCTCAAAACCAGACTCTGCATCAACTATGTAATTTTCAGTG
This sequence comes from Bombina bombina, assembly GCF_027579735.1. Classification (NCBI taxonomy): domain Eukaryota; kingdom Metazoa; phylum Chordata; class Amphibia; order Anura; family Bombinatoridae; genus Bombina; species Bombina bombina. The sequence goes on along the minus strand of NC_069503.1, from coordinate 517,394,096 downwards.
GGAGTTTTGCCGTGGATCCCCCTCCGGCATGCCACAGTCCAGGTGTTAGTCCCCTTGAAACAACTTTTCCATCACTATTGTGGCCAGAAAGAGTCCTTGTGGGTTTTAAAGTTCGCCTGATTATTTAAGTCAATGGCGGTTCGCGACATCACTACTAAAACATTACAATACACACACTGCAAAAGGTACAAAACTAAAACAACAAATAAAATGTACATTGCTGTTACCATTAAAAAGGTCAGATCATCAAACTAATATTGCACGTGAAAATGTACATTGATATTACAATTACGTATAATGATAATTAAGGTAAAAAAAAAGAAAAGAAAAAAAAAACAGATAATGATTACATATATAGTATATTTTAAATGTGTTGATGAGAAAAATATTTATCAACACCCTGGGCTAGATTACAAGTGGAGCACAAAAATATTTGTGCTATTGAGTGCTCGCTGTGCTAAAGCCGAAGGTGTGTTAATAAATACTTAGAATTCCTATGTGCATCAAATTCCTATGTGTTATTTTTCTGTTATTTTTCTATCCTGAAGTAGGTAGATCTTTTTTGGGCTTCTTTTACTGATTTTAAAACCTCAATCTGTATGATATAAGGGTAAAAGCCTTGTTGTACCATATAACAGTATGCAATAAAAAAAAAGTCTGTTAAGGGTGCGAGGAAGAAATGCGCCCAATATAAACCCTTTTCTCGTTTCAAAGTGTATTATATACTTCTTCTTCAGAGGTCACCTCTGTTATGATTTGATGACTTTATTTTCTGCTAAAGAAACCATAAGGATATATAGTATAACAAGGCTTTTACTTCATACAGATTAAGGTTTTTAAATCGGTGAAAGAAGCTCAAAAGAGATCTACCTACTTTAGGACACACAAAGCTGACGGGAATAGGAGTTGATAGCTAACTCTCCCCACTCCGTGACAGAGCATAAAGTAGAGGATTCTACCATTTATTATCCTGTGATTTACATGTGAATGTTCATACACATTGGAATGTTCTAAAAAAAATAAGGAACTCTTAAAAACAGGCCACTGTGGGTTTCTTTAAACAGTCTTGATACATCATTAAGGATTCCCCCCCACACACACCATTGTATATTACAATAAATATTTCTACAATTTTTTACTTAATTTATTATATATACAGTATTTCTATATCTGGTGTGCTGAAGAACCTATCCATGCGTTTCATATACTTTGTTTTTATAGGTTACTGGTGTAGGAGATACACTAAGCCATTGGTTAACTTAGCAGCACAGATTAAAGCAATATATAGATTTAGTTCAATAGAATACTTTCAAAGTTCTTCATTTATCCCAGAATTTGTATTAATTTAATTTATAATATTTCACAACAGATTTTTAGAACTAGCCGTGGTTTCATAGCTTAGCCTGTGTTACCTATCATTCATTTAACACATATACAGTATATATATATATATATATATATATATATATATATATATATATATATATATATATATATAAAATCACAGGTGGATCCCACACTCGCTACTGGAACACAGCCTCCGGGGTGCACTTCAAACTGTAATATGCACACTGAATAAGAAAGGCACTCTCCGTAATTCATAAATCAAATTTTACTTTAAGTGAACGTTTTCGGGGTTGCCCCCGTCCTCAGACTTTACAAGACAAACAGAAATAGAACAATTTATGTGATTACCTGGTTGTGATCCTGCTAGAGCGTTTAGAGTCCCCTATGCGCAACTGCGCATGTGCAAGAGACTATACGGAGGCCCTAGAGGTTCAAAAGAGTCACCAAGTCAAAAAAATGAAAAAGTTAAAAAACACAACACAACGCTATTATGTTGGAGTGTTGTGTTTTTTATTTTTTTTGACTTGGTGACTCTTTTGAACCTCTAGTGCCTCCGTATAGTCTCTTGCGCATGCGCAATTGCGCATAGGGGACGCAACACGCTCTAACAGGATCACAACCAGGTAATCACATAAATTGTTCTATTTCTGTTTGTCATGTAAAGTCTGAGGACGGAGGCAACACCCGAAAACGTTCACTTAAAGTAAAATTTGATTTATGAATTACGGAGAGTGCCTTTCTTATTCAGTGTGTATATATATATATATATATATATATATATATATATATATAGCAATAAGAAACAAATTGCAGAGACTTTTTGCAGATCCAAAACTTGATTTATTTCAGTTTAAAAATAATAATCCATGAATACATGATCAAAAAAACGGCATGTCTCACAACTCCAACAAAACTTGTGAAAGGACTGCTGCTACACAGTATATGTATATATATTATACATAGAAGAAAATCTTTTTAAATTTAAATATATATCTAAGTGAAGAACATAGGTATTTGAAGTTTTTATAGTAAAAAAAAATATAAGAAAAACATTACATTTGTTTAAAAATTATATTGGATATTTCAAGGTGTTTAATTGGGAAGGGCTCAAAAGTGTTTATACAAGTAGAATGCCCTTTATCCAAACTGCTTTGGATCATACAAAATTTGGAGTTCGGAATAGTTTGGATTTTGGAATATTTGCATCTTTAAAATGGGACAGTTTGGAGAGAGTAAAAACAATAATAAGAGGGAAACACTTATATAACTCAATATAAGTTACACCTAAAAATAACAACCTTCCTCCAGATGTAAATGATCAAATACTGATAAAAAACAATAAGGTGAGCGCTAAATAAATAGCAGATTGAGAATGATAGTGATGATTTAAGAAAAGCATTGATTACATATACTATATAAAAGGTATTCAATTTATTGTACTAATAAATTAATTTCTAACAATGATAAAAAAAATAAAAAAAATAAACCTTACAAGGTAATATCTAACAATATAAACAAAACAATGTTATAGGATACATTCTGTTAAAAACAAACAATGTTATAGGATACAATATGTTAAAAACAAATTGTAAGAAAAACGTTAATAAAAGGTATTTATGGGAGGTGCACCTCTCAATGTCTTTCTCAAAAAAAGTCAATAGAAAGTACCTTAGTGGACCAAAGTCACAAATGATCCTTTTGGGAAATTAAGCAGTTTTGTGACAATCCCAACAGCTAAAAAATGAAGGGTTCCAAGTAAATGTGACCTGGTTAGGAATACTTGATTCAAAGGATACCGTGAGTTGTGTTGTATACTTGCAGGATAACAGTGAACTCTCTACCGGTTTCGGCCCAGGTGGCCTTTATCAAGAAGATAAATATTATTTACCATTAATACCTTTTATTAACATTTTTCTTACCATTTGTTTTTAACAGATTGTATCCTATAACATTGTTTGTTTTTAACAGAATGTATTCTATAACATTGGTTGTTTTATATTATTAGATGTTACCTTGCAAGGATTTTTTTTTTTTTTTTTTTATCATTGTTAGAAATTAATTTATTAGTACAATAAATTTAATACTTTTTATTTAGTACATGTAGTCAACGCTTTTCTTAAATCATCACTACCATTCTCAGGCCTAGATTTGGAGTTTGGCGGTAGCCGTGAAAATCAGCGTTAGAGGCTCCTAACGCTGGTTTTAGGCTACCGCCGGTATTTGCAGTCACTCAAAATAGGGTCTAACGCTCACTTTCCAGCCGCGACTTTTCCATACCGCAGATCCCCTTACGTAAATTGCGTATCCTATCTTTTCAATGGGATTTTTCTAACTCCGGTATTTAGAGTCGTGTCTGAAGTGAGCGTTAGACATCTAACGACAAAACTCCAGCCGCAGGAAAAAAGTCAGTAGTTAAGAGCTTTCTGGGCTAACGCCGGTTTATAAAGCTCTTAACTACTGTGCTCTAAAGTACACTAACACCCATAAACTACCTATGTACCCCTAAACCGAGGTCCCCCCACATCGCCGACACTCGAAAAAAATGTTTTAACCCCTAATCTGCCGACCGCCACCTACGTTATACTTATGTACCCCTAATCTGCTGCCCCTAACACCGCCGACCCCTGTATTATATTTATTAACCCCTAACCTGCCCCCCACAACGTCGCCTCCACCTGCCTACACTTATTAACCCCTAATCTGCCGACCGCAAAGCGCCGCCACCTACGTTATCCTTATGTACCCCTAATCTGCTGCCCCTAACACCGCCGACCCCTATATTATATTTATTAACCCCTAATCTGCCCCCCTCAATGTCGCCTCCACCTGCCTACACTTATTAACCCCTAATCTGCCGACCGGACCTGAGCGCTACTATAATAAAGTTATTAACCCCTAATCCGCCTCACTAACCCTATAATAAATAGTATTAACCCCTAATCTGCCCTCCCTAACATCGCCGACACCTAACTTCAATTATTAACCCCTAATCTGCCGACCGAATCTCGCCGCTATTCTAATAAATGTATTAACCCCTAAAGCTAAGTCTAACCCTAATACTAACACCCCCCTAAGTTAAATATAATTTAAATCTAACGAAATTAATTAACTCTTATTAAATTAATTATTCCTATTTAAAGCTAAATACTTACCTGTAAAATAAATCCTAATATAGCTACAATATAAATTATAATTATATTAGAGCTATTTTAGGATTTATATTTATTTTACAGGTAACTTTGTATTTATTTTAACCAGGTACAATAGCTATTAAATAGTTAAGAACTATTTAATAGCTAAAATAGTTAAAATAATTACAAATTTACCTGTAAAAGAAATCCTAACCTAAGTTACAAATAAACCTAACACTAGACTATCAATAAATTAATTAAATAAACTACCTACAATTACCTACAATTAACCTAACACTACACTATCAATAAATTAATTAAATACAATTGCTACAAATAAATACAATTAAATAAACTAGCTAAAGTACAAAAAATAAAAAAGAACTAAGTTACAAAAAATAAAAAAATATTTACAAACATAAGAAAAATATTACAACAATTTTAAACTAATTACACCTACTCTAAGCCCCCTAATAAAATAACAAAGCCCCCCAAAATAAAAAAATGCCCTACCCTATTCTAAATTACTAAAGTTCAAAGCTCTTTTACCTTACCAGCCCTGAACAGGGCCCTTTGCGGGGCATGCCCCAAGAAATACAGCTCTTTTGCCTGTAAAAAAAACATACAATACCCAAGCCCCCCAACATTACAACCCACCACCCACATACCCCTAATCTAACCCAAACCCCCCTTAAATAAACCTAACACTAAGCCCCTGAAGATCATCCTACCTTGTCTTCACCTCACCGGGTATCACACCGATCCGTCCAGAAGAGCTCCTCCGATGTCCTGATCCAAGCCCAAGCGGGGGGCTGAAGAGGTCCATGATCCGGCTGAAGTCTTCATCCAAGCGGGGCAGAAGAGGTCTTCCATCCGATTGAAGTCTTCATCCAAGCGGCATCCATCCGGAGCGAAGCGGCAGCATCCTGAAGACCTCCACCGCGGAACATCCATCCTGGCCGACGACTGAACGACGAATGACGGTTCCTTTAAATGACGTCATCCAAGATGGCGTCCCTCGAATTCCGATTGGCTGATAGGATTCTATCAGCCAATCGGAATTAAGGTAGGAATATTCTGATTGGCTGATGGAATCAGCCAATCAGAATCAAGTTCAATCCGATTGGCTGATCCGATCAGCCAATCAGATTGGGCTCGCATTCTATTGGCTGTTCCGATCAGCCAATAGAATGCAAGCTCAATCTGATTGGCTGATTGGATAAATACAAAGTTACCTGTAAAATAAATATTAATCCTAAAATAGCTATAATATAATTATAATTTATATTGTAGCTATATTAGGATTTATTTTACAGGTAAGTATTTAGTTTTAAATAGGAATAATTTATTTAATAAGAGTTAATTAATTTCGTTAGATTTAAATTATATTTAACTTAGAGGGGTGTTAGTGTTAGGGTTAGACTTAGCTTTAGGGGTTAATACATTTATTAGAATAGCGGTGAGCTCCGGTCGGCAGATTAGGGGTTAATAATTGAAGTTAGGTGTCAGCGATGTTAGGGAGGGCAGATTAGGGGTTAATACTATTTATTATAGGGTTAGTGAGGCGGATTAGGGGTTAATAACTTTATTATAGTAGCGCTGAGGTCCAGTCGGCAGATTAGGGGTTAATAAGTGTAGGCAGGTGGAGGCGACGTTGAGGGGGGCAGATTAGGGGTTAATAAATATAATATAATGGTCGGCGGTGTTAGGGGCAGCAGATTAGGGGTACATAAGGATAACGTAAGTGGCGGCGCTTTGCGGTCGGCAGATTAGGGGTTAATAAGTGTAGGTAGGTGGAGGCGACGTTGTGGGGGGCAGGTTAGGGGTTAATAAATATAATACAGGGGTCGGCGGTGTTAGGGGCAGCAGATTAGGGGTTTATAAGGATAACGTAGGTGGCGGTCGGCAGATTAGGGGTTAAAAAAATTTATTCGAGTGTCAGCGATGTGGGGGGACCTCGGTTTAGGGGTACATAGGTAGTTTATGGGTGTTAGTGTACTTTAGAGTACAGTAGTTAAGAGCTTTATGAACCGGCGTTAGCCCAGAAAGCTCTTAACTACTGACTTTTTTCCTGCGGCTGGAGTTTTGTCGTTAGATGTCTAACGCTCACTTCAGAAACGACTCTAAATACCGGAGTTAGAAAGATCCCATTGAAAAGATAGGATACGCAATTTACGTAAGGGGATCTGCGGTATGGAAAAGTCGCGGCTGAAAAGTGAGCGTTAGACCCTATTTTGAGTGACTCCAAATACCCGCGGTAGCCTAAAACCAGCGTTAGGAGCCTCTAACGCTGGTTTTCACGGCTAACGCCAAACTCCAAATCTAGGTGTTAGTGAGGGTAGCATATGCCTCCCAAATCCTTATTACTCAAACCACCACTGAAAATATATATGTACATGTTTAGCTCCTTGACTGTAATTTATGAGAAAAGTTACTGGTGAGGAGAGAAAAAGTCAACTTAATATTGATGAATTCCATGACATTGACATATACCTCACAGCAATGTTTCTGTTTTAAGAGAATTGTTTAATAGATATATTTAGAAAATAATGTCTCCCATTTTTTTATCATATACAGTATAAAAAAATGACCCCAACATATATTTTCTCTATTCCATCTAATAACGTTTTCCCATGATAAGGGCCCCTTATCCAGCTTTCTCCTGCCTCTTCCCAGGCTGCCTATCCCTCTCTCCCCTTGCCTCTGGCCCTGGTCACTTCCCCTATAGTCATAGCACCTTGAACTAGACCAGAGTGGTAGAGGCAGGAATGTGACCAGCACTGCAGGTAGAAAGCAGGAAGAACAGAAACAGAAGCATAGTAAAGAGCAGAGAGGGAGAGTCAGAAGTAAAAAAAAAGTAGTGGTGAAACTGAATTCATGACATGGATAAGTACTGTTTAAATAATTATTTATTTGCAAACAAGCTACAACTTTTTACTATGTCAGGTAGGACCACCAGTGTTTTCTATGTCTTGCAGAGACACCACTAATATCATATGTCGGCTAGATTACGAGTTTTGCGGTAAGAGCTGCTAGGTACTAACTTGCAAGTTATTGTCACCGCTCACTTACCTACAGCGCTGGTATTACAGGTTTACAAAAACCTGGCGTTAGCATGCAAGAAGTGAGCGTAGAGCAAAATTGAGCTCCATACCGAACTCCAATACCAGCGCTGCGGTGAGCAGCGGTAAGCTGGTTTTACGTGCTCGTGCACGATTTCACCATAGACATCAAAGGGGAGAGCCAGCTGAAAAAAGTCTAACACCTGCAAAAAGGAGCATAAAGCACCGTAACGCAGCCCCATTGATTCCTATGGGGAAACTAAATTTATGTTTACACCAACACCCTAACATGAACCCCGAGTCTAAATACCCCTAATCTTACACTTATTAACCCCTAATCTGCTGCCCCCGACATCGCCTACACCTACATTATACTTATTAACCCCTAATCTGCCGCCCCCGACATCGCCAACACCTACATTATACTTATTAACCCCTAATATGCTGCCCCCAACAACGCCGCCACCTACATTATACTTATTAACCCCTAATCTGCTGCCCCCAACATCGCCGCCACCTACCTACATTTATTAACCACTAATATGCCGCCCCCTACATCACCGCCACTATACTAAATTTATTAACCCCTAAACCTAACCCTAAGTCTAACCCTATCCCTAACACCCACTAACTTTAATGTAATTAAAATAAATCTAAATAAAACCTACTATTAATAACTAAATAAATAATATTTAAAGCTAAATACTTACCTGTAAAATAAACCCTAAGCTAGCTACAATATAACTAATAGTTACATTGTATCTAGCATAGCTTTTATTTTTATTTCACAGGCAAGTTTGTATTTATTTTAACTAGGTAGAATAGTTAGTAAATAGTTATTAACTATTTACTAACTACCTAGTTAAAATAAATACAAATTTATCTGTGAAATAAAACCTAACCTGTCTTACACTAACACCTAACCTTACACTACAATTAAATAAATTACATTAATTAAATACAATTAACTAAATTACAAAAAAACAAACACTAAATTACACAAAATAAAAAAGAAATTATCAGATATTTAAACTAATTACACCTAATCTAATAGCCCTATCAACATAACCCCCCCCCCCCACAAATAGAAACCCCTAGGCTAAACTAAACTACCAATAGCCCTTAAAAGGGCCTTTTTGCTGGGAATTGCCCCAAAGAAATCAGCTCTTTTACCTGTAAAAAAATACAAACAACTCCCCAACAGTAAAACCCACCACCCGCACAACCAACCCCCCAAATAAAATCCTAACTAAAAAACCTAAGCTCCCCATTGCCCTGAAAAGGGCATTTGGATGGGCATTGCCCTTAAAAGGGCATTTAGCTCTTTTTTAAGTGCCCAAACCCCTAATCTAAAAATAAAACCCACCCAATAAACCCTTCAAAAAGCCTAACACTAGACCCCGAAGAGCCACTTACAGTTTTTGAAGACCCAACATCCATCCTCAATGAAGCCGACAGAAGTCCTCAATGAAGCGGCAGAAGTCTTCATCCAACCGGGCAGAAGTCTTCATCCAGACGGCATCTTCTATCTTCATCCATCCGGCACGGAGCTGGTCTATCTTCAAGACATCCGGCGCGAAGCATCCTCTTCAATCGACGTCTTATTTCGAATGAGTTTTCACTTTAAATGATGTCATCCAAGATAACGACCCTTAGATTCTAATTGACTGATAGATTTCTATCAGCAAATCAGAATTAAGGTTGAAAAAATCCTATTGGCTGTTGCAATCAGTCAATAGGATTGAGCTTCAATCCTATTGGCTGATCCAATCAGCCAATAGGATTGAGCTCGCATTCTATTGGCTCTTCCAATCAGCCAATAGAATGTGAACTCAATCCTATTGGCTGATTGGATCAGCCAATAGGATTGAAGCTCAATCCTATTGGCTGAATGCAACAGCCAAAAGGATTTTTTCAACCTTAATTCCGATTGGCTGATAGAAATCTATCAGCCAATCGGAATCTAAGGAACGTCATCTTGGATGACGTCATTTAAAGGGAAACCTCATTTGGAAGAAGACGTCGATTGAAGAGGATGCTCAGCGCCAGATGCCTTGAAGATGGATCTGCTCCGTGCCGGATGGATGAAGATAGAAGATGCCGTCTGGATGAAGACTTCTGCCCGGTTGGATGAAGACTTCTGCCGGCTTCATTGAGGATGGATGTCGGGTCTTCAAAAACTGTAAGTGGATGTTCGGGGGTTGGTGTTAGGCTTTTTTAAGGGTTTATTGGGTGGGTTTTATTTTTAGATTAAGAGTTTGGGCACTTGAAAAAGAGCTACATGCCCTTTTAAGGGCAATGCCCATCCAAATGCCCTTTTCAGGGCAATGGGGAGCTTAAGTTTTTTTAGTTCTTATTTTATTTGGGGGTTGGTTGTGTGGGTGGTGGGTTTTACTGTTGGGGGGTTGTTTGTATTTTTTTACAGGTAAAAGAGTTGATTTCTTTAATGCAATGCCCCGCAAAAGGCCCTTTTAAGGGCTATTGGTAGTTTAGTTTAGGCTAGGGTTCTTTTTATTTTGGGAGGGCTTTTTTTATTTTGATAGGGCTATTAGATTAAGTGTAATTAGTTTAAATATCTGTTAATTTCTTTTTTTATTTTGTGTAATTTAGTGTTTGGTTTTTTTTTTGTAATTTAGGTCATTGTATTTAATTAATGTAATTGATTTAATTGTAGTGTAAGGTTAGTTGTTAGTGTAAGGCAGGTTAGGTTTTATTTTACATGTAAATTTGTATTTATTTAGCTAGGTAGTTAGTAAATAGTTAATAACTATTTAGTAACTATTCTAGCTAGTTAAAATAAATACAAACTTGCCTGTAAAATAAAAATAAACCCTAAGCTAGCTACAATGTAACTATTAGTTATATTGTAGATAGCTTAGGGTTTATTTTACAGGTAAGTATTTAGTTTTAAATAGGAATTATTTAGGTAATGATAGTAGGTTTTATTTAGATTTATTAGGGTTAAGTTAGGGGGTGTTAGGGTTAGACTTGGGTTTAGGGGTTAATAAATTTAGTATAGTGGCGGCGATGTTGGGGGCGGTAGATTAGAGGTTAATAAATGTAGGTAGGTGGCGGCGATGTTAGGGGCGGCAGATTAGTGGTTAATAATATTTATCTAGTGTTTGCGATGCGGGAGTGCGGCGGTTTAGGGGTTAATATGTTTATTATAGTGGCGGCGATATCTGGAGCGGCAGATTAGGGGTTAATAATTTTATTTTATTATTTGCGATGCGGGAGGACCTCGGTTTAGGGGTTAATAGGTAGTTTATGGGTGTTAGTGTACTTTTTAGCACTTTAGTTATGATTTTTATGCTACAGTTTTGTAGCGCAAAATCCATAACTACTGACTTTCAGTTTACGTTATGGATCTTGACAGTATAGGCTGCACCGCTCACTTTTTGGCCTCCCAGGCAGACTTGTAATACTGGCGCTATGGAAGTCCCATTGGAAAAGGACTTTTTGAAAGCTGAGGTAATTATGTTGCGTTACGGCCAAAAAATTGTGCAGTGCAGAAATACCAGCGGTAGTGAAAAAGAGCCTTAACGCTGCTTTTTCACTCATACCGCAAAACTCGTAATCTAGCCGACTGCTTGCTATGTAATGCAGAGCTCCCACTGATTTTTTTTTTGTCAGACAGAATCACCACTGATTTGCTATGTTATTAAGAAACACAAATGCTTGTTTTGTTAAGCAGGTACATAGGGATCATAATCACTCAATTTCCACTTTGAGAGTGATACTGATTGACAGGGTCCCTCCACTAAAGAGAGGTGGTAATCAAGAAAAAGAGCTATTAAGATGTGAAGTGAAATGGATCCACAGGCTCAACACTCTAGCTCTAGAGGGACTCAATGTACAATTAGATTTTGCTTTGTTTTATTGATGAAATGTACCCATAGCCCTATGTACCCATTAATTGTTTCTCTTTCTCTCTGAACATTTCTTTGTACTTGATCTTATCCATCTGGATCTAGGGTGGCCCTCTTTTGTCTTGTTGACTAGCCGATATGTTCCGGCAACAATGGGGTGTTCGCTACTGTTAATGTATATCTCAGCCATAGGTTGTTCGCTGCTGTCAATGTATATCTCAGCCATAGAGGCCTATTTATCAAAGCGTCAATTATGTTGCATTCGCGGATCTGAATACGATCTCCTTATTTATCAAAAAAGCTGTCAAAAACACACGCGTCAAGTACGGTGCGAAGAGCATCGGATTGGTGTTAACTAACAGTCATAGATGTTGTGGCTATTCGGGCTTTTCCCAACTTTATTTATACCATTTCAATACTGTCCACGAACAACCACATTTCTCTTTAGCACATTATTGTATATAGTGTAAATGTATTCTTTTTCTGAGCAGGACTAATTGCGAATATAGCAAGTAGCGACATATTTGGTGCAAAGTGGAGAGTGAATTATTAGAATTTCGAATATAACATGTAATCAGATTATCATATGTATTTATTTGAAATCTATGGCTATTTTAAAGGAATAGGAAAGTGAAAATGTAAGTTGCACTAGTGGGAGCTAGCTGCTAATTGGTGCCTGCACATATTTGTCTCTTGTGATTGGCAAAATAGATTTGTTCAGCTAGCTGCCAGTGGTGCAATGCTGTTCCTTCAGCAAAGGATAACAAGAGAATGAAGCAAATTTGATAATAGAAGTATATTGGAAAGTTGTTTAAAATTGTATGTTCTATCCAAATCTTGAATAATATTTGGGGGTTTCTCGTCCCTTTAAGAGCTAGGCCAGGTTTCTCTCTGCACCTGTCTTACCCCTCCTGATTGCAATCTATTTTTAAAAAACACCCCTTCGCAGGTGTTATAAAATGGCCTGGCATATAAGATGACATTTCTTACTGAAAAAGAAATTCAAGAGAAGGAAGAAATACACTGAATATATCATGACAGTAAAGAGGTGATTTTAGTGTCTGCTGTATCTGAATCATTTATTTATAAAATATTTTACCAGGAAGGATACATTGAGATTTCTCTCTTTTTCAAGTATGTCCTGAGTCCACAAAACACTGCATTGATACAATAGGGTACAATAAAATACAAAAACAATAATAATACACAATATATGCAAAAATTTAACATAGAACAGGTAGGAAATATATAATCAAGCATGACAGGTGCATTCTGTTTTGAGATATGTAGAGAGGGATCTCTTAAAGGATATTAGGCTTGGGGAAGTTTTGAAAGTGTGCGGGAGGTCATTTTATAACTGTGGCGCTCTGTAGGAAAATAATGTGCTGTTATTGGATCGGAGGTTATAGGAGGTGGGAATAGCAGGGCAGAGCATTCTGCTCAGGTAGGGTGGGAGCTTCCCAGAAAGGCTCTTAAACACAAGGCAGGAAAGATGGAGGGTGCATCTGGATTCCAGCGTCAGCCAGTTTAGTTCTTTTAGCATGTCATAATGGTGGGTCCTGTAGTTACATTGTAGCACAAAGCGGCAGAATGAGTTATACAATGTATTAAGTTTATTAAGGTGAGTTTGCGGTGCAGGTGAGTATATTACGTCCCCATAATCCATGATTGGCATCAGCATTTGCTGTACAATCTTTTTTTTTACTGTAGGGCTGAGGCAAGATTTGTTTCTGTACAGGGCACCTAGTTTTGGATAAAGTTTAGATGCAAGTTTTTCTATGTGGAGGCCAAAAGATAGATTAGGGTCTAACAACATACCCAAGTATTTTAAAGAGTGGACTGCGGTCAGCATGCAATTGGATTTTGTTTTGATGCGTAGATGGGAATTTTGTAATTTGTGTAATTTAGGTCTCGTTCCAAAGATCATTGTTACTGTTTTGTCAGTGTTTAGGAAGAGTTTGTTTTTTGAGATCCACTTTTCTACCTCTGTGAACTGGTCTTGGAGCACTGCTTCAAGCAGCTGCAAATTGGAATTGTTTGCATAGATTGCCGTGTCATCTACATACATGTGTACAGTTGAGAATTTGCAGACAATAGGCTGATCATTTATAAATAATGTGAATAGAACGGGGGCAGAGGATGGAACCTAGGGGAACACCACACGTGACTGGGAGAGGGAGGGAGTCACTGTTAGAAATGGAGACATATTGTGATCGATCCGATACATATGATCGAAACCAGGTTAACGGACGATCAACAATACAAGAGTTTTTTAGTTTGAGCAGTAGTATGTCATGGTCTACTGTGTCAAAGACCTTTGCAAAATCAAGGAAAATAGCTCCAGTTAGTTCTCCTTGTTCCATGCCATTTTCAATGTCTTTGCAAACTTTTAGGAGGGCAGTTGTAGTGGAGTGATTCAGGCGAAAACCTGATTGATCAGGGGTCAGATATTTAGAAAGTTGGTAATATTCGCATAATTGCGTATGGACGCATTTTTCTAAAATTTTTGACAATACTGGGAGCAATGATATAGGGTGATAGTTAGAAACCAAGGTTAACTCCCCACTTTTATGAATAGGCACTACTCTTGCAGTTCTCCAGAGTTTGGGTATGTATCCAGACATCAAGGATTCATTAATTAGGGTTGTGACAGGCTTAGCAATTGCCGGCGCACTGAGCTTCAACAGCATTGCTGGGATTTGATCAGGTCCAGACTGGTTTTTAATTTTTAGATTATTAAGGTGTTTCTAAATGACATTGATGGGTACAGGTCTAAAATTGAACTTCTCTATATTGGGTCCTTGCTGTTTTAATGGGGCCTGATCCACATTTCTAGTTTCAAGATGATGCCATTTATTAGTTTGTCAATCAGGGTGGTGGAGATTCCAACAAAATAATTGTTAAAGTCATTTGCTACTTCTAAGGGGAGTTGCAGGGTTTGGTTATCCACATTGACAGTGGAGGGTTGGGAGTGGATTGGTGGATTTTGTAAGTTATTTATGAGTTTCCAAAACTTTCTAGGGTTAGATATGTTATTGTTTAGATTTTCACAGAAATATTGGGCCTTGGCCAATTTTGTTTGTTTAGTGCATATATTTCGCCATTGTCTATATATACAGTGATCGTTCATAGAGCCAGTATGCTTGAACTTTGACCACAATGAATCCCGAAACTGGTACATTTGAATGAGGTCAGCTGTGATCCAATTTAAGTGTGCTCCTTTTACTCTCACCTTACACAGCGGGGCATGTAAATTCCAAACTTATAGGAGTTCAGACTGAAATAATTCAACTGCAGAGTCTAGATCTGGGATTAGGTTTAATCTGTGCCAGGGGAGGTTCTTGATGTCATTTAGAAATGATTGAATATTACATTTTTTGAAGGACCTGGTGATTTTAACCTTGGGAGAGGATTTAGTTGCCTTTATTTTGGGCATGCAGTACACTATGCAGTGGTCACTGAAATTGTTAGGGAGAACACCTGCCTCCTGGATTCGGCCGGGAGAAGTGGAGAGAATCCAGTCGAGCAGGGTATAATTATGGCTTTTGATGTTTATGCGAGTTGGGGAGGAGATTAATTATCTGCGTTAGCTGCAAAGATTTAAATAGCGTGCAACAACTGTTATTTTTTGGATTCAACCAATCAATATTAATGTTTATCTTTAATACTAATTTCCCATATACATACTTTTAAAGTATAATACACAATGTAACAAATGGCACTTACAAGTTCTGATGAGTGATCAATGACAGAAGTATCAAGCAATTTGATTCGTTAGTGATAGTTTACAATGTATATTTGAATCAGATTGGCTGATGTCATAAATCATGTGAATATGCGTATTCCAATCAAAAGTGGTGGAAAAAATCCCTAGTGTATGGGTTATTTAGGAGTTTGTGTCATAATTGGTGAGAAAAGTGTTGCGTCAAAAATGGCGCGAAGTGGAGAGTGGGACTTGTATTACATGGCTTAAACATGGTGCACATAGATTTTTCAAAACAATAAAAAGAAAGTTAGCTATATTATGTTGTGTATTTATTTCATTTTTATCTCTATATCTATTAGAGCGACAAGTTTGGGGCAAAACTTTGCACCAAATATGTAGAAATAATATTGTCCTCTCGATTTGTAATGAGAGACAAAGTTGTAGCATAATCCATCAGTAGCAATGTATTTTTCATTTTTATCCCTATATCTACTAGTGCACCAAATGTGGAGCAATAATATTGTTTGATTTTTGAAGGGTATACATATTTAATAGTTTGTAATTGACTTTTATTAGGTGATATGCTTCATTGTCTTCAAGCATCGAACATAAGATTTCAGTGTTTTCCGACTCCCATTGAGTTCTATGGCATCCGCGACCTCAAGGATGGCAGATTGAAAACTCGGTACGCTGTATCGGAAAAGACATGAGCGTAACTGTTGAATTTTTGATAACTTCGTAAGAGCTTCAAATAGTGTTGAATAGGAAGGTGAATGAACACAATTTCGCTCGAATTCCATGGGTTTTTAATTTGCATCGATTTGCATCGGATTGAGATTGCGGGATCGTATGTTACGTCACAAATTTAAACATTTGACGATCTTGATGCTTTGATAATTATGTCAAATCAATCTCGCAAAAATTACGATGTGGAATTCCAGCGTATTTTCAGTTGACACTTTGATAAATAGGCCTCATAGTGCCACATGTTTTGGTTTATTGCCATATTCTATTTGGCATCTCATCGGGTCTATGTAAATAAAAAAAATGCCAGGGTATCCGCTGATGTTAATATATATCTCTGCCATAGTGCCATACCACTTGGTTTATTGTCATATTTTATGTGGCATTTCATGGAGTCCATGTGACGACTTGTAGTATGATATTGTTATGTTGGAATAAGGATGTGGCATTGGGTTGGCCCTGGAAAGATGTAGGTTTAGTAGGTAGTGTGACATGCTTTGGGTCATTGCCCTATACCTTGACTGGGCTCTAGCCTTAAGCGTGTCGATGCTGACTATAGCAGATGTTTAGCTGTTTTCGATTTGCACATGAGCCCTGTATCTAATTAAATTTATGCTACACCTTTGTCCTCAGATAATTCTGATGCTATGAGGATTTAAAGGTCTCGTGGCTTTTGCACTGGTATACTTTTCTTCCCGTCTGACACTGAGAGTCCGGCTGGTGGCCATTGCTGTGCCTGTATCCAGCTATGTTTATATGTATGTATAGCTTGTGTTCCCTTACAGTATGTGTTTTTCATAAGTCTCAATACGAGTTGCTATATCTCCCCTGGAACCTACATGGTCCGATGCACTATCTGAGAATAACTAATGTTTTTATTTTAGTGAGATTTGGGCAGTATGTGATATGGTCCATACAAAGACTGATCTACATGCGGATATAGCCGCTAGTGTTGTTGTCTATGTGCACTGTGCTAGTGCTTGTTATCGCTGAGAGCATTTAAACTTGGCTGTGTGCTTTTAAAACATATAATTATTTATCACTGTTTGACGCTGCGGCTCACAATGCAGGGTTGCAATGCTTTGTTTTACACAGTTCTATTCCATTTTTTTTTTTTTTGGTTTTTCTTCCTTTCTCATATTTCTTATTAGATTCTTGGTCTCCGGCCCTTAGCAGTGTTTTTATTTTGTCACGTCTTACTCATTTATGTGTTCTATGCTGTTTGTAGGGATTTGGTGATTCATGTAACAGACACCATTTACTAAAGTGAATTAGTCCCATTGTATCTCCTCGGTTCACCTCATCAGCACTTTGTGATCAATGCTTATATTGATAAATTGTGTCCACTATGCTTATTTAGCTATTCTCAGTAACCCATCATTTTGGTTCACTGAATTTATTTATTTATTTTTTGTTTAGTCACTGGATTATGCACTTCCACCCGTGATTTAATAAGAATAACCAATTATCAACTTTGTATGCTATATTCAGTATTTATCACTTATACTGTGTAACTGATATGTTCCTGTGATTCGATTTTAGAAAATTTAGAAAATTTTGTAAATTGTTAGCATTATTAATGTATGCATGTTTTAGTATGTATGGTGTATTATGTTGATGTTCTGCAGCTTTAAAATAATTAAATTTAAGAAGTTTTATGTGTTCACATGAATTGATTAAATATTGGCATCAATATTGAACTGACATAAAAGCGTGACAGCTATACTACGTTGGTTGTCAGCTGTAGCCAATGAGGAACTCTAACGTAACAATGAAAACAGAACGAGCCTCTAAGTCATGTGGTTAGAACAACCAATAAATAGACACGCAAGCTGTAGTGACGTCAAACCCGGAAGAAGCTCCAAGCGGCCACGAGAGCGGAGCGAAACGCGCACAGGGACGTGTTGGTAGGTCGCTACCTTACACTGTTTACCCGCTACTGGGAAGGCCCGTCGTTTGCACGCAAAAGCCAAGAAGACTATGGCCTAGATTTGGAGTTCGGCGGTAAAAGGGCTGCTAACGCTCCGCGGGCTTTTTTCTGGCCGCACCATAAAATTAACTCTGGTATCGAGAGTTTAATCAAATGCTGCGTTAGGCTCCAAAAAAGGAGCGTAGAGCATTTTTACCGCAAATGCAACTCTCGATACCAGAGTTGCTTACGGACGCGGCCGGCCTCAAAAACGTGCTCGTGCACGATTCCCCCATAGGAAACAATGGGGCTGTTTGAGCTGAAAAAAAACCTAACACCTGCAAAAAAGCCGCGTTCAGCTCCTAACGCAGCCCCATTGTTTCCTATGGGGAAACACTTCCTACGTCTGCACCTAACACTCTAACATGTACCCCGAGTCTAAACACCCCTAACCTTACACTTATTAACCCCTAATCTGCCGCCCCCGCTATCGCTGACCCCTGCATATTTTTTTAAACCCCTAATCTGCCGCTCCGTAAACCGCCGCAACCTACGTTATCCCTATGTACCCCTAATCTGCTGCCCTAACATCGCCGACCCCTATATTATATTTATTAACCCCTAATCTGCCCCCCTCAACGTCGCCGACACCTGCCTACACTTATTAACCCCTAATCTGCCGAGCGGACCTGAGCGCTACTATAATAAAGTTATTAACCCCTAATCCGCCTCACTAACCCTATCATAAATAGTATTAACCCCTAATCTGCCCTCCCTAACATCGCCGACACCTAACTTCAATTATTAACCCCTAATCTGCCGACCGGAGCTCACCGCTATTCTAATAAATGTATTAACCCCTAAAGCTAAGTCTAACCCTAACACTAACACCCCCCTAAGTTAAATATAATTTTTATCTAACGAAATAAATTAACTCTTATTAAATAAATGATTCCTATTTAAAGCTAAATACTTACCTGTAAAATGCATCCTAATATAGCTACAATATAAATTATAATTATATTATAGCTATTATAGGATTAATATTTATTTTACAGGTAACTTTGTAATTATTTTAACCAGGTACAATAGCTATTAAATAGTTAAGAACTATTTAATAGTTACCTAGTTAAAATAATAACAAAATTACCTGTAAAATAAGTCCTAACCTAAGATATAATTAAACCTAACACTACCCTATCAATAAAATAATTAAATAAACTACCTACAATTACCTACAATTAACCTAACACTACACTATCAATAAATTAATTAAATACAATTCCTACAAATAAATACAATTAAATAAACTAGCTAAAGTACAAAAAATAAAAAAGATCTAAGTTACAGAAAATAATTTTTTATTTTCTGTAACTTAGTTCTTTTTTATTTTTTGTACTTTAGCTAGTTTATTTAATTGTATTTATTTGTAGGAATTGTATTTAATTAATTTATTGATAGTGTAGTGTTAGGTTAATTGTAGGTAATTGTAGGTAGTTTATTTAATTATTTTATTGATAGGGTAGTGTTAGGTTTAATTATATCTTAGGTTAGGACTTATTTTACAGGTAATTTTGTTATTATTTTAACTAGGTAACTATTAAATAGTTCTTAACTATTTAATAGCTATTGTACCTGGTTAAAATAATTACAAAGTTACCTGTAAAATAAATATTAATCCTATAATAGCTATAATATAATTATAATTTATATTGTAGCTATATTAGGATGTATTTTACAGGTAAGTATTTAGCTTTAAATAGGAATCATTTATTTAATAAGAGTTAATTTATTTCGTTAGATAAAAATTATATTTAATTTAGGGGGGTGTTAGTGTTAGGGTTAGACTTAGCTTTAGGGGTTAATACATTTATTAGAATAGCGGTGAGCTCCGGTCGGCAGATTAGGGGTTAATAATTGAAGTTAGGTGTCGGCGATGTTAGGGAGGGCAGATTAGGGGTTAATACTATTTATGATAGGGTTAGTGAGGCGGATTAGGGGTTAATAACTTTATTATAGTAGCGCTCAGGTCCGCTCGGCAGATTAGGGGTTAATAAGTGTAGGCAGGTGTCGGCGACGTTGAGGGGGGCAGATTAGGGGTTAATAAATATAATATAGGGGTCGGCGATGTTAGGGGTAGCAGATTAGGGGTACATAAGGATAACGTAGGTGGCGGCGATTTGCGTTCGGAAGATTAGGGGTTAATTATTTTAAGTAGCTGGTGGCGACGTTGTGGGGGGCAAGTTAGGGGTTAAGAAATATAATATAGG
This sequence comes from Bombina bombina, assembly GCF_027579735.1. Taxonomy (NCBI): domain Eukaryota; kingdom Metazoa; phylum Chordata; class Amphibia; order Anura; family Bombinatoridae; genus Bombina; species Bombina bombina. The sequence goes on along the minus strand of NC_069503.1, from coordinate 517,374,058 downwards.
GGTCGGCGGGGTTAGGGGCAGCAGATTAGGGGTACATAAGTATAACGTAGGTGGCGGTCGGCAGATTAGGGGTTAAAAATTTTAATCGAGTGGCGGCGATGTGGGGGGAGCTCGGTTTAGGGGTACATAGGTAGTTTATGGGTGTTAGTGTACTTTAGGGTACAGTAGTTAAGAGCTTTATAAACCGGCGTTAGCCAGAAAGCTCTTAACTCCTGCTATTTTCAGGCGGCTGGAATCTTGTCGTTAGAGCTCTAACGCTCACTTCAGAAATGACTCTAAATACCGGCGTTAGGAAGATCCCATTGAAAAGATAGGATACGCAAATGGCGTAGGGGGATCTGCGGTATGGAAAAGTCGCGGCTGAAAAGTGAGCATTAGACCCTTTAATCACTGACTCCAAATACCAGCGGGCGCCCAAAACCAGCGTTAGGAGCCTCTAACGCTGGTTTTGACGGCTACCGCTGAACTCCAAATCTAGGCCTATGTGTGAAAAACAACACTTGCCAGTTATGCATCACACGGACGGATGAGGATCACCTTGCTCTGTAACCAAATATGCCGCTCGATGCGGCTGGTATGTGATTACCTGTCTGTGCTTCTTTATTGTGCTTACTAAGCATTTTTGGGAACTGCAAGTGACTTTATATTTGCTGTGGCTTTTGTCCATTCTGAGAAATTATGGACCAATGAAACGTATGCACTACTTTGATACCAACTACTTACATAGCAGTGTGTTTGGCTGAGATTGTGCTTTACAAGCTTTCTGCATTTATGATTCCTGCTGAGAAAAAATGTGTTGAACTTTGCTTTACTGCACTCTATTAACGCAACTGCTTGCATCTACAGTATGCTTGGATGGGACTGTGACTCATAAGCTTAACGCATTAACAAACTGCATTTGCAATCATTGGATAAATGTGCTAAACACTGCTTTATTGCATCTTGCTAACGCAACTGTCTGCATTTACTTAGTGCCTGGCATTTACATCTTGTGCTATCTGTGATCTACAGTCTCTGGACTTTTGTGGTGCACCACGTTAATATTTTGCTCTTTTGCTGCAAATCGGGGTACCCCTTTTTATGATGTATGTATGTGTGTGTATGAATGATCATTTGAATGTATAATTGTGTATACTTTATTATTAATCATATATATAAAAATATATATTTTTTGCACTGAATTTACTGGTCCTGTTTCTATATGTGCTCTGTATCCTAGACTTTGAGATTGCACTTATTTGTGGAATCTTCTCTCTTTTTTCTGTCTTTTAAATATATAGTTTTCTAGGTTGCACTATAGTTACATTTATTATCTTGAAGGAGAGCTTTACTAAATAGTTTTTTGTGTGTTTATTAACATATTAGCTCTTAATAAGAGTTGTTCTAACCGTGGCCAATACCCTATTACAATCATGGCGTTTAAATTAACTGATGAGCGTTGGAATACAGATATTTCTGAGGCTTTTTCAATGAAAGAGAGTGTGCAAATCGAGGGGGAGGAGGACTTGATAAATGATGTAGTTTCTGCATTTAAATGTTACAAGTAAAAATTAACAAAGCAAGTTAAGATCAAATGGGAGTATTAGAGTTTATCCAATTATTTAAAAATGGAAATTATTCCTAGAGGTCTTAGGATTAGATTAGATCCTGGCATCAACCTGAGAGGGATGGATGCTAATAATGAATTTATTGAGAAATGGAATGAGATATTGACAAAATGCTCACTTGACTTAATTACCCTAATGATTGCAGAAGATGAGAAAAAAATGGGAAATTGTAAGATTGAGGTTGATACTATCTATGAAAAATTGAAATATTATGAAAGCGATTCTTCCTTTGAGAAGCTAAACAAGGAGACCCAGAAACTAATTGAAAAATTGCAGAGTGAAATTAAATTAGGAAAGAGACGTAAACTGATCAGAGATCAAGATGATTATAGGAGAAACAAAGTCTACATTTATCGCAATAGATTTAACAACAGAAATCATTATGATTCTGGAACTGATGGGTCTGATATGGACTCTGATCAGGATAATGTAAACCTAGAAATTAGTCAAGAGTCACGCCCTTTAGGGGTAGGACCAGGAGAGGGGGGGAAGTGGAGACACGTGAAGGCCCCCTTAGAAAGATCTTCTCTCTTTTTCTCTCTTTTGAATATATAGTTTTCTAGGTTGCACTATAATTAAATTTATTATCTTGAAGGAGAGCTTTACTAAATAGTTTTTTTGTGGGATTATGCACTTCCTCCGTTTATTTGCTGGTTTGTTTTCACTTTGGTGTCACCTTTGTTCCCTCTGGCTTATGCCTTATATATGTTTGTATTTAGTCTGGTGTCTTTGGGCACACATACTTTATTACACTTTTCCATTTGTACAGCGGCGACCCCCTCAGTGCCTGTGAACTTCAGGAGTGGCCAGTTAACAGGACACTGGTTTGTTGCTTTCTGATTTAGATTTGGTTAGATCTTCCAGTCATCTGATATTATATAGTGCTAAACATGACTATGTATATCCTGCCACGTTATATATCTTGTTGCATATAGTTAGATTGACTTGGTTGTTAAGTGCAGTTTTCAGGTATTGCTGTTCTATGAAGTAATGCGATTAGGTTTTGTTCTTCTAAACATCTGATGAATGTACATTTAGTAGACAGGATATGCACTTTGTAATGTTCTATGAAAGTGATGGTGGTGTTCCTTTATCTGACATTTGTTATATGTTAGGTGTGATTTTAATCTGCACATTTTTATTGCAGTTAACAGATATACATTGTATGTCTGTTAACATAGGGGTAACATGGTTTGTTCTTTATTGTCTGTTGTATTAGATGTTTTAATCTGCACATTTTCATTGTTCTTCTTTGTATGTTTGCAGGACATGTTATCTTGAAAAAGGCCTGATTTAAGGCCGAAACGTTGACCCTTTAAATATTATCTACAATAAAGCTTAATTATATGCTAAATCATGTGAGTGCCCATACCTATGAAATTTCTATATAAACCTAAACTTTGGATTGCACCCAGGTCACTTGTGGACTACATAAGGTGGAGTTCTTGGTATACAACATTGTCTACATATATATATATATATATATATATATATATATATATATATATATACATATATATATATATATACACTAGCTGTTGCCCGTAGTTTTGGTCACATTCAAGTTGCACACTTGCTGATATGAACTTTGTGAGTTTTATGTTAATTCTCATTTTTTCTCGTACATGGGCACCAATCAGCTAAGTTGTGTCATCTGTCTGGCACATCAAAAATGTGTTATAATTATTCTGTTTACAATTACTTTAATATTAAATTGTAATGATATATTATGACTCAACTGTCAGAAGAGCATTAATTTTTTAGTGATATCCATGTCTTGAAAACTACTGATGTAAGGAGCACGAAATTTGGCATGTAAACTTACTTTATAATGAATTTTAAATTGTAATGTTTACTTTTCTAACATCTTCAGTTTTTGAGATAAAGGTATTCTCATAAATCACTCACCCCCCTTTTCACCCCCTTTGAGTGGATTTTCAGGAAATGGTAAAACACTTGTTTCTTTATTTTTAAAGGAAAATCTGAATAGCAATTTTCACATCTATAACATATTCGGTTTTAGAGATATAGGTATCCTCATAAATTATCCCACCCTTTTCACCCCCTTTAAGTATATTTTCAGGAAATGTTAAAACATGTGTTTCTTTATTTTTAAAGGAGAATGTGAATACCAATTTTCACATCTGTAACATCTTCGGTTTTTGAGATATAGATATCCTCATAAATCACCCCGCCCTTTTCACCCCTCTTAAGTGGATTTTTAGGAAATGGTAAAACACGTGTTTCTTTATTCTTAAAGGAGAATCTAAATACCAATTTTTATGTCTGTAATATCTTTGGTTTTTGAGATATCGGTATCCTCATAAATCTCCACCCTTTTCACCCCTTTAACTGAATTTTCAGAAAATGTTAAAACATGCGTTTCTTTATTTTTAAAGGACAATCTAAATACCAATTTTCCCTTCTATAAGATCTTCGGTTTTTGAGATATAGGTATCCTCATAGAAAAATGTATATCCTTTTTTCACCCCCTTTTCACCCCTCTTAAGTGGATTTTTGGGAAATGGTAAAACATGTGTTTCATTATTTTTAAAAGAGAATCTAAATACCAATTTTTACATCTGTAATATCTTTGGTTTTTGAGATATAGGTATCCTCATAAATCTCGACCCTTTTCACCCCTTTAATTGAATTTTCAGGAAATGTTAAAACATGCGTTTCTTTATTTTTAAAGGACAATCTAAATACCAATTTTCACTTCTGTAACATCTTCAGTTTTTGAGATATAGGGATCCTCATAAAAAAATGTAAATCCTTTTTTCACCCCCTTAGGGACGTAATTTCCAAAAATCATTCCTTAGTGGGTGCCTACGTCATAAAAACAATGTACCTTCCAAATTTCATGTTCCTAGGATAAACGGTTTGAGCTGGGCATTGATGAGTCAGTCAGTCAGAACTTCTTCTTTTATATATATATATATATATATATATATATATATACAGTATATTCTAAAAATGTACTTACAGAAACATGTCCGTCTTCAACAGTAAAGCAGAACAGTTGTCTTCATCAGCCAGTGAGAATAAGTAGGACGTGCAAAACCAATACTAAAGTTTAGTTAAATTTTTTACTTAAAGGGATATAAAAAAAAATCTTATGTGATTCAGACGAGCATACAATTTTAGAAACAGTTCTAATTTACTTCTATTAACAAATTTGCTTTGTTCCCATGTTATTCTTTGTTTAAGAAATACCTACTGCTGCTATCTAGTGCTCTTACAAATGGATAACATTTTTGCAAAATGGCTGCTATATAGTGTGCCAGACGTGCTCCCTCTGGAGCTTACCTGCCTAATATTGAACTTGAATCTGATTGGCTGATTCAATCAGTCAATCAGATTTTCCTACCTTAAGAATCCTATCAGCCAATCGGAATTCGACGGACACCATCTTGGATGACGTCATTTAAAGGTACCTCATTCCTAGTTCAGTCTTCGTGCAGAATGGATGCTCCGCGGCGGAGGAGCGAAGAAAGAAGATTGAAGATGCCGCTTTGCTTGAAGACATCACCGGATGGAAGAAGACTTCACTGCCGCTTGATTGAAGACATCACCCGGATTGAAGAAGACTTCACTGCCGCTTGATTGAAGACATCGCAGGATGGAAGAAGACTTCACTGCCGCTTGATTGAAGACATCGCCCGGATGGAAAAAGACTTCACTGCCACTTGATTGGACATCGCCCGTATCGGATGAAGAGTTCTGCCCGGCTGGGTGAAGACAAGGTAGGGAGATCTTCTGGGGGTTAGTGTTAAGTTTTTTAAGGGGGGGTTGGGTGGGTTTAGAATAGGGGTATGTGGGTGGTGGGTTGTAATGTTGGGGGGTGGTATTGTGTTTTTTTTTTACAGGCAAAAGAGCTGTTTTCTTTGGGGCATGCCCCGCAAAAGGCCCTTTTAAGGGCTGGTAAGGTAAAAAAGCTGTGAACTTTTTTAATTTAGAATAGGGTAGGGAATTTTTTTTATTTTGGGGGGCTTTATTATTTTATTAGGGGGCTTAGAATAGGTGTAATTAGCTTTAAAAAAAATTAATCTTTTTTTATTTTTTGTAATTTAGTGTTTGTTTTTTTTGTAATTTAGTTTAGATTATTTTATTGTATTTTAGTTTAGATATTTGTAGTTTATTTAATTTATTGATAGTGTAGGTGTATTTGTAACTTAGGTTAGGATTTATTTTACAGGTAAATTGGTAATTATTTTAACTAGGTAGCTATTAAATAGTTATTAACTATTTAATAGCTATTGTACCTAGTTAAAATAAATACCAAGTTACCTGTAAAATAAATATAAACCCTAAAATAGCTACAATGTAATTATTAATTACATTGTAGCTATCTTAGGGTTTATTTTATAGGTATTTAGATTTAAATAGGAATATTTTAATTAATAATATTAATATTAATTAGATCTATTTTAATAAGAATTTAGTTAGGGATGTTAGAGTTAGATAGGGTTATTATACTTAATATATATATATATATATATATATATATATATATATATATATATATATATAATATAATATAATAACGATATTAACTATATTAACCCTAATTATATTAGGGTTAATATAGTTAATATATATAATATAATAACAATATTAACTATATTAACCCTAATATAATTAGTGTTAATATAGTTAATATAGCTGACGGCGGTGTAGGGGGATTAAATTAGGGGTTAATATTTATAAAATAGATGGCGGCGGTGTAAGGGGCTCACTTTAGGGGGTAGGTAAGGTAGATGGCGGCGGGGTAGGGGCTCACTTTAGGGGGTAGGTAAGGTAGATTGCGGCGGGGTAGGAGCTCACTTTAGGGGGTAGGTAAGGTAGATGGCGGCAGGGTAGGGGCTCACTTTAGGGGGTAGGTAAGGTAGTTGGCGGCGGGGTAGGGGCTCACTTTAGGGGGTATGTAATGTAGCTGGCGACGGTGTAGGGGGATCACATTAGGGGGTTATACTTTTATTGTAGGTGGTGGCGGGGTCCGGGAGCGGCGGTTTAGGGGTTAAATACTTTATTAGGGATTGCGGCGGGGGATCGCGGTTGACAGGTAGATAGACATTGCGCATGTGTTAGGTGTTAGGTTTATTTTGCAGCTAGTTTAGGGAGTTATGGGGCTCTAATAGACAGTGTAAGGCTTACTATGCCTGCATTTTGTGGCGAGGTGAAAATGGAGTAAGATTTCTCAATTTTCGCCACGTAAGTCCTTACGCTGTATATTGGATACCAAACTGCGCTGGTTTGGTATACCTGCCTATGGCCCAAAAAACTACGGGTGAAGGCAGAAATATATGAGCGTAACTTCTAGGTTACGCTGTATATGTGATACCAAACCAGCGCAAATTTCGGTGTCACCGGCTTTTGCGGGCGACACTGCATATCGGATCGGGCCCCAAACTTGAATCCGGTTCCTATGTGATTACCAACTGTGTTTCTCCTTTTCATGGTGGGGCCCCATACTCATCCTGGTGCAACGGGGGCCCATATTCTATATTCATCCTGGCAGGGGTCCATCTTCATCCATCTTCTGTCGCCACTCTGTTGGGGAAGTCTTCATCCATCTTCCACCTGATGCATCTTTTTATCTTTAGATCTTCCATTGCCGACGTCCTCTTCATGTGGTCACCCAGTGCAAACTGATGTTTGGTACCCCCTTGCATTGCTATTGGCTGATTTTCCTTTCCAAATTCAAATCAACCAATAGAATGCAAGGGACCGCATGAAGAGGATGTCAGGGACAGAACATCCTAAGGTAAGAAAAGGAGAAGCTAAGAAGATGCATTGAGTGGAAGATTGATGGAGACTTCCCCAGCAGATCAGCAGCAGAAGATGGATGAAGATGGACCACCGCCACTGGGATGAAAATAGAAGAGGACTGGTGATCACGTAAGAGCCAGAAGTTTGGCGAGTACCATTTTTGGACTTTTGCTGTAGGGTTTTTTTTTTTGGTTTATCGCTTTGATCGCTTTAGGACATTGCCCTATCAAATGCGCTTTTTAGGGCAAGCGTTTGTTTAGGATAAGTTTGTCTTTTTTAGAATATATTTTTTTCAGAATATTTTTTATTTTTATTTTTTATTGGGTAGCAAAAAAGCTGAATCACTTTAGGGCACTGCGGTACCAAATGCCATTCTAAAGGCAATGCCCAACCAAATGTCTTTTTCAGGGCAATCTTTTTTAGGATAGTTTTTTTTTTTAAGTTTTTGAGTAGGTTTTTTTAGATAGTCTATTTGGGGGGTGGGAGGTTACTTTTATTGTAGAATCGGGTTGTATTTTTTTTTTTTTTTTTAAAAGTACTAAATCGCTTTAGGGCAATGCCCTACAAAAAGCCCTTCTAATGGCTATTGCTATAGAAACGTTTAATGTTAGTATAGGGTTTCTTATTTTGGGGTGTTTTTTTAAGGGAGGGGCTTTAGTTTTAGAATAGGCATAACTGTGTTTTTATTTTTGGTATTTTTTTTTATTTTCTGTAATGTAACTTTAACAAACTTAGCTTCAGAGCTTGAAATAACAGAAGAAGGTAAATATGCAGGCACAGTTACAAAATTGGATTCTAGGCCTATGTGTGAAAAACAACACTTGCCAGTTATGCATCACACGGACGGATGAGGATCACCTTGCTCTGTAACCAAATATGCTGCTCGATGCGGCTGGTATGTGATTACCTGTCTGTGCTTCTTTATTGTGCTTACTAAGCATTTTTGGGAACTGCAAGTGACTTTATATTTGCTGTGGCTTTTGTCCATTCTGAGAAATTATGGACCAATGAAACGTATGCACTACTTTGATACCAACTACTTACATAGCAGTGTGTTTGGCTGAGATTGTGCTTTACAAGCTTTCTGCATTTATGATTCCTGCTGAGAAAAAATGTGTTGAACTTTGCTTTACTGCACTCTATTAACGCAACTGCTTGCATCTACAGTATGCTTGGATGGGACTGTGACTCATAAGCTTAACGCATTAACAAACTGCATTTGCAATCATTGGATAAATGTGCTAAACACTGCTTTATTGCATCTTGCTAACGCAACTGTCTGCATTTACTTAGTGCCTGGCATTTACATCTTGTGCTATCTGTGATCTACAGTCCTCTGGACTTTTGTGGTGCACCACGTTAATATTTTGCTCTTTTGCTGCAAATCGGGGTACCCCTTTTTATGATGTATGTATGTGTGTGTATGAATGATCATTTGAATGTATAATTGTGTATACTTTATTATTAATCATATATATAAAAATATATATTTTTTGCACTGAATTTACTGGTCCTGTTTCTATATGTGCTCTGTATCCTAGACTTTGAGATTGCACTTATTTGTGGAATCTTCTCTCTTTTTTCTGTCTTTTAAATATATAGTTTTCTAGGTTGCACTATAGTTAAATTTATTATCTTGAAGGAGAGCTTTACTAAATAGTTTTTTGTGTGTTTATTAACATATTAGCTCTTAATAAGAGTTGTTCTAACCGTGGCCAATACCCTATTACAATCATGGCGTTTAAATTAACTGATGAGCGTTGGAATACAGATATTTCTGAGGCTTTTTCAATGAAAGAGAGTGTGCAAATCGAGGGGGAGGAGGACTTGATAAATGATGTAGTTTCTGCATTTAAATGTTACAAGTAAAAATTAACAAAGCAAGTTAAGATCAAATGGGAGTATTAGAGTTTATCCAATTATTTAAAAATGGAAATTATTCCTAGAGGTCTTAGGATTAGATTAGATCCTGGCATCAACCTGAGAGGGATGGATGCTAATAATGAATTTATTGAGAAATGGAATGAGATATTGACAAAATGCTCACTTGACTTAATTACCCTAATGATTGCAGAAGATGAGAAAAAAATGGGAAATTGTAAGATTGAGGTTGATACTATCTATGAAAAATTGAAATATTATGAAAGCGATTCTTCCTTTGAGAAGCTAAACAAGGAGACCCAGAAACTAATTGAAAAATTGCAGAGTGAAATTAAATTAGGAAAGAGACGTAAACTGATTAGAGATCAAGATGATTATAGGAGAAACAAAGTCTACATTTATCGCAATAGATTTAACAACAGAAATCATTATGATTCTGGAACTGATGGGTCTGATATGGACTCTGATCAGGATAATGTAAACCTAGAAATTAGTCAAGAGTCACGCCCTTTAGGGGTAGGACCAGGAGAGGGGGGAAGTGGAGACACGTGAAGGCCCCCTTAGAAAGATCTTCTCTCTTTTTCTCTCTTTTGAATATATAGTTTTCTAGGTTGCACTATAATTAAATTTATTATCTTGAAGGAGAGCTTTACTAAATAGTTTTTTTGTGGGATTATGCACTTCCTCCGTTTATTTGCTGGTTTGTTTTCACTTTGGTGTCACCTTTGTTCCCTCTGGCTTATGCCTTATATATGTTTGTATTTAGTCTGGTGTCTTTGGGCACACATACTTTATTACACTTTTCCATTTGTACAGCGGCGACCCCCTCAGTGCCTGTGAACTTCAGGAGTGGCCAGTTAACAGGACACTGGTTTGTTGCTTTCTGATTTAGATTTGGTTAGATCTTCCAGTCATCTGATATTATATAGTGCTAAACATGACTATGTATATCCTGCCACGTTATATATCTTGTTGCATATAGTTAGATTGACTTGGTTGTTAAGTGCAGTTTTCAGGTATTGCTGTTCTATGAAGTAATGCGATTAGGTTTTGTTCTTCTAAACATCTGATGAATGTACATTTAGTAGACAGGATATGCACTTTGTAATGTTCTATGAAAGTGATGGTGGTGTTCCTTTATCTGACATTTGTTATATGTTAGGTGTGATTTTAATCTGCACATTTTTATTGCAGTTAACAGATATACATTGTATGTCTGTTAACATAGGGGTAACATGGTTTGTTCTTTATTGTCTGTTGTATTAGATGTTTTAATCTGCACATTTTCATTGTTCTTCTTTGTATGTTTGCAGGACATGTTATCTTGAAAAAGGCCTGATTTAAGGCCGAAACGTTGACCCTTTAAATATTATCTACAATAAAGCTTAATTATATGCTAAATCATGTGAGTGCCCATACCTATGAAATTTCTATATAAACTGAAACTTTGGATTGCACCCAGGTCACTTGTGGACTACATAAGGTGGAGTTCTTGGTATACAACATTGTCTACATATATATATATATATATATATATATATATATATATATATATATATATATATATATATATATATATACACTAGCTGTTGCCCGTAGTTTTGGTCACATTCAAGTTGCACACTTGCTGATATGAACTTTGTGAGTTTTATGTTAATTCTCATTTTTTCTCGTACATGGGCACCAATCAGCTAAGTTGTGTCATCTGTCTGGCACATCAAAAATGTGTTATAATTATTCTGTTTACAATTACTTTAATATTAAATTGTAATGATATATTATGACTCAACTGTCAGAAGAGCATTAATTTTTTAGTGATATCCATGTCTTGAAAACTACTGATGTAAGGAGCACGAAATTTGGCATGTAAACTTACTTTATAATGAATTTTAAATTGTAATGTTTACTTTTCTAACATCTTCAGTTTTTGAGATAAAGGTATTCTCATAAATCACTCACCCCCCTTTTCACCCCCTTTGAGTGGATTTTCAGGAAATGGTAAAACACTTGTTTCTTTATTTTTAAAGGAAAATCTGAATAGCAATTTTCACATCTATAACATATTCGGTTTTAGAGATATAGGTATCCTCATAAATTATCCCACCCTTTTCACCCCCTTTAAGTATATTTTCAGGAAATGTTAAAACATGTGTTTCTTTATTTTTAAAGGAGAATGTGAATACCAATTTTCACGTCTGTAACATCTTCGGTTTTTGAGATATAGATATCCTCATAAATCACCCCGCCCTTTTCACCCCTCTTAAGTGGATTTTTAGGAAATGGTAAAACACGTGTTTCTTTATTCTTAAAGGAGAATCTAAATACCAATTTTTATGTCTGTAATATCTTTGGTTTTTGAGATATCGGTATCCTCATAAATCTCCACCCTTTTCACCCCTTTAACTGAATTTTCAGAAAATGTTAAAACATGCGTTTCTTTATTTTTAAAGGACAATCTAAATACCAATTTTCCCTTCTATAAGATCTTCGGTTTTTGAGATATAGGTATCCTCATAGAAAAATGTATATCCTTTTTTCACCCTCTTTTCACCCCTCTTAAGTGGATTTTTGGGAAATGGTAAAACATGTGTTTCATTATTTTTAAAAGAGAATCTAAATACCAATTTTTACATCTGTAATATCTTTGGTTTTTGAGATATAGGTATCCTCATAAATCTCGACCCTTTTCACCCCTTTAATTGAATTTTCAGGAAATGTTAAAACATGCGTTTCTTTATTTTTAAAGGACAATCTAAATACCAATTTTCACTTCTGTAACATCTTCGGTTTTTGAGATATAGGGATCCTCATAAAAAAATGTAAATCCTTTTTTCACCCCCTTAGGGACGTAATTTCCAAAAATCATTCCTTAGTGGGTGCCTACGTCATAAAAACAATGTACCTTCCAAATTTCATGTTCCTAGGATAAACGGTTTGAGCTGGGCATTGATGAGTCAGTCAGTCAGAACTTCTTCTTTTATATATATATATATATATATATATATATATATATATATATATATATATATATATATATATATATACAGTATATTCTAAAAATGTACTTACAGAAACATGTCCGTCTTCAACAGTAAAGCAGAACAGTTGTCTTCATCAGCCAGTGAGAATAAGTAGGACGTACAAAACCAATACTAAAGTTTAGTTAAATTTTTTACTTAAAGGGATATAAAAAAAAATCTTATGTGATTCAGACGAGCATACAATTTTAGAAACAGTTCTAATTTTCTTCTATTAACAAATTTGCTTTGTTCCCATGTTATTCTTTGTTTAAGAAATACCTACTGCTGCTATCTAGTGCTCTTACAAATGGATAACATTTTTGCAAAATGGCTGCTATATAGTGTGCCAGACGTGCTCCCTCTGGAGCTTACCTGCCTAATATTGAACTTGAATCTGATTGGCTGATTCAATCAGTCAATCAGATTTTTCTACCTTATGAATCCTATCAGCCAATCGGAATTCGACGGACACCATCTTGGATGACGTCATTTAAAGGTACCTCATTCCTAGTTCAGTCTTCGTGCAGAATGGATGCTCCGCAGCGGAGGAGCGAAGAAAGAAGATTGAAGATGCCGCTTTGCTTGAAGACATCACCGGATGGAAGAAGACTTCACTGCCGCTTGATTGAAGACATCACCCGGATTGAAGAAGACTTCACTGCCGCTTGATTGAAGACATCGCAGGATGGAAGAAGACTTCACTGCCGCTTGATTGAAGACATCGCCCGGATGGAAAAAGACTTCACTGCCGCTTGATTGGACATCGCCCGTATCGGATGAAGAGTTCTGCCCGGCTGGGTGAAGACAAGGTAGGGAGATCTTCTGGGGGTTAGTGTTAAGTTTTTTAAGGGGGGGTTGGGTGGGTTTAGAATAGGGGTATGTGGGTGGTGGGTTGTAATGTTGGGGGGTGGTATTGTGTTTTTTTTTACAGGCAAAAGAGCTGTTTTCTTTGGGGCATGCCCCGCAAAAGGCCCTTTTAAGGGCTGGTAAGGTAAAAAAGCTGTGAACTTTTTTAATTTAGAATAGGGTAGGGAATTTTTTTTATTTTGGGGGGCTTTATTATTTTATTAGGGGGCTTAGAATAGGTGTAATTAGCTTTAAAAAATTTTAATCTTTTTTTATTTTTTGTAATTTAGTGGGGTTTTTTTTGTAATTTAGTTTAGATTATTTTATTGTATTTTAGTTTAGATATTTGTAGTTTATTTAATTTATTAATAGTGTAGGTGTATTTGTAACTTAGGTTAGGATTTATTTTACAGGTAAATTGGTAATTATTTTAACTAGGTAGCTATTAAATAGTTATTAACTATTTAATAGCTATTGTACCTAGTTAAAATAAATACCAAGTTACCTGTAAAATAAATATAAACCCTAAAATAGCTACAATGTAATTATTAATTACATTGTAGCTATCTTAGGGTTTATTTTATAGGTATTTAGATTTAAATAGGAATATTTTAATTAATAATATTAATATTAATTAGATCTATTTTAATAAGAATTTAGTTAGGGATGTTAGAGTTAGATAGGGTTATTATACTTAATATATATATATATATATATATATATATATATATATATATATATATAATATAATATAATAACGATATTAACTATATTAACCCTAATATAATTAGGGTTAATATAGTTAATATATATAATATAATAACAATATTAACTATATTAACCCTAATATAATTAGTGTTAATATAGTTAATATAGCTGACGGCGGTGTAGGGGGATTAAATTAGGGGTTAATATTTATAAAATAGATGGCGGCGGTGTAAGGGGCTCACTTTAGGGGGTAGGTAAGGTAGATGGCGGCGGGGTAGGGGCTCACTTTAGGGGGTAGGTAAGGTAGATTGCGGCGGGGTAGGAGCTCACTTTAGGGGGTAGGTAAGGTAGATGGCGGCAGGGTAGGGGCTCACTTTAGGGGGTAGGTAAGGTAGATGGCGGCGGGGTAGGGGCTCACTTTAGGGGGTATGTAATGTAGCTGGCGACGGTGTAGGGGGATCACATTAGGGGGTTATACTTTTATTGTAGGTGGTGGCGGGGTCCGGGAGGGGCGGTTTAGGGGTTAAATACTTTATTAGGGATTGCGGCGGGGGATCGCGGTTGACAGGTAGATAGACATTGCGCATGTGTTAGGTGTTAGGTTTATTTTGCAGCTAGTTTAGGGAGTTATGGGGCTCTAATAGACAGCGTAAGGCTTACTATGCCTGCATTTTGTGGCGAGGTGAAAATGGAGTAAGATTTCTCAATTTTCGCCACGTAAGTCCTTACGCTGTATATTGGATACCAAACTGCGCTGGTTTGGTATACCTGCCTATGGCCCAAAAAACTACGGGTGAAGGCAGAAATATATGAGCGTAACTTCTAGGTTACGCTGTATATGTGATACCAAACCAGCGCAAATTTCGGTGTCGCCGGCTTTTGCGGGCGACACTGCATATCGGATCGGGCCCCAAACTTGAATCCGGTTCCTATGTGATTACCAACTGTGTTTCTCCTTTTCATGGTGGGGCCCCATACTAATCCTGGTGCAACGGGGGCCCATATTCTATATTCATCCTGGCAGGGGTCCATCTTCATCCATCTTCTGTCGCCACTCTGTTGGGGAAGTCTTCATCCATCTTCCACCTGATGCATCTTTTTATCTTTAGATCTTCCATTGCCGACGTCCTCTTCATGTGGTCACCCAGTGCAAACTGATGTTTGGTACCCCCCTTGCATTGCTATTGGCTGATTTTCCTTTCCAAATTCAAATCAACCAATAGAATGCAAGGGACCGCATGAAGAGGATGTCAGGGACAGAACATCCTAAGGTAAGAAAAGGAGAAGCTAAGAAGATGCATTGAGTGGAAGATTGATGGAGACTTCCCCAGCAGATCAGCAGCAGAAGATGGATGAAGATGGACCACCGCCACTGGGATGAAAATAGAAGAGGACTGGTGATCACGTAAGAGCCAGAAGTTTGGCGAGTACCATTTTTGGACTTTTGCTGTAGGGTTTTTTTTTTTTGGTTTATCGCTTTGATCGCTTTAGGACATTGCCCTATCAAATGCGCTTTTTAGGGCAAGCGTTTGTTTAGGATAAGTTTGTCTTTTTTAGAATATATTTTTTTCAGAATATTTTTTATTTTTATTTTTTATTGGGTAGCAAAAAAGCTGAATCACTTTAGGGCACTGCGGTACCAAATGCCATTCTAAAGGCAATGCCCAACCAAATGTCTTTTTCAGGGCAATCTTTTTTAGGATAGTTTTTTTTTTTTAAGTTTTTGAGTAGGTTTTTTTAGATAGTCTATTTGGGGGGTGGGAGGTTACTTTTATTGTAGAATCGGGTTGTATTTTTTTTTTTTTTTTAAAAGTACTGAATCGCTTTAGGGCAATGCCCTACAAAAAGCCCTTCTAATGGCTATTGCTATAGAAACGTTTAATGTTAGTATAGGGTTTCTTATTTTGGGGTGTTTTTTTAAGGGAGGGGCTTTAGTTTTAGAATAGGCATAACTGTGTTTTTATTTTTGGTATTTTTTTTTATTTTCTGTAATGTAACTTTAACAAACTTAGCTTCAGAGCTTGAAATAACAGAAGAAGGTAAATATGCAGGCACAGTTACAAAATTGGATTCAGAGCTTGTACTTTATGAGAACAGGTCAATATGAAGCTAGCAAAGTGGTGCAGGGTTGCTAGTCTTAAAATGACATTCTATAAGGAATTAGATCATGTCATTTTTTTTATTGTTATGGCCCTTTAAGCTCACTCCCAGAGAGTGCATCTTGTGAGAACACAGTTAAGTGTTATACCTATAACTTGAAATTAGCTTATGTTACAAATTAATTTGAACATGCAATATATTGTTGAAAATATTTGCAAATACTCTTAAAAGTCCTTTTGTTATTTTTGGATTCTTAATGTGTGTATGATGTACCTCGTTTTAATGAGAGATCTTTCTGAACAGAAACACATACTGAATGTATTGACATTTTCTGAAAAATAAAAGTTAATGGAATTGGATAGGAAAATGCTGTTGCTGCAAAAAGGAAAATAGAAAATGCCTTACATAGGAAAATAACAATCTGCAGGTTTATGAAAGAGATACAGTACTATTATTAGTTTTAAAAACCCACCTGTCCTCATAATAGTATAGTGAATAGTTGGTACTTGGTAACAACAGGATTGTGTGAACCCAATTATACAATTTAAGGGGGAACATTTTAAAATGTATTAAAGTGTTTTTTTTGTTTTTTTTTTTAATAAAATGAATTTTCCTGTACTAAAAAATAAATAAAAATAATAATAATAATAATAATAAAAAAATGTATAAAAAATGTATATATGTATATGTATGTAAATATATATATATATATATATATATATATATACATACATACATACATATACATATATATACAGTTGAATGTCTTATTATATCTCTACATATTTCCCATTGTGTAAAAAAAAAAAATGGATGGAATATTTACATTTTCTTTATAATCAGCTATTACTGCATGAAGCTGAAACATTTCTTTACTTTTCTTTTTCATATTATTCCTTACAAGGGCAGTAAAAGCTAAAAAGCTATAATTTTTTATCACACACATGAAAGAGCACTATGTAAACATGTTAGAAACATTTTTGCATGAAAAATAAACTTAATGTTAAATCTATTTTATTTTTTAATTTTTGAGGACGGAAAGATGTTAGTAAAACTGGACAGATTGCTTATTGACTGATCAGCACAATGTCCACTGCTGTATTGGTGGACAGTGACACACCACACAAGCATGAAAATATATATTATATATCACATGTATTGCAACATAATGGTTCATTTGTGGCTCATATATATATACTCAGCGGCCACTTTATCATCCAATCACATGGCAGCCACTCAATGCATTTTGGCATCTAGACGTGGTGAAGACGACTTGCTGAAGTTCAAACCGAGCATCAGAATGGGGAAGAAAGGGGATTTAAGTGACTTTGAACATGGCATGGTTGTTGGAAGATTGGAAAAGTGTTACTTGGTCTGATAAGTCTCGATTTCAGCTGCGACATTCAGATGGTAGGGTAAGAATTTGGCATAAACAACATGAAAGCATGGATCCATCCTGCCTTGTATCAACAGTTCAGGCTGGTGGTGGTGATGTAATGGTGTGGGGGATATTTTCTTGGCCCCTTAGTACCAATTGAGCATCGTTTAAATGCCATGGCCTACCTGAGTATTGTTGCTGACCATGTCCATCCATCTATAAATACAGTGTACCCATCTTCTGATGGCTACTTCCAGCAGGATAATGCACCATTTCACAAAGCTCAAATAATCTCAAACTGGTTTCTTGAACATGACAATGAGTTCAATGTACCCTATTGGCCTCCACAGTCACCAGATCTCAATCCAATAGAGCACCTTTGGGATGTGGTGGAATGGGAGATTCACATCATGGATGTGCAGCCAACAAATCTGCAGCAATTGTGTGATACTATCATGTCAATATGGACCAAAATGTCTGAGGATTGTTTCCAAAACCTTGTTGAATCTATGCCATGAAGAATTAAGGCAGTTCTGAAGGCAAAAGGGGTTCCAACACGGTACTAGCAAGGTGTACCTAATAAAGTGGCCAGTGAGTGTATGTATATATTAACCCCCTACACTATTAACCCCTAAACACCACAACCCCCACCAAAATAGATCCCCTGACCTATAAAACCCTAAACCGACACAAACCCAGTTGTGTCAGTAAGGGCAAAAATGAATAAGACGCTGCCAGAAAAGAAAAAGTAGAAGACAGACGATACAGAATAGTCTCATAGAGGAGGACTAATCAAACAATTTTAATTTAAAAAAAACACACACAGAAGGTTACAACAGTAAACAACACATTGTCCAAACAGAAACACAAGCTATAAAGTTTACCATTACAATAAAATATTTCACAACATTATAATATTAATTGGAAATTATAACGATGTAAGGTAAGGATACAATTGCATGTACCTGAAATAGTCCCTGTTAAAAATGTCTATAAAGTATCTGGACTTGTGGCCATAAACAAGTTATGTCAATTTTTACAATAAAGTTCTATATAATTCTCAGGAGCTGTGCCAGATAGCAAGCTATTCAGGAACACATTGGGCCGGACTAATTAAACTGACAGATTTCAATGTTCCAGGTATATTTTATTAAAAAATATTAATTAAAAAATGTGTTAAATAAAATATATATAATGACAATGGAAACTATAAAACTTTTTTTACTTTTCATCAAAACACATTTAATGCATTTAAGTGTTGGTCCCAATTTCTCTACATTACTTTTACATTCAAATATGAGCCTTGGTCTTAGCAGACAAGCAATGGTAAGTTAAAAGTGAGAACATGGCATCCACTCATAATGATGCATAAACTGAATATAAACCAAATTAATGAAAGTTAGGTATAAAAGTCTAAGGCCTAGATGTAGAGTTTGGCTGTAGCCGTGAAAACCAGCGTTAGAGGCTCCTAACGCTGGTTTTAGGCTACCGCTGGTATTTGGAGTCAGTCAGGAAAGGGTCTAACGCTCACTTTCCAGAGGCGACTTTTCCATACCGCAGATCACCTTACGTCAATTGCGTATCCTATCTTTTCAATGGGATCTTTCTAACTCCGGTATTTAGAGTCGTGGCTTAAGTGAGCGTTAGAAATCTAACGACAAAACTCCAGCCGCAGAAAAAAGTCAGTAGTTAAGAGCTTTCTGGGCTAACGCCGGTTCATAAAGCTCTTAACTACTGTGCTCTAAAGTACACTAAAACCCATAAACTACCTATGTACCCCTAAACCGAGGTCCCCCCACATCGCCGCCACTCGATTAATTTTTTTTAACCCCTAATCTGCCGACCGCCACCTACATTATACTTATGTACCCCTAATCTGCTGCCCCTAACACCGCCGACCCCTATATTATATTTATTAACCCCTAATCTGCCCCCCTCAACGTCGCCTCCACCTGCCTACACTTATTAACCCCTAATCTGCCGAGCGGACCGCACCGCTATTATAATAAAGTTATTAACCCCTAATCCGCCTCACTAACCTTATAATAAATAGTATTAACCCCTAATCTGCCCTCCCTAACATCGCCGACACCTAACTTCAAACATTAACCCCTAATCTGCCGACTGGAGCTCACCGCTATTCTAATAAATGTATTAACCCCTAAAGCTAAGTCTAACCCTAACACTAACACCCCCCTAAGTTAAATATAATTTAAATCTAACGAAATTAATTAACTCTTATTAAATAAATTATTCCTATTTAAAGCTAAATACTTACCTGTAAAATAAATCCTAATATAGCTACAATATAAATTATATTTATATTATAGCTATTTTAGGATTTATATTTATTTTACAGGTAACTTTGTATTTATTTTAACCAGGTACAATAGCTATTAAATAGTTAAGAACTATTTAATAGCTAAAATAGTTAAAATAATTACAAAATTACCTGTAAAATAAATCCTAACCTAAGTTACAATTAAACCTAACACTACACTATCAATAAATTAATTAAATAAAATACCTACAATTACCTACAATTAAACCTAACACTACACTATCAATAAATTAATTAAATACAATATCTACAAATAAATACAATGAAATAAACTAACTAAAGTACAAAAAATAAAAAAGAACTAAGTTACAAAAAATAAAAAAATATTTACAAACATCAGAAAAATATTACAACAATTTTAAACTAATTACACCTACTCTAAGCCCCCTAATAAAATAACAAAGACCCCCAAAATAAAAAAATGCCCTACCCTATTCTAAATTACTAAAGTTCAAAGCTCTTTTACCTTACCAGCCCTGAACAGGGCCCTTTGCGCGGCATGCCCCAAAGAATTCAGCTCTTTTGCCTGTAAAAAAAACACATACAATACCCCCCCCCAACATTACAACCCACCACCACCATACCCCTAATCTAACCCAAACCCCCCTTAAATAAACCTAACACTAAGCCCCTGAAGATCTTCCTACCTTATCTTCACTATACTAGGTTCACCGATCAATCCAGAAGAGCTCCTCCGATGTCTTGATCCAAGCCCAAGCGGGGGGCTGAAGATGTCCATGATCCTGCTGAAGTCTTCATCCAAGCGGGAGCTGAAGAGGTCCATGATCCGGATGAAGTCTTCTATCAACGGCATCTTCAATCTTCTTTCTTCCGGATCCATGTTCATCTTGCAGACCTCCGACGCGGAACATCCTGCTGGCCCGACGGACTACCGACGAATGAAGGCTCCTTTAAGGGACGTCATCCAAGATGGCGTCCCTCGAATTACGATTGGCTGATAGGATTCTATCAGCCAATCAGAATCAAGTTCAATCCGATTGGCCGATCCGATCAGCCAATCAGATTGAGCTTGCATTCTATTGGCTGATCGGAACAGCCAATAGAATGCGAGCTCAATCTGATTGGCTGATCGGATCAGCCAATCGGATTGAACTTGATTCTGATTGACTGATTCCATCAGCCAATCAGAATTTTCCTACCTTAATTCCGATTGGCTGATAGAATCCTATCAGCCAATTGGAATTCGAGGGACGCCATCTTGGATGACGTCCCTTAAAGGAGCCTTCATTCGTCAGTAGTCCGTCGGGCCAGCAGGATGTTCCGCGTCGGAGGTCTGCAAGATGAACATGGATCCGGAAGAAAGAAGATTGAAGATGCCGTTGATAGAAGACTTCAGCCGGATCATGGACCTCTTCAGCTCCCGCTTGGATGAAGACTTCAGCCGGATCATGGACATCTTCAGCCCCCCGCTTGGGCTTGGATCAAGACATCGGAGGAGCTCTTCTGGATCGATCGGTGAACCTGGTATGGTGAAGATAAGGTAGGAAGATCTTCAGGGGCTTAGTGTTAGGTTTATTTAAGGGGGGTTTGGGTTAGATTAGGGGTATGTGGGTGGTGGGTTGTAATGTTGGGGGGGGGGGGTATTGTATGTGTTTTTTTTTACAGGCAAAAGAGCTGAATTCTTTGGGGCATGCCCTGCAAAGGGCCCTGTTCAGGGCTGGTAAGGTAAAAGAGCTTTGAACTTTAGTAATTTAGAATAGGGAAGGGCATTTTTTTATTTTGGGGGTCTTTGTTATTTTATTAGGGGGCTTAGAGTAGGTGTAATTAGTTTAAAATTGTTGTAATATTTTTCTGATGTTTGTAAATATTTTTTTATTTTTTTGTAACTTAGTTCTTTTTTATTTTTTGTACTTTAGTTAGTTTATTTCATTGTATTTATTTGTAGATATTGTATTTAATCAATTTATTGATAGTGTAGTGTTAGGTTTAATTGTAGGTAATTGTAGGTATTTTATTTAATTAATTTATTGATAGTGTAGTGTTAGGTTTAATTGTAACTTAGGCTAGGATTTATTTTACAGGTAATTTTGTAATTATTTTAACTATTTTAGCTATTAAATAGTTCTTAACTATTTAATAGCTATTGTACCTGGTTAAAATAAATACAAAGTTACCTGTAAAATAAATATAAATCCTAAAATAGCTATAATATAATTATAATTTATATTGTAGCTATATTAGGGTTTATTTTACAGGTAAGTATTTAGCTTTAAATAGGAATAATTTATTTAATAAGAGTTAATTTATTTAGTTAGATTTAAATTATATTTAATTTAGGGGGGTGTTAGGGTTAAAGTTAGACTTAGCTTTAGGGGTTAATAAATTTATTAGAGTAGCAGTGAGCTCCTGTCGGCAGATTAGGGGTTAATACTTGAAGTTAGGTGTCGGCAATGTTAGGGAGGGCAGATTAGGGGTTAATTCTATTTATTATAGGGTTATTGAGGCAGGAGTGAGGCGGATTAGGGGTTAATACATTTATTATAGTAGCGCTCAGGTCCGGTCGGTAGATTAGGGGTTAATAAGTGTAGTTAGGTGGAGGCGACGTTGGGGGCAGCAGATTAGGGGTTAATAAATATAATATAGGGGTCGGCGATGTTAGGGCAGCAGATTAGGGGTACATAGGGATAATGTAGGTGGCGGGGGTGTACGGAGCGGCAGATTAGGGGTTAAAAATAATATGCAGGGGTCAGCGATAGCGGGGGCGGCAGATTAAGGGTTAATACGTGTAAGGTTAGGGGTGTTTAGACTCGGGGTACATGTTAGAGTGTTAGGTGCAGACGTAGGAAGTGTTTCCCCATAGGAAACAATGGGGCTGCGTTAGGAGCTGAACGCGGCTTTTTTGCAGGTGTTAGGTTTTTTTTCAGCTCAAACAGCCCCATTGTTTTCTATGGGGGAATCGTGCACGAACACGTTTTTGAAGCTGGCCGCGTCCGTAAGCAACTCTGGTATCGAGAGTTGCAGTGGCGGTAAATATGCCTGTATGCTCCCTTTTTGGAGCCTAATGCAGCCATTCTGTGAACTCTCAATACCAGAGGTATTTAAAAGGTGAGGCCAGAAAAAAGCCAGCGTTAGCTACGCGGGTCGTTACCGACAAAACTCTAAATCTAGGCGTAAGAGTTTGTGCTCTCATGTCCCTAAAGTCGTGCAAACATGATCACAGTTATTTAAAAGTCCAACATAAGAATATAACATTGTATATTTCATAATCTAGTGTAGAATATGTTATATCTGATTGGAACAGCCAATAGAATGCAAGCTCAATCCTATTGGCTGATTGGATCAACCAATAGGATTGAAGTTCAATCCTATTGGCTGATTATATCAGCCAATAGGATTTTTTCAACCTTAATTCCGATTGGCTGATAGAATTCTATCTGCCAATCGGAATCTAAGGGACGCCATCTTCGATGATGTCACTTAAAGGAACCTTCATTCGCCGGGAGTCGTCGTAAGAAGAGGATGCTCCATGCCGGATGTTTTGAAGATGGACCCGCTCCTCGCCGGATGGATGAAGATAGAAGATGCCATCTGGATGAAGACTTCTTCCCGTCTGGAGGACCACTTCTCCCGGCTTGGATGAAGACTTCTCCCGGCTTCGTAGGGGACTTCTTGCCGCTTCGTTAAGGACTTCTACTGGCTTTGCTGACGATGGATGTCGGATCTTCAAAACTGTAAGTGAATCTTCAGGGGTTAGTGTTAGGTTTTTTTAAGGGTTTATTGGGTGGGTTTTATTTATGGTTAGGGTTTGGGCAGCCATAGAGCTAAATGCCCTTTTAAGGGCAATGCCCATCCAAATGCCCTTTTCAGGGCAATGGGGAGCTTAGGTTTTTTTAGTTAGGATTTTATTTGGGGGGTTGGTTGTGTGGGTGGTGGGTTTTACTGTTGGGGGGGTATTTGTATTTTTTATTTACAGGTAAAAGAGCTGATTAGGTGTAATTAGTTTAAATATCTTGTAATTTGTTTTTTATTTTTGTAATTTAGTGTTTGCTTTTTTTTGCAATTTAGGTATTTAATTTAGTTAATTGTATTAGAGTAGCTCCGTCGTAGTTAGAAAAATCCTGACATAATAAGGCACTTATCTGTAACTTATGGTTTGGTGACAGGTCGCTATAGTGACCTCAACGTAGCAGCATCATCTGAACCACCCCGGGCCAACAATTACCCCATCTCTCAGGGAAGACTGACTGTTAGCTGTGCGCCATTACAACACCACTCTCATCCGCCGAACAAACGGAGCAGGACACCAGAACGGAGCTCCGGTCAGGGACCGTGCAGAAACAAGATGCAACCCCCTCAGTGAGTTTAAATACACGGCGGTCTGGCAGAAAACAGGTGACGCTGGCAGAAAACTCTCTAAGGCAGATGCGGCGATGCCATCTTGGATGTCCCTACATTATATTGGGACTGAATGTAACATTACCCACACCAGCTCCCACCATACCTTACCTGTCTAGTCTTTACAAACAATCTCACCCGGCAAGTCATTGTAAATTGTGAGGGCATTTTAGAGCGAACAACACCATCCCTGCAACAAGCGGGCAGCCTCACTAAACATAAGGCAAGGCTTCATTTTGGTATGTGCACAGGGGCCTTACTTACTTGGTTTGGCCTAGCTTCTCACATATTAGAACCTATTAGCAACCACCTGGTCCCCCACACAGTTTCTTCCTCCTAGACCTGACCTCTGATATTCTAACCCTCCAGAACACAGAAAATAGACTAAGAGACACAAGGGAGTCGGGTATATAAATGCACCGCATCTCACATGCCACAAGGTCGCTTGCAGGCTCTATATCATATATTTAGATCCAAGGTGCTGTCATTAACAGCAGAGAAATATAAACCTATCACTCAGTGAATTTAAAACTACAGTTTACTTGTGGCCAAACTAGACCTCCATACTTTTTCTCAAGGGGGAGAGCGAATACCTGGTGCTAAAAGAGTTTACCTTAATAGGTTTATTTAACAGCTGCAACAAATCAGTTCCTCCACGGGACCTTCCAGCACCATCCCTTGCCACTCCTCTGCTGAGCCATGGCAGTGAAGAAAGGGAATAAACAAGAAAAACATACCAAGCCTGTCTCTCTGGCACCCTCAGTCTCGTCTTTCTTCCATTCACAAGAACATACAACCGCAGACAGATCACAAATGCTAGAGGAAACAACTCATGACGTTACACCGGACAAGCCCAGAGACTATCAATATCCTCTGATCTCTATTCAATCACAGATTGCTAGCTTACCTTCAAAAATAGATATAGAATCCTTGAAATCTTTCATCAAAGAAGAGATTAGAGACTTGAAGAAGGACCTCAAAGAGATGGGATCAAGGATAGACTACCTAGAAGATGGGCAGGAACATCTAAATAACATGGTGAGCTCCAACACTCAGCAATTATCTATTCATGATTCAATGATCCAAAGTTTACAAGAAAGAATAGAAGACCTAGACAACAGAGGGAGGAGGAGCAATCTTAGAATTAGAGGCATTCCCGAAGAGATCCCCCAAGATAACCTCAGAAACTATGTTAAAGAATTATTTCAACATCTAGCCCCAAGGTCCCCTTGTCTCCAAAATGAGGACATTAAGAGGGTACACAGAGCCCTCAGGTCACCTGCTAAACCACCTGCACCACCATGTGATGTAATTTTGAAGCTACGGAAGTACACTATTAAGGAGAAAGTATAGCAGGCATCCAGGTCCAGGTAGAACATTGTCTTTCAGGGCCATACACTACAAATCTTCCAGGACCTTTGCCCTCAAACGATACGAAGGTGGAGAGAGGTCCACCAATCTACAATATGTTAGCTTAATGATTAGATGGACTTGATATTGAAACGCGACATAGAACGACCACTTTGACCGACTCTAGGTACTCAATTAAGCATCACTTACATTTGCACTACCCACAACAGTAGTAATATACGGATGATCGCCCACAGAAGTATTATTACTAACCTATAGACGAGCAGATTGTTTAACTCTCAGTGTCAAAGACCCCATAACCCTAGGGACTAGCCCACAAGAATTTCGGGCTTTGGCTCGCCAAGTCTTTAAACCTAACTATTAGAATTTAAAGAGATATGCCTTCCTTCAATGACAGAACTAGATTAAGATCAGGATTATTATCTGACTACACTCTCCCCCCCCCCCCTTACACACGGTGTACATGAGACACTGTTTATACGTGCACAACTGTTTATGCAGGTTACTTCTCTCATCTGTCAAACCCATTAGGATACCAGGTCACTGCAGGCACATGTTTACAAACACCCACTATGTTAAGTGGGTACACATGGTTACAGTTAAGCCACAAACTCACTGTTAGTGCTACTGATCTAAAAATACACCACATACCCCAAGAATTATGGCTGAAGACCCTCTTAACATTAGGATTCTCTCACACAACGTCAAAGGGCTTAACACCCCTCAAAAAAGGTCTGTGGCAATTAGGGATTACAAAAGACTCAGATGTGACATACTTTTCCTCCAGGTGACCCATTTCAAAAGGGGGCAGGAAACCCACTCAGGCCCTGGGTAAATTTGGCCTAGTTTTTTTAGCCTCCAATAACACTAAAAGAAACGGGGTTGGGATACTCATTAGGAAAAATATTCTCTTCCATCTGACCAATATCTATAAGGACAAAGGGGGGAGACTTTTAATCATAACAAGCAAACTCCTTTTTCTCTCACCCCCACCAGGTTTATACATGAATAGACTACCTTCTAGTGGATGTCACTACCTTAGAACTAGTATGTAATACGGCCATATCTCCCCTGACATGGTCAGACCACGCAATGGTTAGCTGCAGCTTGAAGGGGCCTACTTCCCAGAGGTGTGACATGACATGGAAACTTGACGAGACCTTATTAAAAGATCCAATCATATGCACTCAGCTAATTAAATCTATTGACGAATATTTTACACATAATATCTCAGTGGAGGTCGAGCCACACTCAATATGGGAAGCACACAAATATGTGATTAGAGGGGAGCTTATTGCCATAAAGGCTGCCAAAACAAACAACGGACCCAACACTTAAAATCCCTACTAGAAGACTTGTCTAAACTCCAGGAAATACATAAACGGTTTCCAAATAATAGCTCCCTAATAGAAAACATACAACATAAAAGAAACCAATTATCATAGTTTTTAGGTATCGAAGCAAAACGTAAAGCTCTTTTTTTTAAAAAGACATACTATGAAGGAACTAACAAGCAGGGAAAACTCCTAGCAAGGCTCCTGAGGAGAAGGGTCAACAAAAAACTTATCATGTCTATCAATGATGATGATGGTAACACCTGGGTCTCTTCCAGAGATATTGCTAATAGTTTCAGCCTTCATTATGAAAAAATCTACAATTTAGATAAGACAAAAGCCCCACCTAGTCAAAACGACATCAATCAAGTCAATTATATCTCCCAGCTTCATCTCCCGTCCCTGTCCAAAGAACAGAGAGAGGACTTAGAATCTCTGTTCACTCTCAAAGAACTTAAAGATGCTATGAAATCCCTCCCTTCGGGAAAGGCGCCAGGCCCAGATGGTTTTGGATACATCTATTATGCTAATTTCGTGAACATTCTGGTGCCCCACCTCCTGTCTTATTTCCAAGAAATTGATAAAAATAAACATTTTCCCCCCAATGCCCTGCAGGCCCATATAACAGTTATACCCAAGCCTAATATATCCCCAAACTTTATCCGAAATTACTGCCCCATCTTATTGTTGAACTCCGATGTCAAGATATATGCCAAGATGCTCTCTAACAGACTTAACTTAATTGTACCCTTATTGATCCACCAAGACCAGGTGGGGTTCATGCCAAATAGAGAGGCCAAAGATAACACTGTGCGTAATCTCCATCTACTCTGGCACACAAAGACCTCATTAGTCAAAGGAATAACTAACCCAATTACTAAAGAAACAGCCATACAGTGGGAGGCAGCAAATAGATACAACCCATATATTTCCTCTATACCGTCCCCCCCTGACCTCTTTGCTCCATAATAAAGAATTCTCCATAACAGACTTAACTATTCCCCAAGGATCAGAAGAAATATCTCATGATATCATTATAAATTATCTGGTGGCTGATGAGCGAGTTTGCTCTCAGACTCATTTGTTTGAGAAAGGGAACGTTTGGGCACAGAACTGGTACACTTATAGGAGAACCCATCACTATCTTACTACACACAAACACTACAACAACTTGATTAGACCACTCACTAACCTAGAAAAAATGTTCATCTCCCTGAAACCGCTTAAACATACGCTGTCCAAACTGCACTGTCTTTTGACTTCACTCCCTCCAGGTAACCTTCCACAGTCTATAGATGTGTGGGAGAGAGAGCTGGGGGTTATTATCCTCCCTCAAACAGCTATAAGTATATTCAATAACACTAAAACGTCCTCTTCGTCAGCATCAATATTAGAGCTGAATTACTAAATTCTACACAACTGGTATCTCACACCTAGATGAATTCATAAACTATATCCATCAACCAACAACAAGTGTTGGTGATGCGGCCATGTAGGGAGTGGTATAGGACACATGTGGTGGTATTAAAACAGTGTCAATAGGTTTTGGAGGAACATAGTTGCAGAGGCCGAAGTGGCTTTTCAGACTTCCCTCCCACTAGACCCCTTAATAATGTTACTTAATAAACATCTCAAACTCCCAACCAAAGCCCATAAAATTTGATTTAGGATATTTACCAACAGCGCCAAATCTCTGATAGCCAAACAATGGAAATCAGACTCATTCCCAAACTTAGATACATGGAGACAGAGAGTCTCAGAGCTGATTGAGCTCGAAGACTATAGATCCTACCAATGTGACACAAGGGACTCTTTCATTGCAGCCCAAGCCATATGGGAGCAATATATTACACAACAACACCTGCATAACGCTAACACTCTGGCCCCCCCTCAGACACAACAGATGGCCCCCTGCCAAACGCCTTAGAGAGATCCCCCGGACTCAGTCAGATATGCAATGACCGCCCTATCCAAGCTCATCCTGCATGAATCTTACTTACCCATTACCATTCAAAGAAATGTATTGTAAAAGTAATGAACAAACCTTTAATAATTTCGTTTTCTATACTTATTTCTCTTTTCTTTTCTCTTCCGATAATTTTACTTGTTATCACACGACAAGTGTAACTAAGAAACGTCTTGTTATGCAAACGATATGTTGTATAACTGTTTTATTCTTGTAACTTCTTCTGCAAGATGTAGAAATATTTTCCTTTAATAAAAAAAAATTGGAATAAAAGGCTGTTAGATCTTGTTCAGCAGCATGCCTCAGAGCCTGCAGAGGGCTATGGTGCAGCGATCAGGGATTTATTGGACTTTTCCTCAGATGAGTGGCAACCGGAAATGAGCTACCATGAGCTGCTAGACCACGATTAGTAGCCTGGACTTGAGCTTATATTTTGGACAAGGGAGCTACACCAGCAGAAGCGCTGGTAACAGGGCAGAGCATCAATGGCCTCTGCCCAGCACCTGTGATATCTCTGGAGTCCCAGGGAGAGGAGGTAGTCGACTTCTCTACACAGCCACAGGCTCCAGAGATTGATAATTTAATAGCCTTTTCCTCTGAGGAGGGACAGACCGGTGAGCCGCCAGAAGAAGAGTTGGCAACAGGGGAGAGTGCCGCTGGCCTCTGCCCAGCACCTGCATCAGTTCTGGGAAACCAGGGAGAGGAGGTAGCCGACCTCTCTCCACATCAGCAGAGTCAGTTGCAGAGAGAGGAGGTAGCTGACCTCTCTCCCCAGTGACGGAGCGGTTTTCAGGGAGAGGATGTAGCTCACCTCTCTCCACAGCAGCAGAGCCAGTTCTAGGGAGAGGAGGTAGCCAGCCTCTCTCCACAGCAACAAATCAGGGCCCAGCGAGAGGAGGTAGCCGACCTCTCTCCATAGCAGCAGAGCGGTTTCCAGGGAGAGGAGGTAGCTGAACTCTCTCAACAGCAGCAGATCCAGTTCCAGGAAGAGGAGGTAGCTAACCTCTCTCCCCAGCGGCAGAACGGTTTTCAGGGAGACAATGTAGCTGACCTCTTTCCCCAGCGGCAGAGCGGTTTCCAGGGAGAGGAGGAAGCTGACCTCTCTCCACAGCAGCAGAGCCATTTCCAGGGAGAGGAGGAAGCCAACCTCTCTCCCCAGCAGCAGAGCCAGTTCAAAGTAGAGGAGGTAGCCAACCTCTCTACCCAGCAGCAGAGCCAGTTCCAGGAAGAGGAGGTAGCCAACCTCTCTCCCCAGCAGCTTAGCGTGTTCCAGGAAGAGGAGACCAGAATTCTCACTCCCCAGTGGCAGTGGCCAAAAACAAATGGAAGAGAGTTATGGGCTCGGCCATCCGACTAACTCAGGTCCAAACCAGTGGGAGGTCTGGTACCTGGTTAGGCTACCCCAAGGGGGGGGAGAAATTTAGTGGAAGCTTCCATTACTTTTGTACTTGGAGAGGACTGCAGCCCACTGAGGATGTGGTCGACCTCTCTCCACAGCAGCAGAGCCAGTTCCAGGGAGAGGAGGTAGCCAGCCTCTCTCCACAGCAACAAATCAGGGCCCAGGGAGAGGAGGTAGCCGACCTCTCTCCCCAGCAGCAGAGCGGTTTCCAGGGAGAGTAGGTAGCCGAACTCTCTCCACAGCTGCAGAGCCAGTTCCAGGAAGAGGAGGTAGCTGACCTCTCTCCCCAGCAGCAGAGCGGTTTCCAGGGAAAGGAGGTAGCTGACCTCTTTCCCCAGCGGCAGAACGGCTTCCAGGGAGAGGAGGTAGCTTACCTCTTTCCCCAGCAACAGAGCCAGTTCCAAGGAGAGGAGGTAGCCGACCTCTCTACCCAGTGGCAGAGCCAGTTCCAGGAAGAGGAGGTAGCTGACCTCTCTCCCCAGCGGCAGAGCGGTTTCCAGGGAAAGGAGGTAGCTGACCTTTTTCCTCAGTGGCAGAACGGCTTCCAGGGAGAGGAGGAAGCTGACCTCTCTCCCCAACAGCAGAGCCAGTTCCAAGGAGAGGAAGTAGTCGACCTCTCTACCCAGTGGCAGAGCCAGTTCCAGGAAGAAGAGGTAGTTGACCTCTCTCCCCAGTAGCTAAGCGTGTTCCAGGAAGAGGAGACCAGAATTCTCACTCTCCAGTGGCAGTGGCCAAAAACAAATGGAAGAGAGTTTTGGGCTTGGCCATCTGACTAACTCAGGTCCAAACCAGTGGGAAGTCTGGTACCTGGTTAGTCTACCTATCCCAAGGGGGGGGGGGAGAAATTTAGCGAGAGCTTCCGTTACTTTTGTACTTGGAGAGGACTGAAGCCCACCGAGGATGTAGCCGACCTCTCTCCACAGCAGCAGAGCCAGTTCCAGGGAGAGGAGGTAGCCAGCCTTTCTCCACAGCAACAAATCATGGCCCAGGGAGAGGAGGTAGCTGACCTCTCCCCAGTAGCAGAGCGGTTTCCAGGGAGAGGAGGTAGCCAAACTCTCTACACAGTGGCAGAGCCAGTTCCAGGAAGAGGAGGTAGCTGACCTCTCTCCCCAGCAGCAGAGCGGTTTCCAGGGAAAGGAGGTAGCTGACCTCTTTCCCCAGTGGCAGAACGGCTTCCAGGAAGAGGAGGTAACTGACCTCTTTCCCCAGCAACAGAGCAGTATCCAGGGACAGGAGGTAGCCGACCTCTCTCCACAGCAGCAGAACCAGTTCCAGGGAGAGGAGGAAGCTGACCTCTCTCCCCAACAGCAGAGCCAGTTCCAAGGAGAGGAGGTAGCCGACCTCTCTACCCAGCGGCAGAGCCAGTTCCAGGAAGAGGAGGTAGCTGACCTCTCTCCCCAGCAGCTTAGCGTGTTCCAGGAAGAGGAGACCAGAATTCTCACTCTCCAGTGGCAGTGGCCAAAAACAAATTGAAGAGAGTTTGGGCTCAGCCATCCGACTAACTCAGGTCCAAACCAGTGGGAGGTCTGGTACCTGGTTAGTCTACCCCAGGGGGGGAGAAATTTAGTGGAAGCTTCTGTTACTTTTGTACTTGGAGAGGACTGCAGCCCACCGACTATGGACCCTGGAACTTGAGGGGATTCTATGAATTTGGAGGCGGGTGCCCAGTGTACATTTAAAATACTTTTACCCTGGATTCAGGTTTACCCATTTCCATGAATTCCCAGAGACTCTGAGAACTGGAGGGCCCTGAAACAGAGTTTTGGTTCCTGTGTTTTGTTGTAGTATAAGATGACAGCCCAATCCAGCATTGCCTGCTCCAAACCCCCCCCCCCCCTAGACTCAGAATGTTTGAGCTTATTGCAACCACCTGCTCTAATGCTGGGACCTCCTGCTGTTATATGTCTGCATATCTAGTCTAGGTGTGAAGTGTCTTTCTGTTATTGTGTGAGTCATCCATTGTCCTTTTGTAAGTCAGGATGTGATTAGAATCTTGTTTAACTAACCATTGTCTGATGTTTGTCTCATTGCATAATATTTGTTTCTATTGATTATGTGGTGACTACCCCCGTTTGTTGGAAATGTATAAAAGCTGTGTTTTTTCTGTGCAATAAAGCAGTTCCTATTTTGACCCTCAAGCATTCAGTTTCGGCTAATGTTCTTGGGGGTAGCTATAAGAACTTGCAGCGGCCGTTATTCTAATAGCGGCAGGTATCCAGTGGAGGTTCATGGGTTGGCGTTTGGAGGGAGAAAGCTGACTTTAGTGGGTATAACCAGTCTGGGGTACTGAGACCTGCTACAATGGTGATACGTTGACAAATAAAACTATAATACTTATGACATAGACCTAACCTATGTATATAGGGCAATCATAGTCGTAGGCAGGTTATGTACTTATAACATAACTTAGATCAAGGTTGCTATAAAAATTATATTATATTATATTATCACTCCAAAGTCTATAAAAAAAGGAGTTTACATCTAATAGAGATAAATACAGTAGTATATTCCCTAATCAATAAAAACAATTAATAATAGTGAAAAACAACTGATGCTTAAAAATATTCTTAGGTGTGGTTAAAAATATTATATACAATAAATAAATACAGTTAAAATTTAGCAGAAAAGTACTGAGAATTTGCACTATGGACTCATTAAGAGTCCAGCCCGAGTAGGTGAGATACACTTTTACATAACCAAGGTGTATACATGAATATTTAAAACTGTACATTCAGTCTGTATGAACAAATTATGTGTGAGAAAAATAAAATAAAATAAATTAGATTTAGAGTGGCTAGCGTCACTATACAGAAACATTATATGATCAAGATATCTAAAAACCTTAAATGTTAAAATCTTAAGATACAGATTAATAATGGGTTATTACATGAATTGATGAAAATCCTCAAATTAATATAAAAATATAGAACTAAGAGTTCTAAGAGCACACATACATAGGCTATATAGGGGAATTTGTGCGGCAGATTTGGGGAGTAAAGTGCATATTTAATAAGGTCTAGAGGAGATGTGCTATTTCAAAGTCAGCATTTAGGCCTTTGGGGTGAATGCAGTAAAGTTCAAAGATCCACTTGTATTCATTCAGGAGAACCTTCTTTTTAAAATTTCCACCTCTCCAGTTCTTATATACTTTTTCAAGACCCGTGAAATTAAGAGCATTAGTATCTCCATTATGCTTTTCTTTTAAGTGTTTATATAAAAGGAACTTCATCTTTATTTCCTTCTATTTGAATATGGTGCCCCCTAAGCTGGTCTCTTAGGGGTCTGCATGTTTGGCCTACATTCTGCAGTCTGCAGGAATAATCTTGTAGGTATATGATGCCTTTGTTCTTACAGCGGATCATTTGATTTACTCTGAATTTCTCTTTTGTTGTATACGATTGAACAGTGCTAGTTTTTAGACCATGCTTGCAAGCCTTGCATTTGTGGCAAGAAAAGAAGCCCTTAAGGACATCTACATGTATACCTTTTACTGTGCCAGACCTTTTTTCTATAACACTGGTAGTCAAAATAGTTTTCAAATTTCGTGTTTTCTTATATATAAAGTGTGGTTTGTCACTTAATGACTCTCCAATGATATGATCTTCTTTAAGGACCCCCCCATGCCTTTTAATGATTCTTTCTATTCTATACTTATTCTGACTAAATTCAGTAATAATGGGGACATCTAAAATACCTTTATTGGACTTCATATTTTTCGTTCTGTAGCTGAGGAGAGTGTTTCTATCTATTTTGTCCACCTCTTCGACTGTTTTGTTGATCTCTGTCATATTATATCCTCTTTCCTTAAATCATTCTAGAAGGATCTGTGATTGTTTACGCCATTATTCTTGTTCTGAGCAGTTTTTCTTCACTCTCATCAACTGGCCCTTAGGGATGTTTTTGATCCAGTTGTCGTGATGGCAGCTTGTTTGATGCAGATAGTTACTGCAGTCTACTGTTTTAAAATAAGTGGATGTATTGATAACCTCTTTGATAGAATTGATGCTTAGGTCTAGAAAATTGATCTGATCATATGAGTATTAGTAGGTGAATTTCAGTCTGAACATGTTATTATTCATAACTTTGAGGGTATGTTCATGATTCTCAATACTGCTTTTCCATATCATTAGTATGTCGTCTATGTACCTGCGATAGAGGACCAAGTCCGCACTAGCCGGCAGGAGTTTCAAAAGACGGATTTCCATTTGCCCATATAGAGATTGGCATAACTTGGGGCGCACTTGGTCCCCATCACGGTACCACATAGCTGGTTGTAAAATTTCCCTTCATAATGGAAATAGCTGTGTTAGTATATAGTTTATCCCACTTAGAATGAAATCTTTTTGGGATGAGGGCATATTGGGATCTTTGTCCAGAAAATGCTCTATTGCTTCCATACCTTCAGAGTGGGGAATGCTTGTGTATAGGGACGTCACGTCACATGTTACCCAAATGAAGTCTTTGTCCCATGTGATCTTACTTAGGGTGTTTAGCATCTCGCTAGAATCTTCTTAGAAATGACGGTAGATTTCTCACATATGGCTGTAGATGTTGATCTATGTATTCAGAAATGATGCTCGTAAGAGACCCTATACCTGAAATTATTGGTCTACCAGGGGGATTCTTTATGGTTTTATGGATTTTTGGTAGCTGATAAAAAACAGGTATTCTGGGGTGGCTTATATCAAGGTAGTTGAATTCCTTAGGGTTAATGATCCCTAAATCTTTGGCTTCAAGCAGAAGTCTATCCAGATCTTTTTTATAAATATTTGTAGGGTCACCTGTTAGGGTGTTGGATCTTTAGATGGAGGGCCGATGTCAGAAGTCAAACATTTATTAGCCAGTTTGGATTTGTTTCCTCTGCTTCCTCCTCTATGAGTCTTCTTTTAGGGGTTTCTGTATTTTCTAGTGTGTCGCCTTTCCTTTTTGACGTTTGGACATTGCGCTTTGTGTTCAGGCTTTCCCCTTAAAAAATATTCCTGGAAGGAACAGAGATATCATTTATCTCAACTATGGGATGGTTGTTGCTGTTATTTGCATTTTGAAGAGGACTGAACCTATTGGGTGCTCTTCTATAGTTTTCTCTCCAGTAAGAGGGATTTACCTTGGTGTACCGTCTGGTCTCAAATTTGGATTATAGAAAAGAGGCTTCTTTTTACTCCAATTCTGCTCACTCTGATTATGAGAAGAGGAATTCTTATAGCGGTCTTGGTCATTCCAATCTGATCTATGATTTATGGAGTAATAAGGTACTTCATTCTCTCTGTTTGGTGGTTAGTTGTTCTTATATTTTTTGTCAGATTATGGGTAGTGGGTTCTCCTTGGTGGATGATACTGGATCGAGTGACGTATGGTATAATTCTTATAGTATCTCTCTGAAGATGGTTATAAATTTCTTCACCATGTGTTGGATGGGGACAAGTAGCTTGTATTATAAGGTGGATAGTGTTTTATACGTGGATTATTCCTATTCCAGTTTTCATACCTATTATGTGTTTTGTGATAGGGATTAGAATAATTTCCTTTTGGCACAGGATTCATGATTATATTAGGATCATGTTGTGCTGGACCCTCTTTAGGGGAGTCATCTTTAATGTTATTGTTTGATGTAAGGTCTCTGTTCAGCTTTCTGTTTTTTTTGGAGATGACTCCATCTTTAAATGTATTTACTGTTTTATATAAGTTATCTAATTTCTCTTTAAAGGTTTTAGAGGATTTAAAAGATTCAGACATAGACTCTTCCAGCATAATGTCCTTTAAGTAAACTTTCCCAAAATTCAATGATAATTTTCATTAGTTTAATAGAGGCTTCAGGTGTGACATTATTCCATTTATCAGTAAATTCAGAGGTGGTTAAAGGAAAGGCACAGTCTTTATTAATTACTAAACCTTTCGGTATAATTTTGAGTTTTACGTATTTCTTGAGGAAGGAGACTTCTGCATTAAGTTTTATCTCCTTAGTTAAAAGTTTTTCTAAGTTGAAAAGAACAGTGTTTATATCTATAACATGTGGGTCTATACTTGCACTATCTTGCCTAACTGCCGAAGAAATTTCTAAATTGATATATTTTCTAAAATCCCTGAGTGATGAAATAGTATCCTCCATTATTTGGAGATAACAGTGATAGTGTCTAGGAAATATAAAAGGTGTCTACAAAATATAATGAGTGGGAGTTGTAATAACGGCAGATTCCACAAATATAAAGAATAAGAGTTAGAAAAAACGACAGATTCCACAAATGGCAACTGATACAACTACTGTTAGGTGTGTGAAAAGCTAAAATAAAACAATATATAGCGATCTGCACCACGTGGAAAATGCACAAACTCACTAAAAATTAATGATTACCTAACAAAATCGTTCTAAAAAATAATAATAGTGTATAGATAGAAGGAGCGCCACCCTCAAGAGGGGGTGGACTAAAGTGCGTTGTGAAGATACGTGAGTGAGGCATCTTTTTAAATTACCTCTAGGGGTTAAAAGAACAGAAAAACTGATATTTCGTACAGTGCTATAAATGTGATATAAGGCTACATAGTATTGCCACAAAATGCTGAAAATAGAACATGGTATAGTGTTACAAAAATACTGTTACAAGTATCTAGTTCCGGATATAAAATTAGAAGCTACAGAGTGCTGAAATAGCTAAAAGGTGGTGTAGTGCTACAGAAATACTATGGCAAGTATCTAGTTCTGGATACAAATGTAAGTATTAAATGTATTATTTATTATACAGTGACTTCTAACAAGATGTCAGACTATACAAATTATCTGGTAAAATTCTTTAAAACCACATATAGAACCACATTTAAAAACAACAATAGTAATGAACATTAATTGAAAAAACATTAGGCAGAAAGCATATCTAATATCATTGGCAAAGATATGTACAAAAATGTAGTGGGTAGCTGCAGCATATAAAAATAAAATGAAATTAAAAAAAACTTTTATATTAGTAAATACATATCTACACACTTTATTAAATATAAATATTGCATGAATATGATTATTCATGTTTTGATCTTTCTTGACTGCAAAGTGCTCCAATATACTTGTATATAAATGTATTTTTTTGTATACATATGCATGTATGTGTTTATGTGTATATATGTCTGTAAATACATATATACACATATAAATACATATGTACCCATAGATAGACACACACACATACATATATATATATATATATATATATATATATATATATATATATATATATATATTGTGACCTGGAATCTTGGAAACACACAGTCCTCAAAGCTGGAAACACCACACAAGGTTGTAGCTTTATAAAATACAGTCTGTTTATTATCAGGTCTGGCAAAAACAGGCAAAATAAACATAAACAAAACAAAAGAGGCTTGCTCCACTGAGCACTTACTAACAAGTACAACTGTCTGCACTAAGTAGCTTTTCACAAAAGTAATATTGCACAGACCTTTCAAACTTTGTCCTTTAGATATAATTCCTCTCAGTCTCTCAGGAGAGTGTTTGCAGTTTTCCTTTACTGCTGGCAAAAATCTACCTCTCAAACCCTGACTGGGGATTTTATTAGCACCTGCTGTCAATTACCATATGCAGGTGAGTAGCTAGCTGAGTCAGACAGAATTCCTGGACTGGACTTTTTGACATAATGTGCTACCTGCAAACTGCGGGGTGGAGCACTGGCCCACCCTACTCTCCAAATACTCCACCCCAGGGACCCAGAAATAAATCACATATTTTCTCTATGTGGCAAACAAACATAACAATTCTCCCTGGGGTTGTCAGACCATACCCCGCACTGCAGCACTTTTGAGGGAATATAGACACCTTCCATTACTATGCCTTGGGTTCTGTATCAATATATATATATATATATATATATATATATATATACATATACATATTTAGACAAGTGTATGTATGACCACATACCTTTAAGCTCTTATAACTTTTTTTGTGCAATATGTTTTTAAATAATTGTTATTAGACAGTGTTATTATGAGTGTAACAGTACTTTTAAATGTATTTTTGATGCGTTTTCTGCAACTTTTTTGTTGAACGCAACAGTTATGAGCTCTGAGGTTTCGGTAATCATTCTAGTATAAATCGCAATTGTGCTCACGAGTTCCCATTTAGTTTCAACTTGTAATACGAGCAGAATTTAACTCACAGGCAAATGGATGCGAAAACTCAATATTGCTTGTGTGCAAACTATAGCACTCCCATCGTAATCTAGCCCTAAGTTTTCTACCATGTAAATACAAGTTGGATGTGATCTCACTCTGTGACTAAAAAAGGTCCAAAAAGGAAGGATGCCAGTAAACAAAGTAAAAATTATAAACTTTATTTAGATAATTTAAAAGTGATGGGACAACATATCCCCCCTAACTAGCAAAGACTAACATGTTTCGGCGTGAGCCGTATTCACAGTCCTTAAAAATTTCAATTAGTGTACTCATTTAAAAAGCCTACACTGGGATCCTATTGGTCAAAGAAAATTACATACTATTAACCCTTCATGGTACTGGGGATAGAAAATATATTCAATGTTTGATTTGATCATATACAAAATTTAAAATATATATATATATATATATAAACCAATTCATTGCCATAATTCATTTAATGAAATTGTATTATTAAACCGCCATAAATGCTATTCTGACAAACTTTATATATTTACAAAAAATCCTATAAATGCAGATTTAATTTACTCCCATATGCATAATTGAATTCAATTATAATTTCTTTAGTCATTTGATAAGAGCTTCTTTTTAATAGCTGCTATTTATATAATTTATACTTAACCTTTTAAGAAAAGAGGGAGTATTGTTCACATATCCTAATACTGCTACAATTCATTGATTATGGGTAAAAGGAAACATTTATTTCCTCAGTTTGAGTAAATGAAGTTGCTACATAATTTTTAATTTTTAATGTGAGAACGGGACCTATTACGTGGAGGGTGTTTTGTTATGAAAGCACATTTTGTCATCCTCCAATAGCTTTCTGTCTACTATATTATACTACCTTCACTGAATAATAGGGTCAGGGACTCTTGTTGTTCTTAAGGGGCTCCCCATGTTGGATTATTGTAATTGTTGATTTGTATCTAAATTATTGTTATGACTGATGAGGACAATCAATCCCAATAGTTGATAAAGTCATATTCAGAGTTCAGACCAAGAGGTATCTTGGTCCGAAGTCTGAATATCCAATACACTTCCTGAAGGGACAGAATCTGGAATTTGTCCCCTCCTCTTTTGTGAGGTTTTATCTTTTCTATGATTTTCCATCTCAGGTATTCACAGTTTTTGTCATGTTTATTTACGAAATGATCGACCAGGGGTGTGCTGATTTTTCCTACGTTTATAGTAGACAAGTGTTCGCGAATGCAGGATCTTACCTCCCTGGTGGTCAACCCTACATATTGCAAATTACATTGAGAGCAGCATACCAAATATATACAGTATGTTGCTCTACAGTTTAGACATTCTGTTATGTTAAAGACTTCTCCAGTGACTGTGGAACTGAAAGTGGTACCCACTTGGACATGCTCACATGCCTTACAGCTTGAGTACCCACATCTGAATGTTCCTGTATGTCTTAACCATGAGGAAGGTTAAGAATTTGGTCCTATCTTTCTCAATTGGGACGGTGATACAACATTTCCCACCATTTTACTCCGTCTGTACGAAAACCTACAGCCACTGCTGACTGTTTCAATTAGGGAATCCTCTGCTACTAGTAGCCTAAAGTGTTTGCGTATTATTCCACAAATTTGTTGATACTAGTTGGAATAATCAGTCACAAAAGTTAGCTTGTTTGCCTGCTTGTTCTTGCTCTTTTTAACATCCTTTAGTAGGATGTTTCTATCCAAGCTAGTCACCTCATGTCTGGCTCTTTTGATCACACTTTTGCCATATCCTCTCTCCAACAGCCTATTCTGTAAATCATCCGCATGATTTTCAAAGCTCTCTGATCGTGTACAATTTCTTTTTAAACGGACAAACTGTCCTTTGGCTATTGAGTAGGGGACATGGCGAGGGTGACAACTTCTATCATGTAGTAGGCTATTACCAGAAATTGGTTTTCTGTATACTTCAGAGGTAATAACACCTGTAGGCCACCCCTTTAATTCAAGATCCAAATAGTGTATTTTGGATTCATTGTATTCGTAAGTAAAATCCAAGTTCAAATCATTAAAACACAAGGATTCAACAAATGATACAGCTTGTTTTTCACTTCCCTTCCAAATTATTAACAAGTCGTCTATGAAACGACAGTACAGACCGATGTGAGATTTGAGGGCATCGCCACCTGCATAGATGTGGGACCGCTCCCATCAACCCATGTATAGGTTGGCATAGGTGGGCGCAAACTTGGCGCCCATAGCGGTCCCACATCTCTGCAGGTAGAAATCTCCCTCAAATTGAAAAAAATTATGCGTTAAAGGAAACTTCGTGACTTCCATTATAAAGGCAATCAATGGCTCACTGTATGCTGTTTCCCTCGCTAGAAAATAGTGAATAGCTTCAAGTCCTTTCTCGTGTGGTATTGATGAGTAGAGGGCTACAACATCAACAGTGAGCCATCCTGAATCTCTACTCCACTCAAGTTGTTCCTCTACATTGATGACATGTTTCGAATCTCTGATATAACTGGGGAACTGTTTTACCAGAGGCTGCAAGATGTCATCCAACCATTCGGATAAGTGTTCCAGCATTGAACCCATTCCGCTAATGATCGGTCTACCTTGGACATTAGCAGTCGACTTATGCACCTTTGGGAGATGATGAAAGATGGGAGTCACAGGGTTTTCCATGTATAAGTATTTCAAGGAATCATTGTCAATCAGACCCTGTTCCAATGCCCCATCCAAAAGGTGCATAAGCCGACGCTGAAAGTTTTTAGTTGGATTGTGGTTCAATTTTTCATAGGTGACGGGGTTACCCAGTTGTCTCAATGCTTCAGCAATATAGGAAGATCTATTCATTAGCACAACTGAGCCCCCCTTGTCGGCCTGCTTTATCACTAGATTGTCATTTTTGCCCAAATCTTTTAATGCCTTTTGCTGCATTTTAGACAAATTATGCTTGGATTGTTGTTGATTCATAGAGAGTTTTCTCAAATCATCCTCTACCCTATTATAGAATGTTTCTATTATTTTTCCCCTGCTATGCACTGGGTAAAAGGTAGATGGATTCTTGTACTTTTTATTTGATGTTTGTACACTCTCCTGCACAATATTACCTTCACTTTCAAGATCTCTAAGAGTCATCAAGTCACAAGTCTCTGAAAAATTTAAAACAACATTATCGTCTGTACTCCTCTGTTCTTGTGTGGATGATACATTTGGGTCAGATTGTGTATTAGAAAAATGCTTACGTAAGGTTATATTTCGTACAAATGTATTCACGTCCAACATGGTACGGAATAAATTAAAATTTTTGGAGGGCACAAAACCCAAACCTAAGCTGAGGACGTATTCCTCATCTCTGGTAAGTGTGTAATCTGATAGATTCACGATGGTTTGTACTTGGACGGCACCCGGGTTTGTCTCATTGGGTATCTCCCCTGTTGGGTTTGTTGTGGAGTTATCATTGACCCACCTCCTTCTCTGTGGTGCTGGTCCACCCGAAAAACCTGCTCTAATTGAGCACGTTCTTCATCTACTCCACCTACAGCTCCTACACTGGAAGAATCTTTAATATATCTATTATCTTGTGTAGGTTGATATCTACCAGAGACTTGTGCATGTGTTGTTCTAGACTGTTGTGTTGCATGTGCTCTGTTCGGGCCCTGCCATGTATTCATTCTTGTGCGTGTATTGTATCCTCTACTAGTACCCCTATTAAATTCTGTGTTCCTCAATGTTTGTTCTTGTATGAAATTCTCTTCTGGTGCTGAGTATGATTCCTCATCACCTGACTCTGCTTCACTGTCTGAGAAGGTTACATTTCTATTCCCTCTACTCCTCTGTCTGGATCCTCTATTTCTTCTAGGTCCTCTATTTCTATTTTGGTTTCTCCTTTGTTGAAATCTTTGACCCCTGTTCCAGATGTATATCTTGCCAATACCATAGTCTGATTTGTCTCTGAGGAACTTAGTGTGTTTGATAGTAATCAGTTCATTTTTGGCTTCTGATATCACTTTCTGTAGCAGGGAATCAAATTTTGGATAATCTGACAAATTACAAAAATTATTCAAAAGTAATTGAACCTCCTCTATTTCTGACCTGAGATTAACCAACATATTTGTCTTAATATTAATCATCAACTTCATTAATCTCATGGAACATTCAGTTAAAACCACATTCCATTTATCTACAAATTCCTTATCATCAACTTCAAAGGTTGGGAACTTATTGATACGCAATCCTCTAGGTATCATATTGAGGGCAGTGTATTTCTCTAATGTCCAAATGTCCCATTTAAGTTTCTTTTCTTTAATCAATAAACGTTCCATGTCCTCAAATAGCATTGGCAAATCATAATGGCTTCGATCCAGTGAAAATATATGATCAATGTCCATATTATTATTGTCCCTTTCACTCACTTTTTTTAGAGAGTAATATGGAACCAAAGTATGTTCCTCATATACAATTTCTTGCTGCATAATTGTGTCTGTAGTGAATAAGCACTATGCCAGCTGTGCTTAATTTATAAGAAAAAAGCAAAAAAGTTTTCACTCAGGCACTCAACTAGTTGCACGTCTATATTAATAATTGTAGTAAAAGTTCAGCTGTCAATCCAATGGTTAAAAGTGGAAAAATATAATGGTATATAAGAATATATAATTAATAACTTTTTGAATGCATTTCTCTGCCTGCTGTTTTAACACACTTTAATATGAAGAAAAAGTAAAGACAATAAATCCCCTTCAGTCAGATTAATCAGCTTTCCTGCTTATATATGTTAATGTTATTCAACTTTCATAGCGGCAATATCTTTACTTATTGGTTCTCTTCAGAACCCCTAATGTGGCAACCGTGCTGTGATATGGAATAATAACAAGTTATCTCACTACTTCCGTTGCTGTTAAACAATATCTCCTGGTGCTCCCAGACCTCGGTCTGTCCACACTTCGCGGCTGAGCTGCAGGGTAATGTTAGTAGATAAGATTCAAAAACTTCTTACCCGCCACGGTTTCTAGACTGCTCCCAGACTCCGGTCTGTCCACACTACGCGGTTGAGCTGCACGATGGCTGTGACAGGTTATTCACACACCTCTTGTCCGTTTGCAAGTCTTTGCTTTACGCTGCTCCCAGACTCCAGTCTGTCCACACTGCGCGGTTGAGCAAGCTTCCGGGTGTCTTTGGTGCTTGTGACGTCACTCGTAGTCACACCTCCTCCTTACGTTTGCTACGGTCAATTAGGGGTTCTCTCTTGGAGCTCAATTTGGCTGAAATTCCTGGGTTATAGTGAAAAGGTGAAAAAACAGCAAACTGGTGCAAATGTTATGCACGTTCCATCAAGTATTTTAAATGATGCTGCTGGAAATAGACGGCTTTGCAGGCTGTTTACTGGTTATCTGGCGAATTTATAAACAAAAAAGGTCCAAAAAGGAAGGATGCCAGTAAACAAAATAAAAATTATAAACTTTATTTAGATAATTTAAAAGTGATGGGACAACATATCCCCCCTAACTAGCAAAGACTAACATGTTTCGGCGTGAGCCGTATTCGCAGTCCTTAAAAATTTCAATTAGTGTACTCATTTAAAAAGCCCACACTGGGCTCCTATTGGTCAAAGAAAATTACATACTATTAACCCTTCATGGTACTGGGGATAGAAAATATATTCAATGATTGATTTGATCAAATACAAAATTTAAAATATATATACAGTATATATAAACCAATTCATTGCCATAATTCATTTAATGAAATTGTATTATTAAACCGCCACTCTGTGACTACCCAAAGGTGGTTAGTCATTTAAAAAAAATATAGCCAACTTGCATTTATGGTGTATAACTGAGGAAAATCTCACGTGTAAATATTTATCAGCTACATCTATCAGATATGAAAGTCAATAGAGCAAATGGTTAAAAAAGAATATGCAATTTACTTTTTAAAGTACTTCTGTTACATCATTCTATTGGTATCCTCTGTTAAAAAACATACCTAGATAGGTCCAGAAGCAGGAGTGTACTACTGGAAACTAGCTGGTGATTGGTGTCACTTGGCTATACAGATATACCTCTTGCCATAGGCTCAGAAAGTGTACTCATCTAGGTCCCAGCAGGGCATTGCTTCTGTGCATCTGACTTTAACTATGTCACTAATTCATTTGTAGGGATTAAAAATATAGTTATGTGTGATCTATAGCACAATAATAAAATACATATAACATATAATATATAAAATACATATAATAATTTTTTTGAAGATTATATTTAGGTTTCTCACGTCCAAACATCTTCTCAAATGCTTTCTATGTGTTTATTTATGGCCAGATACCATGTACACTCTTTTTTTTTTTTTCTGTCATACTCAAGAATTTGTGTTCTATCCCAGTAGAACTATAGAGGGAGCCACAGTACACTCTGTTATTTTCATATGATAAATAATGATGATAGTTCCTAAATATAAAACTTGAAATGAAAGTCTTTTTTAAAGTCAAAGGTCACACTCTTCACCAGAATGAAGCTTGTAGAGTAAGCTTAAAAGTGATGAAGGAAAAACAGAAGGCACCCAAAAATGTTATTATATTTGAGATTTAAAGGGACAGTGAACACTTTTAGGGATATCTATCAAGCCGTCAACTTTGTTGCATTCGACGGCACCAATACGCTTGCCTAACATCACAGCCATGGACCTGGATACGATCTCCATATTTATTAAAAAAGCCGGCAAAAAGCCGTGCACCATGTACGGGGCGATGAGCAGCGGACTGTTGTTAAC
The DNA here is from genome assembly GCF_027579735.1 of Bombina bombina. NCBI lineage: Eukaryota > Metazoa > Chordata > Amphibia > Anura > Bombinatoridae > Bombina > Bombina bombina. The sequence goes on along the minus strand of NC_069503.1, from coordinate 517,329,082 downwards.
TAGCAGTCATCGATCTCGCTGCTATTCGGCTTCTTACCAACTTTATACCCTGTCACTAAACGCTGCCACTATACTAAAATGTTTAACCCCTATCCCACCACTCCCAGACCCCACCGCAACTAAATAAAAGTATTAACCCCTATAACGCCACTCCAGGACCCCACCGCAAATAAATAAAAGTATTAACCCCTATCCCACCGCTCCCGGACCCCACCGCAACTAAATAAATGTATTAACCCCTAAACCCCTGGCCTCCCACATCACTACTACTAACTAAACCTATTAACCCCTAAACTGCCAGCCCCCCACATCGCCATAAACAAAATGAAGCTAATAACCCCTAAACCTAACAACCTGCTAACTTTACATTACAATTACAACATCCCTATCTTATAATAAATTTAAACTTTCCTGTAGAATTAAATTAAACTATATCAAACTATTAATTAACCTACCCTAACTTTTATACTAAAATTACATTAAACTACCAATTAAATTAACTATATTACATATTAAAAAAAAGCTAACCCTACTTAAATTATTTAAATCTACAATTAAAAATGACTAAATTACCAAAAAAATATATTTTGATAGGGCTATTAGATTAGGTGTAATTCTTTTTTATTTTTTATACTGTGGGGGGTTCTCTTGTAATTTGGTGTTTTTTATTTTTTGTAACTTAGCGTTTATTTTGGTAATTTAGTAATTTTTTAATTGTAGATTTAAATAATTTGAGTAGGGTTAGGGTATTTTTAATATGTAATATAGTTAATTTAATTGGTAGTTTAATGTAATTTTAGTATAATAGTTAGGGTAGGTTAATTAATAGTTTAAAATAGTTTACTTTAATTCTACAGGTAAGTTTAAATTTATTATAAGATAGAGATGTAATTTTAATTTAAAGTTAGCGGGTTGTTAGGTTTAGAGGTTAACAGCTTAATTTAGTTTATGGCGATGTGGGGGGCTGGTGGTTTAGGGGTTAATAGGTTTAGTTAGTAGTAGTGATGTGGGAGGCCAGGGGTTTAGGGGTAATACATTTATTTAGTTGCGGTGGGATCCGGGAGCGGCGGGATAGGGGTTAATAAATTTTATGTAGGTTGTGGCGATATCGGGGCAGCAGATTATGAGTGTTTAGCCTTGGGGCTTATGTTAGGGTGTTAGGTGTAAACATTACTGGTTTCTACCATAGAGATCAATGGGATATGGGATATCTGGCAGCATCGAACATAAGCTTTCGCTGCTTTCAGACTCCCATTGATTCCTATAGCATCCGTGGCCTCCAGGGTGGCAGATTGAAAACCAGGTACGCTGGGCCGGAATAGCCACGAGCATAACTATTTGATAACTTTTAAAAAGTGTCAAATAGTGCCAAATGTGAATTTGAACATCTGTAATAACATAAGCATCGATCTGTGTCGGATTGAGACTGGCGGATCGTATGTTACGTCACAGATTTCCACGTTTGCCGGTCTGTAGGGTTTGATAACTAGGTCGAATCAACTGTATTTGCAGTTGACGGCTTGATAGATATCCCCCTTTGTAATTACAAGATTTTATACTTGCAATAAAATCACTGGGCAAATTTGAAAATGTTTTAAAAAAATGTATTATCACCCTGTTTGCTGCAATTGTTTTTCAAAACCCAAACTACATCTATCACTTGCCTTATGTCGAGAAGCCAATCCAGACTTTTAAGTGGAGTAGATTAAGTAAAATAAGTATAATTAAACAGCGCTAGTTGCCTGGTTGGAGGAAACAATTTTCAATTGATGTATCATAAAAATAGATAAAAATAGAGGTGTAAATATATCACACACTGACCTTATTTCATATAAAGAGATAATATTCTCAGCCACTAAATTATTAACAATAGAAAATATCAAAGATAGGTCATAAACAATGATCAACAATCTCACCACAGACCACAATTGGTCAGATAAGGCATATACAAATTTCAGTTTGATGAAGCCAGTTGCTTCTATTTAACAGGTGGTGTCCTTCGAGGCACCTGGAGTAAAATAGAAGATAAAAAAGTCTGCAAAGAAACAAAGTGCAACCTGAATCAAGTGCAGTTTAACGGTAATAAACGCACAACACTACAATGTTGCACTTACAATGTTTAAAAAACGTTTATTCCACATCAATCCAGTAGTGACATAAAAGCCTTGGAAGTACCGTACAATAATCCTAGATCAAAAGTCCTTGGTCAGCGTTTCTCTGTATCAGGCTTACAGCTCGCGTCCATACATCCTGCGTATAACTAAAGCTAGAAGCATTATTTTCTCCTTTACTGATCCAAAAGGAGAATGTGACGTAAAGTGTCTACGGGTCCTCGTTTGAAACAAAAGTCTCAACGCGTTTTAAACCGCCGCTGTGCGGTCTTTCTCAAGAGGAAATCTGAGAAGTCTCAAGATACCTAGTTTACCACAGCTCTTAGATCGCTGTAAGGATTGAAGCGGAAAATTGCGCTAGTGCATATTTGAAGAACCCGGTGTTTGACGGTAAGTACTTTGACTTTGTCTTTTCACTATGATACATGTTTTACAGATATGGTAACAGTGTAGGCAACAGGCATGCACTGTGTGCAATATATCTAGCCACTGAGAAATTATTATTATTGCTGTTATATATTTTACACCCAAATGAAAAAAATATGCCACTAACTACTATGGTGCTAGAGACCCTATAGCGAACTGCCAAAAAACCACCCTACTGCAATAACAATATATTTTCAATTAGATGAGGGTTACACGGTTTTATGATATATTTAATACTGATAGTATACTAGTAGCTGTATAGGCAAAATGCATGCACTGTGTGCAATATATCTAGCCACTGAGAAATTATTATTATTAATGTTTTTATATATTTTACACCCAAATGAAAAGGTATGCTATGTAACTACTATAGTGCTAAAGCGCATATAGCAAACTGCCAGGAACCCACAGTGTCCTCACTGCAGTTACTAAAAATATTGTTTTAATTAGATGAGGGGCATCAGTAATAAATAATATATATATATATATATATATATATATATATATACAGTATATACTGTATTAATATATAGCAATAAATGTCACTTGAAATATGGATTTGAGTGTAAAAAACACCACAATCTCGCGATTACGTTTACTCACCTCGCACTAAGAATAGCGTGCCACTTGTATACATCAGACATACATATGATATAATTATTATTTATTTTTATGGTAGCAGATGATTTCCATAAGATCTTTTAGGTGCTTAGGGTCCTTTTCTGGCAAGAGTAGTCATAAAAATATGAAACAAAATTATGGGAGGCATGAAACGATTTAATTGAAAGAGGCAATCTACCTCTTTCAAATAAGTGTAACCGTTTCCGTCAAGCTTCATTATAATGGTGGATACTTCACAATAGTAAGCATAATTTGGGGACTTGGAGGCTATATCCCCTCCTCACTATTAAAAATGTTCTTTTTTCAAATGAGGGGATCACATAGTCAAGTGGCTATCAAGTGATAAAATGGAAATAACAAAATATGAATATCAAACAAAATTATGGGGGACCAAAAAATTGTTTTCCCGTTTCCTTCCAGCGTCAATGGGATTGTCATAATAATAGCAAGTACTTCACAACACTGTGTCTAATTTGGAAATCTGGAGGCTTTTTCCCTTCCTCACAATAAAAATATACCACACTCTTCATTTGAAAAAAGAGTGTCCCTCCATTCAGATGAGAGGACTTATGTCCCTCCCTATAGCTGTCATTTGATCGTCATAGTAATAATGGTCACCTAGCAGCAGCTGCTTTTATTCTTTGTTGTGTTGTTGATAACAGGGTTGATGCATCATTGTTTCTCTAAGCAAATTTGCAGGGATCCAAATGGGAAAACTAGATGTGTGTAAAATATAAATAAGCCTTTTTTTTGTTCTTTTTGTTTGGTGGAATTTTTTTAGTGCATGTTTTTTATTTATTTTATTAATTATTATTAAAGGAACATGAATCCATGACAAAAATCTTCCAACTGCTAAAAAAATGAGTTTACTAATGAGTTTTGTAATGAGTGTACACAATACAAACTTAACAGCTTTAGCACGAGTGAGACATTGACCAGCATTAAAGGGGTTAATATTCTTGCTATTGAAAAAAATGAATGATTAATGTATTTAAAGATGCCTTAAAACTGTCGCAACTTAAGTTTATTGTTTGCTTGCAGCAGATATAAGGGCAGGGAATGTCCACTATCTGATAGGTGTAGAGATTTAACAAAACCAGAGTGATTTTTTTTTTATATTTAACGATTTTTTAATTTAAATATTTTTTTTTTATTTATTCATTTTTATTATCATTATTTAACATCATATTACAATAAGATGTCATTACTGTTACAAAAATTTAAACTTCTCCAAAAGAAAGGAAAAAGCAATCCCACATAGTGGAATGTGATAATTCTTGACAAAATATAACTAGACTGTCCGTGATAAGTCCATTTGAAGACAATGGCTCCACTCCATGTAAGAACAAATTCAAGTGCATGGTGATTAACAATGTCACCAAGATACAAGACATAACTCAAACAACAACAAAACTTTGCCGGAAATTCTTAATTTAAACGCACATTATATACCTTTGTTCCCATCCAATTATATCCCTCGTCTTTAAATTTATCTATTAACATTTGAGGGAATTACTAGTCTGAGTGGTCAATATCAACATATCAGGCAGAGGTGAGACTGTATCATCCAAACCACTTTAAGGACTCACTAAGCTTGTTATTTCTCCTAGGTCACTCCTGCAGCTGGTGTAAGGCTCCCCCCTTCTATCTTTAGATCATTTTAAATTTCATCCCAGATGAATGTTAAGTCATGGAAGAATCCTAACCTATTTGTTTTAAAGAAACCATATTCCTCCAGTCTTAAGGTGTCCGTCATGTGAGTGTGCCAGTCTCTCAAGGTCGGGCAAATCCGTGACTTCCAGAGCCTAGCGACTAAGGATCTAGCAGAGTTCAACACCAGCTGGATTAGTCGTACTCTTAATTTACACTTACATTTAGGTAGCAGGTTTGCAGGTTTAGTAAGGCCGTTGTCGGGTCTAACTGATTTTTGTCCCCCTGCCCCATCATGACTTGTATGATATTCTGAATGCCTTCCCAAAAAGATGACAATTTAGGACAAGCCCACCAGATGTGTGTCATTGTCCCCCTCTCCCCACAACCCCCCCAACAAAGGTCAGATGAGGCAGGAAAGATGCATTTAAGTCTGGTAGGTGTAAGGTACCACCTAGTCAAGAGTTTGTAATTTGTCTCTAAGAATCTAGATGAAGAGGAAGATTTCCTAGTGTTATTAAAAATACTTTCCCACTCTGCCTCTGTGAGAGTCCTATTCAATTCCCCATGCCAACGTTCTGTATAGTCAGGGAGTTTCGAGTTTTGTGCATTGACAAGGAGTCTTCTAGCCCACGATAAGGTGTGATGTGCTGGAGTTTTCATTGCGCATGTTTGTTCAAAGGGTGTTAGATTTCTTGTGAGTGACTGTTTAAGTGGGTGGGTGTGGAGGAAATTGTGAACCTGGTTATATTTTAGCTACTTAACAAAAACTAAACCTAGGATGTCTGTAAGATCTGTTCTGTTTTTGAGTTTACCTTCACTGATCAAATTGAATAGGGGGAGCGTATAACCCATCTCCCAATTATTCAGGTTATTCCTGTCAAACATCACCCCTCCTAGTAGCTCAGCATTCTGGAAATGGGGGACATGGGTGATCTGAGTGTCGATATTCCTGGGGATCTCTTTATCAAAATATCCCATAATTCAAACATACACATGGTGTAGAAGCGGATATGCTTTCAACCATGGAGGTTGATTCTGCCCTGCAATCCAACACAAAGCTCCCGGAGAGGGGGAATGAAGTATATGAGAATCTATTGGAATCCAAGCCTTAGAATCCCCATTTCTGTGCCATTCTATGATTTTCTGTAAGCACATAGCCTGGTAATATGTTTTTATCTTAGGCAGTCCCAAACCTCCCTCTCTGGCTGACCTGTACATAGTTGATTTCTTAACTAACTCTAGGTTTTATGTTACCCCAAACGAAGGAATCTAGAGCGTGTTGTATCTGAGTAAGAAGGCTCTGCGGTAGGGTGATTGGGACAGCTTGTATTGCATATAGCAGTCTAGGGAGTACATTCATTTTCAAAATTTGGAGTTTACCCCACCATGAAAAAGGACGGTCCTTCCATGTTTTTAAATCTTTCGATATTGTGGTAAGTAAACAATTAAAATTAAGATCTAGGAGGTATTTCGTGTTTGGAGTGAGATACATCCCCAAGTATTTAATCACTTTTGGCTGGTGTTTGAGAGTGCAGGATTGTAAAAGGGTCTGAAATTCTTGAGGTGGGAGGGAGATATTTAAAATTTCTGATTTCTGTTCATTAATCCAGAAATTAGAAAAGTCGCCGAATTGCTTAAGTACTTTCAGGACTTCTGGGACAGACATCTGGGGTGATGATAGAGTGAACAGGACATCATCAGTGGATTATTTCTTATTTTCTGCGCCAAAATGTCCATGTTGATTATGAATAGTATAGGGGGAAAGCGGGCAACCCTGCTTGTGCCATTATGAATAATGAAGGGGATCGGACATCATATTATTCACCCTAACCTTTGCTGATGGTGCGTGATAAAGGCTCTGAATTCTGCGAAGCATACCCTCTCCCAAACCCACCTCCCTAGGTGTGGCAAATAAAAAGTCCCAATTTAGGCGATCAAACGCTTTCGCAGCATCGGTGGAAATAACCACCATGTCCGTGTTTGTATGTTTAGCGTGATCTATTAATTGGAGTGACCTGATGGTGTTGTCCCTGGCCTCTCGGCCAGGCACAAAGCCAGCCTGATCAGAGTGATTGATTTGGGGGAGTATTCTGTTCAACCTTTTAGCCAATATTTTAGTAAAGATTTTTAAATCAGTGTTCAAGAAGGAAATGGGCCTGTAATTACTGGGGTGCTTAGGGGATTTACCTGGTTTGGGGATGACTGAAATTTGGGCCTCTAAGTATTCCGGGGGGAGGTAACCTACCTTATCTATATACTTATACAACTCTAACAGGTGTGGCGCCAAAATATCCTTGTATGTTTTATAATATTTGTTTGAAAACCCGTCTGGTCCAGGACTTTTATATGAAGGAAGGTCATTAATAACTTTTAATATTTCATGAAGTTGGATCGGTTCGTCTAGACTTTCTTTGTCCTTTCTTTGAATTTTGTTCAAATTTGCACTATGAATATAAGTTTTCTAATAGTTTCTGTTTGATGTATATGCTCAATACAGGGGAGATTATAAAGATTCCCATAATAGTTCTTAAACGAATTAGCTATCAAATTTGAGTCCAATATTTCCTTACCGTTTTCTTCTGTTATATTAAGAATATTGTTGTGTAATGTTTTAGTTTTAAGGCCCTAACGAGCAGGGTTCCAGACTTATTACCCCCATGGAAGTATATCTTCCTAAGATAAAAAACTTTTACGCATGCCTCTTTATGTAAGTAGTTTTTTAGCTGGGTTCGTGACAGGGATAGCGCCTGCAGAAGGTCCTGTCTCTGGGGATTGCTTTTATGCGCATTTTCGTCAGTTTGTAATTTCTGTATTAATGTTTTGTATTGTGCTAACGAAGTACGTTTTATGATAGCTTTCTGTTTCAACAATGAGCCCCTGAGAACAGCCTTAAGGACGAACCAAGTCAATGGAGTATAAGTCATGGGATTATAATTTAGCTGAAAGTACTCTGTCAAGGCTTCCTGAGTTTGTTTTACTACAATGGGGTCATGTAGCATAACCTCATCCAGTCTCCAGTGGAACGGGTGTATAGGTAACGAAGGCCAGGTCAGTGTTATCGATATTGAGGAATGGTCAGACCACGTTATTGGTGATATGTCAGCATCTGATACTAGTGGCATATTACTGTGGTTAATAAACCAGTAATCTATGCGTGAGTATGACTTGGCTGGATTAGAATAAAATGAGTAGTTTTGTGTGGTGGGGTGGAGTGTGCGCCAAGTGTCCAAAAGGGTGAGGCCTCTTAGTGTGTTAATAATTAGGTTCCTAGTTTTAGGCATAGTGATGCTGCGGCCTTGTGAACAGTCTAAAGTCGGAAAACAATGCTACATTTAGGTCTCCCCACAGCAGGAGTGTGCCTTTTTGGATCTCTAGAAGTTTATTACTGACTGATGTCAAAAAGTGAGCTTGACCTGTGTTGGGTGCGTATATATTGGCCAGAGTGATTGGTCTATTAAACAACATGCCCACTAGTATTATATAGCGACCTTCCCTATCCACCAGATTCTCCAACAGATGGAAGTGTGTATTTTTATGAAATAATATTCCCACCCCATTCTTTTTCTCTGTGTTAGAATGAAGGTATGATGTGGGAAATTCCCTAGATCTATATGCAGGTTGATGACAAAGTGGGTTTCCTGGACAAAAATAATGTTGGCTTTTTCTTTCCTCCCCCAATTGAGTGCTATAGATCTTTTAGTTGGGGAGTTTAGGCCCTTACAGTTTTGAGAGATTAGTTTAATTTCTTTAGGGTGTGTACCTGTATCTGTATTGTGGAGTATAGCTCATTACCTTACTTCGGTGGAATTGCTTAGTTATGTAGTGTCTATAATAAAAAGTTGCGGTTCCAGAGAAAAAGGCACCACTGAAGTGCTGAATAGTCCCACCTCTGCCTGTGGTAAAATAGTGGATGGAAGTAACACTCCTACATGGGTAGACAAAGCCCACTCTCAGTCCTAGATCAAAGGTAAGAAATACAAAAGTATCATTATTTCGGCATAAACAACAAAACCATACAGTAAACCAAAAAACAAAAAACAATTTACAACTAAAATTCCCTGTAAAACATTCCCAAATAATGTTGGGGTTCATAGGGGAATTAATTCAACCTTACGAGGTTGAAAGGCACCTGTGAAGGAGAGAAACAGTGTTAATGGGGAGAAAAAGGGGGAGGGGAAACCACAGCATAATAAATCAGACTCAAATACAAGTGAAACATAGCACAGAGGAAAGACATGAGTTATAGTCTCTGCTTAAGAAACAGCTCTGAGACGGCTCAGAGAAACCATACCATCCGTCCAGGCATTTGTTGTCAGAGGATTTGTGAAAGAGTTCTGTAATTCTCGTTAACTGGGGGTCCAGATCTGCTGACCCTTTCCGTTGTTTTGAGGAATCTTCTCTGATCTTTTTTTTAACGCTTTTATCCATTGAGAACGTTGAGGTTTTGGTAGTGTTGAATTTCATTGTTAATCAGAGATATCTGAGGGCTTTGGGATGCCCAATGATTGGCAGAAGTGGTCCAAATCTTCTAATGACCGATATGTTGCCAGTTTATTGTTCTTTAGGACTTTCAAACTGAAGGGGAACCCCCAACTGTATGGTAAACCATGGTCTCTCAGATGAAGTGTGAGGAATCTTGATTCTTTGCGATTTTGCAAAGTGATAGGGCTGAAGTCTGTGAAAAATTGAAGTTTGACCCCATCCAATGTGAATGATTGCTGTTTTCTTGTAGCATTCAATATTGTTTCTTTATCGGTGTATCTGTGAAATCTCAGAATTATATCCCTTGGGGGCTCACCATCCCGTGGCATGGGTCTTAAAGCTCTGTGTGCCCTATCTACCGCCACATCTGGTAGCTGCTGGTTATTCAATAGTTGTTTGAAAATGTTTTGTAGATGTGAGGGGAGACTGTCACTCGTGATTTTTTCAGAGACACCCCGAATGCGCAGATTTTGTCTCCTACCCTGTTGTCGAGGTCTTCAAGTTTGGAGTGTAGATATTCAATTTGTGATTCTTGGGTCTCTATTTTCTTGTTGAGTAAGTCCATGTTGGATGTAGTCTCTTCTTCTAATTCTTCCAAATAGGCCACTCTGCCTCCCAGATCAGCAACATCTTTCTTTATTTCTGTTATGCCCTCTTTCAACATTTTACTGACTTTTTGAAAAAATGAAGAGAGGTCTGCTTTAGTCGGAAGGTCCTTAAGGTCAGCTTTAGTTATAGGTGTTTTCCCTCTAAGGAGGTGTTGGATCTTGCTGGCTCTTCTTGGGACATTTGTGAAGTGTCATCCTCCACCACAGATGGTGGGATTGTATGCTTTAAAAAAGGTGTTCATCTTTGAAGTAGTAGTAGTATGTGTCTTTGTGCCTTTGGTCCGCCCTAGGGACTCCTCCTAGTTGCCATAATGTGTAAGAGTTTAAAAACATTTCTTTACCAATTGTAGAATCTGAAAAAAAACAAGTCTAGAGTGAGGTGCACCTAAAAATATGATTTTGTTTTTAAAATTTAGTATTTACCACACGTCTAAACCCTACAAAAATGACAGTAGTTCCTTCAAACGGCGTGTCTGTAGATGTGAATATAATAATCAGGGTGAGGGGGGAGCTTATGTTGTGAATTGTACCATAGTTTGTTTGGTAGCAAATAAAAATAAGATTAAACTAATGTTTACATAAAATTATATTTATTTAAACACTTTAAATATTGGTATAGAGCTCTAGTACCATTAAAACAATTTATGGAATGTGTACAGTCTATAATATGCTCAATGCAATAAAAACAGCGTTGCAAGGATATTATATAAGAAACAAATGCTCTGACTAAGAGATAGTGGATATAAAACTTTGAGTTGACCAATATATTTTTGGATACAGTCCAGTATTTCTTGTGCTCAAAATTCTGGAGAGAATTTTTTGAGTAATCTGGCTTACAGCACACTCTGTGATTTATAGAGTTAAATTGGGCATATGTCTACTCACGTTTTTGTCCAGAGAATTAAGTTTCTCAAATAGGCTTATAAATGCCGTTAAAGAGGCATGAAATCGGTTGAGAATAAGATGAATACCTTTTTTTGCGGTAAGAAGGATACTCTTTAAGTATCTTTTTTATTACGCAGTAGCTGTGTTGACACAAATGGTTACAAATGTTCTTGTTATTTGTGTTTATCAAAAAAGGTTCCGATGGTTGCAATGTCTCTTTAGGATAATTACAATGTCTTTTAAGATAGATCTTAAAATGTGGACCTCCTTGAGGTTTGCTGAGGTATCGATTTAGCCGATGTCCTAGTGTCCGTTGAATAGCTGAGGCTATCTCTTTGGATAGAGTGAAACTGTATGTCTCCTTAAGGCTTGCTGGAGTTTCATTGTAGATGGGTCAATGTCCAGATGTCCGTTGGTCTCTGAGACTGTTTACCCTATCATATGTTTTGGAGCTTTTATACACTCTTTCAGGGTTTGCAGGAGTCTCTAAGAGGCTTGTAGATGTGGTGTCTTGGACGGCTGTGATCCGTAAAAAAATTGCTGCTTTGGAAATTCTGAAGGCTGGAAGCTTTTTACCTTAGATGTCTGTAGGCGTCTCAGGTTGCTTAGTGTTCCAGATTTCGTCTAATGCGCTAAAGAAGTCCGAGCGCTGACAGTATTTATTTGGTGTTTTTGCCAATATGTAAGAGTACCCACAATGTGGGCAATTGTGTGAATGAGGGTACACACTAAGGAGGGCAGATCTACCCGTTTCGGCGGGTGCCTTTATCAAGATGCCCTGAGAGTGTTCGCGGTCTTATTTAAAAAGGGTTGAGTGTGTCCTAATTGGTTGATTTGGAATTTTTTGTTAGCCAATCAGCACGTGAAATTAGGATATACAATAGGTTTTACAATAGGTTTTTGTTGACCTATCAGCATCATTGTGAAGTTAATATATACAATAAGTGTGCATAAATCAAGATAAAAAACTTTTACAATTTATACAATTTATTTGTGGTTTGTGAGTTCTGATGTATGTTCATGGTAAAAAATAATAATAAAGGAATATTCGAAAGTTTATTTGTGTTCATTTTCGATTCTAGGATGTATGTGCGCCCCCCAGTTTATATCAACAATTTTTGAACAACGATTTTGGACTTGATCTGGATTTTAATGTGACCTAAAAATAATCTTTCAGTTCTGTGTGCTAAGAGAAAAAAAAAAAAAAAAAAAAAAAAAAAAATATATATATATATATATATATATATATATAAACCAATTTTTGCTATTAATTGAAGTATAAATATGGTAAAAATATGAAGTATGTGATAACTTAGTCTCATAAAATGTCTCTATATTCTATTATTTTGGGATTTTCGTGTGAGAATTATTGTGAGAGTATATGATATACTTTATATGTTGGCAGGGAAGTTCTATTTACTAGTTGTATGTATTTGATCTATTTTAATAGTAATATTAATGTTGGGTGTATATATGACTATTTGCTAACTGTTGTTATTGGAATATTATTATTAGTGATGTTAAATTTGTTCTACTGTATCTGACCAATAATGTCATTTTTTGTGGTTATTACAAACGTCATTATTAGGTTTAAATTTAGATCAGAAAATTTAGATCAAACTCCATGTTTAGTCCATGGGGATATAAAGTCTTAAAAGAGTAGATATATTCTGCTTCTTTTCTAAGTAGGAGATTTTCTAGGTTTCCCCCTCTTGGATTAAGGAATACTTTTTTGACTCCCCAAAATTTCATGTGGTGGATATTGCCATTATGGCATTCTGTAAAATGTTTGTATAAATTTGTATTAATTGCTTTATGTTCGATATGGTGAAGGTGCTCCCTTATGCGGTCCCTAAGCATAGGGCTAGTTTGACCAAAGTATTGATGACCACATAAACATTGAATGCAATAAATGACGTTTTTATCTGAGCAACGGATGATTTCTTTAATATTGATATATTGGTTGTTATTATTTGATTTTATAGTTTTAATCTTGCTACTATGTTTGCAGGATATGCAGGGAAAAAAACCTTCAACTTTTTCTTTTTTAAGATCAATTGTATTGGAGTTGGAAGTTTCTTTCTTTTTGAATTCACTAGGTGATAGTATGTTTTTTAAATTTTTTGCTTTCTTAAAAATGATATCGGGTTTGTTTTTTAATCTATGTCCTAAAATTTGGTCCTGTTTTATGTAGTGCCAATGTTTGTTTAAGATTTTCTTAATTTCATGGTGTTGTGAATTAAATTGCGTTATAAAAGGTATAAATAAGGGATCGCTTGTTCTTGGATTAAGTTCTAATTTTTGTTTTGGTTTAAGTATCTGGTCTCTGTTCATTTCTTTTACTTCTAATTTAGTGTTTTCCAAAAATTGGGTATTATATCTTTTTTCAATGAACCTTTGTTTTAATGTTTCAGATTGTATAGAGTATTGGTTAACATCTGAACAATTCTTCCTAATTCTGATAAATTGGTTTTTAGGGATGTTTGTTTTCCATTTATTTAAATGACAGCTATTGTTATGTATATAGTTGTTTGCATCAGTTTTTTTGAAGAATGTCTTTGTTGTAATCATCATATCTTTAATTTCTATTTCTATATCTAAAAAATGGATTGTGTGTGTACTATATTCATGGGTGAAACTAAGGCCTAATGTATTGTTATTTATATCTTCTAGAAATAGTTCTAAAAGTTCTGGTTCACCTTTCCAGACTATAAATAGGTCATCTATATAGTGATAGTAGAGCACAAGGTTCGCCCCCCATGGGCTAGAGTTGATGTGATGATACTCAAAAAAAACCATAAATAAGTTAGCGTAACTAGGGGCGAACCTTGTGCCCATAGCAGTCCCTTTATGTTGTAGATATATTTCTTCAAGAGTTTGTATGATTCCTCTAAATAGAAAGATGTCTCCATAAGGACGATTCCTCCGCCCTTGTCAGCTTGCTTTATGGTGACATCTTTATTCTTTTTTAGATCTTTTATTATTTTTAGTTCTTTTTGTTTCATATTCCAGTTTATATATTTATTTTGATCCAATTTATCTATGTCTTGTTTGACCATTTTCTCAAAAAGTTTTATATCTTCACTTTTTTCACTTGTAGGATAGAATGTTGAGGTGGCCTTTAAATTTGTGTGTTTGAATTTTTGTTCAATGTCTTTAAGGGTTTTGTTCTCTAGAGGGTTTTTAATGAAATATCTTTTTAAACTAAGTTTAAGTATGTATTGGTTTATATTTATAAGAGTTTCAAACTTATTTAATTTGCACGAAGGTGCAAATGATAAACCTTTATTCAAAACTGATTCTTGGAGAGGGTTTAGTTGGTATTTGCTGATATTAAATACTCCAGTGTGTTTTATTTCTGTCTCTTTGGGGTTTTGTCTAAATTATCTTCTGTTCCTCCTACCTCTAATCCTCTTTTGCTTCTTAGGGTTCTTTGTGGAAGACTGTGGTGTGTGTTGTTTTTGATGTTCCTTCCCCCAAAGGGGCATTCTCTAAAAAAACATTCTGTTGTTGTGTATGGTGGGGTGCGGGGGACCTAGTATCTTGCTCTAAAGGTTTGTATCTATTTCTAGTTGGTATTCTCCAATCTGAGTTGGATTTATTTTGATTTCTCTTATAATTATTGTGATGTGTTTTTATAAGTATGGCGATTAGACTGACCATAATTGTGTCTATATGAATATTGGTTATCAAATCTGTTGTTTGTTTCTTTGTTTCCCCACCTTTGTTCATAGTTGTCTCTTTGGTGTGAGTTAAAGTTGTTTCTATTATAATGGGAATTATTATAGTATTCTCTGTATGAATAATCTCTCCTTGGGGTATATGCCCAATCTGCATTAGAGTCGTAATTTTTTTTTTAACGAGTCATGGTTATTGTGTGAATTATGATTAGAGAAGAAATTTCTAGGGGGTCTGGTATCATGTCTATTTTGACTGGAAAAATCTTCCTCTATTCTATCCTTGAGGTTTGCTGAGGAGGCATACAGTTTCACTCTATCCAAAGAGATAGCCTCAGCTATTCAACGGACACTAGGACATCGGCTAAATCGATACCTCAGCAAACCTCAAGGAGGTCCACATTTTAAGATCTATCTTAAAAGACATTGTAATTATCCTAAAGAGACATTGCAACCTTCGGAACCTTTTTTGATAAACACAAATAACGAGAACATTTGTAACCATTTGTGTCAACACAGCTACTGCGTAATAAAAAAGATACTTAAAGAGTATCCTTCTTACCGCAAAAAAGGTATTCATCTTATTCTTAACCGATTTCATGCCTCTTTAACGGCATTTATAAGCCTATTTGAGAAACTTAATTCTCTGGACAAAAACGTGAGTAGACATATGCCCAATTTAACTCTATAAGTCACAGAGTGTGCTGTAAAACAGATTACTCAAAAATTCTCTCCAGAATTTTGAGCACAAGAAATACTGGACTGTATCCAAAATATATTGGTCAACTCAAACGTTTATATCTACTATCTCTTAGTCAGAGAAATTGTTTCTTATATAATATCCTTGAACGCTGTTTTTATTGCATTGTGCATATTATAGACTGTACACATTCCATAAATTGTTTTAATGGTACTAGAGCTCTATACCAATATTTAAAAGTGTTTTAAATAAATATAATTTTATGTAAACATTAGTTTAATTTATTTTTATTGCTACAAACAAAACTGTGGTACAATTCACAACATAAGCTCCCCTCAACCTGGTTATTATTATCATTACAGACAGCCATTTGAAGGAATACTGTCATTTTTGTAGGGTTTAGAGCATGGTAAATACTAAATTTTAAAAACAAATCATATTTTAGGTGCACTCACTCTAGACTTGTTTTTTCAGATTCACTAACCTCCTTCCACTGAGTTTGAGACACCTCTATATCACTATAATTTTATATAAAAATCAACATCACTATTTCAGCAATTTTGCCTGCATTAAAAATACTTCAAAAAAACACTAAACAGTGAAAAATTTATTATTTCCATTTGTACTAACCATATTGCTTTTCTTTCAAACTTTTTTCACATTTAGTAACATGGATATATTCAAAGAGAAGAAATTCTACAAGGAATTTCCATAGATTATCATAACCAAGAAATAAATTCTCATTCCAAACACTCCTAAAAATTTAAATGAATTATGTGACAATTTAGAAAATCTCCTGATAAAGGAATTGAAAAATACTATAGAAATTAAATACACAGAAAAATATTGAAAATAACATGGTCCCAAGAGGACTTAGATTAAAGAAAAATTGCACATTTGTTTTAAACAATGAATTATCAAATTAATGGTTTGAGACTCTTGAAAACGCCTCTTTAGGACTTATGAAAATAATAATTAAATCCAGAAACATCACATTAAAGACCAAAAAAGAATATCCAGCATAAAAACAGTTTAAAAATCTATGAAAATAATACAGAATATTTAAATAATCAAAAGGAAATCTTTAATATTTCCATCTTTAAAGAGCATTCTAGCCACCAAATCAAGTATAATAGAGATCTAGAGATTACTCCGAAACTATAGATATGGAGACCCCTATTGAAATTGATTCCACTAACAAAAATGTAGTTGATAGTGTCCCCTCTCCTATTTTTAAAAAAGATAGATCCCATTTATTTGGTAAGATATTCAAACGAATACTAAACAAATTTTACCCACATCTTCAAATAACACAACATATAAAAACCAAATGAACTATACTACCTCACACAAACGAAATGTAGATATATCATACAACAAAATCAAACACATACATATAAAAACCATATAGCAATTATCCTAACGACCAATATCATACAAAACCTAGAATAGAGGAAGATTTTCCAGTCAAAATAGACATGATACTAGACCCCCCAGAAACTTCTCATATATTCACACAATAACCATGACTCGTTAAAAAAATAACGACTCCAATGCAGATTGGGCATATACCCCAAGGAGAGATTATTCATACAGAGAATACCATAATAATTCCTATTACAATAGAAACAACTTTAACTCACACCAACGAGACAACTACGAACAAAGGTGGGGAAACCAAGAAACAAACAACAGATTTGATAATCAATACTCATATAGACACAATTATGGTCAGTCGATCGCTATAAGAGAAATCAAAATAACTCCAACTCAGATTGGAGAATACCAACTAGAAATAGATAACAACCCCTAGAGCAAGATACCAGGTCCCCCGCACCTCATATACACAACAGAATGTTTTTTTAGAGAATGCCCCTTTGGGGGAAGGAACATAAAAAAACAACACACACCACAGTCTTCCAAAAAGAACCCTAAGAAGCAAAAGAGGATTAGAGGTAGGAGGAACAGAAATTCAGACAAAACCCCAAAGAGACAGAAATAAAACACACTGGAATATTTAATATCAGCAAATACCAACTAAATCCTTCCAAGAATCAGTTTTAAATAAAGGTTTATCATTTGCACCTTTGTGCAAATTAAATAAGTTTGAAACCCTTATAAATATAAACCAATGCATACGTAAACTTACTTTAAAAAGATATTTCATTAAAAACCCTTTAGAGAACAAAACCCTCAAAGATAATGAACAAAAATTCAAACACAAAAATTTAAAGGCCACCTCAACATTTTATCCTACAAGTGAAAAAAGTGAAGATATAAAACTTTTTGAGAAAATGGTCAAACAAGACATAGATAAATTGGATCAAAATAAATATATAAACTGGAATATGACACAAAAAGAACTAAAAATAATAAAAGATCTAAAAAATAATAAAGATGTCACCATAAAGCAAGCTGACAAGGGCGGAGGAATCGTCCTTATGGACACATCTTTTTATTTAGAGGAATCATACAGACGCTTACATGACCAAACGACATATAAAAAACTTAAGTTTAATCCTATAAAAAAAACAAATAAGAAAATTACAAGACTTTCTTACACAAGCATTAGACTCAGGAGTACTTACAAAAAATGAATTTGATTTTTTAAACATTACTAATCCCATTTCTCCAACCTTTTATATATCCTAAAATCCATAAAAATTTGACAAAACCCCCGGACGACCCATTATATCTGGTATAGGATCCCTCACATCTAACCTTTCTCAATATGTCGACTTTTTTTACAGACTTATTTTCTCAGTTACCCTCCTACCTTAAAGATTCCACCCAATTACTCAATATTTTAAAAGATTTATCCTGGAAAGAAAACTTCCTTCTAGTTACATGCAACGTTAATTCCCTCTACACAAACACTGATCACCAAAAAGGATTAAAAGCTATAAAAAAAATTCTAGACAAGGATCCTAATCTAAATAAAGAAAAAATAAATTTTTATTGGACTGTATTCACTTCATATTATATAACTCTCATTCCTATTTAACGAAGAAATATATCTACAAAAAAAGGGACTGCTATGGGCACAAGGTTAGCCCCTAGTTACGCTAACTTATTTATGGGTTTTTTGAGTACATACATCAACTCTAGCCCTTGGGGGGCGAACCTTGTGCTCTACTATCGTATATAGATGACCTATTTATAGTCTGGAAAGGTGAACCAGAACTTTTAGAACTATTTCTAGAAGATATAAATAACAATACATTAGGCCTTAGTTTCACCCATGAATATAGTACACACACATTCATTTTTTAGATATAGAAATAGAAATTAAAGATATGAGGATTACAACAAAGACATTCTTCAAAAAAACTGATGCAAACAACTATATACATAACAATAGCTGTCATTTAAATAAATGGAAAACAAACATCCCAAAAATCAATTTATCAGAATTAGGAAGAATTGTTCAGATGTTAACCAATACTCTATACAATCTGAAACATTAAAGCAAAGGTTCATTGAAAAAAGATATAATACCCAATTTTTGGAAAACACTAAATTAGAAGTAAAAGAAATGAACAGAGACCAGATACTTAAACCAAAAACAAAAATTAGAACTTAATCCAAGAACAAGCGATCCCTTATTTATACCATTTATAACGCAATTTAACTCACAAACATGAAATTAAGAAAATCTTAAACAAACATTGGCACTACATAAAACAGGACCAAATTTTAGGACATAGATTAAAAAACAAACCGATATCATTTTTAAGAAAGCAAAAAATCTAAAAAACATACTATCACCTAGTGAATTCAAAAAGAAAGAAACTTACAACTCCAATACAATTGATCTTAAAAAAGAAAAGTTGAGGTTTTTTTCCCTGCATATCCTGCAAGTCATGCAAACACAGTAGAGATTAAAACTATAAAATCAAATAATAACAACCAATATATCAACATAAAGAAATCATACGTTGCTCAGATAAAAACATCATTTATTGCATTCAATGTTTATGTGGTCATCAATACTTTGGTCAAACTAGCCGTATGCTCAGGACCGCATAAGGGAGCACCTTCACCATATCGAACATAAATCAACTAATACAAATTTATACAAACATTTTACAGAATGCCATAATGCAATATCCACCACATGAAATTTTGGGGAGTCAAAAAAGTATTCCTTAATCAAGAGGGGGAAACCTAGAAAATCTCCTACTTAGAAAAGAAGCAGAATATATCTACTTTTAAGACTTTATATCCCCATGGATTAAACATGGAGTTTGATCTAAATTTTCTGATCTAAATTTAAACCTAATAATGTTTGTAATATCCACAAAATTTGACATATTGGTCAGATACAGTAGAACAAATTTAACATCACTAATAATAATATTCCAATAACAACAGTTAGCAAATAGTCATATATACACACAACATTAATATTACTATTAAAATAGATCAAATACATACAACTAGTAAATAGAACTTCACTGCCAACATATAAAGTATATCATATACTCTCAAAATAATTCTCACACAAAAATCCCAAAATAATAGAATATAGAGACGTTTTATGAGTCTAAGTTATCACATACTTCATATTTTACCTTATTTATACTTCAATTAATAGCAAAAATTGGTTTATATATATATATCTTTTTCTTTAGCACACAGAACTGAAAGATTATTTTTAGGTCACATTAAAATCCAGATCAAGTCCAAAATCGTTGTTCAAAAATTGTTGATATAAACTGGGGGGCGCACATACATCCTAGAATTGAAAATGAACACTTAAATAAACTTTCAAATTTTCCTTTATTATTATTTTTTACCATGAACATACATCAGAACTCACAAACCACAAATAAATTGTATAAATTGTATAAATTGTAAAAGTTTTTTATCTTGATTTATGCACACTTATTGTATATATTAACTTCACAATGATGCTGATAGGTCAACAAAAACCTATTGTAAAACCTATTGTATATCCTAATTTCACGTGCTGATTGGCTAACAAAAAATTCCAAATCAACCAATTAGGACACACTCAACCCTTTTTAAATAAGACCGCAAACACTCTCAGGGCATCTTGTAAAGGCACCCGCTGAAACGCGTAGATCTGCCCTCCTGAGTGTGTACCCTCATTCACACAATTGCCCACATTGTGGGTACTCTTACAAATTGGCAAAAACACCAAATAAATACTGACAGCGCTCGGACTTCTTTAGCGCATTAGACGAAATCTGTAACACTAAGCAACCTGAGACGCCTACAGACATCTAAGGTAAAAAGCTTCCAGCCTTCATAATTTCCAAAGCAGCAATCTTTTTACGGATCACAGCCATCCAAGACACCACATCTACAAGCCTCTTAGAGACTCCTGCAAACCTGAAAGAGTGTATAAAAGCTCCAAAACATATGATAGGGTAAACAGTCTCAGAGACCAACAGACATCTGGACATTGACCCATCTACACTGAAACTCCAGCAAGCCTTAAGGAGGCATACAGTTTCACTCTATCCAAAGAGATAGCCTCAGCTATTCAACGGACACTAGGACATCGGCTACATCGATACCTCAGCAAACCTCAAGGAGGTCCACATTTTGAGATCTATCTTAAAAGACATTGTAATTATCCTAAAGAGACATTGCAACCATCGGAACCTTTTTTGATAAACACAAATAACGAGAACATTTGTAACCATTTGTGTCAACACAGCTACTGCGTAATAAAAAAGATACTTAAAGAGTATCCTTCTTACCGCAAAAAAGGTATTCATCTTATTCTCAACCGATTTCATGCCTCTTTAACGGCATTTATAAGCCTATTTGAGAAACTTAATTTCTCTGGACACATATGCCCAATTTAACTCTATAAATCTGGACTGGACTGTATCCAAAATATATTGGTCAACTCAAACATTTATATCCACTATCTCTTAGTCAGAGAAATTGTTTCTTATATAATATCCTTGAACGCTGTTTTTATTGCATTGTGCATATTATAGACTGTACACATTCCATAAATTGTTTTAATGGTACTAGAGCTCTATACCAATATTTAAAAGTGTTTTAAATAAATATAATTTTATGTAAACATTAGTTTAATTTATTTTTATTTGCTACAAACAAAACTGTGGTACAGTTCACAACATAAGCTCCCACACCTGGTTATTATATATTTACCAAATTGTAGTGAAAGTGGGCTGGAACAAGGTTAGAGCATATACATATGGATGATCTTATGTTGTGGACAATAAATTGTATTAAGATAAATGAAAAACGGCTCAGTCATTAGCCCTCTGTCAAGGAAAGTCTCTGTGTTGATAAGCAGAATCCTCCTGCTACTGAGGTTATCTGTGCTGTATGCCTATAGGGGTTTCTGCTGCAGTCATACAGGGGCACAGTAGGTGTGCTTATTAAATTGTTGTATATATAACGTACACAAAAGCTCTTAACACTTCTATTAGGAGCTCTTTATATATTTCTTTGATCCTCTGTAGCTACACTGAATTGCAGAGGCTTGACATATTGTAAATTTAAACAAGGCCTTAGTATCCACTGGGTTTCCCGGGCAACTCAGCAGGGGCGCATTTAAGGGGCTTTTATTTCTGCTCATTTAGCTGTTAAAACCCATACTCATGCCCCGGTCTACCTGTAAATGACCTCTGTGGCTCTTCTGCCCCTCCGGTGTCCACTCTGATCTTTTGATGATCCGGCTAGTTGCGATGTTAGTAATTGCTGATGCGGGGTTTCCAGGCAAGTCAGCAGGGGCGCATCATGATGAAAGGCTCTAACTCGCTTATAACAGCTCCTCTCTGCATAAAAAACATGTGGCTTTGTTCCCCAGTCTCTCCCTCACTTCTCACTCGTTTCTGTCAGTCGGACATGTCTGGACCTGTGTTGATCTCCCTTAATGCCAGGCCAAGTGTGGAGCTTCAGCAGGGAACATCCATGTCAGTTCATGGCTAGCTCCACCCCCAACCAGAGTGATTTTTACCCTCTGGCAGATTTCAAGCTATTTTATCGCCTCTGTTGTAAAAAAAACAGACCAAAGTTATTTTTACCACATTAAAATTGCATAGGTTCAAATACCTCCTAATATTTGCTGTAGGCTTTTTTTTTTTTTTTTGCATAAATGTTTTGTAGATGATTCATTTATATAGCCCATCTGGGAGTGTTTTTGTAACAATATATAGTTTTGCTTATTTTTAATAACATTGTGCTGATATTCAGACTCCTAACCAAGCACCAAAGTATCAGATGTAGACTGAAGTCTACAGATTCCTGCTTGCTCTTGTTTGTGTAATGAGTCTTTTCATGTGCAGAATTGGGGGTGGTGGTCTGCACTTCCTGCTTTCCCAGACCGTTTCAATAGGTGTCCCAACCTAACCTCATCAACAGTGCTATACTGGGAGCTTCTAAGTAAGTTTTTAAAAGGTTTTATATTGGATTTTTAGATCAGTATCTGTGCATATTCTTCTTTATAGTAGTATCTATTACTTGCAGTTATATGAAAATTGGTGTACACTGTCCCTTTAAACAGGCATGTTGCGAGCAGAGCTGGGTCAGTCCCATAAACTGGCACATTTGCCGTGATGGGGGATCTTGACGAGGGACAGTAACCATAGCCCTTATTCCTGACAATCCCACAAGATTCAGGACATTTGGGAGGTCTGGGTCTATCTCTAGTAATGCTTGCTTGTAAGGCACAGCAAAATGTACATTATTTAACATTCTTCTGGAACATTGTCATACAACAATTTGATATGGTAAGCTGAATTTTATTTTATAACTGTTTTACGGGAGGCAGCAAACATTAAAATCAGAACATTGGAACATCACAGTGCAACCCTCTCTATACCCTAGCACAACACACACGTATGGCCTAGTTTCCATTGATGTGGTTAATTGTGGAAACTGGTGATAAAAAACATCTATCTCCATTAAAGTCTATGGAGATTTTTTATGTTACCACCAGTTTCCAAAGTTTGTCATCTCAATGGAAACTAGACCTATATCTTCAATAAGTCCCAAAAATCTATTTGTAACTTGTCCAATCTTACATGCATGGAGAAATAATAATAATTATTGCAATATTAGAGGGTAACCTTTGATATTGTCCTGTCAATGCCCAGACCACAAAGAACCAGATTATGAATGGAGCGCAAATGTTTGTGTACAAGCGATAAGGGATATTATTGTGGGTGTTTGTGCTCATCATTACCGCTGGTATTACGAGTTGAAAATAATCGTGATCCCTTGAGCGCAATCGCAATTTACACATCCTCATAGCTATGGTTAATTGTTTCACGAGACAAAAAAGGTTGCACAAAACACATCAAAAATACATTACAAATTATAGTTACACTCATAATAACACTATCTAAAAGAATATTGCACACAAAACTTATAAAGACTCAAGTGTTAGGGAAAAAAAGGTAGGGAAAGGGCTTTAACACTGAGATACTTGCATATACATTTTTAAAGATGTATGTATATATATATATATATATATATATGTCTATATTTTGTACACATATATTTATGTATATTCAGGGAGTGCAGAATTATTAGGCAAATGAGTATTTTGACCACATCATCCTCTTCATGCATGTTGTCTTACTCCAAGCTGTATAGGCTCGAAAGCCTACTACCAATTAAGCATATTAGGTGATGTGCATCTCTGTAATGAGAAGGGGTGTGGTCTAATGACATCAACACCCTATATCAGGTGTGCATAATTATTAGGCAACTTCCTTTCCTCTGGCAAAATGGGTCAAAAGAAGGACTTGACAGGCTCAGAAAAGTCAAAAATAGTGAGATATCTTGCAGAGGGATGCAGCACTCTTAAAATTGCAAAGCTTCTGAAGCATGATCATCAAACAATCAAGCGTTTCATTCAAAATAGTTAACAGGGTCGCAAGAAGCGTGTGGAAAAACCAAGGCGCAAAATAACTGCCCATGAACTGAGAAAAGTCAAGCGTGCAGCTGCCAAGATGCCACTTGCCACCAGTTTGGCCATATTTCAGAGCTGCAACATCACTGGAGTGCCCAAAAGCACAAGGTGTGCAATACTCAGAGACATGGCCAAGGTAAGAAAGGCTGAAAGACGACCACCACTGAAAAGACACACAAGCTGAAACGTCAAGACTGGGCCAAGAAATATCTCAAGACTGATTTTTCTAAGGTTTTATGGATCGATGAAATGAGAGTGAGTCTTGATGGGCCAGATGGATGGGCCCGTGGCTGGATTGGTAAAGGGCAGAGAGCTCCAGTCCAACTCAGACGCCAGCAAGGTGGGAGGTGGAGTACTGGTTTGGGCTGGTATCATCAAAGATGAGCTTGTGGGGCCTTTTCCGGGTTGAGGATGGGAGTCAAGCTCAACTCCCAGTCCTACTGCCAGTTTCTGGAAGACACCTTCTTCAAGCAGTGTAACAGGAAGAAGTCTGCATCCTTCAAGAAAAACATGATTTTCATGCAGGACAATGCTCCATCACACTCGTCCAAGTACTCCACAGCGTGGGCTGGCAAGAAAGGGGTATAAAAGAAGAAAATCTATGACATGGCCTCCTTGTTCACCTGATCTGAACCCCATTGAGAACCTGTGGTCCATCATCAAATGTGAGATTTACAAGGAGGGAAGAACAGTACACCTCTCTGAACAGTGTCTGGGGAGGCTGTGGTTGCTGCTGCTCGCAATGTTGATGGTGAACAGATCAAAACACTGAACAGAATCCATGGATGGCAGGCTTTTGAGTGTCCTTGCAAAGAAAGGTGCTATATTGGGTCACTGATTTGTTTTTGTTTTGTTTTTGAATGTCAGAAATGTATATTTGTGAGATGTTGAGATGTTATATTGGTTTCACTGGTAAAAATAAATAATTGAAATGGGTATATATTTTTTTTTTGTTAAGTTGCCTAATAATTAGGCACAGTAATAGTCACCTGCACAAACAGATATCCCCCTAAAATAGCTAAAACTAAAAACAAACTAAAAACTACTTCCAAAAATATTCAGCTTTGATATTAATTAGTTTTTTTGGGTTCATTGAGAACATGGTTGTTGTTCAATAATAAAATTAATTCCTCAAAAATACAACTTGCCTAATAATTCTGCACTCCCTGTATATATATGTCTATATTTTGGTACATATGTATTTATGTATTATATATATATTATATATATATATGTCTATATTTTGTACATATAGTTATTTATGATATATATATATATGTCTATATTTTTTACATATGTATTTATGTATATATATATATGTCTATATTTTGTACATATGTATTTATGTATATATATGTCTATATTTTGTACATATGTATTTATGTATATATATGTCTATATTTTGTACATATGTATTTATGTATATATATATATGTCTATATTTTGTACATATGTATTTATGTATATATATATGTCTATATTTACAGACATTTATAGATATATAAACACATTGATAAATATGTACACACGGTTTATCTTCTTTTGGAGAGGTGCAGATTTTACCTGGAGGGACAGTGACTGCTGGGAAAGTGAGGACATCCTTTCTGAATAACTACAGAGGCTTTATGCCCTCCCGTGCTGTTCCAATACCTCAAATAATTTGAAGTTAAAAAACGTGAGTGTCCATTTGGCATTTTCTGGCCTAGATTTGGAGTTCGGCGGTAGCCGTCAAAACCAGCGTTAGAGGCTCCTAACGCTGGTTTTGGCCGCCCGCTGGTATTTGGAGTCAGTGATTAAAGGGTCTAACGCTCACTTTTCAGCCGCGACTTTTCCATACCGCAGATCCCCTTACGTCAATTGCGTATCCTATCTTTTCAATGGGATCTTTCTAACGCCGGTATTTAGAGTCGTTTCTGAAGTGAGCGTTAGAGCTCTAACGACAAAATTCCAGCCGCCTGAAAATAGCAGGAGTTAAGAGCTTTCTGGCTAACGCCGGTTCATAAAGCTCTTAACTACTGTACCCTAAAGTGCACTAACACCCATAAACTACCTATGTACCCCTAAACCGAGCTCCCCCCACATCGCCGCCACTCGATTAAAATTTTTAACCCCTAATCTGCCGACCGCCACCTACGTTATTATGTACCCCTAATCTGCTGCCCCTAACCCCGCCGACCCCTGTATTACATTTATTAACCCCTAACCTGCCCCCCACAACGTCGCCGCCAGCTACTTAAAATAATTAACCCCTAATCTTCCGACCGCAAAGCGCCGCCACCTACGTTATCCCTATGTACCCCTAATCTGCTACCCCTAACACCGCCGACCCCTATATTATATTTATTAACCCCTAATCTGCCCCCCTCAACGTCGCCGACACCTGCCTACACTTATTAACCCCTAATCTGCCGAGCGGACCTGAGCGCTACTATAATAAAGTTATTAACCCCTAACCCGCCTCACTAATCTTATCATAAATAGTATTAACCCCTAATCTGCCCTCCCTAACATCGCCGACACCTACCTTCAATTATTAACCCCTAATCTGACGACCGGAGCTCACCGCTATTCTAATAAATTGATTAACCCCTAAAGCTAAGTCTAACCCTAACACTAACACCCCCCTAACTTAAATATAATTTACATCTAACAAAATTAATTAACTCTTATTAAATAAATGATTCCTATTTAAAGCTAAATACTTACCTGTAAAATACATCCTAATATAGCTACAATATAAATTATAATTATATTATAGCTATTTTAGGATTAATATTTATTTTACAGGCAACTTGGTATTTATTTTAACTAGGTACAATAGCTATTAAATAGTTAAGAACTATTTAATAGCTACCTAGTTAAAATAATAACAAATTTACCTGTAAAATAAATCCTAACCTAAGATATAATTAAACCTAACTCTACCCTATCAATAAAATAATTAAATAAACTACCTACAATTACCTACAATTAACCTAACACTACACTATCAATAAATGAATTAAACACAATTGCTACAAATAAATACAATTAAATAAACTAGCTAAAGTACAAAAAATAAAAAAGAACTAAGTTACAAAAAATAAAAAAATATTTACAAACATAAGAAAAATATTACAACAATTTTAAACTAATTAC
This sequence comes from Bombina bombina, assembly GCF_027579735.1. Lineage (NCBI taxonomy): Eukaryota > Metazoa > Chordata > Amphibia > Anura > Bombinatoridae > Bombina > Bombina bombina. The sequence continues at coordinate 517,301,852 of NC_069503.1, read as the reverse complement.
ACCTACTCTAAGCCCCCTAATAAAATAACAAAGCCCCCCAAAATAAAAAATTCCCTACCCTATTCTAAATTAAAAAAGTTACAAGCTCTTTTACCTTACCAGCCCTGAACAGGGCCCTTTGCGGGGCATGCCCCAAGAATTTCAGCTCTTTTGCCTGTAAAAGGAATAAATACAATACCCCCCCCCCAACATTACAACCCACCACCCACATACCCCTAATCTAACCCAAACCCCCCTTAAATAAACCTAACACTAAGCCCCTGAAGATCTTCCTACCTTGTCTTCACCATACCAGGTTCACCGATCCGTCCTGGCTCCAACATCTTCATCCAACCCAAGCGGGGGTTGGCGATCCATCATCCGGTGCTGAAGAGGTCCAGAAGAGGCTCCAAAGTCTTCCTCCTATCCGGCAAGAAGAGGACATCCGGACCGGCAAACATCTTCTCCAAGCGGCATCTTCGATCTTCTTCCATCCGGTGCGGAGCGGGTCCATCTTGAAGCAGGCGACGTGGATCCATCCTCTTCTTCCGTTGTCTCCCGACTAATGACGGTTCCTTTAAGGGACGTCATCCAAGATGGCGTCCCTCGAATTCCGATTGGCTGATAGGATTCTATCAGCCAATCGGAATTAAGGTAGGAATTTTCTGATTAGCTGATGGAATCAGCCAATCAGAATCAAGTTCAATCCGATTGGCTGATCCAATCAGCCAATCAGATTGAGCTCGCATTCTATTGGCTGATCGGAACAGCCAATAGAATGCGAGCTCAATCTGATTGGCTGATTGTATCTGCCAATCGGATTGAACTTGATTCTGATTGGCTGATTCAAGATGGACCCGCTCCATTATTATTATTTGGGATTATGCATTTTAATTCAATTTATTTTTCTTTACCTTGAAAATTTTCAATTGATCATTTTTCCCTGTGTGCTGTTAGGCTCGCGGGGGCAGAAAATGTTTCTTTTTATTGCGTCATTCTTGGCGCAGACTTTTTTAGCGCAAAAATTTCGTCATTTCCGGCGCCTTAGTTGACGCTGGAAGTTGTAATCTGTTAATACGTCATTTTTGACGCATGTGTATTCAGACATTTTTTTGCGCCAAAAAATGTGGGCGTCGGTTCTGGCGTCAGAGGATGTGGCGTCATACTTGGCGCCAAAAATATGGGATTTGTATTTAGCGCCAATAATGTGGGCGTCATATTTGGCGCCAAAAAATGTGGGCGTATTTTTTGTTTCACTTTTTTTCCTCACATTATTTAAACCTCACTTTTTTATTGCTTCTGGTTTCTAGAAGCTTATTATTTTGCATTCTTTTCCCATTCCTGAAACTGTCATTTAAGGAATTTGATAATTTTGCTTTAAATATTGTTTTTTCTATTACATATTGCAAGATTTCACTGTTCCTGTTTCAAAACAATCTAAAAGGATTCCTGTTGACTGAGTTCAGTCCTACCAAAGCTAAGTTCATTTATTTTAAATGTTATGAATGTTTATCTTTAGCTATGGTTTATAATAAGTTATCATGATAAACTTTTACATGCAGAATCCATTAGTATTTATGCTTTATATATTGCCATTCTTTTTACATCTTATGTACAAGAAATATTTAGAAGATTTATAACAAATATTTTTCTGATTCTATTTTAAAGGCTTTGTCTGATATCGTGCCTTCTAATAAAATTTTTAGGTCTTTTTCAAACTTCTTTTTTAATTATTGAAGTTTCAAATGACCAACAACATACTGATTTATCCTTCTCTGATGATGTTTTTTCTCATTCAGAATTTTCTTCATCAGATATTGACACTAACAAATCTACTTTTTTATTTTATATTTTTATTAAAGTACATTTGTTCTTTGTTGAAAAGGTGTTGATTATTTTGGATATTAAGGTAACTAGTTCTTTTTCAAGACTAGCTAACACTATTTCTGCTTATTTATTCTTCTGTGTTTTCAGAGTTTTTTTTCCAATTCCTCATACTAGGGAATGGAATAGGCTGAGAATGTTCTTTTATTCCTTCTTCAAGGGTTTTAAACTATATTCTTTGCCAGCAGTTAAATTCAATTTGCAGGGTTCTCCAATTTATTGGGGCTATCTCTACTCCTACTAATTATGCTATTTTTTCTATAGCAAAATAGTATTTATTTTCCTTTAGATGGTTGTATCTTATTTATGGAAAATTATTTAGTTTCAGGTACTTTTCTTGGACCTGTGATTTATTTGGATGTTGCAATTGCTTCATTTTTTCTGTTTACTTTAAGATCAAGTATCAGATTATGATTTATTTTAGCATTGTTAAAGGGACAAAATTTACTAGACTAGGTGCTGTTGCATTTGTCTTGTTGTTTTGCATTTATTGATTATGCAAGTCCTCTGTATTGACTGGTCCTTTAACTGGACTATCATGCTAATAATTTCATTTGTGTCTTCATTTTATTAAATATTTTCGCAAATGAGGTTTAATCTATGTCTTTAGCTGTTTAGCTAGAAGAATTTTGTGATTTCTAAAAATCCATATTTATTTTGTTCTAAGATAATCAATTATTTGTTTTATAATTGGATTCAATTCTTAACTGTTACTCTGGGCTTCAAGATTGAGTTCTAAGTCTAGAACTTTAAGCTTATACTAGTTTGGTTGTTCTTATTAAGGAACGAATTTCTGAATTCTTTCCCAAGTAACATGTTTTTAATTGGAAATTTTTCAGTTCGAAATCAGCTCCCTAAAAATGCGATGTACGTGCCATATTCCAGCTTGGCTGGCAAGGGGCAGGTTAAGACTTTTTTGAAATTTTTTTGGTTCTATTCGGTCCAAATTTCTTTGATTTTATTCCAGTAAGGCTAACACTTTCTTTAAGTGTGTTTCGGTCCTATATATTTTGGATACTGTTGAAGCATGGCTGATCACCCGTGGGGTTCAAGCGCTGCTCAGACCTGGAATCTTCTGGGGTATTTCTTCCAGTTCCATTTTTAGGAAATGGGTTTTGGAGTTTTATTCAAACTATTCTGCCTTTTTTTGGTCAGTGATAGCATTATTTGTTTTCATTAGATACAATAAATGCATATTTTCATTTTTCTGTTTTCATTCAGATTATTTTCTGAGGATGCAGAATCTCATATGATTCACTTTGTTCTTCCAGGACATAGTTAGAGGATCTTTTTTCAAAAGCTCTTGATTCCTCACACAAGGGTCACCTTTTTTAGGTTTCCAATAGTTTGTGTCACTGTCTTTGTCTCTATCAGACAAGGGACAATTTTATTGGGTTCCGTCTGTCGGTACCTTTAGTCTCTATTATTTCCTTCAGTTGCTATATATGCATAGAAGTTTTAGGTCTTATGGCCACAGCATTGGATTCAATTCCCTTTGCTCATTTTCAATAGAAAGAACCTTTCCAGTCTTTTATGCTGAATTATGGTGCAGGGATTCTAGGATTTCGCATTTTAAATCTTCGAATCCTAATATTTATCTCTCTTGATTTGGTGGTTAAGATCACCATCATTTAATTCTACAGGTCTCTTCGTTTCTTTCAACCTGGACCATGATCTCTACAGATGTGAGTCTTTTTGGTTGGGAGGCTGTCTGAGGATCTCTGTCAGCACAAGGGGTTTGGAAATCTCAGGAGGCGAGATTACCATTTGATATTTTAGAACTCTGTGCTTTCTCAGAGTTTTTCAGTTAGTTTCTTTTGAAGAAGAGACGTTTATTGTTTTTCAGACAATATCACAACTATGGTGTATGTCAATCATCAGGGTAGGACTATCAGTCCTTAGGCTGTGACAGAAGTGTCTCGGATATCCAGCTCCTATATAAATTCTGTGGTTTTTTTCCCAGGTATAGATATTTGGGAAGCGGATTATCTCTGTTAATCAAGCTTTATCCGGGAGAATGGTCTCTCTTACCCAGATATGTTTTTCAATTTTTCAGATGTGAGCATTTCTAGAAATAGATCTGTTGGCATCTCATCTGAATAAAGAACTTCCCAGGGGCCTATTCAGGTCCGGGGATCTTCAGGCGGAAGTAGTGTATGCATTGACATTTCTTTGGAATTATCTTTTTGCCTATTTCTTTTCGCCTCTAGTTCTTCTTCCAAAGTGATTTCCAAAATTCTTATGGAGTATTTGTTTGTTATGCTGGTGGCTCCAGCATGGCCTCTCAGGTTTTGGTATGCGGATCTCATTCGGATGGCCAGTTGCCAACCTTGGACACTTCCGTTTAAACCAGACCTTCTTTCTCAAGGCCCATTTTTTCCATTGGGATCTCAAATCATTAAATTTGAAGGGATGGAGATTGAACGCTTGGTTTTTAGTCATAGAGGTTTCTCTGACTCATTGATTAATACTATGTTTCAGGCTCGTAAATCTGTTTTTTCAGGTTGGTTTGGATAAGGTTTTGTCTTCAGTTCTTTGTTAGGACAAATCTCTACTCTTTCTGTTCTTTTTTCACAGAAAGATTGCTAATCATCCTGATATTCATTGTTTTGTACAGGCTTTGGTCCGTATCAAGCCTGTCATTAATTCAATCTCTCCTCTTTGGAGTCTCAATTTGGTGCTGAGGGCTTTACAGGCTCCTCCGTTTGAAACTATGCATTTTCTGAAATTACTTTCTTGGAAAAGTATTGTTCCTTTTGGTTATTTCTTCTGCTAGAAGAGTTTTTGAGTTATCTGCTCTTTTTTGTGAATATCCTTTTCTGATTTTTCATCAGGATAAGGTAGTGTTACTTCCTGATATTCATCATTTTGTTCAGGTTTTGATTCATATCAAACCTGTCATTAAGCCAATTTCTCCTCCTTGGAGTCTTAATTGGGTTCTGAAGGTTTTTCAGGCTCTTCTATTTGAGCATATGCTTGCTCTGGACATTAATTACTTTCATGGAAAGTATTGTTCTTTTTGGACATCTCTTCAGCTAGAACAGTTTTTGAATTATCTGTTCTTTCTTGTGAATCTCTTTTTTCTGATTTTTTTCATCAGGATAAGGTGTTTTTTGCTGTTCTCATTTCAATTCTTACCTAAAGTTGTAAATTCTAACAAACATTAGGGAGGAATTATTGTTTTCCTTAGACTTCTTTGGTGAGATTCTTACTTTCTTTGGATATAGTAAGAGTTTTTGAAATTCTATGTTGAAGCTATTCAGATTTCAGATAGACTTCTAGTCTATTTTTTATCTTTTCTGGTTTTAGGAAGGTCAAAAAGCTTCTGCCATTTATTTGGCATCTTGCTTAAACTTTTTGCTTATTTGGAGTCGGGTGGATTCCCGCCTCAAAGGATTACAGCTCATTCTACTAGGTCAGTTTCTACTTCCTGGGCGTTTAGGAATGAAGCTTCGGTTGATCAAGATTTGCAAAGCAGCACTTGTCCTCTTTGCATACTTTTACTAAATTCTACCATTTTGATGTGTTTTCTTCTTCTGAAGCAGTTTTTGGTAGAAAAGTACTTCAGGCAGCGGTTTCAGTTTGGAATCTTCTGCTTATATTTTCAGTTTTTTCATTAAAAATTGAAACTTTTTTTTGGGGTGTGGATTTTTTTCAGCAGGAATTGGCTGTCTTTATTTTATCCCTCCCTCTCTAGTGACTCTTTGCTGTGGAAGATCCACATCTTGGGTAGTCATTATCCCATACGTCACTAGCTCATGGACTCTTGCTAATTACATGAAAGAAACATAATTTATGTAAGAAACTTACCTGATAAATTCATTTCTTTCATATTAGCAAGAGTCCATGAGGACCCAGCCCTTTTTTTGTGGTGGTTATGATTTTTTTGTATAAAGCACAATTATTCCAATTCCCTTATTTTATATGCTTTCGCACTTTTTCTTATCACCCCACTTCTTGGCTATTCGTTAAACTGAATTGTGGGTGTGGTGAGGGGTGTATTTATAGGCATTTTAAGGTTTGGGAAACTTTGCCCCTCCTGGTAGGAATGTATATCCCATACGTCACTAGCTCATGGACTCTTGCTAATATGAAAGAAATGAATTTATCAGGTAAGTTCTTACATAAATTATGTTTTTTATTTCAATAGATATTTATTATATATATATATATATATATATATATATATATATATATATATACTGTATATATACCTGTATATATATAAAACACGGAAGGGGACTACACTCCTAGACTGGACCGGTTACACATCCCATGACCCTGCAATGCTCAGCCCTGGGTGCTCACTGGCACTCACAAGTAGCTGTGCTGTCCCCAGAGTCACAGGCAATTAACCCCAGACAGGTCTGGGTGCAAGAACCATAGGGAAAATTACAAAACAAAGTAATACAACACACAGAGAAAGCCCTGCACTCACTAGCAAGCTCTCAGCTAAGATTAAAAGGAAAGGTTAGTTTACCGCATCTGGCCAAATGGGACAAGCCCAGGTACCACTTCAAGGTCCTTTCCAAAAACCTGGGACCCTAAAACAGCACACAATGCAAGCTCTCAATCCAACAAACTGGGAACAAGTGAAGGGTGCACAGGCTTATGTAATCACCCAGTCATATACAAAACACGGAAAGGGACTGCCACTCCTAGACAGGACCGGCGTACACATCCCATGACTCTGCAACATGCCTACAGCCTGGGAGACTCACTGGCACTCACAAGAAGCTGTGCTGTCCCAGAGTCACAGGCAGTTAACCCCAGACAGGTCTGGGCTACAAGAAACATAGGGAAAATTACAAAACAAATTAATACAACACACAAAGTCCTGCGCTCACTTACAAGCTCTCAGCTAAGATTAAAAGCAAAAATGGAAAGGACAGGACCTTGATGTTGTACCTGGGCTTGTCCCATTTGGCCAGATGCGGTAACTAACCTTTCCATTTTTGCTTTTAATCTTAGCTGAGAGTTTGTGAGTGAGTGTTGGACTTTCTCTGTGTGTTGTATGTATATATATATATATATATATATATATGTTTGTTTAGCAAAGATGTGCACTCTCACTTATATGCAACAACCAGGGTGCTAGTGAAATTAGATACAAAATCAGAAACAGACCTTGCACTCGCTGGATTTTTTAACAAACTTTTTTACTTGGCAAAATTAGTGACGTTTCGGGGACAGTGTATCCCCTTCCTCAGACAGTGAATGCTTCAAACTTTGGTGAATTTATACAAACAAACAAATAACCCCTCCCCCCAATTAGCAAAAAAAAACGCCAAAAGTGTTGCTATGGTGACCATATGTCACAAAGTGAACATCGTATATAAATTGTAATATAAGCAATCAATGCTATGACAGTGAAGATGATCAAATTAAAAGACCTGTAGCAAAATGAACATGGTAAACAACTTAACATTTCACAGTACTGGTAATCTTAACATACCCCTAATGTCCGTTATTATCCGGGGAGCCAGCCAATATTGGAAGCCTTATATGTTGTTACCTAGGTGGTCAGGCATAAAGTACACACTCAAAACCTGCCATGATTGGAAAACAAACAAAGTTCTAATGTAGATCGCCGTATACCACGCCACCGCAACTGCACCCGCACTAGGTAGAACAGACAAACCCGGAAGTGCATCGGCCGATCACGTGTGTGGCCATGCACCAATCACTCGGGTTGCGGTTGGGGTTGTCATGGCAATGGGTCACAACGATCCAAATAGCAACAAAGAAACATGTCAAACAAATCAGCTACTAAGCATAACATTGTAATAGTACACATCAATCGATACTTGTAATGAGCGCTGCTACATTGGCTATACCACTGCCGTAAATATAACCAATAAATAATATATATAGAGCAATCTTGCCGTATTATAATGGGGGTATATTAATATCATACATTAACCCTAAAGCGCATATCTCTCATAGTGGACGCTGCTACAGGGACTATACCACTAATGTACATTTACTATCCAAAATACACAGTGTACCATGATGGAGGGTATGTACAAATTTTATACACGTTAATATCACCCATTAAAGAAGGTGAACTGAGATGGCATGACCCATGAACCTCCCAAGAGAGAGTACCAAACACCCCGAAGAAAAGAATAAACCAAAGTAAAACACCACCTATACATAAATACAAGGTAAACCAAGCAGACAATAGAAAATGGGAAAAAATTGGAAAAGAATGTTAGTGAAAAAAAGAGATTACCCCCTTACCTTACCACCTCCCTGATCCCTCCCAAAAAGCTCTCTAATTAGATCCGCCATCTTAGGTACTGGCAGCTGCAGCTGTCTGCCAGTACCCAGTTTTCAAAAATGTGGCCATTTAGTAAAAAAAAACACACACATATTTTCTGTAGTGTAGCTGCCCCCCGCCTCATTTACCCCCGCCCAGATCTCTTTACCACCCTCTAATCCCGCCTCCGCTGTATAATTCCCCCTCTCCCTCCTCACTCTCCGCGCCCTTCCTGCCCACTTCGTGCCCCCTCCAGCGATGGGCCACCCACCCACCTCCCTCCTTACCCTAATGATCGGCACCCGATGCAGAGAGGGCCACTTGTGGGGCATGCAGAAATAGAGCAGTCTTGCTACTTTTAGCGAGATCACGGCAGAGAGAGGCCCAGGACAGCAGTGTTGTAAGGGTACGGCGCTGGTCCTTAAGGGCTTAACGATCAGCATCGTACAGGGTACGGCACTGGTCGTTAAGGGGTTAAAGGCTTTTTGTAGATTACTTGCCTGTGCTGCCTGCTTTTGTATCCTGTTGGGAGTTGCCGAAATCTGGATACAGGAAGAGTTGTTGTATGCCATGTAACAGTGCACCAGGGTGCTGTTTTTTGATAGTGTGTGCCATTCTACAAGGATTTTGCTATACTGTATATACCGGTATATATATATATATACTGTATATATATATATATATATATATATATATATTATACACATAGAAACAGAGACCGCACTCATAGGTCTTATTTTACCACCACTGTGGACTTTTATTATCCTGTAACGTTTCGGGGTTTCCCCCTTTATCAAGGTGGTGGTGAAAATAAGACCTATGAGTGCGGTCTCTGTTTTTATGTATATCATGTATATGCACTGCACCTAGGCGAAAATTTGAATAACGAGAGTGCTTGGTGACCAGAACTTTTTATATATATATATATATATATATATATATATTATATTATATATATATATATATAATGTGAATTATATATAAACTAGGGACATACGGACTAGAATACGCAAGCATTTGGGCTATATAAAAAATAAGAAATTATGCTCTGCCTTATCAAGACACTTCATTGAGGTACATGAGGGGGATGTGAGATCCTTTAAGTGGAGGGCAATTGAAACCATCAGGAGACCCCCCCAGGGAGGGGATAAAGATAGACTCCTGGTCAGACAGGAAACTTTCTGGATTTTTAAATTAAAGACCCAGGTCCCTGATGGTTTCAATTCAGAATTTGATCTTATTAATTACTGGCATTGAATTATTGTTGTATACATACAACATGTTTTGGTACATGCTTTTTATAAGAGCCAGACTATGACCCTCTTAAATGATCCTTGCGCATTATATTAGACGTATATTCACTATTCCATACTATCCACATTATACTGACATCTAGGGTGTTGTGTTCTGTTAGTTTCCAATACACTGATACCCTTTACATATTCTGTTTACACATATTTATTTATTTATGTCAATGTAAATATTTGCATAGGAAATTAGCACATCTAGGCAAGTATCCCCGCTTGCTTTTCCCCAGAAATAACTCATATACAATGTTACCAATGCACAAAAGAATTCTGGGTAAATTATGCAAATTAGATATGCAAAGTCTCAGTTTTTTGCTTCAAAATAATACTGTTTTAAAACAGCTATCTTTTTCACAGGATTATTACAGCAAACCAGAAATCCCTCACTAGACAGCCTGTTTCGTTCTTTTTGGAACTCATCAGTAGGAGATAGATTTCTGGTTGCTGCATTGATAAAGCTATTTTCATGGTTAAACCAAAATTCATTAAAATTATGGGGGGAGATAAAAAACTGAAATTAAAATCCTCCATGTCTCAAAATTAAATCAATGTAAATATTTGCATAGGAAATTAGCACATCTAGGCAAGTATCCCCGCTTGCTTTTATTTATTTATGTTAACCTTGAAAATAGCTTCATCAATTCTCTTGTGCATTGGTAACATTGTATATGAGTTATTTCTGGGGAAAAGCAAGCGGGGATACTTGCCTAGATGTGCTAATATCCTATGCAAATATTTACATTGATTTAATTTTGCAACATGGAGGATTTTAATTTCAGTTTTTTATCTCCCCCATAATTTTAATGAATTTTGGTTTAACCTTGAAAATAGCTTTATCAATGCAGCAACCAGAAATCTATCTCCTACTGATGAGTTCCAAAAAGAATGAAACAGGCTGTCTAGTGAGTGATTTCTGGTTTGCTGTAATAATCCTGTTAAAAGGATAGATGTGTTAAAACAGTATTATTTGAAGCAAAAAAACTGAGACTTTGCATATCTAATTTACATAACTTACCCAAAATCTCTTGTGCATTGGTAACATTGTATATGAGTTATTTCTGGGGGAAAAGCAAGCGGGGATACTTTCCTAGAGTGTGCTAATTTCCTATGCAAATATTTACATTGATTTCATTTTGAGACATTGAGGATTTTAATTTCAGTTTTTTTATCTCCCCCCATAATTTTAATGAATATTTATTTATGTGTATAACTCTCTGGCTGCTACCCTCTTCGTTCCTATACATACCAAGCATATCATAATAATTGTGCATTTGATTGACAGTTTTGACTATTTATGGGTGTTATAATATTCCCATGTTGTATTTATGGATGTAGTTAAATATGCATATGTTTATTTAATATCAGGTAAATCAAGGAATTTGCTATGTTATCTAGTTACCCCAGATGCATTATTATAGTCTTATAGTCTTTCATCAATTATGTAGTTGAATATGCAGAGATTTTGTTTTCTAACTATGATTGTCAAGTATCTTTGAACCTCTTCTAATGTGTATACCATCATATTAAGAATTCTGAATATGTTTAGTCCCAATTTTATGTTATACAATGTATACTATACAATATGGAAGTTCCGTCCTTTTTTGTTTACTTTGTATCTTATGTAATATCATAGGCTAAGTGAATAGAGAGTCAGATGAGTTAGGGGGTTAATGAGGAGGTTCTGACCCTCCCTGTAAATTAACCAATACCAGAGTAGTACACCCTTTTTAAATTACCCATGATCCGTTGTACAGCAGGTTTATGATTACGGCAACACGCCAAAACTAGTCAAGCTATCCTGCTTTTTACTGTCCTGTATTTTTGGTGCTATGGATTTTATCCGTATATGAATAAAGTTTGTGGATTTTTAACCTCCAGAGGATCTCTGCACCTTCTTTTGATTATTATATATAGAAATATGTATTTATGAATAAATAGAACATATTCTTCTACGTGAAAATCATTGGCATGTGATATATTCATATTTTCATGTCGGGTTAGTGCACATGAGAATATGCGACTGGGTTTGTGAGCAAGTAGGGTGTTTTTCCACTTTTTTTGCTCTATTGACTTCTATGGGGAATATGTGAACGCGCAAGGGATATTAAATTCGGCTTTTTGCGCTCATCGGGTTAGTGCACAAAATAGTTTACTTTCAATTCATAATACGAGCTCAGCCTGACGTGCGCAAAAAGTTTACTTCGAGTGCAGTTAATGCTCAAGCAGAAGTATTAATTAGAGCTTAACTTGTAATCAGACACAAAGTATATATATAAAAAATGGCACTGAGGTGAAGCCAGACTGCAGAATAGGATTGAGTGAAAAAGATCCTGACCTGTGTGAATATCAAAATATCGAATAGTAAATAATTTAGGGTATTTTAATTTTATGTAGGCCATTTCATTTTAATGGTGCTTTTTAAATATTTTTCTTTATTTGACACTAGTTGTCCAATCAGAAGCAGGAGTCACACAACATCGCCAATCAACTGCTTGCAGCTTCCATGCATAACTTTTCCTATGGGTTTAACCCCTTTCTGGGGGTTAATCACAATTCTATGTAGGATCATTAAAACAAAGGTAGCATATGCTAACAAATTAGAGAATTACATTTTTGTATTATTTTGTCTCTTTAAAATCATGTTTTTTCCAATGTTACTGATTCTATTCAAATATAAATAGATATTTAGGTTGAGTAAACAAGTGATATTAATTTATATGATATTGTTAAAAAACAATGATGTCAAATTACACATTCTTATAACAAATATGTATAATTTGCACGTTTAGAAGCTTTTATAATTCATTGAAAAATAAAATTCATTCACGGTGGTATGATGCAAATTCTTCATCACAGCCTCACTGATTACCTAATTGGTCTCTTGAGGTTCATAAACTATTAAGTTATGCTGTGTTGGTTTTCTATATCTGGCTGCAATCATTGCTAAAAATAATTGTGACTACTACATGTTATGTAGCTACCTGTCGTTAAATTCACATGTTCAAAAATATTAATCACTGAAACTGTTCATAAAAAATATGAAACCTAAACATATAAGACGTATAACGCACTTCAAATATGCTCCACAAATTTATTTAGATTGTGATTAAGCAAAAATGTATGTTTTTTTCATCCAAAGTTTATGCAATCTATTATGCGTTAAGGGACAGTGTAATGGTGGTTGTGTTTACAATTACTTTTTATACCTGCTACAGTGTTTAAAATGTATGGAAAATTGCTCCTTTAGGTATATTTTTGTATATTTTTGCTAACTGAAACCAGAATCCAATCAAATGTGCTTGCAGGGAGACTATACCTTGTTAGCTTATTTCTATATAGTTACACAAAATCCTCTTAAACCTCTAAACACAATAAGGCCAATTTAAAGAGAACAATAAATATGAGTATCTTTCTATCCAACTATCCAAGGGATTCAAAAAATGTCATGTTTCCATGCACAAATAATTAATGAAAGAGTTAATGTATTAGCAGTTTATATTAAAACTTTGTTTTTTAGACAACATATACACAATATGCAAACATAAATAGTATATATACACATTTAACACATATATGCCTTCGAGAGTATTGCCTTTAAAGGGACAGTCTAGTCCAAAATAAACTTTCATCATTCAGATAGGGCATGTAATTCTAAACAAATTTCAAATTTACTTTTATCACCAATTTGCTTTGTTCGCTTGGTATTCTTAGTTGAAAGCTAAAGCTAGGAGATTCATATGCTAATTTCTTAGACCTTGAAGGCAGCCTCTTTTCAGAATGCAATTTAACAGTTTTTAACCACTAGAGGGTGTTAGTTTATGTGTTTCATATAGATAACACTGTGCTCATGCACGTGAAGTTACCTGGGAGCCAGCACTGATTGGCTAAAATGCAAGTCTGTCAAAAGCACTGAAATAAAGGGGCAGTTTGCAGAGGCTTATATACAAGATAATCACCGAGGTAAAAAGTATATTAATATAACTGTGTTGGTTATGCAAAACTAAGGGAATGGGTAATAAAGGGATTATCTATCTTTTAAAACAATAACAATATTGGTGTAGACTGTCCCTTTAAGAAGTAAGTTTCTTTGTGTCACTATGACTCTCTGTTCTCAAAGCAGAAACTCTTATGGGATATAACATTTCACAAGACAGATAGTGCTAGCCTCTACTGTGAGAATATTTGTTTGTTTCGACAACACTCTTTTGCTAACACGCTTGCTACAAAATAATAATATTAGAAACGCCTGCTAAACTGTACTTTAAAGGGACATGAAACACACATTTTTCTTTCAAGATTTAGAAAGAGCATACAATAATAAACAACTTTCTAATTTACTTCTATTATCTAATTTGCTTCATTCTCTTGATATTCTTTGCTGAAAAGCATATCTAGATATGCTTAGTGCTGTGATTGGTAGCTGCACATAGATGCCTTCTGTGATTGGTTCACTGTGTGCATTGCTATTTCTTCATTAAAATATATCTAAAGAATGAAGCAAATTAGGTAATAGAAGTAAATTGGAATGTTGTTTAAAATTGTATTCTCTACCTTAATCATGAAAGAAAATGTTTGGGTATAGTGTCCCTTTAAAGTGAAGGTCAATTTTCATCAATGAGTGCCCGGTTTTTAAAAATATTTTTAAAAAGAGGGGCACTTTCATTGATGAAAATTTAAATTGCACTGGATTTGAAGAAATACTTACCTTTTACTTCTGCAAAACCAGATTGCCGATCTTAGCCTCAGTTCCTCTGTACTGACGTCAGAAATAACAAAACGGGCTTCCTCCAATCATGGCTTGCACCCTAGAGCGTCCAGCTCGTGATGCCCGGCTGTGATTGGAGGAAGCCAGTTTCGTCATTGCTGTGGTCTACAGCAGGAAGAAGAAGGTGGGGGATTGTCAATCCGGCTTTGCAGGAGTAAAAGGTAAGTATTTCTTCAAATCCAGTGCAATGTTAATTTTCATCAATAAAAGTGCCCCTGTTTTTAAAAGTATTTTTAAAAACCGGGCACTCATTGATGAAAATTGACCTTCACTTTAACTATAAGAATTGCTAGAGGGGGGCAGGAGTAATTTGGAGGTGTGTGGTGTAGAGAACTGCGCCTAGGTTTGTATATATGTACAAGCTCCACTATAAAAGACCCCCTAAGTGGATCTTGGGTTTAAAGTACAGAAGAAAGATAAAGGCGCGACAAAAATGGCTAAAGTTCATAAAACAGGATATAATCAAGAACAAAGCTGTCTACGGAGGAGATGATAAGAGGTGGATGTCTAACGATGGTAAAACTATTAGTGTATAATAACACTGATAGGTGGTCCCATATGTAACCAAATGAGTATAAAAAGAAATAATATCAAAATACTAAAAACAATTTATTGATATTAAGAAACTTCACATAAAAAATTCCAATGAAAAGAGTGACTTAGAATTGGTCGCTCTTACGGTATATAATTAAGTTAGATAAACAACTGTTCAAATAAAAACAATGCAGTTGGTCCAATGTGATTGGAATACATACAATACAATTGATATACAATATATAAAATGCCAGATATAGATACACTGAAAAAAGGTAGTATCAAGAATAAGTTGCCAGTTAGTTACCTATATGAACGTGTACACGTGCAATAAAAAAGTGATGAACTGTAAAAAAAATGCAGTTAGAAAAACACAAAATGGCCAAATTGCAAAAGGTATAAAAAATCAAAATTAAAAATCAAATAAGAATATATAGATAAAAAATCTAAAAGACATGTCGTGAAAAAAAAAAAAAGTGAAAAATATATCCAAGTGAAAAATATATATATATATATATATATATAATATATTATATTATATATATAAGTATATATATATATATATATATATATATATATAGTTCCAAGTGTCCAAATAATAGACAGTCCGAAATAATATCTTCAATAGAATTTGTGTATATACTACCCAAAAGAAATATATATATATTTATATATGTGTGTCCAGTGGTATTATATAATCCAAGTGTCCAAATATCCAAGAACAAAGGTGTATGTTATTTCTAGTGGTTCCTGAGTCCAAATTAGATATCCAAAAAAATTCCCACTATAGGGATAATAGCTGGTGATAAACAATGCAATACCTTAAAAAAGAAGAAAAAAGACAGATTGTCTTGAAAAAGGCCCTATATAAGGGCTGAAACACGTCGACCAGTATCCCCACAAGGATTTTGTGAGGCTTTCTATATTTCTCTCAGGGATCGTTTATTTTGTGAGTGCAATACCAATAGCTTACCTATATACGACATTGTTTAGCACCAGTTATTATCCCCATAGTGGGGGATTTTTTGGATATCTAATTTGGACTCAGGGAACCACTAGAAATAACATACACCTTTGTTTTGGATATTTGGACACTTGATTATATAATACCACTGGACACACACACACACATATATATATATATATATATATATATATATATATATATATATATATATATATATAATATATATATATATATATTGGGTATTATATACACATTTTCTATTGGAGATATCATTTCAGACTGTCTTTTACCTTTATTTGGACACTTGGATATATATATGTTTTAACTTGGATATATTTTTCACTTTTTTTTTACAACATGTCTTTTAGATTTTTATCTATATATTCTTATTTTGATTTTTATACCTTTTGCAATTTAGCCATTTTGTGTATTCTAACTGCATTTTTCACAGTTTATCACTTTTTTATTGCACATGTACACGTTCATATAGTTAACTAACCGGCAATCTAACTGGTCATTTATCCATATATTGTACAAATTGTACTCTTGATACTGCCTTTTTCAGTGTATCTATCATTGGCATTTTATATATTGTGTATCAATTGTATTGTATGTATTCCAGTCACATGGGGACCAACTGCATTGTATTTTATGTGAACAGTTGTTTATCTAACTATAATTATAGATACCGTAAGAGTGACCAATTCTAAGTCACTCCTTTTCCTTCATTGGAATTTTTTATGAGAAGTTTCTTAATACCAATAAATAGTTTTTAGTATTTTGATATTATACGTTTCTTAGTACTCATTTGCTTATATATGGGACCAACTCTCAGTGTTATTATACACTAACGCTAGATTACGAGTTTTGCGTTATGAGTGAAAAAGCTTCATAACGCTGCTATTATGAGTCTTGTAGGTAGAGCTGTACCGCACACTTTTTTGGCCGTCATGCAACGTAACTACATCACTATAATAAACATATTAACCCCTAAACTGCCTCGCTCCTGCATCGTAAAAACTAGTTAAATATTAATAACCCCTAATTTGCTGCCCCCAATGTCATCACCACCTACATACACTTAATTAACCCCTAATCTGCTTCCCTAACAACACTTGCAACCTACATTACTGTTATTAACCCCTAATCTGCTGCCCGAAATCGCCGCCACCTAACTACACTTATTAACCCCTAGTCTGCTGCCCCCAATGTCACTATACTAAAGTTATTAACCCATAAACATAACCCTTACCCTAACGAAACCCCTAACCCTAACACCCACTAACTTTAACATAATTAAATATAAATCCCAAGATAAAAATTACAATTAA
This sequence comes from Bombina bombina, assembly GCF_027579735.1. Taxonomy (NCBI): domain Eukaryota; kingdom Metazoa; phylum Chordata; class Amphibia; order Anura; family Bombinatoridae; genus Bombina; species Bombina bombina. The sequence goes on along the minus strand of NC_069503.1, from coordinate 517,284,823 downwards.
TACCTAAATTATTCCTATTTAGAAAGTAAATAAATACTTACCTGTAAAATAAAACCTAAGATAGCTACAATATAACTAATAGTTATATTGTATTATCTTATGTTTTATTTTTATTTCACAGGTAAGTTTGTATTTATTTTAACTATGTAGATTAGTTAGTAAATAGTTATTAACTATTACTAGCTACATAGTCAAAATAAATACAAATTAACCTGTAAAATAAAACCTAACCTGTCTTACACTAAAACCTAACATTACACTAAAATTAAATAAATTAAATTAACAAAAATACATTTATCTAAATTACAAAAAATAATAAACACTAAATTACACAAAGATAAAGAAGAAATTATCAAATATTTAAACTAATTACACTAATCTAATAGCCCTATCAATATAAAAAAGCCCCCCCCCAAATAAAAAAAAAAACTAGCCTACACTAAAGTGCCAATGGCCCTTAAAAGGACAGTCTACACCAGAATTTTTATTGTGTGAACAGATAGATAATCCCTCTATTACTCATTCCACAGTTTTGCATAACCAACACAGTTATATTAATGTTTTGTTTTACCTCTGTGATTACCTTGTAATCAAAACCTCTGCAGACTGCCCCCCTTAGTCTCAGTGCTTTTGACAGACATGCAGTTTAGCTAATCAGACTCCTAAATTACTCCACAGGAGTGAGCACAATGTTTATCTATATGACACACATAACTTGTACTGTCTAACTGTGAAAAACTTTCATAGAATTAAAGGGTAAAAAATCCTATGGGCTGATGCAATCAGCCAATAGGATTGAAACTTTAATCCTATTGGCTGATACAATCAGCGAATAGAATGCGAGCTGAAATCCTATTGCTGATTGCATCAGCAATAGGATTTTTTTACCCTTTAATTCGGATTGGCTGATAGAATTCTATCAGCCAATCAGAATTCAAGGGACGCCATCTTGGATGACGTCATTTAAAGGAAACTTCATTCTTAAAGAACCATCAAAAGAAGAGGATGCTCTGAGCCGATGTCTTGAAGATGGAGCCACTCTGCGTCGGAAGGATGAAGATAGAAAATGCCGTCTAGATGAAGACTTCTGCCCGCCTGGAGTGACGACTTTTTGCCGCTTGGATGAAAACTTCTCCGGATTCGTTGAGGACTTTCTTGCCGCTTGGATGAAGATTTCTCCTCCCGGCTGGATAAGGATGGATGTCCGGTTTTAAAAAACTGTAAGTGGATCTCGGGGGTTAGTGTTAGGTTATTTTTAAGGTTTATTGGGTGGGGTTTTTAATTTTAGATTTGGGGACTTTGGGGCTAGTGTAAAAGAGGTAAATGCCCTTTTAAGGTCAATGCCCATCCATATGCCCTTTTTCAGGGCAATGGGGGGGAGCTTAGGGGGTCTTTAGGTAGTTTTTTTTGGGAGGGTTGGTTGGTGGGTGGTGGGGTTTTACTGTTGGGTGGTTGTTGTATTTTTTTTTTTACAGGTAAAAGAGCTGATTTCTTTAGGGCAATGCCCGCAAAAGGACCTTGGGCTAATAGATTAGGTGTAATTAGTTTAAATATTTGATATTTTATTTTTTATTTTGTGTAATTTAGTGTTTATAATTTTTTTGTAATTTAGTGTAAGACAGGTTAGGTTTTATTTTACAGGTAAATTTCTATTTATTTTTGACTAGGTAACTAGTAAATAGTTAATAACTATTTACTAACTAATCTACCTAGTTAAAATAAATACAAACTTACCTGTGAAATAAAAATAAAACCTAATATAGTTACAATGTAACTATTAGTTATATTGTAGCTAGCGTAGGTTTTATTTTATAGGTAAGTATTTAGTCTTAAATAGGTATTATTTAGGTAATAATAGTAATTTGTATTTAGATTTATTTTAATTATATTAAAGTTAGGGGGGTTAGAGTTAGACTTAGGGTTAGGTTTAAGGGTTAATATATTTATTTAGTGTAGTGTGGGAGGCCAGAGGTTTAGAGGTTAATAACTTTAGTATAGTATTGGCGGTGACGTTGGGGGTGGCAGATTAGGGGTTAATAAGTGAAGGTAGGTGGGGGTGATGTCAGGGCGGCAGATTAGGGGTTAATAAGTGTAATGTAGGTGGGTGGCAATGTCAGGGGGCAGCAGATTAGGGGGTTAAAAAGTGTAATGTAGGTGGCGGCGATGCCGGGGACGGCAGATTAGGGGTTAATAAGTTTAATGTAGGTGTCGGTGATGTCGGGGGCGGCAGATTAGGGGTTAATAAGTGTAATGTAGGTGGCGGTGATGTCGGGGGCAGCAGATTAGGGGTGTTTAGACTTGGGGTTTATGTTAGGGTGTTAGGTTTAAACATAAAAAAATTTTCCCCATAGGAATCAATGGGGCTGCGCTACGGAGCTATACGCTCCATTATTGAAGGTGTTAGGCTATTTTTTAGCTGGCTCTCTCCATTGATGTCTATGGGGAAATCGTGCACAAGCATGTAAAACCAGCTCAAAGCAGCACTGGTATTTGTGTGCGGTATGGAGCTCAACGCTGCCATATTGCCCACGAACGCAGGTTTTTGGAAAACCTGTAATAGTAGCGCTATTAAAGGTGAGCGGTGGAAATAACTTGCAAGTTATTACCGAGCCCCTCATAACACAAAACTTGTAATCTGGTCGTAATAGTTTTACCACTTCTTATCACCTCCTCCGTAGTTAGCTTTGTTCTTGATTATATCTGTTATATGTAATTTATTTATTTTTGGCGCTCTTATATCTTTCTTTGGCAGGAGTAATTTGGGCAAGATCTTAGAGAGAGGTCTCAGACATTAGCACCTGTAAAATCTGCAGTGTGGGTTCCCTGATTGATGAACCTGCATGGCTGTGAGGTTTAATCACTGCCTTGCTTTACAATCTGATTACTGATTTATGTTAATGCAATAAGTTCATGCCCTGTTCTTATTGCACTGCATTTTCGTTTTTCCTTCCCTCGTTCAGTTCTATTGTGACCTTATTTTGCATTTGCGCCAGGGCACAACAAACTGCTAACATAGCGTTAGAGTGTTTTCTTTTATATACAGTATATAAATCTTCTTTATTCCAATAGTTTACTTTGCTTATCTATAACCTGTACTGAAGTATTGAATGTCTTAGTATAGGTGGGGATGCAAAAAGAAAACACAGTTAATTCACATGACAAAATAAAAGTAAAGGATCTATTTGTAAACTATTTAACCGCTTTGCTACTGAGACTTTCAGAGAAGAGTTTGCCCAAAATACTGCAGAATTATTAGAACTTTTGCTATAACTATATATATTTTTTTAATGAAGACAACTCAAAGTATTGATCTAAAAACTTTTCAGAAACTTTGGGTTTCTTACTGAAAGTATTTACATATCTCTTGTGCAATCATGGCACAAATGATCTGTGAAAAGCATTACTGGGCTAAAGGAAGCTGCACCCAGGTGGTAAATCGCCATAGAACAGGTTAACAATGGTATTGAGCTGATTGTTCATTCCTGAGAGTGCGCTTCTCTCTGTATGTATTAGTCTCTCTAAGGGAAAAAGGGATAACCAGATGTGGACTCCTTGCTCAGTTTGCTTAAAGGTATACTAAACCCAAATTTTTGTCTTTAATTATTCAGATAGAGCATGCAATTTTAAGCAACTTTCTAATTTACTCCTACTATCAATCTGTCTTTGTTCTCTTGCTATCTTTATTTAAAAAGCAGGAATTTAAAGCTTAGGAGCCAGACTATTTTAGGTTCAGCACCATAAATAGTGCTTGCTTATCGGTGGCTACATTTAGGTTCTGAACCAAAATGGGCCGGCTCTTAAGCTTTATATTCCTGATTTTTAAATGAAGATAGCAAGAGAACAAAGAAAAAATGATAATAGGAGTAAATTAGAAAAATAAATCTCTGAATAAAGTCTTCCAGTGACTATTAAGGGGTCGATTTATCAAAGGCTTCACAAGCTTTTCAACCCATCAGACCTCTGCTTCCCTAATCTTTCGCCACCTCAAAGTGGCAAAATTCAATGTCCGTGGTCTAGTCCGACTGGGGAGATTGACAGCTCCTGCCCGCGCAGGATTGGCTGTGCGCAGGCAGGGGGCAGGATAGCGCAGGGGGCAAAATAGCGCTTGTGTGCAATGCTGAATTCCGCCAGGGGAATTCAGCCCGCCAGAGGAGAGCTGCGGCGGACAGGAGTGCGTATGTGCGCCCCTGTCTGCCTCAGCTTGATAAATTGCCCCCTAAGACTCCATATGGAGCACCACAAAAAGGGATTGGCGATCTGCTATTCTCACGTGTTCCTCCAATATAATTATTTAAGAAAGCTGGGTATTCCTGTAATAAGCTGGTATATCAAAACCAACTAATACAAAAATAAAATCATCAATACATTCAATAATACAGTGTAATACGATACCAAAGGCCCCTGGCCAGGACCCAATCATGACACAAAATCCTTTTTGTGGTGCTCCATATGGAGATTTAATAGTCACTGGTAGACTTTATTCAGGATTTTTTTTGTTTGTGTCGTACTTTTTCTGGTATTAGGGGATATTAGATGATTGAATCTTAAAGTTAATATAGGACATATACTGTGAACTGGACCATTCATGCCCCTGTATGTTGATAATCTTTTTTGTATTTTTATTGTTTTTAACCATTTATTTCTTTTAACTCTATATATATATTAAAAGCTAAGTTATCATTTTCAATTTTTCCTTATTTCACTCCCCCTCTCCCTTTCTCTTACAACATTTTTTGGATTAATGGTGTTTTGTTTATTTTGTTTGCTTATGGCAGTGTTTTTCAACCAGTGTGCCGTGGCACACTAGTGTGCCGTGAGAAATCCTCAGGTGTGCCACCGCAGACTGACAAAAGTGTGACATATTTTTTAAACTTTGCTTGTTTTTTACTCCCAGTGCAGGGGTAGTTTGTAGGAGGCATGGCATAACAGCACAATACATACAGTATGTATGTGTTTGTGTGTATGTGTATATATATATATGCTGTATTAGGCTGCAATGTGTGATTTTTATTAAATTTTGGGATGGTGGTGTGCCACAGGATTTTTTAATGTAAAAAAGTGTGCCACGGCAAAAAAAAAGGTTAAAAATCACTGGCTTATGGGATGCTTCTTTCTCTTTCCATATATAAAAGTGCATTGGAGCCCTTTAAAATTAAGTAGATGAAAATGTGTAAAAACAAATTTCTGCAATTTTCATATTTAATAAAGGTTTTAACTATGTATTTAATGTAAATATTTCGCATTTCAATGTTCTGTACATAGGGAAATATTCCTATATATATCTGTATATATATCTATACCTATATTTAATTTTAATATGTATAAATATATATATTTGTTTAATAAACCATCAGATATATGTAGAAATATTTATTATTAATAAATAGAACATATCCCGATATGTAAAGAACATTGTAAAATTAATATTGTATGTTGTTTTCACGATATTTAGGTGTTTAGGTTTTTCTTCAGCTTATTTTTCTTCATTGGCTTTTATGGGGAATGCGAATTTGCTTTGTTGTTTGTGTGGTTTATATATATATACTGTACATACATATAATGATGTATAGTTGTACTAATATTAATCCATAGAATACATATATATACAGTATATATATATATATATATATATATATATATATATATATATATATACTGTACAGTATATATGTGATAATTTTAATGTAAAATATATACAGTATCTATACCTATATATCTATATTAACATTTATAGGTGAAGGTATATACAGATATATATAGTTAACATTAAAATAAAATGTACCTGTATGTGAAGAACATTGGAATGTGAAATATTAATATTTTCATGTTGGGTTAGCGCAATTGAGAATATGAAATTGGGTTTGTGCGCTATGAGGGTGTTAGGCTTTCTTTTTCACTTTGTTTGCTCCATTGACCTCTATGGGGAAATACATAAACGCGCATGCAATATTGTAACTTCAGATTTTTGCACGCATCGGGTTAGCACACAAGTGAAAACTTTTTATTTTCCACTTGTAATACCAGCACTATCTGACGCAAACAAAAAACCTTATTTCTACCGGAGTTAAACTTGCATGATTCAGATAGCGCAGTCATTTTAAATTAACTTCTATTTTCAATTGTTCTTCATTCTCTTAACTATTTACTAACTACCTAGTTAAAATAAATACAAACTTACCTGTGAAATAAAACCTAAACTGCCTTACACTTAAACCTACCATTACAAAAATAAAAAACACAAAAATTACAAAAAATTAAAAAAGCTACCATTACAAAAAATAACAAACGAAATTATGCAAAACAATAAAAATTATTCCTATTCTAATACCCTGTTTTTAAAAAAAACAAAACACCCCAAAATAAAAAAAGCCTAATCTATAATAAACTGCCAAGGGCCCTTAAAAGGGCCTTTTTTAGGGCATTGCCCTAAGTTAACAGCTCTTTTGCTACAAAACAAACACTCCTTAACAGTATACAAACCCACAAAATAAAATAAAGCCTAATCTACCCATTGCCCCAAAGAGGGCATTTGTATGGGCATTGCCCTTAAAAGGGCATTTAGCTCTTTTTCCTGCCATCAAAAGGGCATTCAGCTCATTTATGAAATGTTCAAACCCTAAACTAAAAAAAAAACCACACAAGAAACCTTAAAAAAATCCTAACACTAACCCCCGAAGATCCACTTACCTTTGCGGAAGTCCCTCTTGCAGGATCTTTATCCCAGCGGCTTCATCTTCATCCAGTGGGCAGATGGCTCCATCTTCATCCAGGTGACTCCATCTTCATCCAGGTGGCATTTTCTATCTTCATCTCGGCAGCGTGGAGCAGAGCACCCTGAAGACATGTGACGTGGAGCATCCTCTTCATGTGGTCACCGCCGTACACTGAATTTTCAATGCAAGGTACGTGATTCAAAATGGCGTCCCTTGGATTCCTATTGGCTGATTTGATTTTGGAAATTCAAATCAGCCAAGAGGATAAGAGCTACTGAAATCCTATTGACTGTTCAAATCAGCCAATAGGATGAGAGCTACTGAAATCCTATTGGCTGATTTGAATAGCCAATAGAGTTTCAGTAGCTCTCATCCTATTGGCTGATTTGAACAGCCAATGGGATTTCAGTAGCTCTCATCCTATTGGCTAATTTGAGATTCCAAAATCAAATCAGCCAACTGGAATGCAAGGGACGTCATTTTGAATCACGTACCTTGCATGATTCAGGCATGATCCAGGCAAACGTATGAAGAGGATGCTCCGCCCGGATATCTTCAGGATGGATCCGCTCTGTGCCAATGAGATGAAGATAGAAGACGCCGCTGGGATGAAGATAGAAGATGCCGTCTGGATAAAAATGGAGCCATCTGGATGAAGACGCAGCCGCCTGCCACCTGGATAAAGATGGAGCCGCCGGGATGAAGATCCTTCAAGCGGGACTTCAGCAACTGTAAGTGGATCTTCGGGGGTTAGCGTTAGGATTTTTTTAAGGTTTTTTGGGTGGGGGTTTTTTTTAGTTTAGGGTTTGGGCTTTTCGTAAACAAGCTAAATTCCCTTTTCAGTGCAATGCAAAATAGCTAAATGCTCTTTTAAGCTAAATGCCCTTTTCAGGGCAATGGGTAGCTTAGGTTTTTGTTAGAGTTAGGTTTTTTTATATTGGGGGGTTGGTTGGGTTTAATTTAGTACATTTTGTTGTGGGGGCTTTTGATTTAAGGGATAATAGGTTTATTATAGTGGCGGTGGTGTAGGGCTTAATAACTTTAGTATAGTGAGGGTGATGTGGTCGGATGGCAGATTAGGGATTAATAATATTTAAATAGTGTTTGCGATGCGGGAGGGCGGTGGTTTAGGGGTTAATAACTTTAGTATAGTGGCAGTGATGTCGGGGAGCGGCGGAATAGAGGTTAAGAAATTTTATTAGTGGTGGTGATGTCAGGAGCAGCAGATTAGGGGTTAATAACTTGAATATACTATTTGCAATGTGGGAGGGCCTCGGTATAGGGGTTAATAGGTAGTTTATGGGTGTTTAGTGTACTTTGTAATACTTTAATTATGAGTTTTATGTAACAGTTTTTTGCGTAAAACTCATAACTATTGCTCTCAGATTGCGAAGCGGATCTTGTCGGTATAGGTTGCAACGCAAGCTTTTTAGCCTCACCGCAAAACTCATAATGGCTGCGCAATGGAAGTCCCATGAAAAAACATAATTTTTACGTGTGCGGGACTGACGTTGCAGTACAGGCTAAAAGGCTTGTGGTACAGCTATACCGACAAGAGTCGTAATGGCTGCAGTGCTGTTTTAATGCTAAAATGACAATTTTTTCAGCGTTGGAACACGAACACAAACTTGTAATCTAAATGTTAGAAAACTAATTTTATAGAAGCTATGAAGGGGGGAGATTGGAGATTATGGGCTAGATTACAAGTGGAGCACAATAAATAACCAGCCATTATAAGTGGCTCGAGCTCGCTGTAGCAATTAGTGCTCCGAAAATTAACCAAAGATCAGATCTCTGGATAATTTTTCAAAAGTTCCCCAATGGACCCAAAATAAAGTATATTTTAGTTTTTTTATTTAAAAAATAAAGTATTATTTTTGTTTAATAAAAAAAAAATCTGCACAAAGCAGTTTTTAGGGGTTAAAATTGGCGAGTGTGGGGTGTTTATAAAAAAAAGTCACTGAAAAATGTCTTTACCTTGTGATCTATGGGAAACTGTGTGTTCCCTGTAAATATATATGTATATGCTAATATAGTGATATATATTGTACCAATAAACCATATATACCAGATATAAATAATAGAACATGTAAAGAACATTGTTTGTGTGTGAGTAGGGTGTTATTTTTATTTATCACTTTTTTGCTCCATTTACTTCTGTGGGAGAATAAGTTATCATGGGCACAATATTGTAAGTTCGGCTTTTTACACGTGTCGTGTTAGTGCGCAGTTAAAGAGACACTGAACCCAAAAAAAATTCTATTGTGATTCAGATAGAGCATGCAATTTTAGGCAACTTTCTAATTTACTCCTATTATCAAATTCTTTTCATTCTCTTGGTATCTTTATTTGAAATGCAAGAATGTAAGTTTAGATGCCGGCCCATTTTTGGTGAACACACTGTGTTGTTCTTGCTGATTGGTGGATAAATTCACCTACCAATAGACAAGTGCTTTCCATGGTCTGAACCAAAAAAATAGCTTAGATGCCTTCTTTTTCAAATAAAGAAAGCAAGAGAACGAAGAAAAATTGATAATAGGAGTAAATTATAAAGTTGTTTAAAATTGCATGCTCTATCTGAATCACGAAATAAAAAATTTGGGTTCAGTGTCCCTTTAACGCTTGAGCGGGAGTGTTAAACAGTGCTCACTTGTAATCTGGCACAAAGTTGGGTAATCTTGCAGGGATATCGGATTTTCTTATTTTATCACTTTCTGTACACAAATGTTTCCTTATCTCTGTTTGTATACCAAACCCCAATACTTAGGGCCCTATGATCAAAAACTCATGGAAAGAAATCACGCAAAATCTTTGAGATCTTTTTTTAGACCTTGCATTGTAATGTAGGAGTTTCTCTTTCACATCTAGAGCATTTTATAGTGAGATAAACAGCTCTCTAGCTAAAATTAATTTCTAAAATTCTTTACGGTACCTCACCATACTGACAAGACTTCTTAGATCATCTCGTTTGAGCGGAGCGCTTTAGATTATCGTACCCTTCGAGAGAACAATTATTAATTTTATTACCTCTCCTGCCCGCTGTTGGGAGTGTAATTTCTTCTGCTGGTTATGTTTACACAGTTTTTCTATAGGCTTAAGTATCAAAACTTTGGTATAGGTAAGGATACCACAGGCAAAATCAGCTTTTTCAAATCTTGATATAAAAGTAAAGGAGCTATGTGTAAACAGTGTAATACACTCCAGCAGGTAAAATGTATGATTGGGAACAAATTAAAGGGGGCAATGTAGGGGGAAATGTCCCTTTAAAATCTATTAGCATTGGATGTTTGTGTTATATTATAGCCCATTATAACAGTGCTGTGACGTGCTTTGTACAGATTTCACTGGGGTTTAAAATTCTAGACAATTGCAGTCCATTAGAAATTCAATAAAATGCATAGTCCTAGATTCTAATCCACTTGAATCATCTGATCATGTGAGTTATAGAAAGATTTTCAAATTTGATCTCATTTCAATTAATTAGTCAACCCAGCAATGATTCAGTAACACTAATGGTTTTCAAATGCATTTAAATTTTAGGTAGAGCATACAATGTTAAACAACTTTCCAGTTTACTTCTATTTTCAAATTTGCTTCATTCTCTTATGCAGCTTGATGACCCTGTTTCCACGCGAGCCTTTAGGTCTAAAGACCGCTGCTCCATAACTTGTCCACTTGCTCTGTAGCTGCGGACACCCCCTGCTAGAGGCCGATTGGCAGAGAATCTGCAGGGGGCGGTATTGTACAAGCAGTTCACAAGAACTGCTGGTGCAATAATAAATGGCGACAGCGTATGCTGTCGGCATTTATTGATGTGCAGCTGACATGATACGCTACATCGTATCATGTTTGCTAGCACTTACATAAATAGGCCCCTTGGTAATAGGCCCAATGTTAAAAGGCATATGTATGCAGCCACCAATCAGCAGCTAGCACCCAGGTGCTTTGCTGCTTCTGAGCTTACCTAGATAAACCCTTCAACAAAGGATAACAAGAGAAGGAATCAAATTAAATAATAGAAGTTTATTGGAAAGTTGTTTAAAATTGTATGCTATGGGCTCCATGTACGAAGCTGCTCCGGAGCCTTTGCGGGGCAGGTTTACATATGCGAGCCTGCTTCCCACAATGTAAGAAGCAGCGGTCATTAGACCAATGCTTCTTAACCCTACGCCACCTCTGGGGTGGTGAGGGAAAATCACAGAGAGCTCGCTCGTGGTGATTGACAGCCCCTTCAGTCACATGATTGGTAGCGTGAATGAAGGGGCGGGCATTACACACTGCAACAAGTGTGTAATGATACATACGGGCAAGCGGATCAACAGATCCGCTGCCCGTGTGTAGCAAAGGCAGACCGCTTCACGAGTTGAGAAGCTGTCCGCCCACCGCTTAGTACATGGAGCCCTATATCTGAATCAAGCATATCTAAATATGACATTACTGTTCCTTTAAATGGGGATAATAAAAAAATGGTATATTCATTCAATCAATAAAATAATTTCTTATTTAAAAAACCTGACATTGTATAAATTAGAATCTTGAACACTAATTTGATCTTTTACATTTTAATTGACGATTGTAAGGAAGTGTTTGAAGGTAAATACATTGATGGTGGACACTAGTTAGAGGGTGGAGGGTTACAGAGCTGTTTGGGAGAGATCAGGGAGGTGGAAGGGTAAGGGGGGACTCTACACTGCAGAAATATATATATATATATATATATATATATATATATATATATATATATATATATATATATATATATATAAATGTCCTAAAACTTCATAGTGGAAGACTGTCTGTCATTACCTAATATGATGGTAACCAGTGAGGGAGTGGGAAGTAAGAGAGCTGTTTAGAAGTGATCATGTAGGGATCAGGGGATGGGAGGTGTTAGTTGGGAAGGTGATCTATACAGTTAAATTTAACCTTACAAGTTACCTGATTAACCCCTGTCAGTATTTGTTAGTTTTCTTTAAATTATGTTGGTGCACTCATTCTGATATTAGTTTTTGGATTTTCATTATGAATTTACATTTGTAACAAATCTAATGCACATTTCTAATACATAAACACTTTGGAGCCCTTTCCACTCAAATACCTTGAAACAAGAAAAAGTATTTTTATTCAATAATACTATTTAATAATGTGCTTTACAGTGCATTTACTGTAAATATTTTACATTCTAATGGCCTAGAATACGAGTTTTGCGTTAGAGACTGTGTGGTGCTAACAAGCAGTTTATGCTCACCGCTCCCTTACAGACAGCGCTGGTACTACGGGATTTTACAAACCCGGCATTAACCGCAAAAAAGTGATTGTAGAGCAAAATTTTGCTCCACATCTCACCTCAATACCCGCGCTGCTTACGTTAGCAGTGAGCTGGCTGAACGTGCTTGTGCACAATTTCCCCATAGGAATCAATGGGGGAGAGCCAGCTGAAAAAAAACCTAACACCTGCAAAAAAGCAGCGTAAAGCTCCTAACGCAGGCCCATTGATTCCTATGGGGAAACAAAAGTTATGTCTACACCTAACACCCTAACATGAACCCCGAGTCTAAACACCCCTAATCTTACACTTATTAACCCCTAATCTGCCGACCCCGACATCGCTGACACCTACATTATATTATTAACCCCTAATCTGCCGCTCCGGACACCCCCGCCACCTACATTATACTTATGAACCCCTAATCTGCTGCCCCCAACATTGCCGACACCTACATTATATTTATTAACCCCGAATCTGCCGCCCCCAATGTCCCTGCAACCTACCTAAACTTATTAACCCCTAATCTGCCGCCCCCAACTTCGCTGCCACTATATTAAAGTTATTAACCCCTAAACCTAAGTCTAACTCTAACCCCCCTAACTTAAATATAATTTAAATAAATATAAATAAAACTCAATCCGACGTGGAGCATCCTCTTCTTCCGACGGCTAAACACGGAATGAAGGTTCCTTTAAATGACGTAATCAAAGATGGCGTCCCTTCAATTCCGATTGGCTGATAGAATTCTATCAGCCAATCGGAATTAAGGTAGAAAAAATCCTATTGTCTGAGGCAATCAGTCAATAGGATTGAACTGGCATTCTATTGGTTGATTGGAACAGCCAATAGAATGCCAGTTCAATCCTATTGGTTGATTGCATCAGCCAATAGGATTTTTTCTACCTTATTTCCGATTGGCTGATAGAATTCTATCAGTCAATCGGAATTGAAGGGACACCATCTTGGATGACATCATTTAAAGGAACCTTCATTTAGTAAGAAGACTCCGGATGAAGAGGATGCTCCGTGTCGGATGTCTTGAAGATGGACCCGCTCTGCACCGGATGGATGAAGATAGAAGATGCCGACTGGATGAAGACTTCTGCCCATCTGGAGGACCACTTCTGTCTGGCTTGGATGAAAACTTCTGTCCGTCTGGAGGACCACTTCTGCCCGGTTGGATGAAGACGTCTCCCGGTAGGGTGATCTTCAGGGGATTAGTGTTAGGTTTTATTAAGGGGGGTTTGGGTGGGTTTTAGCGTAGGGTTTGTTGTGTGGGTGGTGGGTTTTAATGTTGGGGGGGATCTGTAATTTTTTTTACATGTAAAAGAGCTGATTACTTTGGGGCAATGCCCTACAAAAGGCCCTTTAAGGGATATTTTTAATTTAGTGTAGGGTAGGGCTTTTTTATTTTGGGGGGGCTTTTTTATTTTGTTAGGGGGATTGCATTAGTTGTAATTAGTTTAAAAATATTGTAATTTGTTTATTATTTTCTGTAATTTAGGGGGGGGTTGTATTTTAGATATTTTTTTTTAATTTAGGGAATTAATTTAATTATAGTGGTAGTATTAGGGTAATTGTAACTTAGGTTAGGTTTTATTTTACAGGTAAATTTGTATTTATTTTAGCTAGGTAGTTATTAAATAGTTAATAACTATTTAATAACTATTCTACCTAGTTAAAATAATTACAAACTTTCCTTAAAATAAAAATACACCCTAAGCTAGCTACAATGTAACTATTAGTTATATTGTAGCTAGCTTAGGGTTTGTTTTATAGGTAAGTATTTAGTTTTAAATAGGAACAATTTAGTTAATGATAGTTATTTTATTTATATTTATTTAAATTATATTTAAGTTGGGGGGTTAGGGTTAGAGTTAGACTTAGATTTAGGGATTAATAACTTTAATATAGTGGCAGCGACGTTGGGGCGGCAGATTAGGGGTTAATAAATGTAGGTAGGTTTCAGCGATGTTAGGGATGGCAGATTAGAGGTTAATAAAATTGAACTAGTGTTTGCGAGGCGGGAGTGTGGTGGTTTAGGGGTTAATATATTTATTATAGTGGCGGTGATGTCCGGTTCTGCAGATTAGGGGTTAAATTTTTTTTTAAGTGTTTGCGATGTTGGGGGACCTCAGTTTAGGGGTTAATAGGTAGTTTATGGGTGTTAGGGTAGTTTTTAGCACTTTAGTTAAGAGTTTTATGCTACAGCGTTGTAGTGTAAAACTCTTAACTACTGACTTTTAAATGCGGTACCAGTCTTGACAGGAGAGGGTGTACCGCTCACTTTTTGTCAGATTCATAATACCGGCACTATGCAAGTCCCATTGAAAAAATAGGATCCGCAATTGACGTAAGTGGATTTGCGGTATTTCTGAGTTTGGCCAAAAAAGTGAGCGGTACACCTGTCCCTGCAAGACTCGTAATACCAGCGGGCATTAAAAAGCAGCATTGGGACCGGCCAATGCTGCTTTTTAAGGCTAACGCAAAACTCGTATTCTAGCCAATAGACTGCCCTCTGGGCAGGCTTACCGTTTAGTATTTTTTATAAAGGCATAAAGAATTTACTAGACATGTGCAAAAAATAATACTTTATTATTCAGCGTGTAAACAAATAATGTAGTTTTCCTCTTTCTTTGGCAATTACTTTGATCTGACACCAAATATTTGACATAAAAAATATCTAAATAGCTGATTTCTAAGTATTAATAGGGCTGGTTTTCAAGTTCTCAGTGAACTGTATGTGTTGGTTACTTGTAAAGCACGGCTAATCACCCGTAAGGGTCTCAAGGCGCTGCTCATTTTATCGATCTCGGAAGGATGAAAGGCTGAGTAGACCTCACCGGGGATCGAACCTGCAACCCTTAGGTTGCTCCAGAGCTCAGCCTCAGTGCCTTAGCATGCTGAGCTATCTATCCGGCTGTATTTACGACTTCTTTACTAAGTATAGCATGAAGAGCTTGTTTTTTACGTCATATATTAAAATGTGAGGATTTTGACGTTTACATTTATACAGTGTGGGTTACATTTTCTAAGGGAGACTTGTCTGTTTATCCAAGTAGTGGTCCTATTATAGATTGCTAGAATAATATAGCACTGACAAATGAGGCAAGTAGGCAATTTGGGAAATGGAAGCCTACACTAAACTAAGCATGGATATAACTGCTAGGCATTTTCAGGTGATCTATTTGCTGCTATCATTAATAGATATTCTTTGTGTCCTCCTCATATATAAATATACAACAACACAAAAACATCAGCGTTAAAAAAGGTCACCCACCCTGGTTGATCAATTATTAAAAACAATGCAATATATAAACATTAGTATATGTAAAACAATCCGTAAATTTTGGAGACTTTATATAATAGAGAGGGAGGTGCTGCTGTGTTCAAAACTGGTCTGTCTTCATACCAATTGGAGTATGGTAAAAATCGTAGAATCTGTGAAGATATAATGAAAAAAAAGAGCAGCTCCAACTCATATACTTTAAATTGAATTATGCAATATTCTAATTTTTAAAATTTGATTCAATGGGGCCAATCTATCAAGCTCCGAATGGAGCTTGATGCCCCGTGTTTCTGGCGAGCCTGCAGACTCGCCAGAAACATCTGTTACAAAGGCATTCACAAAGACCGCTGCTCCATAACCTGTCCGCCTGCTCTGAAAAGGCGGACAGACATCGCCAGAATTCAACCCGATCGAGCACCCCCCTGCTGGTGGCCGATTGGCCGTGAGTCTGCAGGGGGCAGCGTTGCACCAGCAGCTCTTGTGAGCTGCTGGTGCAATGCTGAATACGGAGAGCGTATTGCTCTCCATATTCAGCGAGGTCTGGCTGACCTGATTCGCACTGTCGGATCAGGTCCGCCAGACCTTGTTAAATAGAGGCCAATATATTTGTGCTAGCATTTCTAATGCTCTTTTTAAATTAAATATTCAAATTATGCAATATTCAAAGCTTAAAAATTGATATATTTGTATCTATTATGTATAATTTTACTAAATTCCCTGCCACATGAACTATTGAACATCTGAATAGTTTTTGTTAAATAGAATGTTACATTCAAAATTTCAAATGTGGATATTCGATCTATTTATGAACATTCAAAAACTAAAGTAACATTCGAAAACCGGAAATAAAATTTGATTATCAAATTTTATTGGATTTTTATTCTTATCAACATTTGATTGTGCAAAACAAATGTCTACAGGACTATTTGTTCTACCAAACAAATTGCACTTTCACCACATTGGCACATCGCTATTTTTTATATGTTTTGTGACAATTTTTATTTGAGCATAACAGTTAACCAGAGTTCTGAAGTTGCGGTAATCATTCTAGCGCAAATCGTGATTTCGTTTATGCGATTGCATTTACTTTCAACTTGTAATACAAGTGGAATTTAAAGTGAAATTTTGATGCTAAAGTATCCGGTTTTAAAAATTCGATTAAAAAAGGGGCACTTTAATTCATCAAAATTTACATTTCAGGAGTGTTGTGAAAAAAACTTACCTTTTAAACTTGACAGCCACTCCAGCTTCCCCCGGTCTTCGTAAGCCATTTCTGACGTCAGAAATGATGGATCGGTCATTCTTCAATCACGATTCCCCCCCCCCCCCCCGGGGAATCAGTGTCTGATTCAACGCTGTGATTGGAGGAAGCCAGATTCCTCATTTTAGACCCAGGAAGAGGCTTTGCGATGGGTGGAAAAAACTGGATCGGCTTTCAAGATTAAAAGGTAAGTATTTTTTCACAACACTCCAGAAATGTAAATTTTGATGAATTAAAGTGCCCCTGTTCTAATTGAATTTTTAAAAACCGGGCACTTTAGCATCAAAATTTACATTCACTTTAACTTGTGTGCAAACCTGATAGCGTGAAACTCATAATCTAGCCCATAGATGAGAGAATAACAAATATGTAATTCCTTCTGTATGGTTCAATATTCCAAATTATTAACAACACTGGATTATCCATGAAATGGTTAATAATAGCTATTAGAGCTCTAAAATATACTATACTCAGAATTGCTACACAACTAGTCTAACAATTTCAATAGATGAGTGTTTTATTGGTTGTAAAAAAATATATATTGTTATCTCTTTAATCTTTTTATTGTATTTGTATTATTGGTAATTTCCAAAAGTAAAATATCTCTTTTATTACAGTGTAATATTTTTAATGCTTTCAACCGTTTGTGTATCAGATTTGGTTTTAATTATGGTATACAGTTGATTGTGTGTTTTATATAGGCTATATTAGATTTTTTACTGTACTGTGGCTTTTTTTTTGAAGGGGGTTGGTTAAAAACCATATAAGACTGGTAAAATTTACATATCCAAAAAAAAAAAGAGAAGCGCTCAACCTTAGAACGAACAATAACATAATAGCTTGTTCTATGGCTAGTTACCACCCTAGGAGCAGCCTCTTTTTGCTTAACATGTACCTTTCACAGTGAGGAACTTTTCTGTAGTATTTCAGTCTGATCCTGACTAAACAGTGCAGTCTAGTCCTAAAATACCAGGCAATCCAAATCTGAATGAGAGAAACGGCAAAACCCCAGACGTACATTTCAGTATAATTTCCTCAAATCACAACGGCATTACTTGTCATGCCTGAAGATGAACCGGGGTCTTCAGCTTGCTGCATTGTTTCCTTGCTGTTGTGCCACGTTTAAACTCAGCCCTTTCCTGCTTTCTTTGCCCGGTTATTGAGCTAGTCTCTCGGCACACTTCCATAGGCTCCAACGGGATGCCGTCATATATGGCACAAAACCAAAGCGCAGTGAAAGGGGTAAGTCACGCAGCGATGTGGCAAATTAGGAATATATATCTATATGAATATATACATATATATTAATGTGTTTATATACACATATTAACAAATAAATATATATGTATATAAGCATATACATATATATTTACAAGGAACACACAGTTCCCAAAGATCACACTGTAAAGGCACTTTTCATTGCTTTTTTTTTTTTCTAACACCCCACAGCCGCCAACTTAAAAGCCCCAAAAACTGCCTAGTGCAGTCTTTATTAAAAAAAAAAAATGATGCTACAATTTTTTATTTTTTAAAAGGCGTTACACATTTTTTGGGGGTTCTTTGGGGCCTCCAATAACAAGAACCTTATAAGGCCTTTTACCTACAACATGAACAACTGTTACACCTCTCTCACAGGGCCCAATAGTCTAAAGCTCTCGGATCTTGTGAGATGATCTATGAAGCCTCGTCAGTACAGTGATGTCCCTCAAAGAATTTTAGAAAGGTAATTTTACGTTCAGAGCTGTTTATCTAGCTATGCAGTGTGCTGAATATGAAGAGGCACATGCATTACAATATTATGCTAAAAAGAAGCCTTCAGAGATTTTTTATTATTTCATTCCATGCGGGTAAACCTCATTCCAAAAGGTTCACTTGGGGTGGATGCCAGAGAATCAGCGAGGCGCCTTCCTTGATCCCCCCAGGCAGAGGCAAAAGAAATAATGTAGATGGGGGAATTACATTACATTGGGCTTTACCCAAAGCCAATCAGATTTACCTGTGTAATCCTTGGATTACCCAGATTCATTTTCTTCTATATGAAGAACATTGCAATGTAAAATATTCATAACTGCCTTCGGGGTTATCTCTGTAGGTCTAATGCGGTGTTGGGTTAGCTCAAGAGTGATAAGTGTTAGGTTGGTTTTTTTAAACGCATTCTATTGAAGTCTATTGGGAGAAGTTAACAAGAATACAATATCCAAAGTCCAGTTTTTAGCACGCATCAGGTTTTGCTCATGCACAAACAATTTACTTTCACCTTGTAATACACATGCTTACCTGCCTGCATTAAAATATTTATTTTAGAGGTGTTTGTACTAGAGCAAAAAAAATATTTAGGGCGCCACTTGTAGTATAGCTCATAATTGGTAGTCTGAGTTCATTGTATTTTTTTCTGTATTTTACTGGCAGAAAACTTTTAATAAAATGTTGATTTTTTTTATTTTCTTGCTTTTACTGGGTACTGAGTGTGTATATGTGTATATACAGTATATATATATGTGTGTGTGTGTATATAAATGTGTATAAATGTATATATATATATATATGTGTGTGTGTATATATATATATATATATATCAATATGTGTATATATGTGTATGACTAAGCATGACTAAGGATCAGATGGATCCGAAAACGTTGCTGCTTTTTGTCTTCTATGTCACTGTAAAATAAAGGAAACACTTTTATGAACTGTGGGTGCTGATGTCTTCCTTTTGGATTTCTTTATATATATATATATATATATATATATATATATATATATATATATATATATATATATATATATATATATATATATATATATATATATATATATATATATATTGTAGAAGATTTGTTAATCCCATGGCATTTTAACTGTATTTCAAAACATCTCTGTAGATTGCACTGCTCCACTACTCTAGTTTCTTGTGTTAATATAAAAGGGATTTTGTTTTTACAAAGTTTTGCCTGGGTGATACACTGTATTTTTCTTCTGCTTTTGAAGAGTTGCCACAAAGAAAACTTGAGCTTTTTAAATGAATAGAGATATGAAGCGAGGTTTTTCATTTCATAGAATCTTTTGTGTAAATGATCAAGAAAAATAGATTGCTTTTGTGTTAAAGTGCAACTGTAAAATGAACAGGGAGGTGGATATGTTTAAGTTTATGACTGAAAAATATCAGATACAAAATAGAGCATTTTGGAGTTGATCACACTTTTATTTATTGTTTTTCTACAAAAAAAACACTATTGTAGTATATGGGGATATTTGTAAATAAATAATTTGATAAAGGGATATGAAACAGTGTGTTTCATTGTTTAAAAAAAAAAAAAAAAACTAAGCAGTGGCTTATGTTTTATAGAAACCATTGCAATATGTATTATTCCTCATTTTAAATGGATTTTACTTTATATTTGTTTGTTAAACTTAATTTGTGCAGTGTCCATTACTTCCTGCCACACCCTACACGGATGATGAGTCTCTAAAGGAAGGCGTATCTAGTTTTATATCTTGAGTAAGGTCTAGGACTAAGGCGGCTTTCAGACGAAACACGTAAGACCTAGGGGCCTATTTATCAAGCTGTCAACTTACTTGCATTCACCGGCACCAATACGCTCACCTAAGATCGCCTAACATTGCTCTCCCTGTTTAACAAAAAAGCTGTAAAAAAGCCGCGCACCAAGTACGGGGCGATGAGCAGTGGACTGTTGTTAACTAACAGTCATCAATCTCACTGTTCTTCAGCTTTTTCCCAGCTTTATTTGTATACTGTCACTAAACACCTCCACTATACTAAACTGTTTAACCCCTATCCCGCCGGTCCCGGACCCCGCCGCAACTAAATAAACTTATTAACCCCTAAACTGTTGCTCCCGGAGCCCACCGCCACTCTAATAAACTTATTAACCCCTATTCCTCTGTTTCCGGAGCCCACCATCACCTACATTATACTTAATAACCCCTAATCTGCCACCCCCTACACTGCCGCCACCTACATAAAGTTATTAACCCCTATCCTGCCGCTCCCGGAGCCCACCGCAACTGAATAAATGTATTAACCCCTAAACCGCCAGCCCTCCACATCGCCATAAACTAAATTAACCTATTAATCCCTGAACCTAACATTCCATTAACTTTATATTAAATATTAACTCATTCCTATCTTATAATAAATTTAAACTTACCTTTAAAATTACATTAAACTATATTAAACTATTAATTAACCTACCCTAACTATTATAATAAAATTACATTAAACTATATTAAATTATTAATTAACCTACCCTAACTGTTATAATAAAATTACATTAAACTATATTAAATTAATAATTAACCTAACCTAACTTGTATACTAAAACTACATTAAACTACAAATTAAATTAACTATATTATATATTTAAACACCTAACCCTACTCAAATAATTTAATTCTACACTAAAAAATTACAAAGTTACAAAAAATAAAAAAGAAATTATCAAAGCTTTAAACTAATTACACCTAATCTAAGGGCCCTATGAAAATAAAAAAGCCCGCCCCAAATAAAAAAAAACCCTAACCTATAATAAACTACAAATAGCCCTTAAAAGGGCCTTTTGCGGGGCATTGCCCCAAAGAAATCAGCTCTTTTACCTGTAACAAAAATACAAACAACCCCCCCAATAGTAAAACCCACCACCCACACAACCAACCCCCCAAATAAAAAGCTATCTAAAAAACCTAAGCTCCCCATTGCCCTGAAAAGGGCATTTGGATGGGCATTGCCCTTAAAAGGGCATTTAGCTCTTTTGCAGCCCAAACTCTAATCTAAAAATAAAACCCACCCAATAAACCCTTAAAAAAATCCTAACACTAACCCCAGAAGATTTACTTACAGTTTTGAAGATCCGACATCCATCCTCCAAGAAGCCGGGAGAAGTCCTCATCAAAGCCAACAGAAGTCTTCATCCAAGCGGCCGAAGTCTTCATCCAAGCCCACAGAAGTCTTCATCCAGATGGCATCTTCTATCTTCATCCATCCGGCGCGGAGCGGCTGCATCTTCAAAACATCTGACGCGGAGCATCCTCTTCCTTCTGATGACTAACGACGAATGAAGGTTCCTTTAAATAACATTATCCAAGATGGCGTCCCTTAGATTCCGATTGGAATTAAGGTTGAAAAAATCCTATTGGTTGTTGCAATCAGCCAATAGGATTGAGCTCACATTCTATTGGGTGATTGGAATAGCCAATAGAATGTGAGCTCAATCCTATTGGCTGATTGCAACAGCCAATAGGATTTTTTCAACCTTAATTCCGATTGGCTGATAGAATTCTATCAGCCAATCTGAATCTAAGGGACGCCATCTTGGATGACGTCATTTAAAGGAACCTTCATTCGTCGGTAGTCGTCGGAAGGAAGAGGATGCTCCGCGTCGGATGTCTTAAAGATGGAGCCGCTCCACGCTGGATGGATGAAGAAAGAAGATGCCGTCTGGATGAAGACTTCTGCGGGCATGGATGAAGACTTCGGCCGCTTGGATGAAGACTTCTGCCGGCTTCGATGAGGACTTCTCCCAGCTTCTTGGAGGATGGATGTCGGATCTTCAAAACTGTAAGTAAATCTTCTGGGGTTAGTGTTAGGATTTTTTAAGGGTTTATTGGGTGGGTTTTATTTTTAGATTAGAGTTTTTGCTGCAAAAGAGCTAAATGCCCTTTTAAGGGCAATGCCCATCAAAATGCCCTTTTCAGGGCAATGGGGAGCTTAGGTTTTTTTAGATAGCTTTTTATTTGGGGGGTTGGTTGTGTGAGTGGTGGGTTTTACTATTGGGGTGGTTGTTTGTATTTTTTTTTACAGGTAAAAGAGCTGATTTCTTTGGGGCAATGCCCCGCAAAAGGCCCTTTTAAGGGCTATTTGTAGTATATTGTAGGTTAGGGTTTTTTTTATGTTGGGGGGGCTTTTTTATTTTCATAGGGTCCTTAGATTAGGTGTAATTAGTTTAAAGCTTTGATAATTTATTTTTTATTTTTTGTAACTAAGTGTTTATTTTTTTGTGTAACTTAGTGTATATTATTTTTTGTAATTTAGTTTTTTTGTAACTTTGAAATTTTTTAGTGTAGAATTAAATTATTTGAGTAGGGTTAGGTGTTTAAATATAGAATACAGTTAATTTAATTTGTAGTTTAATGTAGTTTTAGTATAATAGTTAGGTTAGATTAATTATTAATTTAATATAGTTTAATGTAATTTTAGTATAACAGTTAGGGTAGGTTAATTATTAATTTAATATAGTTTAATGTAATTTTAGTATAATAGGGTAGATTAATTATTAGTTTAATATAGTTTAATGTAATTTTAGTATAATAGTTAGGGTAGGTTAATTAGTAGTTTAATATAGTTTAATTTAATTTTAAAGGTAAGTTTAAATTTATTATAAGATAGGGATGAGTTAATATTTAATATAAAGTTAACGGGTTGTTAGGTTTAGGGATTAATAGGTTAATTTAGTTTATGGCGATGTGGGGGGCTGGCGGTTTAGGGGTTAATACATTTATTCAGTTGTGGTGGGCTCTGGGAGCGGCAGGATAGAGGTTAATAACTTTATGTAGGTGGCGGCGGTATAGGGGGTGGCAGATTAGGGGTTAATAAGTGTAATGTAGGTTGCGGCGGGGTCTGGGAGCGGGGGGATAGGGGTTAATAACTTTTATTTAGGTGACGCGGTGTCGGGCGGCAGATTAGGGGTGTTTCGACTCAGGGTACATGTTAGGGTGTTAGGTGTAAACTTAAATTTTATTCTCCCACATGAATCAATGGGATATCGGGCAGCAGCGAACATAAGCTTTTGCTGCTTTCAGACTCCCATTGATTCCTATGGCATCCGCTGCCTCCAGGGCGGCGGATTGAAAACCAGGTACGCTGGGCCGGAATAGTGGCGAGCGTACCTGGTAGATTTTTGTTAACTTGCAAAAGTAGTCAGATAGTGCCGAATTTGCATTCGGAACATCTGTAATGACGTAAGCATCGATCTGTGTTGGACTAAGACCGGCGGATTGTATGTTACGTCACAAAATTCTACTTTTGCCAGTCTGTAGCCTTTGATAAATGAGGCGAATCAAGCTCTCCACAATTACGCTGTGGAATTCCAGCGTATTTGCGGTTGACGGCTTGATAAATAGAGGCCCTAGTCTTCCCATTTATTGGCATTTTTATGTTTTTCTCCTGCCACTTTATTCAATAAATGTGTACAGCCGTTTTTTCATCCGTGCCTGCACTTCGTGTTTGTCTTGATATCTAGAGTAACACAAGCTGGTTTACAATTAAGTGAATATCAGATAATCATAGAGTCAGATTTGCCCATGCTCAGAAGAGG
Source organism: Bombina bombina (assembly GCF_027579735.1). Classification (NCBI taxonomy): domain Eukaryota; kingdom Metazoa; phylum Chordata; class Amphibia; order Anura; family Bombinatoridae; genus Bombina; species Bombina bombina. The sequence goes on along the minus strand of NC_069503.1, from coordinate 517,260,960 downwards.
AAGATTGTAACCTAAGTTGCCAACATGTCAGCTCACATATCACCGTGACAGCAGTGGTTACAGTGAGAATTTCTAAGTGCTCATTTTAAATAGAAAACAAGTAGGGGTTGTTTTTACAATTTTGTATACAAGCTGCTTCTTATTAAGAGATATTAAACGAATACAATAAACAGCCATTTCCCTCATAATCATCCCAAATGCAAGGTCCTGATTAGCAGATCATAAAAACAAAATAAATGTTAAATGAGAAAGTAATTTTATCAAACACAGCAGCACAATAGCCCTTCTGTATAGAAGACCTTGTTTTAAGCAGATTCTTGTCCAGAGGAAAAGAAAACAATATGTCTCAATTTCTTAAAATACTAACAAACAAAATAGCTAAACAAAACATAACAATTTCAAAGTGTAACTCTTTTCAAGTGTTTCTGAGAATTTTGGGCAAACAGAGTCAAAACCTAAGCTCCCAGCAAAAAGATGCAAAATCTTAATTTGACTCACTGTTCTACTATGCATCCATTACTAGATTCCAGGGCATTATGTACTGAATATGGTATCTATTTCTACTGCATCATGACACCATATAGAGAGCTGTCAAGCAATAGGTTTCTTTAATAAAAGGGATCTCAAAAAAGGTAGCAATGTGTGTCTCAGTACGCTACTCAAATGAGTGAAATGTGTACTCTCAGCATTGAAAATTTGACAGCTACTAGGAACATTTATCTACACACTATCATATTGTGACTAGTGAATAGGGAGCTAACCCTTATAATGAAAGCCAGCAATGTACCATAGCATAAAATTAAAAGCTGACAGGGCTATAACTTTAAGAGAGAAAAAAAAACTTAATTATTTCCTATTAAAATGCAAAATAGAACTGTATAATCAAAATCAGCGTCATAAAAGTTAATAACTGGGAACATACAACATTACTAATATATGTTCAGAGAAGCATTTGAGATTCCTGAATCTATATATTCATTAAAGAAAACCTTGTTTTACTAAGTGATTGATATTATGGAGGAAGATAAAAAAAAAAACTCCTTCAATATGAATGTTAAACCAAGTGTTCAGCCGATGCCTAATGGCAACCATTTTTTTTGTGGTTTTGCAGCCATGAATATATTCTGTGTCTCAAATACATGACAATTAGGAAAATAAAAAGGTACTCATAATGTAAAAAATCAATATGGGGTGTTGGTCCTTTTTCCTCGTGTCTACACAAAAGTTCCAACATGCAAAAGTATCTTCCCCAAGAAAACAAAGGAGAAATGTCCACTGGTATAGTCCCAATACAGGGGAGCAAATGTCCTAGTCCATAATCTTGAATGGCGTAATATCTCTTGCTTGCAGTGTACTCCAACATGTACGTGATACAGGCATTGACCCAGAGGAAGGAGTCACCAGTCCTGGTACAGCAATTTCCCTTTGGCTCGACTTCCTTCTCATACAAGCATCCAACAGATGATGAGACTTCATAGTTCCAGATGGAGAAACCCTGCAGCCACCATTGTAAGTAGTTACAGTAGAAGCACTGAGTGGGGCCGGTTGCAGTACAAAAAAAGTACTAAGCTCCTTAAGACCATTGTCTGTATATTGTGCCATATTGGATTACAATAGAGGAGATTTCATGCCTCTGGTGGGGGAGAGTAGATATTCCCTCTTCAGCTATGTCCAATTAAGGTAAACAAACTCAACTGGTCTGGGTAGCTACTCTATCAAGGAAGTAAGCTTGGGCTTGTTTATAGCAACTTAATAAACACAATAGCAGAGAGTTTTATTACGTAGCTCTCACTCCCTGCTGCAAACAAGTTGCCCAACTCCCCATTGGAAATCCTCCAATCTGTTTCTTTTTATGCTTACTTTGAATAAACATATTTGATTTTACTAATGGAACACTGTTTAATACCTTAAAGGGACAGTCTACTTGATTTTTTATTGTTTAAAAAGATAGATATTGCCTTTTTTGTCCATTTCCCATCGTTGTATTCTCAACATTGTTATTTTAATATTTTTAGGGCCTGTTTCTATGATTCTGCAGACCACCACTAATCTCAGTGCTTTTTATTAGCTTTTTAAATCTTTCTCAAAAGCCAGACAGTGTTAGTTCATGTGTGCCATATAGATAACATTGTCCTCCATCCAATGGAGATTGATAATGGTTATAGAGGAACCATCACTGATTGGCTAAAATGCAAGATTGTAAAACGTACTAAGATACAGGTTATCATGGAGGTAAAGTATATTATTATTTAACATTGTTGGTTATGCAAAACTGGGGAATGGGTACTAAAGGGATAGTCTATCTTTTTAAATAATAATGTCAGGATAAGATCCATTAAAGGGACAGTCAACACCAGATTTTTTGTTGCTTTAAAAGATAGATAATCCCTTAATTACCCATTCCCCAGTTTTGCAAAACCAACACAGTTATAATAATACGTGTTTTACCTCTGTAATTACCTTGTATCTAAGTCTCTGCAGACTGCCTCCTTATTTCAATTATTTTAACAGACTTGCATTTTAGCCAATCAGTGCTCACTCCTTGGTAAATTTACGTGCATGAGCTCAATGTTATCTATATGAAACACATGAACTAACTCCCTCTAGTGGTCAAAATGAATTCAGCTTAGAGGCAGCCTTCAAGGGCATATGAACCTCCTAGGTTTAGCTTTCAACTAAGAATACCAAGAGAACAAAGCAAAATTGGTGATAAAAGTAAATAGGAAAGTTGTTTAAAATTACATGCCCTATTTGAATCATGAAAGTTTTTTTTGGACTTGATTGTGCCTTTAAGCTCTGTTCATGCTAAAATGCAAACTGCACGGCAGGGACACCGCTGGTGATTTCCAACACTGTGTCCTACCTGAGATTGAACCAGGGACTCCAGGTTTAGAGTTTGGCTTGTTATGTTTGAGCAACTATAGGATGTTTATTTGTGGTGGTTTGTGGAAGAATATTATCATTAGTATGTGTATCACAGCTCCACCCCCTCTAGATGTTAGCTCTCTGACTAAATATTGAGCAGTCTATACCTTTTCTTCTTGCTCTGGCGTTGGAGTCTTTCCTGTTTGTTGCTGGTTTTCCTGCTGGTGACATTGTTTGGATTCTTGCTGCTTGCCTTTGAACCTTGGATTATCCTGACCTTGTCTCTGCATTTTGGTTAGTTAGTACTTTTGCTTGGACTTTCCCAGCTTCAGTACCTTTTTGCCTGCTGTGCCTATTGGTTGTTCAATTTCCAGCACTGCCTCTGTTTGCCACTGCTTGTAGCCTGTTTTCAATACCCTTGTATCCCTTTATTTGGCCCAGAAGTGGGCACTCTCCTTTGTTTGGCACTCTCCTTTGCTTGGCCAAGAGGCAGGCACTCCCCTTTGTTTGGCCCAGTAATGGGCATTCACTTTGTTTGGCCCATAAGTAGGCACTCTCCTTTACTTGGCGCAGAAGTGGGCACTCCCCTTTGCTGAAATTCTATTGGCTGATTTGAACAGCAAATAGGATTTCAGTAGCTCTCATCCTATTGGCTGTTTTGAACAGCCAATAGGATTTCAGAAGCTCTCATCCAATTGGCTGATTTGAATTTGAAGAATCAAATCAGCCAATAGGAATACAAGGTACACCATTTTGAAACGGCTACCTTACATTCAACTTCAGTGTACGGCGGTGACCGTATGAAGAGGACGCTATGCACAGGATGTCTTCACCATCAAGGATAGCTCTGCTCCCCCGGGATGAAGATAGAAGACGTCCCCGAGATGGATGAAGGTGTCGCCGTCTGGATGAAGACTTCTTGCTGTGTGGATGAAAATGGATGTCTGGACTTCAGGAACCGTGAGTATATTTTATGTGGTTAGTGTTGGGGGGGGTTATTTTTTTGGGTGGTTTTTTTATTTAGATTAGGGCTTTGGGCTTTTGTAAAAGAGCTGAATGCCCTTTTAAGGACAGTGAAAAAGAGCTGAATGCCCTTAAAAGGGCAATGCCCGTACCAATGCTCCTTTAGGGGCAATGGGTAGCTTAGTTTTTTAGTAGAGTTAGGTTTTTTATTTTGGGTGGTTGGTTGGGTGGTGGGTTTTACTGTTGGGGGGACTTTGTAATTTGTTTACAGGTAAAAGAGCTGTTTAACTTAGGGCAATGCCCTACAAAACGCCCTTTTAAGGGCTATTGGTAGTTTATTGTAGCTTAGGGGGTGTTTTTTATTTTGGTGGGCCTTTTTTATTTTTATAGGGCTATTAAATTAGGGGTAATTGTTTTTATTTTTTATATTTTCAGTTATTATTTTTTGCAAGCTTGGTGTTTTTTATTTTTCGTAATTTAGTGTATTAATTTTTGTAATTTTAGATTTTTTATTTTTTTTCATAGTGTTAGGTTTTTTAAATTTGCAATTTAGGTTTTTAATTGGTAGTATTTTTTTATTTTATTAGAATAGTAATGTTAGGTTAATTTATAGTTTAATGTTAGGTTTATTTTTATTTCACAGGTAAATTTTTTATTATTTTAAGATAGTTATATTGTAATTTAATTTTAAGTTAGGGGGGTGTTAGGTTTAGGGGTTAATAATTTAATTTAGTGGTTTGCAATGTTGGGGGCTGGCGGTTTAGGGTTTAATAGGTTTATTTAGTAGCTGTGATGTGGGGGGCCAGAGGTTTGGGGGTTAATAGGTTTATTTAGTGGCGGCGATCTGGGAGGCCGGAGGTTTAGGGGTTAATAACTTTATTATAATGTCGGTGATGTGGGTGGGCGGCAGATTAGGGGTTAATAGGTTTATTTAATAGTCGCGATGTGGGTGGGTGGCATATTAGGGGTTAATAGATAGTTTATGGGTGTTAGTGTACTTCGTAACACTTTAGTTATGAGTTTTGTGAAACATTTTTGTTTCGCAAAATCTATAACTACTGCTCTCAGATGGCAGTAGGGATTGTGCCGGTATAGGCTGTAACTCAAGCTTTTTAGCCAGAAAACACAACCTGCAATACCAGCGCTATGAAAATCCCACACAAAAACATCATTTATTTGAGTGTTGACGTTGCGTTACAGGCTAAAATGCTTGCAGTATAGCTATACTGACACGACTCGTAATATGCATTCCTGGCTGGATTCCGCTGGAATGGCCATTTTTTCAGCGTTAAAAGCCATACCGCAACACTTGTAATCTAGCCAAATTAGTCTTATATATAAAACTCCCTTTTTATTTGACAAAGTAAGTTTTCAGATATTCTCACCACAGGTTACTGTCTCATATATATATAAGTTGTTTTCCAAAAGTACATTCTAATTAACATTTGTTTATATAATGTTCTGAACCTTTATTTCCATGGAGCCCCTCTGCACTACTTATAACATGAGATTTGAGTATTATTTTATATGCTGACATTAGAGAGCAGATTTATGGAGATACCTGAATGGGTGAGTTGATTTGAGAGACATACAGCAAGATTACAAGTTTTGCGGTATGCTGCGGTACGGCTATACAGTTGAAAAATTGGCCATTGCAGTTCTCCCGTATTACAAGTCACGGCGATATAGCTATAGCGCAAGTGTTTTAGCCTGTAACACAATGATCCATTTCGCACTCAAAAAATTACGTTTGAGTGCGGGATTTCTATACCGCAGTATTACAGGTTGTGCGGGTAGGCTAAAATGCTTGCGTTATAGTCTATACCGCCGCGATCCATTCCGCGATCTGAGACCAGTAGTTATGGATTTTGCAAAAATGTATCACAAAACTCATAACTAAATGTTACAAAGTACACTAACACCCATAAACTACACTATTAACCCCTAAACCGCCACCCTCTCGCCTTGCAAATACTTTATTAAACGTATTAACCCCTAATCCGTGGTGCACCCACCTCGCCAACACTATATAAAGCTATTAACCCCTAAACCACCAGCCCCCCACATCGCAACTACTAAACTTAACCTATCAACCCTAAACTGCCGGCCCCCCCACATCGCAACTACTAATCTAAACCTATTACCCCTAAACCGCCAGCCCCCCACATCGCAACACTTTTAATTAACCTAATTACCCCTAAACCTAACACCCCCCTAATTTTAAATTAAATTTACAATATAACTATCTTTAAATAAATAAAAACTTATCTATGGAATAAAAAAAGCTAAGTTTAAACTATAAAGTAACCTAACATCACTATTTTAAAACAATAAAATTAACGAAAAATAAAAATAAAAAATTGCAAATTAAAAAAATCCTAACACTACGAAAAAATTTAAAAAAATTACATTACAAAAAAATAAAAATTATGAAAAACAAAAGCCTCTAAGATTTAAAAAAATAATAAAGAAAATTATCCAAAATAATAACAATTAAACCTAATCTAATACCCCTATAAAAACAAAAAAGACCCCCAAATAAAAACACCCCCTAACCTAACAATAAACTACCAATAGCCATTAAAAGTTGCCCTGAAGCAATCAGCTCTTTTACCTTAAAAAAATCACAAAGTCCCCCCTAAAAGTAAAAAACCCCACCCAACAAACCCCCCAAAATAAAAAACCTAAGTCTGAAAAAAACCTAAGCTACCCATTATCTCTAAATGGACATTTGTATGGGCATTGCCGTTAAAAGGGCTTTCAGCTCTTTTGTGCCCAAAGCCCTAGTCTAAAAAAAAACACCCCAAAAAATGTAAAAAAACGTAACACTAACCCCAGGAAATCTACTCACAGTTCCTGAAGACTAGACATCCATCTTCATCCAGGTGGTGAGAAGTCTTCATCCAGGCTGTGATATCTTCATCCATCATGGGGGCATCTTCTATTTTCATCCCAGTAGCGTGGAGCTGTGGGGGCGCGGAGCATCGTCACCAGCATGGAGGATCCTCTTCATATGATCACCGCCGTACACTGAAGCTTGAATGCAAGGTACCCATTTAAAAATGGGGTACCTTACATTCCTATTGGCTGACGTTTTCAAATTAGCAAATAGGATGAGAGCTAATGAAATCCTATTGGCTGTTCAAATCAGGGGTTAATCATTTTATTTAGTGTCGGCGATGTCAGGGAGCGACGGATTAGGGGTGTTTAGACTAGCGGTTTATGTTAGGGTGTTAGGTTTTAACATAACTTTCTTTTCCCCATAGACATCAATGGGGTTGCATTACGGCGATCGCCATTCCGCAACCTCAGGTGTTCTGACACTTTCTCCCCATTGATGTCTATAGGGGAAAGTGTGCACAAGCACATAAAGTCAGACCTTGGCTTTTGTTTGGTATAGAGCTTAATACACCATACTGCACAACAAGGCAAGGTTTTTCAGTAACTTGTAATGGCAGCACTATGGAAAGTGCGATAATGCTATTTTATTTGTGTTATTTACGCACCCGGTATAGCACAAAACTTGTAATCTTGCCCATAGTCGGGTAGCATCCATCCATCCTACTTTTACATGTGCTTTCAGTTTTCAATGTTAGTTATAAACCTGTTATACTATTTTCATAGAGATATCAACTTTGCTTTATCTGGGATAATACTATAATAATTGGCTGAATACTCTATAATTTACCACATATGGCTGGGGTCTCAACCTGGGTACTTTAAGAACCCAGAAGTGATCTCTACTATTTTTATCATAACAGCCTTGGCAAATGTTAGTTATAAAACTATTATACTGTTTTCATAGAGATATTAACAGTACTTTATTTGAGATCGTACTAGAATAATTGGCTGAATATATACTCTGTAATTTGCTACATATAACTTAAGTCTCAACCTGAGTACTTTGAAGACCCAGGAGTAACTTCTGCTATTTATTTTTACCATATCAGCCGTGGCATGTATATAAATATTATCAGTCTTATATTGTTCATTCTCCACTAACCTACTTACTATTTTATCATCGTCCAAGAGTGGCCGTATATCATTGATATTCCTCTATGAGTGATTTTTTCCCCCTGGGTACAAGAGTAAATACAAAAATACAGATTCCTTATACTTACAGCCTTATGCAAGATATATATATATATATATATATATATATTATATCATATATAATAAAAGGCCAGGTATGTTTGTCAGATGCAGTCATGTGCAGTAGAGACTGCGCAAGGACAAACATATCTGGCCTTTAGGATCAACTTCAGATCGGCCGTTGCGGTGGGCGTGGTCGGATGGAGTGGCCCTGGCGAGGGGGCGTGGCCGGCGGCAGTGCCGTGATGGGGGCGTGGCCGGAAGCGGTCGGACCGGGAGTGGGCGTGACCGACCGGGAGTGGGCATGGCCTGAGAGCGACAAAGAGTGGGGAGAGATAGAGGGGCAAAAGAGAGGGGGAAGAGGGGGCAAAAGAAAGGGGGCAAAAGAGATGGGGAAGAGGGGGCAAAAGAGAGGAGAAGAGGGGGAAAAAGAGAGGGGGGGAGGGGGCAAAAGAGAGGGGGGAGGGGGGAAAATAGAGGGGGAGAGAGAAAGAGAGCAAAAGAGAGGGGAGAGAGAGTTAAAGAGAGGGGAGAGAGAGTTAAAGAGAGGGGAGAGAGAGAGTTAAAGAGAGGGGGGAGAGCAAAAGAGAGGGGGAGAGAGAGCGAAAGAGAGGGGGAGAGAGAAAGAGAGGGGGGAGAGAGAGTTAAAGAGAGGGGGTGAAAGCAAAAGAGAGGGGAGAGAGCAAAAGAGAGGGGGGAGAGAGCAAAAGAGAGGGGCAGAGAGAGCAAAAGAGAAGGGGAGAGAGAGCAAAAGAGAGGGGGGAGAGAGAGTAAAGGAGAGGGGCAAGAGAGAGCAAAGGAGAGAGGGGAGAGCAAAAGAGAGGGGGGAGAGAGAGCAAAGGAGAGGGGTGGGAGAGAGCAAATGAGAGGGAGAGAGAGCAAAGGAGAGGGGAGAGCAAAAGAGATGGGGGAGAGAGAGCAAAGGAGAGGGGGAGAGAGAGCAAAGGAGAGGGAGGAGAGAGCAAAGGAGAGGGGGAGAGAGAGCAAAGGAGAAGGGGGAGAGAGCAAAGGAGAGGGGGGAGAGTGAGCAAAGGAGGGAGGGGAGAGAGAGCAAAGGAGAGGGAGGGGAGAGAGAGCAAAGGAGAGGGAGGGGAGAGCAAAAGAGAGGAGAGAGAGCAAAAGAGAGGGGGAGAGAGGGCAGAAGAGAGGGGAGAGAGAGCAAAAGAGGGGGGAGAGAGAGCAAAATATGTGGGAGGGAGATGAAGCAAAAGAGGGGGGAGAGAGAGCAAAAGAGAGGGGGAGAGAGCAAACGAGAGGGGGAGAGCAAAAGAGAGGGGGGAGAGAGAGAGAGAGCAAAAGAGAGGGGGGGAGCAAAGGAGAGGGGGGAGAGAGAGCAATGGAGAGGGGGAGAGAGAGAAAAGGAGAGGGGGGGAGGGAGAGCAAAAGAGAGGGGGGAGGGGGCAAAAGAGAGGGGGGAGGGGGAAAAATAGAGGGGGAGAGAGAAAGAGAGCAAAAAAAAGAGGGGAGAGAGAGTTAAAGAGAGGGGAGAGAGAGAGTTAAAGAGAGGGGGGAGAGAGCAAAAGAGAGGGGAGAGAGAGCGAAAGAGAGGGGGAGAGAGAAAGAGAGGGGGGAGAGAGAGTTAAAGAGAGGGGGGAGAGAGCAAAAGACAGGGGAGAGAGCAAAAGAGAGGGGGGAGAGAGCAAAAGAGAGCGGGAGAGAGAGAGCAAAAGAGAAGGGGAGAGAGAGCAAAAGAAAGGGGGGAGAGAGAGCAAAGGAGAGGGGCGAGATAGAGCAAAGGAGAGAGGGGAGAGCAAAAGAGAGGGGGGGAGAGAGAGCAAAGGAGAGGGGCAAGAGAGAGCAAAGGAGAGAGGGGAGAGCAAAAGAGAGGGGGGAGAGAGAGCAAAGGAGAGGGGTGAGAGAGAGCAAATGAGAGGGGGAGAGAGAGCAAAGGAGAGGGGAGAGCAAAAGAGATGGGGGAGAGAGAGCAAAGGAGAGGGGGGGAGAGAGCAAAGGAGAGGGAGGAGATAGCAAAGGAGAGGGGGAGAGAGAGCAAAGGAGAGGGGGGAGAGAGAGCAAAGGAGAAGGGGGAGAGTGAACAAAGGAGGGAGGGGAGAGAGAGCAAAGGAGAGGGAGGGGAGAGAGAGGGGGAGAGAGGGCAAAAGAGAGGGGAGAGAGAGCAAAAGAGGGGGGAGAGAGAGCAAAATATGTGGGAGGGAGATAAAGCAAAAGAGGGCGGAGAGAGAGCAAAAGAGAGGGGAAGAGAGCAAACGAGAGGAGGAGAGAGAGAGAGAGCAAAAGAGAGGGGGGAGCAAAGGAGAGGGGGGAGAGGGAGCAAAGGAGAGGGGGAGAGAGAGCAAAGGAGAGGGGGGAGGTAGAGCAAAAGAGAGGGGGGAGAGCAAAGGAGAGGGGGGAGAGCAAAGGAGAGGGGGGAGATAAAGCAAAAGAGGGGGGAGAGAGAGCAAAAGAGAGGGGGAGAGAGCAAACGAGAGGGGGAGAGCAAAAGCGAGGGGGGAGAGAGAGAGAGAGCAAAAGAGAGGGAGGAGCAAAGGAGAGGGGGGAGAGAGAGCAAAGGAGAGGGGGAGAGAGAGCAAAGGAGAGGGGGGAGGGAGAGCAAAAGAGAGAGAGAGAGCAAAGGAGAGGGGGGAGAGAGAGTAAAGGAGAGGGGGGAGAGAGAGCAAAGGAGAGAGGGGAGAACAAAAGAGAGGGGAGAGAGAGCAAAAGAGGTGGAGACAGAGCAAAAAAGAGAGGGGAGAGAGAGGAAAAGAGGGGGAGAGAGAGCAAAATAGGTGGGAGAGAGAAAGCAAAAGAGGGGGGAGAGAGAGCAAAAGAGAGGGGGAGATAGCAAAAGACAGGGGGAGAGAGCAAAAGAGAGGGGGAGAGAGCAAAAGAGAGGGGGGAGAGAGAGAGAGCAAAAGAAAGGGGGAGAGAGAAAGAGAGCAAAAAAGAGGGAGTGAGAGAGAAAAAGTGAGGGGGAGAGAGAGAAAAAGAGAGCACAAAAGAGAGGGGAGAGAGCGCAAAAGAGAGGGGGGAGAGAGAGCAAAAGAGAGGAGGAGAGAGAGCAAAAGAGAGGGGAAGAGAGAGAGCAAGGGGTGGGACCACTGTACTACAAAAAATGGCCCGTGTGCACGGGATTTAGGACTAGTATTTATATAATGAATGTTAGTTCATAGTAATATATATTAAGCAAAAATATATTATTATTATTATTATTATTATTATTATTATTAAGTAGCCCTCTTCTTAGATTTGATACCATTTATTTAGTCTACCAATCACGGCACTAGTGACTTTTGATGGGCAGCAGGCGCCATATTGGAAGAAGAGCAGGCAGTGGCCTCTAGTTATCAAGCCGTCAACCTCAAATACGCTGGAATTCCGCAGCGTATTTGTGGCGAGGCTGGTTCGCCTAAGTTATCAAGCCCTTTACACCAGCAAAAATAGAATTTTGTGACGTAAGCTTCGATCCGCCGGACTCAGTCCGACACAGATCGATTCTTACGTCACTCCAGATGTTCCGCACACAAGTTCGGCACAATCTGACTACTTTTGCTAGTTATCAAAAAACTAGCAGGTACGCTTTGCACTTTTCCGGCCCAGCGTACCTGGTTTTCAAACCGCCGCCCTGGAGGCGGAGGATCCCATAGGAATCAATGGGAGTCTGACCATAGCGAAAGCTCATGTTCGCTGCTGCCCGACATCCCATTGATTCCTATGGGAGATGTCTACACCTAACACCCTTTTTTGAATGAACAGGTATGGGGAGCTATTAAAATTATACTCTGAAAAAATAGGAAATATATATATGTGTAAGTACATTAATTTATAATAAATACTTCATTGTTTGGGGAGACCTTTAAATAGTGCAAATTTTTATATGTGCAAAGATGAAAATAATATAGTATGTATACGTGAATAAAATATATTTATAAATTACGGAGTAGTTGAAAAGGGTGTTATTAGAAAGTATTTGATGATATATATAACCTATTAATGTAGAAATGATCTAAACCGATTTTTATTTACAGTAAAAGAATGTATCTTAAAGAAAATAACATATGTTGAGATAAATTATACTTAATAACCAATGAGATAAAAATTACATAACTTTATTATGCAATTTTAAAATGAATAATTCATGAGAGGTCCAAAATACTACAATACATAAATAAATAGCGAAACTGATAAATTCTATATAAATGAATCACACTGCAGTGGATCTGAATAAAAAATGTGAAGGTTAAAAAATGTGTAAAAAAAATTAATACACAGACAGAAAAAAATAGTTGATAAAAAATAGTAGATAAAATTACAATAATGATATATAATATAAGTTGATAAGGTGCTAGCAGATAGGCCTTTTTAGATCAGTAACCAAAGTTCCAAATTTTTAACACAGTCTTTGGTGCAAGCTGAGTTTTAAATATTAATAGCAGTGCTTGGTTAAAGTAGTTTAAAACTAAGGTAAATGCCGTGTTTATGATTCAAACCGGTTTACTCACGGTTATGACAAGCAAGCAATCTGTTGTTTCTGTGTGTGTGAACAATCATGTAACCTGATTGGTTGTATATGTTCAGCCTTTATATTGCCAAGTTGTAGTGTATTCGTAAAAGTTGAAATCTTCTTCTGGTAATAATCTCAGTGCTAATAGTATTAGCTGGCAACAGATTTTTGAGATCTTGGCAATAAACAATGTATGGGCGTGCTTTTTTTTTAGGAACTTGAGTGGTAGAGGCTTTTATTTTCAGCAGTCCAGATGATCTGGATCAATATACGGTCTGCAAGCAGGATAGATTTCCACTTGTAAAAGGTTTCCACTTGTAATGTGGTTTGCAGAAAAAGCGGCTCTTTTGTGGTTCTATGTTGTCCAAACGATTTGGCAAAACATACTAGATCCTCCTATACTGCAAAGATTATACCTTCGTAAGGTTTTTGCAGAGGTGTCAGTTTGTAGAAAAGTTCCTGTGTATCGAAGAGAGCTACAATAGCTTGGCAGATACAATAGCAGATCTATACAGGATTACCGGCTCTTTTAGGGTTGTAGTTTTGTGCAGTCCAAACGATTTGGCAAAACAAGGAAAATCCTCCCAAGCTGCAAGGGTTTTACCTTCGTAAGCTTTTTTGCAGGAGTGCCGGTTATAAGAGAAGTTCTTGTATATAGAAGACAGCTGCATCCGGAGCTGAGCGGAGCCATCTTCAGATGAGCCTACGCCGAGCCATCTTCTTCCACCGACGACTGAACGACGAATGATGATTCCTTTAAGTGACGTCATCCAAGATGGCGTCCCTCGAATTCCGATTGGCTGATAGGATTCTATCAGCCAATTGGAATTAAGGTAGGAAAAATCTGATTGGCTGATCCAATCAGCCAATCAGATTGAGCTTGCATTCTATTGGCTGATCGGTGGGTTTTAATGTTGGGGGGGGTTGTATTTTTATTTTACAGGCAAAAGAGCTGAATTCTTTGGGGCATGCCCTTTTGAGGGCTGGTAAGGTAATTGAGCTGTTAACTTTTTAATGTAGAATAGGGTAGGGCATTTTTTTATTTTGGGGGGATTTGTTATTTTATTACGGGGCTTAGATTAGGTGTAAGTAGCTTAAAATTGTTGTAATATTTTTTAAATGTTTGTAACTTATTTTTTTATTTTTTGTAACTTAGCTTTTTTATTTTTTGTACTTTACTTAGTTTATTTAATTGTATTTAATTATAGTTATTTGTAGGTAATTTATTTAATTAATTTAATGATAGTTTAGTGTTAGGTGTAATTGTAACTTAGGTTAATTTTTATTTTATGGGTAATTTTCTCTTTATTTTAACTAGGTAGGTATTAAATAGTTAATAACTATTTAATAGCTATTGTACCTAGTTAAAATAAATTGAAAGTTGCCTGTAAAATAAAAATAAATCCTAAGATAGCTACAATATAATTATTATTTATATTGTAGCTATATTAGGGTTTATTTTAAAGGTAAGTATTTAGTTTTAAATAGGATTAATTTAGTTAATAAGAGTTATAATATTTAGATGTATTTAATTACTATTTAAGTTAGGGGAGTGTTAGGGTTAGGGTTAGACTTAGGTTTAGGGGTTAATAATTTTATTATAGTTGCGGCGGTGTAGGGGGGGGCAGGATAGGGGTTAATAAATTTATTATAGGTGGCGATGGTGTAGGGGGGGGCAGATTAGGGGTTAATACGTTTAATATAGGTGGCGGCGGGGTCCTGGAGCGGCGGTTTAGGGGTTAAACAATTTATTTAGTTGCAGCGGGGTCCGGGATCGGCAGGATAGGGGTTAATAAATTTATTATAGGTGGCGGTGGTATAGGGGGGGCAGGATAGGTGTTACTAGGTATAATGTAGGTGGCGGTGGGCTCCGGGAGCGGCGGTTTAGGGGTTAATACATTTATTATAGTTGCGGCGGTGTCCGGGAGCGGCAGTTAAGGGGTTACTAACTTTATTTAGTTGCGGAGGGCTCCAGGGGCGCCGGTATAGGGGGTAGAACAGTGTAGTTAGTGTGGGTGCTTAGTGACAGCTTGTCAATAAAGCTGTCAAAAAGCCGAAGAGCAGCGAGATCGGATGAGTGATAACTATCACAGTCCGCTGCTCATCGCCCCGTACTTGGTGCACGGCTTTTTGACAGATTTATTGATAACTTTGGCGATATTTTTGAGGTCCGCGGAGGCGATGGTAGGCGAGCTTAGGCGGGCGTATTGGGCCGGCGAAGGCAGGTAAGTAGACTAGTTGATAACTAGAGGCCAGTGTCTCCCAAAGAGGACACAAAACAGGAGCTGAAGAGACCTGAAAGTGAATCCAAGGACCCGGTGAGACAGCGTTTATATACTGTATAAGTATTATTATATTTACCCTGCTCCTAAAATTTAAGCTTGCTAAACCTGTTAAATTCCCTTAGAGCTAACTTGCCTGTGTGACTGAGTGGGACCTGGAGGGTTTAAACTTATTACACAATGAACTGCAAGAGAGTCTAAGGTACATGCACAGTGTTACTTATAATTATGAAATGGCTATGAACTTTGTATTTTCATACATGCAGCTCAGCATTACGGAACATATTTAGTGAAAACAGGGTTATATGTCTACTATGCTGTGTGGAAAAAATGAATACTTTGGGGCCGATTTATGAAAGTGCTGTTGGCATTTATCATTGCACAAGCAGTTCTTGTGAACTTCTTGTGCAATGCTGCCCCCTGCAGATTTTCAGCCAATTTGCCACTAGCAGGGGGTGTCAATCAGCCCGATCATATAGGATCAGGCGGATTGATGTCCGCAGCCTCAGAGCAGGCGGAAAAGTTATGGAGCAGTTGTCTTTCCTGAAGGCTCGCGCGGCTCTAATCTAACTGGTGGTTTTTCACTTAGAGAGATATCAGACGACTTAAATAATAATTTTTCTTTTATATATTTATTTTACTTATGTTAGAATTTCTATTATAATATGTACAGTTATTGTTGTTGTTTGATCATTGTAATGTTTAATTAAACACAATTCTCAATAGTCTTTTTAGCTTCTCATCTTCTTATCTTTGGATCTTCTGTTCCTGACTTCCTCTTCATGTGGTCATCACTGCACAATGAAGTTTGAATGTGACGTACCCCCTTTATATAGGGGAACCCTTGCATTCTTATTGGCTGATTTTAATTTGGTTTAAGTCTTTAGGTTATGGCAGATTAGGGGTTAATAATTTAGCAGGGTAAGGAAGCGCTAGGGTTGAGGGCACGTAAGGGGTTAATAGTTTAGAAGAGCATTTCATTTTCATGTATAATGCATATTATTTTAATTATTTTTATAGAAATTAAACTGCTTTTTTTTGCATGTTCTTTTTATTATTTAAAATATAAATTTATAATTGTAAATAGATATTTATGTTATCAAACTCAGTAGTGGAAACTTTAGATGCCGCTATGGAAAACTATCATTTTTGAAATACTGTCTTTAATAACATAAATTCATATTTATAATTATATATAAGTATGTTTTAAATCATAAAAAGTAGGTAGTGTAGGTTTAGTGAGAGTTAGATTACACCAACATTATTTGAAGTGGTACTACACAGAAACCATTTTTGGTTTCCGTGAGCGCACTGTCTGTGCTGTGTAGAAACACTTCAAATCTCACCGCCCCAGCCACTGAAAGTGCCGACAAGTGGCGATGTAGGCGGAGTTGAGCAGAAGCCGTGATCCCATTATTTCCAATGGGAGACACATTGTCACTTGCCGACACTTTTATCGAAATATGTTGCCAGATGTTTATTTTCGAATATTGGGGCCTTAGAGGCTATAAATATTATGTTAGTTTTTTAAAGTATTATGTATAGCGCTCGAGATATAGACAACATGAGTTTTTCAGCAGCTGCACGGAGTCTATTATGTGAGAGGTTTAGCATACTTGCGCTATCCGACATAAAGATGTTAGCATACCCTAAACATATTACTTTGAAATTGTAATATGATTGCAAATTTAAAAATGCTATTGATTTAATTTGAACTGTGTTTTGGCCACCCATTTTGTATTTCCAAAGTAGAACAGCTGACACTAGCTGCTCCTATCTTGGGTATTTAAGCAGGACAAAATGTATAGCGTTAACACACAACTAAAGGCTATATTACAAGTGGAACAATACATTTAAATCACTCTTGAGCACTAACTGTGCTCAAGGTAAATCAATAGTGCTCCATGTTTGCGCTATTGATTTATCTTTTTGAAAGTACAAATTTAACACGTGAAAAAAAGACTCAGGTGCACTTACATAGAAACATAGAATTTGACTGTAGATAAGAACCAAAAAGGCCCATCAAGTCTACCCATATTACATGTTACTTTTTCTTTAGGATAGCCTTATGCATGTCCCAGGCATTTTTTAATTCCTTTACAGTCTTTGGGGCCCATTTATCAAGCTCCGAATGGAGCTTGTGTGCCCGTGTTTCTGGTGAGTCTTCAGACTCGCCAGAAACAGCAGTTATGAAGCAGTGGTCTAAAGACCGCTGCTCCATAACCCTGTCCGCCTGCTCTGATAAGGCGGACAGGAATCGCCGGAAATCAACTCGATCGAGTATGATAGGGTTGATTGACACCTCCCTGCTGGTGGCCAATCAGCAGGGCCGCGAGTCAGCAGGGGGCGTATTGCTCTCCGCATTCAGCGCGGTCTTGCGGCCCCTTTGTGTTTACCACCTCAAATGGAAGTTTATTCCATGAATCCACCACCCTTTCTGTAAAAAAATGCTTCCTCAAATTTTTCCTGAATCTGCTACCCTCTAACTTTAAATTGTGACCCCTTGTTTTGGCATTTATTTTTTTGTAAAAATGCTTTCAGTTTCTATGTTATTAAGTCATATATTTGAAGGTTTCTATCATGTCACCTCTTTCCCTTCTATCCTCTAAACTATACACATTTAGATCATAGAGTCTTTCTTTGTACTTTTTATATTTTATACCATGTACCATTTTAGTAGCCCTCCTTTGGACGGCTTCGAGTTTATTTATATCTTTCTGAAGATATGGGGCTCCATTTAACAAGCTCCGTATGGAGCTTAATGGCCCCTGTTTCTGGCGAGTCTTCAGACTCGCCAGAAACAGCAGTTATGAAGCAGCGGTCACAAAGACCGCTGCTCCATAACCTGTCCGCCTGCTCCGAGTACGATCGGGTTGATTGACACCCCCCTGCTGGCAGCCCATTGGTCGCGAGTCTGCAGGGGGCAGCGTTGCACCAGCAGCTCTTGTGAGCTGCTGGTGCAATGCTGAATACGGCGAGCATATTGCTCACCGTATTCAGCGAGGTCTGGCGGACCTGATCCGCAGTGTCGGATCAGGTCCGCCAGACCTTGATAACTATGGGCCATGGTCTCCAGAGTCCAGAACTGTACACAGTATTTCAGATTTGGCCTAACTAATGATCTGTAAAGTGGCATAAGAACCTTGCTATTTCTGCTACTAATACCTCTTCCAATGCAACTAAGTATTCTTTGCAATGAAATGGGGGATTAGTAGGAGTTAGTAAATGATAGATATTGTACCTATTATATGAATCAAAAAGGGTATGTAATATACCAGTACTATGAAGTCACTTATAACAGTTAAGATACGTATCTATTGTGGATTCTTAGAGAACAGAGCTAAACAACTAGGAATACTAATTGTACAAAGAGATACATTTAGGATTGATAGAAAAGAATACCACAAAAGTAATAGATTCTCTAACTCCAATTATTCATGTGGATGTAGGATTACTCTATCTATTAAAATGTTCCATATCATTCATACTTTAAATCTTTATTCTTACAACTAGGAACAAACATTCACACAGTAGTAGCCTGAAAGAGTTAAAAACACTTAACCCCAGTCAGATAGGATTAATATGATCAGCAATAATGTGTATATTTATCCTGATGCCCACAACAAAATAATGTAAGATAAGCTAAGCCCTTACAATCCGAGGGCTGGATTACTTTTAAGTTTTATATATTAAAGTAAATAGTAGGCACCAGGAATCAACAAGTATTCATAAAGGCAATAATTCTTTTTTAACTTGGGTAAGCTGTTAAAAAGCGACAGACAGGAGAAAGCCTGTTCAGCCTGCAAATATGTTATGATATGGAACATTTTAATAGATAGAGTAATCCTACATCCACATGAATAATTGGAGTTAGATAATCTATTACTTTTGTGGTATTCTTTTCTATCAATCCTAAATGTATCTCTTTGTACAATTAGTATTCCTAGTTGTTTAGCAACTAAGTATTCGCTGCTGCTGCACTGCTGCATTGTTTACCAAATTTGAAATCATCTGAAATAATAATTCCCAAGTCCCTTTCTTCTTTAGTTACAGTCAGTAATGTACCATGTAGACTATAATTGGCCTTTTGTGTTTTTGGATCCTATGTACATAATTTTGCTCTTGGTAATATTACATTTTAGATCCCATTTATTTGACCAGTTCTCTAGTTTTTTAATATCACTGTTCATTTGATCAACCCCTCCTGGAACATCTACCCTGTTACAAATTTTTTTATCATCAGCAAACAAGCAAACCTTTCCCTTAAACACAGTTCCAATATCACTTATGAACAAGTTAAACAAAACAGGCCCAAAAGCTGACCCTTGGGGAACACCACTAGTAACTGACGCCTCATTTGAATGTACTCCATTAATTGAAACCCTCTATTGTCTATCTTTAAACCAGCATTTTACCCACTTAACAATCTTAGCATCTATTCTAAGGCAATACATTTTGTGAATGAGTTTGTTGTGTGGGACGGTGTCAAATACTTTGCTAAAGTCTAGATATGCAACAACTACGGCTCCTCCCTGGTCTATTATTTTAGTTACATGGTCAAAGAAATCAATTAGATTAGTCTGATATGATCTTCCAGCAGTGAAATCATGCTGTATTTTGTCTTCAAAGTTGTTTGTCTGAAGGAAAGATACAAGTCTTTCCTTTAAAAGAGTTTCCATTAATTTCCCTGCAATTGATGTTACACTCACTGGCTTATAGTTAGCAGAATCTTCCCTACTACCCTTTTTATGAAGAGGGGCTACATTGGCAATTTTCCAATCTTTTGGAACAACTCCATCTGGAGGTCAGATATTGGGACCGTTCTAACTCCCACTCCCCATAGACTTTTTGTCATGAATCTATTACATAATTCCACCTTAACTGAGAATCTTTGTCAAATCCCTCCCACCTTATGAGGTCACTCACCTTTAAAACAGCATGTAACTATTTCACAAGTGCTTGAGAAAACAAGCTAGTAACTGTACCTAAAGCTTTACTGGCTCTTTGCCAACTTCCAGCTACTGGTATATTGTTGCCTAACCTTTGAATAAAATTTAGTTCTCTGGACATCTAAAAGACCAACTCTTATTTTTCCTTCTGACCTTGGCAGGAATCTTTCCTTCTCCACACTGCCGCTCACACAGCAATCTGTCTGCACAT
Organism: Bombina bombina; assembly: GCF_027579735.1. Classification (NCBI taxonomy): domain Eukaryota; kingdom Metazoa; phylum Chordata; class Amphibia; order Anura; family Bombinatoridae; genus Bombina; species Bombina bombina. The sequence goes on along the minus strand of NC_069503.1, from coordinate 517,241,157 downwards.
GTGTTTCCCTTATTTGTCCCATAAAGGTATCAAAACAGCAGGGACTGCAGTACCTGGGAATCCTAGCTTCTAAACTTGCAGCATGTCATTATCTCTCTACCACCTTCTCAGTTCCTTGGTGTGATCTGCATCTAAGTGGTGAGTGAACTCTTCAATATAAGCTGCATATCTTAATTAAAGGGATATTGTACACTTGATCCAATGGAGCTGTTTAATTAAAGCAGTATTGTACTCTCTCTGCAACTATACTGCTTAAAGGAACATTGTACATACCAGCATAGCTGCATATCCTAACTTAAGGGATTTGGTACATTCTAGCATAGCTAATGCCTAATTAAATGGACAATGTACACTATCTGTATCTTGCTACCTAATTAAAGCGACATCTTGCACTCCAGTACATCCATGAGAACCTATTCCTGTCTATATCTCCTGTACTGAATCATAGCATCTACCTTCTAACCTCTACAGTTGTGGTTCACAAATATAGTCACATCTAATCAAACTCCTGCTGCCACTAATCAGCATTCTGAGTCATTTCACTTCTATGGGGAACGTGACAAAAGCCTTCTCTAGGTGCGCTAGACCAACTGCCGATTACTGAAAGATAAAAAGAACTTTTTTTATTAAGTGAAGAACTATTTTAAGTATTTCTATTAAAAATACATAAGAACAATTAGATCTGATTAAAAATTAAATTGCATATTTCAAGGTAATTGACTGGGAAGGGCTCAAAAGTATACAAGTCAATATTTTCACATATAAAAACATAAATACACATATATAGACATTCACAAATATGTAGACGTATATATTTATATATATTTGTGTATATATATAAATATATACAGTATATATATATATATATATATATATATATATGTGTGTGTTTGTGTGTATACAGTATATATGCGTCACCAGAGATATTTGCTTATGCTTGCAGTTTTTTGGAGACCTGTTACCTGCTGTAGATTGCTCTCTGGCTCCATCTGCTTGTTAGCTGCAGGTAGTTTTGTAATCAGCTCTGCTTTAAAAGGCTGCTTTACTTTTCACTTCCTGACCTGACATTATGATTGATTCCATTTTTTGTGCCTCTGTTCAGCTTCCTGAATTCCTGTCTTGTTGGTGTATTCCTGGCTTCTGAACTCGGCTTGCTGATTCACCATTCTTCTGGTTTTTCCCTGAGCTTAATGAAAGATTGGACTGCTTTCCTGGTATACAGACCTTGGCTTGAATTCTGACGATTCTCATGTATCCTGTGTCTCCAACCTGTCACAGCAGTAACTGTGTATCCTGTGTCTCCTGCCTGTCACAGCAGTACCTGTGTATCCTGTGTCTCCAGTCTGACACACATGTGATACCTGTGTATGTTTACCTTGTTCCTGAAACCAAGCATCTCTATGTTGATACATATACCTGTGTATGCTTACGTTGTTCCTGAAACCAAGCATCTCTGGTAATAGACAAGGAGGTGGTGTAGGTATTTTACTTTCCTCTCGTTGCACCTTTCAACAAATACATCCCATCTCTTCCCTCACATTTCCCTCATTCGAAACCCACAAGAATCACTTATTCTCTCCTCTCTCTATACGTGCTGCAGTCATATACTGACCCCCTGGCTCCTCAACTCAATTTCTAGATCACTTGGCTGCCTGGCTACCTTATTTTCTTTCCTCAGACACCCCTTCCCTCATTCTTGGTGACTTCAACATCCCTCTTGATAATCCCACTGCCTCATCTGCAAAACAACTTCTGCAACTCACTTCCTCTTTCGGTTTGTCACAATGGACTGATTCTCCCACTCACAAAGACGGTCACTCTCTTGAACTGATCTTTAGCTATCGATGCACTCTCTCAAACTTCACAAACTCCACCTTTCCTCTTTCTGACCACCATCTCCTTACTTGCAACATATCATCCCTCCTTACAACTCTCCCTCCTTCTACTCCTCACACCAAACTTCACAGAAGCATTATGTCATTAGATCAGCAACAGCTTGCTAATTCCCTCGAACCTCTCCTCTCATCCTTCTCCTCCTTTTCCTGCCCTGAACAATCTATCTGCCACTATAATTCCACCCTTACATCCATCCTTGACAATCTCGCCCCTCTTACCATAGCTCGGAAAACACAAACTCATCCTCAATCCTGGCATAGTACTCTGACACGGTACCTACGCAGATGTTCCCGTACTGCTGAGAGGCACTGGAGAAAATCTTGGAGTTCAGCTGATTTTCTTCATTACAAATTCATCTTGAACTCCTACTATTCTGCCCTTAATCTTCATAAGCAATACTACTTCTCTACTCTTATCTCTAATCTTTCTTCAAACCCAAAACGTCTGTTCTCCACTTTCAATACTCTCCTCCACCCTCCTACACCTCCAAATACAACTTCTCTGCCAGCTCAAGACTTTGCCAGCCACTTCGAAAACAAAATCGACTCCATCAGAAATGAAATCAGCTCTCAACATAATTCCATCCCCCCCCTCAAAAGCTCTCAATCAACCACAACCCACATAACCTTAAACTTAGCTCATTCTCCCCTGTTACTGAGGAAGACGTTTTAAGCACTTATACTGCGCTCTCACCTCACTACCTGTCCCCTTGACCCTACCCCCTCACAGCTACTCCCCTCCCTCTCTGCTACCCTTACCCCTATACTAACACACATTTTCAATCTCTCCCTCAGCACCGGTATATTTCCCTCATCGCTGAAACATGCACTGGTCACACCTATCCTCAAAAAACCTTCCCTTGATCCTACCTCCCCATCCAACTACTGCCCTTTTTACCTCCTCCCTCTTGCCTCAAAGCTTCTTGAAAAACTAGTATATGCATGCCTATCCCATTTCCTTACGTTAAACTCCCTTCTTGCTCCCCATCACTCCACAGAGACAGCAATTGTTAAGGTTACAATTGACCTACTTACTGCAAAATCAAAAGGCCAATTCTCTCTGCTTTATCTGTCCGCAGCCTTTGACACTGTTGATCACCATCTTTTGCTCCAAACCCTCAAATCCTTCGGCATCTGAGACACAGCCCTTTCGTGGCTCTCTTCCTACCTGTTAAACCGTACCTTTAGTGTAGCCTTCTCTGGGGCCTCCTCTGCCCCGTCACCACTTTCTGTCGGAGTACCGCAAGGCTCTGTCCTCGATCCCCTTCTCTTCTCAATCTACATGTCATCATTAGGTTCCCTAATAAAGTCCCATGGTTTCCAATATCATTTGTATGCCGATGACACCCAAATCAACTTCTCTGCACCAGACCTATCTCCTTCCTTGCTAACCCGTGTCACCAACTGTCTTTCTCACATCTCTTCCTGGATGTCCTCTCAATACCTCAAGCTAAATCTCTCCAAAACTGAGCTCCTCATTTTCCCCCTTCTTCCAAAATCTCCACCCCTAATCTCTCTATAACTGTCGACAACTTCATCATTACCCCTACCCTGCATGCCCGATGTCTCAGGGTCACATTTGACTCAGATCTTTCTTTTCACTCCTCACATTCAGTCCTTGGCTAAAGCCTGCCGCTTCCACCTTAAAAACATCTCTAAAATTAGATACTTCCTTACACAAGACACAACTAAGATTTTAATCCACTCTCTCATTCTTTCCCGCTTTGATTACTGCAACTCTGTCCTCTCTGGTCTCCCCACCTGCCTCCTAGCTCCTTTACAATCTATAATGAATGCCTCTGCCAGACTCATCTTCCTTACACTTCGCTCTTCATCTGCTGCACCTCTCTGCCAATCCCTTCACTGGCTTCCTCTTGCCTCTAGGATCAAACACAAAATTCTCACTCTGACATACAAAGCCCTTAACTGCACCGCTCCCCCCTATATCTCAGACCTTGTCTCCAGATACTCTCCCTCCTGACCCCTTCGCTCTGCTCATGAACTCCTACTCTCCTCCTCTCTGGTTACCTCATCGCACTCCCGTTTACAGGACTTCTCCAGACTGGCTCCCATCTTGTGGAACTCTCTGCCTCGCTCCACAAGACTCTCCCCTAGTTTTGAAAGCTTCAATCGCTCCCTAAAGACTTTACTGTTCAGGAATGCATACAACCTATGCTAACCTTACTTTATACCAGTTCCACTACTCCATTGCTATACCCTGAACCCCCTTAACATGTAAGCCTAAGAGTCCAGCTGTTTGTAGATCACCTTCTTAAGAGCTGACTACAACAGTGCAACTCTTGGCAGGGCCCTCTACCCATTTTATCCCTATAATTGTTTTGTTGTACTCAGCCTTTGTTTATAGCACTGCGGAATCTGCTGGTGCTCTACAAACAACTAATAATAATAATAATAATCTCTACGTTGATACCTTTATCCTGCCACAGATCCTGCCAGCATCCTGCCACCCAGATTGCCTGTATCCAGTCTTGGCCTCCAGTGGGTGTCTCCAGTTCCAGTACTATAATCTACTTCTTCTTGTCTGTTACTAAATACATTTCTAATAGTGGTATACCTGAAATAAGCACTAACCACTAGCCCCTTTCTTTGCTCCAGACTAGCCTAGCCTGCCAACACCTTGCATATGCTCCATACCCCTGAACTTGCTCAGCCGAGCATGTTATATATATATATATATATATATATATACAGTATATACACACATATATATATATATATATATATATATATATATATATATATATATATATATTTATATACACAACACACAGAAAACCTGGCACTCACCAGTAGGCACATAGCAATGTTTAAACGCAAAAATGGGAGAGTCAGATGCATTTAGCGCCAAACGGTTTAAGCCCAGAACCACATCAAAGTCTCTCCCCTCCTGGGACCATTACCTGCTCGCACACAGTGCATGCTTTCAAACAAACCAACTGTGAACCTCTCAGGGTGACACAGGCTTTTGAAATTTCCCTGAGTAAATACAAAACACAGGAATGGACTGAACTCTCTCATCAGACAGGGTACACATAAGTCACTGTAAATGTCGCAGACCTGAATACTGACAGACAGCTGTATAGTTCCCAGCAACCCAGGAAGTTTACCCCTGAGCTGCCTGGGTGACAGACCCATAGGGAAACATACAAAATTATTAACAGAACACACAGAAAACCACAAACTCACCAGCAGGCACACAACAATGTTTAAAAGAAAAAAATAGGAGAGTCAATTGCATTTGTCGCCAAACGGTTTAAGCCCAGGACTACGTCAAGGTCTCTCCCTTCTTGGACCCTAAACTGCACACATATAATGCATGTTTTCAAATTAATCAACTGGGATCCTTCCAGGGTGGCATAGGCTTTTGTAAGTTTCCTGAGTACATACAAATAGACCGCACTCTCTAACCGGACAGGGTACACATACTAAGTCAATGTAAACTCCATAGCCCTGAATACTGACAGAGAGCTGTACCGTTCCCAGCAATGAAGCCAGTTAACCCCTGAAATGTCTGGGTGACAGGCCGATAGAGAAACTTACAAAAATTATAAACACTTAGCAAGAGTTCAGAAATCAATATTTGGTGGAATAACCCTGATTTTCAATCACAGCTTTCATGCATCTTAGCATGCTCTCCACCAGTCTTTCACATTGCTGTTGGGTGTTATGCCACTACTGGCACAAATATTCAAGCTGCTTTGTTTGGTGGCTTATAAACATCCATCTTCCTCTTGATCACATTCCAGAGGTTTTCAATAGGGTTCAGGTCTGGAGATTGGGCTGGCCATGATAGAGTCTTGATCTGAGGGTTGCCCATCCACAACTTGATTTACCTGACTGTGTGGCATGGAGCATTGTCCTTCTGGAAAAAAAACAATCCACAGAGTTGGGGAACATTGTCAGAGCAGAAGGAAGCAAGTTTTTCCAGGATAACCATGTACATAGCTTGATTCATGTATCCTTTACAAAGATAAATCTGCCCAATACCAGCCATGTTGAAGCAACTCCCAGATCATCAGCAATCCACCACCAAATTTCAAAGTGTGTGTGAGACACTGTGGCTTGTAGACCTCTCCAGGTCTCCATCTAACCATAAAACAACCATATGTTGGGCAAAATCGGATTCCAGAAGATCACCTGGAATCGGGCAGATTTCTCTTTGTGAAGGACGCATGAATCAAGCCATGTACAAAGTTATCCTGGAAGAAAATTTGCTTCCTTCTGCTCTGAAAATGTCTCCTAACTCTGAGGATTGGTTTTAAGACAGTATTACTTTCTATGTAGCACTAAAACATTAATTGGCAACATTGTAACAACTATGTGGTAGAGCAGTAGGACATTTTAAGGTAGAAAAAAACATATCTTTTTTAAACTAGGGGCATACTTCATGCTACCATGCCACCAATCATAATATTGGACTCATGCTAAAGATAGATACATAGATAAAAAAAAACAATAAAAAAAAAACATGCATACTCAATTTTCTCATTTAAACCTGTAGGACTCATGGTCTGTAATCGATACATCCAGTGGCTTTCTTTTTGCAGGAGACATCTATCTAGGTAACCACCTCCACCATTTGTGAGGTCCTTATCAATTCCTATAAATCTCAGACAGTCTGGCTTGGCACACAGCATAGTGTCTAGCCCCACTGCTAGATTCCTCTTTCACAGTGATATCATCTTTGTATTCTTTTACACTGTCTTTTAGCATTCTTGTCATTTTCGCAATGTAAAACTTTATACACAAACAAGATAAAAGATAAATTACCCCTGTTGAATTTCAACTGATGAAAATCATTGTTTTTCCTATTGCCAACATGAAATCTCTGTGTTCTAGACATTTAGTGGTAGGTGACACATTTTCCACATAAAAAGCTCCCCACAAACTTGTTGCTGGACATCCAATTTTCTTTGCCCAGATGTGATATAAAGTTTCTATGTACCAGTTTATCTCATAGGTTCTGCACCCTCTTTGTTGTCATTTTGAGACATTCAACTATGACCAGCCACAAGTTTGTGGGGAGCTGTCCATTTGGAAAATGTGTCACCTGTTGCTATGTATCTAGAGCAAAGGTTTTCATGTTAGCAATGGGAAAAACTATGACAACAGATATTTCTTCAATAGTAGCTCAACAGGGGTCATCTACCTTTTTATTTTTGCTTGTGCCCAAAGTTTTACGTTAGGAAAATGACAAAAAGACTGTGTAAGAGAGATGATATCACTGAAAATGAGTTATCTAGCAGTGTGGCTAGACATGGGCCCCATGTACTAAGGTGTCAAAATAATTGCAATGGGTATATCAAATGTATCTGCTGTTATTCGTACATAGCATATTCAACTTTGTTACTCAAATTTACTAAAACAAAACACAGTAAAGTCTAGTGTTTAAACAGTCTCAAAGACAATTGCATTATGGATAAAGCTGGATGTGAAAATAAACATGTACTTAGCTGTGTACGAGCAATTCAAAGATTTGGTAACCTATGTGACAAGCAAGGTTTAAAAACATCATCCGAGCAGCAAGATAAGGAAGGTCCCATGTATAAAAAGGAGTATTTTCCAGAATTAATATATAAAAAAAATTCCACTACTTTTTTGCTGTGAGAAGGAAGGAATTATAGCTGCTGCAGGAGATTCTGGAAAATCCAGGAAACTCCAGAATCCTAATTTCTCCCATCAGCAGAATGTGGTACTTGTGGACTTCTTTCTAGAATATTATGACAGCATATATGGCTCTCATATTATGCAACCCCCAATTCCAGAAAAAAAGATGATCTGGCACAAAATTAGTGACACAATGAGGGCCCAAGGACCAACCAGAAAAGATGTTGCAAAAAAAGATTCATCAACGTCAGTCTAAGGCCAAAATTGACAAAGAAAGGCAATCAGCACAGGTAGCATCGAGGGCCCACCGTATATCGCAGACATTGCCGACTTTAAGCAAAACATCCTCCAGAGGCTGGGTACAGAAGTAATTAAGGGCATCACAGATGACTGTAAAAGTGATATGCCAGGTAAATATTAATTTATAATTTGTTAGCCAAAGTTTATTAACATTTTCAAAAAACTTTGGTCCAATACTTTATAAGCCGTTTACACTTTAATAATTCATGTTAACATTTTTCCATTCAAAGAAGGCCTAAAGGCCTAAGGCATACATTAGTATTGCTTGTCTTTAAATTTACAACCAGAAATATGGAGCTGTAAATGTGACACTGCAACTTAGAAATCATTAATGTAGTCTATTTTTTAAATTATTTATACATCTAAATAACAATTACCTACATCAGTAACTTTACGTTATTTTGTGTAATATACTAGTGTTTCATAATGATTGCGACAGTCAGACAGGCCTAGTTCATGTGTGCCTTACTTATGTCCACATTCTACATAATGCTAAATACAGTGCCAGTGCTAGTTTTTGTGTTACATAATTATGAAAATGTTCCGTCATTCTGGTTGCAATAGCAGGATATTCCTAGTTCTTGTGTGAAATACTTATGTCCTGATGAAATATATGCTATATACTGCTGGACAGTGCTATTTCATGTGTTGAATAAATATAGATTATATTTTTTTTGCTATTTCATGTGTTAAAGGGACACTGTACCCAATTTTTTCTTTTGTGATTCAGATAGAGCATGATATTTTAAGCAACTTTCTAATTTACTCCTATTATCAAAATTTCTTCATTCTCTTGGTATCTTTATTTGAACTGCAAGAATGTAAGTTTAGATGCCAGCCCATTTTTGGCGAACAACCTGGGTTGTCCTTGCTGATTGGTGGATAAATTCATCCACCAATAAAAAAGTGCTGTCCAGAGTACTGAAACAAACAAAAAACTTAGATCCCTTCTTTTTCAAATAAAGATAGCAAGAGAACAAAGAAAAATTGCTATTAGGAGTAAATTAGAAAGTTGCTTAAAATTGCATGCTCTATCTGAATCACAAAGGAAAAAATTGGGTTCAGTGTCCCTTTAATTAAATATAGAAAAAAAATTGCAATAATGATTGTAACAGTCGGACAGTGCTAGTTCATGTTTGCCTTATAAATTTACTTGCTATCCAAGATGCTATTTTCAGCAAGACAGTGCTAGTTGATGTGTGCCATAGACATATACTTGCTCTCCTTCAAATGCTTGTATTAAAGGTTTTTTTTTCTTTTTTTAATAGGACCATAGGCTCAGTCATGTAGTACAGCTTCAACTAGCATGCCCACCACCTCCAGACATTCAGATCCATGGCCATCAGCTTATAGACAGTCAGAACCCTGCCATCTTAGTCACCTCTGATCATTCTGAATCACAGCAACATTAGCATCATGGCCAGTATGTTTGTTCCACAACCAATACAAGCCATAGCCTTTCTTCTGCTGACACTGTACCTGATGTACAGAGCAGTACACCTGACACAGCAGTAGGAAGAGGTACAGGTATTTTTTTTACTACATTGGGCTTTATTTGGAATGCCACAAGGCAATGAAATGTCTTAAAATATTGGCATGACGTTTTTAATGATACAAAATGTATATGTAGCAGAGTTAGCCTGCAGACGTCAGCATCAAGTATATCAAGTTGTCATTAGATTCAGATCTATGATTACAGATTCTCTATCACTTTTTGAAGTTTTTATATATATACTCAAGAGTATTTTTAGGTGAATTAAAAATTGATAAAAAATACAGCTATAAAAAAAAGTGAAAATCATTAAGGGTTATTAAAGTCAAAATTTAATTTGCACTATTGTTGCATGCTAACATTAATCAGTTGGTAATAGATATGTTGAGCAAGCTCACAGCAGTGCATGCTTTTTCATCATTACACAACAAAATATATTTTACAAAAATGTGATAGTTAAAATAATTTTCAAAGGTTTTTACATATGTATATTCCTTCAAAAGAATGTAGGATAATTCTGCTGTTTCAAATATTTAAAAGGACCGTAAAGTCAATATTGCAAGATTAATATTGGGCATGTAATTTTCAATGATTATTTTGTAACTAGCAGTGCATTTATTAGCTTTTCACAGCAGTAAGAAAAGATGAAGAATGCAAAACCTTATAAATCAGCCTGCATGCTTTTAACCAAAAATACCAAGAGAACAAAGTAAAATTGTTAATTAAAGTAAATTGGACTACTGTAGACTAATGAATCAGTTTATCAGATGTATAATGTAGATGAGAAATATGCACAAATGGAAGTATTTTATTTGAAATGTTTACTTTAAGGACAGTAAATAGCTTTATTTTATTTTTTTTAAAACTTAAATATTTTTATATGTCTCTTATTTGTTATTTCATAGAGGATGAGGATTCCTCACAAGAGGTGATTTTTAATTTGGTATCAATTCCTGAGGAGAATTGACTCCTGGTTCCTCACAACCAGCCAACCACTAAAGCAGGGATTGGAGATACACCAATCAGTAGCCACCTCCTAAAATGAGGAAGAACCACCAGCTATGGGTAAAAACTAGAGAGCTAGAGAGGTCCAATACCTGCTATTGACCCATCTTGAAAGGTGGAACAACAACAATCAGCGTAGACTGGAATTGGACAGGGTAATCTTTGAGTGGAAAAAAGCAGATGGAGGCTGAGCGAAACCAGCATATGGCTGAACGAGACCAACATATTAAAAGAACATTGACTCTAGCTGAAAACACTATGCAGGCTCTCAAAGACATCATGAGAAAAAAGCAGCAGGCTAGAGACTATCCTTATCTTAATGAGACATTCAAGCCAAAAGTGGAATCCACATGGATCCATTTCCGTTTTGAATAGAAGCATTTTTGTAATATAACAAATGGTTATATGAGAACTAACAAGTAGGAGGGCGCTATACAAAAACAGAATGATAGAAAGTTTTCAAATACCAAAAGATAATATGATATACTGAGTAGTTGCCTGCTGAAACACCCCTAGAGCTGAGAAACGTGTCGCATATTGCCCCATTATTGGAGGCCTGCACACACAGGTTGTATTACTTGTGTTTTTATACTTTTTTTATCTTGTTGTTTGAATTTTATGTTTTAATAAATACCTTAAGATGTTTTATATATACACATTGGAGCCACTGTGTGGATTTTTTTTGTTGAGTCTGTGCTACCTGGTTTAGTCCTTTCACCTATATCCTGATAGAATTCTATCAAGCAATCGGAATGTAAGGGACGCCATCTTGGATGACGTAGCTTAAAGGGAAACTTCCTTCTACATTGACCATCGGAAGAAGAGGATGCTCCGTTCCGGATGTCTTGAAGATGGACCCGCTCCGCGCCGGATGGATGAAGATAGAAGATGCCATTTTGGATGAAGATAGAAGATGCTGTCTAGATGAAGACTTCTGCCGGCTTTGATGAGGACTTTGGCCCGCTTGGATGAAGACTTCTGCCAGCTTCGATGAGGACTTCTGCCGATTGGATGAGGATTGATGTCCGGTCTTCGAAAACTGTAAGTGGATCGTCGGGGGTTAGTCTTAGGTTTTTTAAGGGTTTATAGGGTGGGTTTTATTTTTAGCTTAGGGTTTGGGCAATGTAAAAGAGCTAAATTCCCTTTTAAGGGCAATGCCCATCCAAATGCCCTTTTCAGGGCAATGGTTAGCTTAGGTTTATTTAGGTTGTTATTTGGTGGGTTTGGTTTTGTGGGTTTTACTGTTGGGGGGTTGTTTATATTTTTCTTTACAGGTAAAAGAGCTGATTTCTTTGGGGCAATGCCCTGCAAAAGGCTCTTTTAAGGGCCATTGGCAGTTTAGTGTAGGCTAGGGTTTTTTTTTGGGGGGGGGGCTTTTTTATTTTGATAGGGCTATTAGATTAGGAGTAATTCGTTTTTATTTGTGATAATTTTGTTTTTTATTTTGTGTAATTTAGTGTTTATTTTTTTTGTAATTTAGATAAATGTATTTGATTAATTTTATTTATTTTATTGTAATGTTAGTTTTTAGTGTAAGGCAGGTTAGGTTTTATTTCACAGGTTAGTTTGTATTTATTTTAACTAGGTAGCTCATAAATAGTTAATAACATTTACTAACTAGTCTACCTAGTTGAAATAAATACAAACTTACTTGTGAAATAAAAATAAAACCTAAGATAGCTATTATTATTATTATTTGTATAGCGCCGCCAAATTCCGTAGCGCTGGGTACAATGATAGGGGTATAAAATGACAACATTTTTGATAAAAATACAAAATATAAAACTAAACAAATCTGGTACAGGTGGAATAGGGTCCTGCTCTGGAGACCTCACAGTCTACAGGTTTAGGGTGCAGAGACATAAGGTTGGGGTAGCTTGTTACATCAGTTGTAGTTGCAGTAGTGAGTCAGGCAGTTCATGTATTAGTTTGGTTTGGATGATGGATGGAGGAGATATGGTGTGCCTCTCTGAATAGGTGGGTTTTCAAGGAGCGTCTGAAGCTATACAAGGTTGGAGACAGTCTTATGGAGAGGGGTAGAGAGTTCCAGAGGACAGGAGCAGCACGTTCAAAGTCTTGGAGGCGGGAGTGGGACATAGAGATAACAGGAGTGGAGAGACATAGGTCAGAGGTTGATCGAAGAGGACGGGATGGGGAATATTTCACGATAAGAGAGGAAATATAGCTGGGAGTTAGACTGTTTAGTGCTTTGTAAGTTAGGGTTAATACTTTAAACTGTATTTTGGAGTGTATGGTGAGCCAGTGTAGAGACTGGCAGAGCGGAGTCGCTGATGTAGATCAGTGACTTAGGTGGATGAGTCTAGCTGAAGCATTCATAATAGATTGGAGGGAGGAGAGGCAGTGTTTTGGAAGGCCATTTAGGAGTAGGTTGCAGTAATCAATGCGTGACAAAATGAACGCATGAATAAGTATTTTTGTCGTTTTTGGAAATGTTGCGTAGGTGTGAATGGCAGGATTTGGTAAGCGCTTGTATATGTGGGTTGAATGTGAGCTTTGAGTCTAGTGTGACCCCAAGACAGCAAACCTGGGGTGAGGTGTTGAGAATAGAGTCTCCAACTGTCAGAGAAATGTCAGGTGTTGGATGTCTTGAAGAGGGGGGAATAAGAAGCAGCTCAGTTTTGGACAGATTGAGTTGGAGGTAGTGTGAAGACATCCAAGAGTAAATTGCAGAGAGGCAGTTGAAAATCTGGTTGAGTAAAGAGGGAGAGATATCAGGAGAGGAAATATAGATTTGGGTATCATCAGCATATAAGTGGTACTGGAATCCAAAGGAGGCTATATGTTTTCCAAGGGAGGATGTATAGAGAGAGAAAAGCAAGGGCACCAAGACAGAGCCTTGCGGTACTCCAACTGAGATAGGCATAGGATTGCAAGATATGTTGTTAAAGGAAACTGAAAATGAGCTGTTTGAGAGATATGAGGCAAACCAGGAGAGGGCTGTGTCTCGGATGCCAAATTAATGTAGTATTTTTAGGAGAGGATGGTTGACTGTGTCAAAAGCAGCGGATAGGTCAAGAACAATTAGTAAGGAGTAGTGGTCTTTTGCTTTAGCTGATAGCAGGTCATTTGTTACTTTAGCAAGAGCAGTTTCTGTTGAGTGTTTAGGGCAGAAACCAGATTGTAGTGGATCAAGTAAAGAGTTAGTTGTGAGAAATTGAGTAAGCCGATTGTAGACCAGTTGTTCCAATAATTTTGAAGCGAAGGGAAGTAAGGAGACCGGTCGATAGTTAGAAGGGGTGGAGGGGTCAAGCGAGGGCGTTTTTAGGATTGGTATGATTGACGCATGCTTGAATGTATCCGGAAATGTGCCAGCGGTGAGAGATTGGTTAAAGAGATGAGTTAGGGTAGGGGTTAGTGAAGCAGAGAGAGAGGGAAGAAGTTGTCAAGGAATAGGGTCAAGTGGGCAGGTTGTGAGATGAGCCAAGGATAGGAGTACAGAGACTTCTTCCTCTGTTACAGGGGGGAAGTAGCATAGAGTTTTGTTAATAGAAGAGGTGGGTAGGATTGCTGAGTTTGAAGGGTGTAAGGTGCAGATCTCTTTCCTAATAATGTCAATTTTATTTTTGAAGTGATCAGCCAAAATGTGAGCAGTGAGGTTGGTAGCTAGCTATTAGTTATATTGTAGCTAGCTTAGGTTTTATTTTACAGGTAAGTATTTAGTTTTAAATAGGAATTATTTAGGTAATAATAGTAAGTTTTATTTAGATTTATTTTAATTATATTTAAGTTAGAGGGTGTTAGGGTTAGGGTTACGTTAGGGTAAGGTTTAGTGGTTAAAAGGTTTATTATAGCGGCGGTGTGGGTAGACGACAGATTAGGGGTTAATAATCTTTAAATAGTGTTTCCGATGTTTAGGGGTTAATAATTTTATTATAGTGGCGACGATGTCGGCAAGCGGAGGAATAGGGGTTAATACATTTTTGAAGTGGTGGTGATGTCCAGAGCGGCATATTAGGGGTTAATAATTTTATTTTAGTGTTTGCAATACGGGAGGGCCTCGGTTTAGGGGTTAATTGGTAGTTTATAGGTGTTAGTGTACTTTGTACAAAAATGTTGAGGCGGCTACAGCATAAGTATTACAGCAAAAAGGTGTGCATAGTTCCCAAGTTCTACCAAACCTTAAATCCAGAGAGAAAATCCGAAGATGGGAACAGCACCACAATGATAGTTTTCAAAGTTGCTTTATTGGGGCATCAAAAAAACACAGCACAACGTTTCGGTCTCAATAGACCTTAATCATGTGACTACAATACAGCCTAACAACCACACCTAGATACCTAAAGAGGGAAGAGACTATTACCTGTTACAGGTGCACATATAGCAATGTTAACAATAAGATGAAAAAACATTCATAAGTTCACAGCTCCATCTAGTGGTGAAGAAAGGCCATCATTTCCAATATTAAGTGACCTAAAAGATGCAGGTACAAAAAATTATTTTTTAAAAATATAAACATAAAAAATATATTTAACTCTAAATACACTATCACTGGTTCTTGATTCATAAAGTGAGCAACAAATATGGAGATTTAAATAGAAACAGGAAATATATATTTATTCAGTCACAAAGTAACCCCCCAGTCAATTTCTTTATTCATCCCTAGTGGAATCATGGACTGTAGAGTGTAGATCCAGTAGGTATCTCTGCACTTAAGCATTCTCTGTCTATCACCTCCCCTTCTTGGTTTTTTAACTTGTTCAATCACTTGATACCTAAGTTGGGATATACTGTGGCCAGCCTGTAAGAAGTGATTAGAGACAGGAGCATCCCTATTGCCACAACGTATATTAGATTTGTGTTCATTGATCCTGTCTCTAATCCTTCTGGTAGACTCCCCGATATAAATTTTTGAACATGGACATTTTATAAGGTACACAATGTACTCAGAATTGTACGTCGTATACCCAGAGGCCTGCGCATGAATATGAGACCTACTCTCATGCGAGAAAATAAAGAGTACTGTGAGAAATTCACCTATGTGCTTAACAAGTGCTCTTTTGATTTACTGGTGCTAACTGTTGATTACCTGCAACGGGATGTAGATGCCCAGAAGGAAGAGCTGACTTGCTTAGAGGAGACCCTGAAGTTGTCGCTATCAATGGAGGATCTGGAGAAATTGCTAACGTCTGTTAAAGCATCTATCGCAGAGTTGAAGTCGGTAATTGAAAGCAGAAAAAGACAAAAGTTCCAGAGAGATGAAGAGGATTACCGGAATGGTAATGTCTATCGCTGGACACAGGATCCCTCAGATGATAGAAAAAAACAAGGCGCAAACAGATGGCGTAGACAACGCCGCATGCGTGAGGGTAACGTGAGCCAGTCGTCATCAACGAACGACTCATCGGGGGACTCAGGAGGAAGCGGAGGAGAGGTGGCAGAAAACATTGCCGCAAACAAAACGGATTCAGGTCCGAAAGCCCCCAGATCACAGCGGATCACTCGGAGCAAGAACAGCCGGAACTAACGGTGAATATCTCAAGTTATGATTTAACTGACTGTGAAAAAGAGGTGCTGCAGAAAGGGCTATCCTTTTGCCCTGTAACAAAATGTGATTTTTGATCCCTACAGAGTGACTTACATGCCTTTTTTAGGAATATTAAGTTGAAGGCATTTTTCTCTAATCAAGAAAAATCTGTTGTCAATCTGGGGGGAGAGGGTAATGTACCACCTGTAAACAGTAACTTATTGCTTAATACATTGAATATGAGGAACAAGAGTTCTTTTGTGCCAGGTATACATAATTCTAGCATTGAAACTTTCACACAGTGGGTACTTAAAGATATTGATAAATTAAAGTGTAATTACAATAAAACACCTGTATATAACAAGGATACTTTAGGAAATTTCTCAAAAGAGGAAAGGCTTGCTTTATCTAAACTTAAATCTAACAAAACCATAATTTGTAAGCCTGCAAATAAGGGCGGGCCACTGTTGTAATGGACAGGTCATATTATATAGAGGAAATAGAACAGCAACTTCACGATCAGGAGGTGTATAAATCATTGAACTATGATCCCTCTAGCATGATTAAGAAAGATCTGGTAAATTGTATCAATAGGGCAGTGTGTAATGGACTGATAACTTTAAAAGAACAGAAATTTCTGGTCCCAGAGACATTTTCTATACCAGTCCTTTACACACTGCCCAAGATTCATAAAAATAAAAAAACTCCCCCAGGACGCCCTATTGTAGCAAGCACTAACTCAATACTGACTAATGTATCTAAATACTTAGATAAAATTTTAAGACCTTTTGCTACTCAATCAATGTCCTATATCAAGGATACAGGAGATTTTATAGCAAAATTAGAATCTTTGGATTTACCTTGTGAGAAATCAATCATCTTTTCTTTAGATGTTACATCATTATATACGTCCATTACACATGAAAGTGGGCTAGGGGCCATGAAACAAGCTATTTATACTAGCAACATGTTTACTGATCTCCAAGGAGAATTTCTCTTGGAACTATTACAGATGGTACTCTATAACAACTTCTTTCTTTTTTTCTACATACAATGCCAGGGAACAGCAATGGGGTCCAATGTCGCCCCCACATATGCCAATGTCTTTATGAGCGTCTATGAGGAGAGATTTGTATATACCCATAGAGCATTCCTACAACATGGGATATGCTGGTTTAGATATATAGACTATATATTTGGCATATGGGGGGGCGACTTGGACTCCTTGCTTGACTTTGTAGCTGATCTAAATATTTCCACCAGACACATAAAACTCAAATTGGTTAGTAGTGAGGAATCAATTGATTTCCTGGACACAACTGTCTATAAAAAAGATGGAAAATTACAAGTTGATCTATATAGGAAGGATAGTGACAGAAACAGTCTGTTGAAATATGAGAGTGCTCACTACCCTCCCCTGATCAATAGTCTTCCTAAAAGCCAACTTCTTTGAGTGAGAAAAATTGTGTCTGATGAGAAACTAGCACAGACTAGACTAATTGAAATGGGTAATCTCTTCTTACAGAGAGGTTATCCTAAGCCACTAGTGGAGCAACAGATTAGAGAAATTGAGAATGTCCCTAGGACTTCTATTTTAAAGGGAGAGTATGGTAGGTGGAAAAGGAATGATAGAGATAAAACTAAGCAAATGATTTTTGTCTCTCAATTCAACCCTTTAAGTAACAGAATAACAAAGGTCATTAGGAAACATTGGTCTATATTGAAAGAACTAAACCCTAATATTGTGGAGTTTCAGGAGACACCTATGTCAGCTTATCGAAGGTGCAAAAATATTAAGAATGTACTGATTAAAACTGATGTAGGATCTAAGAAGAAAGGTATACAAACCTTTCTATCTACCCCTAAGTTTGGTTGCTTCTCTTGTTTGGGATGTTGTAATTGTGGCAATGTCATAAAGGGTGATCATCCTTTAAATGGTAGGAAATATAAGATTCCAGGATATTTTACTTGCAATTCTGAGTACATTGTGTACCTTATAAAATGTCCATGTTCAAAAATTTATATTGGGGAGTTTACCAGAAGGATTAGAGACAGGATCAATGAACACAAATCTAATATACGTTGTGGCAATAGGGATGCTCCTGTCTCTAATCACTTCTTACAGGCTGGCCACAGTATATCCCAACTTATGTATCAAGTGATTGAACAAGTTAAAAAACCAAGAAGGGGAGGTGATAGACAGAGAATGCTTAAGTGCAGAGAGACCTACTGGATCTACACTCTACAGTCCATGATTCCACTAGGGATGAATAAAGAAATTGACTGGGGGGTTACTTTGTGACTGAATAAATATATATTTCCTGTTTCTATTTAAATCTCCATATATGTTGCTCACTTTATGAATCAAGAACCAGTGATAGTGTATTTAGAGTTAAATATATTTTTTATGTTTATATTTTTAAAAAATAATTTTTTGTACCTGCATCTTTTAGGTCACTTAATATTGGAAATTATGGCCTTTCTTCACCACTAGATGGAGCTCTAAACTTATGAATGTTTTTTCATCTTATTGTTAACATTGCTATATGTGCACCTGTAACAGGTAATAGTCTCCTCCCTCTTTAGGTATATAGGTGTGGTTGTTAGGCTGTATTGTAGTCACATGATTAAGGTCTATTGAGACCGAAACGTCGTGCTGTGTTTATTTGATGTCCCAATAAAGCAACTTTGAAAACTATCATTGTGTTAGTGTACTTTGTGACAGTTTAGTTATGAGTTTTATGCTACAGCTTTGTAGCATAAAACTCATAACTACTAACTTTAGATGGCGGTACGAATCTTGTCATTTTAGGCTGTACCACTCACTTTTTGGCCTCACAGCAAAACTTGTAATACCGATAACGATGCTTTTTCACTCATAATGCAAAACTCGTAATCTGGCTGTCAGTTTGTTAATTGCTGACATAATACAAGCCCCACTGGCAATCTGAGCAACTACAGTATTTAAAATGGGGTGCACTGATAATATCTAGCTATGCTTCACATGCAAATGCAGTGATAACTTTTATTAGAAGCATTTTTGACAATACATGTATATTGCAAATATGCTTCTATTCAAAGATGTAAATAATCTATTTGCATTTAAATTTTGACCAGAATGTCCCTTAAAGCGGCCAAAGGTGGTGTAGGTTAAATTTAATACCCATTTCTTTAAATTATTTCTGTTATTTATGGTTTTATTTTGTATTAATTTTATTTTTCATTGTTTTTATTATTGTTTACATAGACCAAATCCAAAAAGGTACCTTGTAGCATATCTGAAAAAGTAAACTCCCATGGATGTCAGTTTGTCCATCCAGATCACTGCCTAAGGAAAATAATAAATACATTTCTTTAAATTATTTCTGTTATTTATGGTTTTTATTTATATGTTTTTTCGATTGGTTTTTGTTGCTATTTAAGTTTTATTTTTTTATTTACCTTTTGTTTCTACGGTGTTTTTGCCTAAAATAAGTTTATACTAAGCAAGAACAATTGTAAAAAAAATATGTATTTATTAAAATGATAAAAACCTTTTTTTCTTTAAAAAAATGGAAAAAACAATGAAGAGGATTGCACTCATCAAATGAACCTCTCTATGAGCACTGATTATTCCATCTGCTCAATTAGATAGCAGTTGTATAGACTTTGAACTTGTGCATTTAAGGTATGTAGGCTGTTCAAAATTTAGAGTATCTTCCCCTTGACAGATATATTTGATTGACCTCCATCTAGTAAACAATCATATGTTGAAAAAAATAATTGTGGAGATTACATTTACAATAAGGTTAATACCAAAATAATACAAAATCATACCATTATTGTAAGATAATGGAGGCAATACAATTGGACTACTCTGTGTACCTTTGTAATACTTTTAATTTCCAGATATGCAATACTTTTCTCACTAAAATTGTCCATTTCTGACTTGTCCTCTGTTTAGATTGTAATGAGCATGCATTTTATTAATACATTTACAAACATATTGCTTAAATTTAAGACACAAAATAAATATATCATAACAATAATATAAGTTGAGGTAGGATACCCAATTGGACTTGTCTGAGTATAATTAGAAACACTTGTAATTTCCATGGATTCAATAATGCCAGACTCAGTAATAATATCCATTTCTGCATTTTCATCTGTTTTAGATAGTAATAGACAGAAGTTACAATTTAAATAAGAATATTTGTGTTCAATGTTATGTTATGGAGGGAGTTCACTTTGTCAGTATATCTTAGCCTATTTTGTGTAATATTGCAAAGCTCTAATATATATATATATATATATATATATATATATATATATATATATATATATATATATACATACACAGTATATATATATATATATGTGTATATATATATATATATATATATATATAAAGAGATGATAGATAGACAGATAGATAGATAGATAGATAGATAGATAGATAGATAGATAGATAGATAGGTTGGTAAGTATATGATAGATAGATAGATAGATAGATAGATAGATAGATATATGATACATAAATTTAAAGATAGATAGATAAATGATAGATAAAAAGATATATAGATAGATTAATAGATTATCAATAGATAGATAGATAGATAAATATATCAATAATAGATAGATAGATAGATAGATAGATAGATAGATAGATAATAGATAATAGATAGATAGATGATAGATAGATAGATAGATAGATAGAAAGCTAGATAGATATATAATAGATAAATCGATAGATAGATCAATAGATTTTTTATAGATATATCAATAGATGAGAGATAGGTAGATAGATAGATAGATAGATAGATAGATAGATATAGAAATAATGAGAGAGAGATTAAAAGATGTGGTTTTATTTTGTATTTATTTTATTTTTCATTGTTTTTATTATTGTTTACATAGACCAAATCCAAAAAGGTACCTTGTAGCATATCTGAAAAAGTAAACTCCCATGGATGTCAGTTTGTTCATCCAGATCACTGCCTAAGGAAAATAATAAATTCATTATTTAGGGACATCATTATTAAATTTAAATATTTTAAAATTAAATTTTTTTTTATCATACCTTCAGGGGAACAGAGAATGCTTTCTCTCCCGTTAGTTTCAATATTTGTGCTTTTTCTTGCCTTGTTCTGGCTGCTCATTGTCTATTTGCCAGCCAGAAATGATATATATTGAGTCATTATTTGCAATACAATTCCTTCAGGGGAGGATATAATTATCAAACTTCTTCTATTACTACTTTTGAAAGGCCGTACAGACTGATTACTCCCTAAAAATAAACAGGTTTTCTAAAATATTAAGGGATTTTGGTTTCATAATACAAAGAGTTTGTTTACACCATTGAAAGAACCTTCAGTGGAAGACACAATATGTATCATGTTTGCTCTCTTAATTTAGCTTGTTCTTAACTGTTTTGGTTGTTCACTCCCTATATGCCAATCGAAAAATATATATTCAAATGTGAAGATAATTTTTATAGATGCATCCTTAGTTTATGAAAAATACAATATACTTAAAGGGATACTAAACCCATTTTTTTAATTTCGTGATTCAGATAGAGCATTCAATTTTAAGCAACTTTGCAATTTGCTCCTATTATCAATTTGCCTTTGTTTTCTAAAAAAGCAGGATTGTAAAGCTAGGAGCCGGTCCATTTTAGGTTCAGCACCCTGGATAGTGCTTGCTAATTGGAGGCTACATTTAGCGAACAATAAGCAAGCGTAACCCAGGTTCTGAACCAAAAATGGTCCAGCTACTAAGGTTTACATTCCTGCTTTTTATATAAAGATACCAAGAGAACAAAGAAAAATTGATAATAGGAGTAAATTAGAAAGTTGCATAAAAATGCTGTAAGAAAAAAAATGGGGTAAGTATCACTTTAATACCTTCAGGGATGGCACAATCATACTTCTGTTATTAGTCCTTGGGTAACTGGATGATGGTTGTGCAGACTGTTCACTGCCTATAAATTACAGATTATTATATAACTCTAATGTATATAATTCTATTAATACATTAAATAATGCAATCAACTTTATTATTTCTAGTAAAAATAATACCTTCATGTGAAGAGAGAACCTTTATTCTCCTAAACCTTCTATTATGTTGTGCTTGCTGCATAGGGGTTTTAGTTTCTGGAATTAGCAAATGTGAAGCATTATAAGTTTATGTAAAATAAAATTATTACAACAATGAAATAACCGGGGACTGTGCTATTTACCTTGAGGTGTATGGAGAATTGTCAGTCTACCCATCTGCCAAGGGTAGACAGTTAGGGGTATATTTATTAATGTGCGAGCGGACATGATACAATGTAGTGTATCATGTCCGCTGCACATCGATAAATGCCGACAGTATACGCTGTCAGCATTTATCATCGCACCAGCAGTTCTTATGAACTGCTGGTGCAATGCCGCCCCCTGCAGATTTGCGGCCAATCGGCGCTAGCAGGGGGTGTCAATCAACCCAATCCTAATCGATTGGGTTGATTTCTGTCCCTGGCCTCACAGCAGGCGGACAAGTTATGGAACTGCTTCAGAACTTCTGTTTGCCTTCAGGCTCGTCGGAAACACAAGGCGTCAAGAAAAATGTTTAGTATGTCAAGAAAATGTAGTTGATAGTTTGTAGATAGTTGTTATTTAATCATTAGATAGGTTATAGTTGGTAGTTAGTATATTGTTAGTATAGAGTTTCATAGTTATTTGATATTTAGTAGGTAATTTAGAGATATTATATAGTTAACATACAGTTTAAAGGTATTAAATAGTTAGTAGGCAGAAAATAGTAATAACATATTTAGGGCCAGATTATAAGTGGTGCACTAACAGTTATGCTTGAGTGATATAGGGTTTATCATGGCTGTTTGCGAACGTCAGATGTAGCGCTCGTAATGCAAGTTGAAAATAAATGTGATCGCTTGAGCGCAAGTGAAGTTAACAAACATCGGGATAGGGGGGCCTAAGAGCTCTGGTTAAAAAAAAAGTGTCACAAAACACTTCAAAAAGACATGTAAATGTATAGTTACATGCATAATAACACTATCTAATACAAATTATTTAAAAAAATGCACAAAAAAGTTATAAGGGCTCAATAATATGAGGTCTCAGGTGTAAGAAAAAAAGGCAGGCAAAGGACCAACACATTGACATTGAGAAACATACATATACATGTCTAAATATGTATATGTATGTATATAAATATAAATATATATATATATATATATATATATATATACACACACACAAAGAGAAGCACACTCACGGGAATGAACAACTACAGTATATATATATATATATATATATGTGTGTGTGTGTATACATATCCTATTATATAAAAGGCCAAGTGTGTTTGTCCGAAGCTATCATGCGCAGTAGAGACAGCACAAGGACAAACACACCTGGCCTTTGAGTCCTACTCCCTAGCTGATCTGCGGCAGAAGTGGGCGTGGTCGGGCATGAGTGGGGGCATGGCCGGCATGAAGGGGGCGTGGCAGGGCGTGAATGACCATGAAGGGGCATGGCCGGGCATGAAGGGGGCGTGGCCGGGTGCGGTCGCGAGATAGAGAGATAGAGAGAGAGGAGGAGAGAGAGAGGAGGGGAGAGAGAGAGGAGAGGAGAGAGAGAGAGAGGAGGGAGAGAGGGGGAGAGAGGAGAGGAGAGGGGGAGAGAGGAGAGGGGAGGGGGGAGAGAGGAGAGGGGAGAGAGAGAGGGGGAGAGGAGAGAGGAGGGGAGAGAGAGGAGGGGAGAGAGAGAGGAGAGGGGGGAGAGAGAGAGGAGGCGGGAGAGAGCTCAAAAGAGAGGGGGAGAGAGAGCGCAAAAGAGATGGGGGAGAGAGAGAGCTCAAAAGAGAGGGGGAGAGAGAGCACAAAAGAGATGGGGGAGAGAGAGAGCAAAATAGAGTGGGGGAGAGAGCGTGAAGAGAGGGGGGAGAGCGCAAAAGAGAGGGGGAGAGAGAGAGCGCAAAAGAGAGGGGGGGAGAGAACAAAAGAGGGAGGAGAGAGAGAGCACAAAAGAGAGGGGGAGAGAGAGAGAGCAAAAGAGAGGGGGGGAGAGCGCAAAAGACATGGGGGAGAGAGAGAGAGCAAAAGAGAGGGGGAGAGAGAGCACAAAAGAGATGGGGCAGAGAGAGAGCACAAGAGAGGGGGAGAGAGAGTGCAAAAGAGATGAGATAGAGAGAGCAAAAGAGAGGGGGGAGAGAGAGCGCAAAAGAGAGGAGGGAGAGAGCGCAAAAGAGAGGGGGAGAGGGAGAGCGCAAAAGAGGGGGGAGAGAGAGCGTGCAAAAGAGAGGGGGAGAGAGAGCGTGCAAAAGAGAGGGGTGGGAGAGAGCACGCAAAAGAGAGGGGGGAGAAAGAGAGAGAGCAAAAGAGAGGGGGGAGAGAGAGAGAGCAAAAGAAAGGGGGGGAGAGAGCAAAAGAGGGGGGAGAGAGAGAGCACAAAAGAGAGGGGGGAGAGACAGCGCAAAAGAGAGGGGGGAGAGAGAGCACAAAAGAGAGGGGGAGAGAGTGCAAAAGAGAGGGGGGAGAGAGAGCTTAAAAGAGAGGGGGGAGAGAGAGCACAAAAGAGAGGGGGGAGAGAGTGCAAAAGAGAGGTGGGAGAGAGAGCGCAAAAGAGGGGGGAGAGAGAGAGTGCAAAAGAGGGGGAGAGAGAGAGCACAAAAGAGAGGGGGGAGAGAGAGGGGGGAGAGAGCGCAAAAGAGATGGGGGAGAGAGAGCGCAAAAGAAATGGGGGAGAGAGAGAGTGCAAAAGAGATGGGGGAGAGAGAGAGAGCAAAAGAGATGGGGGAGAGAGAGAGCACAAAAGAGAGGGGGAGAGAGAGAGCGCAAAAGAGAGGAGGAGAGAGAGCGCAAAAGAGAGGGGGAGAGCGCGCAAAAGAGAGGGGGGAGAGAGCGCAAAAGAGAGGGGGGAGGGAGAGAGCGCAAAAGAGAGGGGGAGAGAGCGCAAAAGAGAGGGGGAGAGAGAGAGAGCGCAAAAGAGAGGGGGAGAGAGAGAGCTCAAAAGAGAGGGGGAGAGAGAGAGAGCTCAAAAGAGAGGGGGAGAGAGAGAGCAAAAGAGAGGGGGAGGGAGAGAGTGCAAGGGGGGGGCCGCTGTACTGAAAAAATGGCCCGTGTGAACGGGCTTTAGGACTAGTCTATTTATATATGTATATATGTATTTACAGATATACATACACATATTAACCCATAAATACATATGTATACATATACATACGTATATATATATATATTTATACAGTATATATATATATATATATATATATATATATAAGTGCAAGTAGATTAAACATTTTGCACTAGCGCAATCGCGATTTCGCAAGTCATTTTCCTTCTGCTGATATTACAGGTTTAGCGAAGTTGGTCTTAGGCCGGTCATTCTAGTGTGTGATCGATAATTGTTGAATAATAATAATTGAAGTCTATTGAGAGAAGGAGGGGAGAGAGAGCGCAAAAGAGAGGGGGGAGAGAGCACAAAAGAGAGGGGGAGAGGGAGAGCGCAAAAGAGGGGGGAGAGAGAGCGCGCAAAAGAGAGGGGGAGAGAGAGCGTGCAAAAGAGAGGGGCGGGAGAGAGCACGCAAAAGAGAGGGGGGAGAAAGAGAGAGAGCAAAAGAGAGGGGGGAGAGAGAGAGAGCAAAAGAGAGGGGGGGAGAGAGCAAAAGAGGGGGGAGAGAGAGAGCACAAAAGAGAGGGGGGAGAGACAGCGCAAAAGAGAGGGGGGAGAGAGAGCACAAAAGAGAGGGGGGAGAGAGAGCACAAAAGAGAGGGGGGAGAGAGTGCAAAAGAGAGGGGGGAGAGAGAGCACAAAAGAGAGGGGGGAGAGAGTGCAAAAGAGAGGTGGGAGAGAGAGCGCAAAAGAGGGGGGAGAGAGAGCGCAAAAGAGGGGGAGAGAGCACAAAAGAGAGGGGGGAGAGAGAGGGGGGAGAGAGCACAAAAGAGATGGGGGAGAGAGAGCGCAAAAGAAATGGGGGAGAGAGAGAGTGCAAAAGAGATGGGGGAGAGAGAGAGAGCAAAAGAGATGGGGGAGAGAGAGAGCACAAAAGAGAGGGGGAGAGAGAGAGCGCAAAAGAGAGGAGGAGAGAGAGCGCAAAAGAGAGGGGGAGAGTGGCAAAAGAGAGGGGGGAGAGAGCGCAAAAGAGAGGGGAAGAGAGCGCAAAAGAGAGGGGGAGAGAGCGCAAAAGAGAGGGGGGAGAGAGAGAGCGCAAAAGAGAGGGGGAGAGAGAGAGCTCAAAAGAGAGGGGGAGAGAGAGAGAGCTCAAAAGAGAGGGGGAGAGAGAGAGCAAAAGAGAGGGGGAGGGAGAGAGTGCACGGGGGGGGGGGCGCTGTACTGAAAAAATGGCCCGTGTGAACGGGCTTTAGGACTAGTCTATTTATATATGTATATATGTATTTACAGATATACATACACATATTAACCCATAAATACATATGTATACATATACATATATATATATTTATACAGTATATATATATATATATATATATATATATATAACTGCAAGTAGATTAAACATTTTGCACTAGCACAATCGCGATTTCGCAAGTCATTTTCCTTCTGCTGATATTACAGGTTTAGCGAAGTTGGTCTTAGGCCGATCAGGCTAGTGTGTGATCGATAATTGTTGAATAATAATAATTGAAGTCTATTGAGAGAAGGAGTTAACGTGGTCACGATATCCTAATGTCCTAATGTTACCGCGCATTGGGTTTGCTTGCATTTTAATTTTAAACTTGTAATACACATGCTAACTTGCCCGCATTAAACGTTTAATATGAGCAATGTTAGCACGCAAGCGAAAAAAAATATTTAGCACGCCACTTTAATCTGGTCCATAATATAGAGAATCCTTATAACTGGCCAAGCAATGGCTTATGATTTTGCAGTTACCTAATAATAAATCCATTATCGTTTAATGATTAATTAAAATGATTAATAAAACAAAGATCAATTAACTAAATGTGCTAATTTATTTAATGTAGAACTGGTTGCCTCCATTGTATCTCAGTGTTGAAAGTAAAGATGTTGCACTTGTAGACGTTACCTATTCTAAAAAAAGTTTTAAGTTTGTATTACTCACTGGAGAGGACATTGGTTTACTTCAACCAATATTCACAATCCTTATCAAATTATTTATCTTCATTCTCTTGCTTTTCCTTGTTGAAGAGATATCTAGATAAATAGCGTACACATGTCTGGGGCAGTACATTACAGGAAATAGTGCTGCCACCTAATGTTCTTGCTAATGTATAACATTGTTGCAAAACTGATGCCATTTATTATTATTTTCATCATTTATTTGTATAGCGCCGAAAAATTCCGTAGCGCTGGTAGTAATGCAGACACGTGCACACTCCTTACCTTCCTGCTTTTCAACAAAGGATAACAAGAACACAAAGAAATTGTGATATAGAAGTACTTTGGAAAATTGTTTAAAATTGTATGTTATATCTGAAACAAGAAAGAAAATGTTTTGGGTTTTATGTCCCATGAAGGTAATTTTCTGTAGAAAAACATTAGATATGTTTTACTAAAGGATTATGATTAACTCCCATATTATAAAACGTACATTAAGTAACGGTTCAAGTCCATAACGATTAAATGTCTTATAATAGTCGCCTAGCATTTAAAAAAATATTTTAATTACCTTAGTTGCTTTAACTAACTACAAAATACATATAAGCATGTTTGTATTCAACTTGAAAAGCAAGTACTTATCAAATGTTTACTAATTAGAAAAATATTTATGAAGAAACAAAACAAGAAAATATTTGTCTGAGAAAATTAATTATCTAGGAGATATGTGTGCATGAAAACAGCTTCTAGTCATTTGATTTCAATATATAAAAAAGCTATCGGCTAGATTACGAGTTTTGCGGTAAGCTAAAAGCAGCGTAAAAAGGTGCTAACGCTGCTTTTTTACTACCGCTGCTATTACGAGTCTTGCAGGTTTAGGGGCACCGCACACTTTTTTGGCCTTACCGCAAAACGACTTACGTAAACTTCGTAAAACCCTTTTTTCTATGGGACTTTCATAGCGCTGGTATTACGAGTCTGTCCTGGGAGGCCAAGAAGTGAGCGGTACACCCTCTACCGCCAAGATTTCTAACGCATTTTAAAGTCAGTAGTTATGAGTTTTATGTTACAACGCGGTAGCATAAAACTCATAACTAAAGTGCTAAAAAGTACACTAAACACCCATAAACTACCTATTAAACCCTAAACCGAGGCCCTCCCGCATCGCAAACACTTAACCCCTAATCTTCCACTCCGGACATCGCCGCCACCTACATTATACTTATTAACCCCTAATTTTCCGCTCCGGACATTGCCGCAACCTACATAATATTTATTAACCCTTAATCTGCTGCCCCCAACATCACCGCCACCTACCTACATTTATTAACCCCTAATCTGCCGTCCCCAACGTCGCCGCCACTATATTAAATTTATTAACCCCTAAACCTAAGTCTAACCCTAACCATAACACCCCCTAACTTAAATATAATATAAATAAATCTAAATAAATATTACTATCATTAACTAAATAATTCCTATTTAAAACTAAATACTTACCTATAAAATAAACCCTAAGCTAGCTACAATATAACTAATAGTTACATTGTATCTAGCTAAGGGTTTATTTTTATTTTACAGGCAAGTTTGTATTTATTTTAACTAGGTAGAATAGTTACTAAATAGTTATTAACTATTTACTAGCTACCTAGCTAAAATAAATACAAGAGTACCTGTAAAATAAAACCTAATCTAAATTACACTAACACCTAACACTACACTACAATTAACTAAATTAAATACAATTAAATTAATTAAATTAAATTAGCTAAATCACATTGCCCCAAAGAAATCAGCTCTTTTACCTTATAAAAAAAATACAAACAACTCCCCCAACAGTAAAACCCACCACCCACACAACCAACCCCCCAAATAAAATACTAACTAAAAAAAACTAAGCTCCCATTGCCCTGAAAAGGGCATTTGGATGGGCATTGCCCTTAAAAGGACAGTTAGCTCTTTTGCAGCCCAAAGCCCTAACCTAAAAATAAAACCCACCCAATACACCCTTAAAAAAACCTAACAATAACCCCCTGAAGATCGACTTACTGTTCTGAAGACCGGACATCCATCCTCAATGAAGCCGGGAGAAGTCTTCATCCAAGCCGGGCGAAGTGGTCCTCCAGATGGGCATAAGTCTTCATCCAGACGGCATCTTCTATCTTCATCCATCCGACGCGGAGCGGCTCCATCTTCAAGACATCCGACGCGGAGCATCCTCTTTATACGGAGTCTTCTTAATGAATGAATATCACTGTAAGTGACGTCATCCAAGATGGCGTCCCTTAGATTCCGATTGGCTGATAGAATTCTATCAGCCAATCGGAATTAAGGTTGAAAAAATCCTATTGGCTGATGCAATCAGCCAATAGGATTGAACTTCAATCCTATTGGCTGATCCAATCAGCCAGTAGGATTGAGCTCACATTCTATTGGCTGTTCCAATTTTTAGTTAGTATTTTATTTGGGGGATTGGTTGTGTGGGTGGTAGGTTTTACTGTTGGGGGGGTTGTTTGTATTTTTTTTAAAAGGTAAAAGAGCTGATTTCTTTGGAGCAATGCCCCTCAAAAGGCCCTTTTAAGGGCTATTGGTAGTTTAGTTTAGGCTAGGGTTTTTTATTTTTATTTTGGGGGGGCTTTTTTATTTTGATAGGGCTATTAGATTAGGTGTAATTAGTTTAAATATCTGATAATTTGTTTTTTATTTTCTGTAATTTAGTGTTTGTTTTTTTTGTACTTTAAATAATTTTATTTTATTTAATTGTATTTAATTTAGGGAATTAATTTAATTATAGTGTAGTGTTAGGTGTTAGTGTAACTTATTAGGTTTTATTTTACAGGTAAATTTGTATTTATTTTAACTAGGTAGTTAGTAAATAGTTAATAACTATTTAGTAACTATTCTACCTAGTTAAAATAAATATAAACTTGCCTGTAAAATAAAAATAAACCCTAAGCTAGCTACAATGTAACTATTAGTTATATTATAGCTATCTTAGGGTTTATTTTATAGGTAAGTATTTAGTTTTAAATAGGAATAATTTAGTTAATGATAGGAATATTTATTTAGATTTATTTAAACTATATTTAAGTTAGGGGGTGTTAGGGTTAGACTTAGGTTTAGGGGTTAATAAATGTAATATAGTGGCAGCGGTGTAGGGGGTGGCAGATTAGGGGTTAATAAGTATAATGTAGGTGGAAGCGGTGTAGGGGTGGCAGATTAGGGGTTAATAAGTATAATGTAGGTGGCGGCGGTGTAGGGGGTGGCAGATTAGAGGTTAATAAGAATAATGTAGGTGGTGTTAGGGTTAGACTTAGGTTTAGGGGTTAATAAATGTAATATAGTGGCAGCGGTGTAGGGGGTGGCAGATTAGGGGTTAATAAGTATAATGTAGGTGGAGGCGGTGTAGGGGGGCAGATTAAGGGTTAATAAGTATAATGTAGGTGGCGGCGGTGTAGGGGGCGGCAGATTAGTGGTGTTTAGACTCGGGGTAC
The DNA here is from genome assembly GCF_027579735.1 of Bombina bombina. Lineage (NCBI taxonomy): Eukaryota > Metazoa > Chordata > Amphibia > Anura > Bombinatoridae > Bombina > Bombina bombina. The sequence goes on along the minus strand of NC_069503.1, from coordinate 517,210,798 downwards.
ATGTTAGGGTGTTAGGTGTAAACATTACCATAGGAATCAATGGGATATCAGGCAGCAGCGAACATGCGCTTTCGTTGCTTTCAGACTCCCATTGATTCCTATGGTATCCGCCGCCTCCAGGGCGGCGGATTGAAAACCAGGTACGCTGGGCCGGAATAGTGGCGAGCGTACCTGGTTTATATTTGTTAACTAGCAAAAGTAGTCAAATAGTGCAAAATTTGCATTCAGAACATCTGTAATGACGTAAGCATCGATCTGTGTCGGACTTTGCCCGGCGGATCGTATGTTATGTCACAAAATTCAACTTTTGACAGTCTGTAGGGTTTGATAACTAAGGGGAATCAGGCTCGCCACAAATACGCTGCGGAATTCCAGCGTATTTGCGGTTGACGGCTTGATAAATAGATGCCATAATATTAATCACTGAGTCAGAGAAACCTCTATGGATAAGCACTAGGCTTTCAATTTCCATTTTATTTAATGATTTGAGATCCTGATGGAAAAATGACCTTGAGACAGAAGGTCTGGCCTTAATGGAAGTGGCCAAGGTTGGCAACTGGTCATCTGAACATGATCTGCATACCAAAACTTGTGAGGCCATGCTGGAGCCACCAGCAACACAAACGATTGCTCCATGATGATTTTGGAGATCACTCTTGGAAGAAGAACTAGAGGCGGGAAAATATTAGCAGGTTGATAACACCAAGGAAGTGTCAGCGCATCCACTGCTTCCGCCTGAGAATCCCTGGACAGGTACCTGGGAAGTTTCTTGTTTAGATGAGAAGTCATCATATCTATTTCTGGAAGACCCCACATCTGAACAACCTGAGAAAACACATCTGGATGGAGGGACCACTCCCCCGGATGTAAAGTCTGACGGCTGAGATAATCCGCATCCCAATTGTCTATACCTGGGATATGAACCGCAGAAATTAGACAGGAGCTGGATTCCGCCAAAGCAAGTATCCAAGATACTTCTTTCATAGCTTGGGGACTGTGAGTCCCACCCTGATGATTGACATATGCCACAGTTGTAATATTGTCTGTCTGAAAACAAATGAACAGTTATCTCTTCAACAGAGGCCAAATCTGAAGAGCCCTGAAAATCGCAAAAATATTCCAAAATATTGATTGGTAATCTCGCCTCTTGAGATTTCCAAATCCCTTGTGCTGTCAGAGATCCCCAAACAGCTCCCCAACCTGAAAGACTCACATCTGTTGTGATCACAGTCCAGGTTGGATGAACAAAAAAGTCCCCTAGAACTATACGATGGTGATCTAACCACCAAGTCAGAGATAGTCAAACATTGGGATTTAAGGATATTAATTGTGATAATCCCTGCATCATTGGTTCAGCATACAAAGCTGGAGAGGTCGCATATGAAAACAAGCAAAGGGGATCATGTCTGATGCTGCAGTCATGAGACCTAAAACTTCCATGCACATAGCTACTGAAGGGAATGACTGAGACTGAAGGTTCCGACAGGTTGAAACCATTTTTAAATGTCTCTTGTCTGTTAGAGACAGAGTCATGGACACTGAATTTATCTGGAAACCTAAAAAGGTGACCCTTGTCTGAGGAATCAAATAACTTTTTGGTGAATTGATCCTCCAACCATGTTTTCGAAGAAACAACACTAGTTGATTTGTGTGAGATTCTGCAGAATTTAAAGACTGAGCTAGTGCCAAGCTATCGTCCAAATAAGGAAACACCGCAATACCCCGTTCTCTGATTACAGAGAGTAGGGCACCGAGAACCTTTGAAAAGATTCTTGGAGCTGTGGCCAGGCCAAAAGGAAGAACAACAAATTGGTAATGCTTGTCTAGAAAAGAGAATCTCAGAAACTGGTAATGATCTGGATGAATCGGAATATGAAGATATGCATCCTGTAAGTCTATTGTGGACATATAATGCCCTTGCTGAACAAAAGGCAGAATAGTCCATATAGTTACCATCTTGAAAGTAGGTACTTTTACATAACGATTAAAAATTTTTAGATCCAGAACTGGTCTGCATGAATTTTCTTTCTTTGGGACAATGAATAGATTTGAATAAAACCCCAGACCCTGTAACTGAAATGGAACTGGCATGATTACCCCTGAAAACTCCAGGTCTGAAACACACTTCAGGAAAGTCTGAGCCTTCACCGGATTTGCTGGTATGTGTGAGAGAAAAAATCTTCTCACAGGAAGTCTTACTCTGAATCCTATTCGATACCCCTGAGAGACAATACTCAGAATCCATTGATTTCGGACAGCATTTGTCCAAACATCCTTGAAAAACCTTAATCTGCCCCCTACCAGCTGAGCTGGAATGAGGGCCGCACCTTCATGCGGACTTGGGGGCTGGCTTTGGTTTCTTAAAAGGCTTGGATTTATTCCAAACTGAAGAAGGTTTCCAATTGGGAACAGATTCCTTGGGGGAGGGATTAGGTTTCTGTTCCTTAATTTGTCAAAAGGAATGAAAGCGGTAAGGAGCTTTAGATTTACCCTTAGGTCTTTTATCCTGAGACAAAAAAACTCCCTTCCCCCCAGTGACAGTTGAAATAATCAAATCCAACTGAGAACCAAATAACTTATTACCTTGGAAAGAAAGAGATAGCAATCTAGACTTAGAAGTCATGTCAGCATTCCAAGATTTAAGCCACAGAGCTCTTCTAGCTAAAATAGCTAAAGACATAGATTTACCATCAATTTTTATGATATAAAAAATGGCATCACAAATAAAATGATTAGCATGTTGAAGCAAACGAACAATGCTAGACAAATCAGAATCCAATTCTTGTTGCGCTAAATGTTCCAACCAAAAAGTTGATGCAGCTGCAACATCAGCCAAAGAAATTGCAGGCCTGAGAAGATGACCAGAATATAAATAGGCTTTTCTTAGATAAGATTCAAGTTTCCTATCTAAAGGATCTTTAAAAGAAGTACTATCTTCCATAGGAATAGTACTAGTAGTACGTTTAGCAAGAGTAGAGATAGCCCCATCAACTTTGGGGATCTTTTCCCAAAACTCCAATGTAACTGCTGGCAAAGGATACAATTTTTTAAACCTTGAAGAAGGAATAAAAGATGTACCAGGCATATTCCATTCCTTAGAAATCATATCAGAAATAGCATCAGGAACTGGAAAAACTTTTGGAGTAACCACAGGAAGTTTATAAACAGAATTTAAACATTTACTAGTTTTAATATCAAGAGGACTAGTTTCCTCAATATCCAATGTAATCAACACTTCTTTTAACAAAGAACGAATGTACTCTATTTTAAATAAATAAGTAGATCTGTCAGTGTCAATATCTGAGGAAGGATCTTCTGAATCAGATAGATCCTTATCAGAGGAGGATAATTCAGTATGTTGTCGGTCATTTGAAATTTCATCAATTTTATGAGAAGTTTTAAAAGACCTTTTACGTTTATTAGAAGGCGGGATGGCAGACAGAGCCTTCTGAATAGAATCAGCAATAAAATCTTTAAAATTCACAGGTATATATTGTGCATTAGATGTTGAAGGAACAACAACAGGCAAAGCACTATTACTGATAGATACATTCTCTGCATGTAAAAGCTTATCATGACAACTATTACAAACCACAGCTGGAGAACTAATCTCCACAAGTTTACAACAAATGCACTTAGCTTTGGTAGAACTGTTATCATTCTGCAGGTTTCCATCAGTGATTTCTGAAACAGGATCAGATTGAGACACCTTGCAAATGTAACAGAAAAAAACAACATATAAAGCAAAATTATCAATTTCCTTATATGACAGTTTCAGGAATGGGGAAAAAAAATGCAAACAGCATAGCCCTCTGAAAGAGAAAAAAGGCAAGAGGCATATAGGAAAAATTGAAAAAAAAAATATACCCCAGATAAGAAATAAATTTTATCCTAAAAATGCATTTCCAGATATGAAACTGACAGTCTGCAAAAGGAAATAAACTGAAACCTGAATCATGGCAAATATAAGTACAATACATATATTTAGAACTTTATATAAATACATAAAGTGCCAAACCATAGCTGAGAGTGTCTTAAGTAATGAAAACATACTTACCAAAAGACACCCATCCACATATAGCAGATAGCCAAACCAGTACTGAAACGGTTATCAGTAGAGGTAATGGAATATGAGAGTATATCGTCGATCTGAAAAGGGAGGTAGGAGATGAATCTCTACGACCGATAACAGAGAACCTATGAAATAGATCTCCATGAGGAAAACCATTGCATTCAATAGGTGATACTCCCTTCACATCCCTCTGACATTCACTGTACTCTGAGAGGAATGGGGAAAAAAAATGCAAACAGCATAGCCCTCTGAAAGAGAAAAAAGGCAAGAGGCATATAGGAAAAATTGAAAAAAAAAATATACCCCAGATAAGAAATAAATTTTATCCTAAAAATGCATTTCCAGATATGAAACTGACAGTCTGCAAAAGGAAATAAACTGAAACCTGAATCATGGCAAATATAAGTACAATACATATATTTAGAACTTTATATAAATACATAAAGTGCCAAACCATAGCTGAGAGTGTCTTAAGTAATGAAAACATACTTACCAAAAGACACCCATCCACATATAGCAGATAGCCAAACCAGTACTGAAACGGTTATCAGTAGAGGTAATGGAATATGAGAGTATATCGTCGATCTGAAAAGGGAGGTAGGAGATGAATCTCTACGACCGATAACAGAGAACCTATGAAATAGATCTCCATGAGGAAAACCATTGCATTCAATAGGTGATACTCCCTTCACATCCCTCTGACATTCACTGTACTCTGAGAGGAATCGGGCTTCAGCATGCTGAGAAGCGCATATCAACGTAGAAATCTAGCACAAACTTACTTCACCACCTCCATTGGAGGCAAAGTTTGTAAAACTGAATTGTGGGTGTTTTGATGGGTGTATTTATAGGCATTTTGAGGTTTGGGAAACTTTGCCCCTCCTGGTAGGATTGTATATCCCATACGTCACTAGTTCATGGACTATTGCCAATTACATGAAAGAAATGGTTGCTGCAATAACATGATGTTACTGACAATATATGTGTAATACCACATTGAACTAATTCAACCGCCAAGTATGTGTGGTCTGGAAAATGAGTGTGTATGTACAGTATGTGTGTGACTGTGTACTGTTTTGTATTTGTTCTTTGTTTTATTTGTAACCTAAATAGAAAGTAATTATTAACAAAAACATGACCATCCCTGAGAAGAAAGCCATGAGAAATGCAAGTGCAACTAGAAAATATATTTGTAAGCATTCATTTTATTTCTATTATCAATTTTGCTTCATTATCTTGGTATCCTTTGTTGAAGGTTCACTACTTGGAGGGAGCTAGCTGAACACTTTGTTACGCTAATAAGAAAAGGCATACATTAGCAGCCACCAATCACCTGCTAGCTCCCTTCCTGCTTTTGAGCCTCAGCCTACCTGTAGTTGTGCTTTTCAACAAAGGATACCAAGAAAAAGAAGCAAATTAGATAAAATAAGTAAATTGGAAAGCTGTTTAAAATTGCATGCTCTATCTTAATCATGAATGAAAAAAAATGTGTTTTATGTCCCTTTAATAGATACTTTCAGTATAGTAAGTATACTAGTAAATGTTTTAGTTTTACTAAAAATACAGTGCACAAAAATTAGATGTATAAGTTTAAAGGCAAAGAAAATTCTAAATGAAACTTGCAAGAATCAGATAGAGCATGCAATTTTAAGACACTTTTAAAATCACTTTGTTCAGATGTGCTTTGTTCTCCTGATATCCATTATTGAAAATGAATACGCGCATATCCAACACTAGTGGGAGCTAACTGGTAATTGGTGCCTATATACATTTGTATCTTGTGATTGGATAACTAGATGTGTTCAGTTAGCTGCCAGTAGTGCAATTATGTTCCTTCAGCAAAGGATAACAAGAGAATGAAACATTTGATAATAAAAGAAAATTTGAAATTTATTTAAAAATGTATGTTCTATACGAATCATGAATGAAATTTTGGGGGTTTCCTGTCCCTTTAAGAATTATATAGAATGACAAAATTAAAGCTAATATGGTTGATTACAGCTTCAAATAAAGAAAAATGGCAAAAATCTGCACTGTAGCTCAAAACAAAGATTTTAGTATTTAAAATGAATGCAACCATTAACATACATGAACTAAAACAAAGATTTTAAATTTACCGAAAAGACAATTTTGTCCGAAAGAAAATGTTTCCCATGCACATATCTTTGGAATAACACAAAGTAGCCTCTTTAGTAAAGGGATTAAAATCTTTAAGGGGTTAATAAAAAAAACTTCAGTTTTCATTAAACATGTACCGTATTATTCACCTAATGATATGCCTATAACCTACACACTATTATCACTGTTAGGTTAGTCTCCATCTAATCAATGGGATCACCCAACAAAAGGTGTACAGGCAGTCCTCGGGTTACAGACATCCGACTTAAGTACAACTCGTACTTACATACAGAGAAAATAGAGCTTTATCGACAATCCTTCTTTCCAGGATAATCCAAAATACTGAAAATCCAATTGTCACAAGGACAGAAAGTGATTTGAAATTTTCTGAACAGGGGCACAGATAGCAAAACAAACTTTATCCTATGCTATCCAAAACAAAAAAAAATGTTTGGCTAGAGTTTCACCTAAAAAAAGTGCCTGTTCCAATTTACATACAAATTCAACTTAAGAACAAACCTAAAGTCCCTATCTTGTAACCCGGAGACTGCCTGTATATACATCTACCTTATCTCATTAATCACCCATTAATCATTTACACCTTAGAAGCTTCTATATTAAATGGGGGCATTTACCATAAAGTTACATATGAGAGCTATATATAAAGTTCTGCTAATTTAGCCCTCACAGTACATGTAGCTATGTATTAGCTGCTCTGGAAACCTACTGTTTCATTAAAGAAGCCTTTCATTCTACTATAATGGATCTCTAGGTTCCCTAAGCTTTTGCACTTAGAGAGCTGAAACAAAGCTCGAGTGAAAGACTCGGGTACGCTAACATCTGGAGGTGAGATTACTTCCTTTCCCCATTGACTACTATGGGTGCACCAAAAAAGCCTCTTTAGTCTTTTGCTTGAGCACTAACCCAAAGGTTTGTTATGACAACTGTGCTAAAGCTGAAGGTGCATTAAGAAATACTTAAAATACCTTTGTTCTTCACTTAGAAGAAAATGTTCTTTTTATTTGTAGATATATATATATATATATATATATATATATACAGTATATTTGTATATGTTTTGTAAAATATGTACCTATAGCTATATATCTATTTGAATATAAATATATATACAGTGTATATACTGTATATATATATATATATATATATATATATATATATATATATATATTAAATAAAAAGGGCATTTTCTTCTAAATAAAAATCATAGGTGTTTTATATTAAACAAAAAAAACATTTAATTTCGTAAAAATGGAAATTTTATTTTGACAAGGTATTTGACTGGAAAGGGCTCAAAAGTGTGTGTGTGTATGTATTTATATATATATATATATATATATATATATATATATATATATGTGTGTGTGTAGTAGCGTTTCAGGACATAACAGTGTCACTTCCTCAGACAACCCCAAATAAGTGAAAACTGCCAAGACATAGTATCACAGCTACCGTCAACCCGCCATCTGCTCCAATCACAAACACCCAAATGCAGAATCCAATCAGGAAGCACTGTGGGCAAAAGAGAGAACATGTACAAATAACATGGGCAAAAGGACCTAAGCGCCCCTGTCAACAATGCCTATAAAATATATAAAGTATACCATAAATATTAATAATGTGACATAAAAGTTGCACGATATAGCTAACATGGCCCCACCTGGATCACCATTAGTCTGAATCAACAGGATCATATTAGTGATCATATAGATCACTTTCGAAAGCCCCCTCCCCCTTGTTACATGTTTTCACTTATTTGGGGTTGTCTGAGAAAGGGACACTGTGCTGTCCCAAAACGTAACTAATGAAGCATTTTTTCTTCTTTTTGACACAAGTCCAGTGAGTGCTTACAGCTTGGTTTTATATATATATATATATATACAGTATATATATATATATAAATATATATATATATATATATATATATATATATATATATATATATATATATATATATATATATAGATCCAAGAGAAGGTAAAATATAGAGGCGCTTAGTGTAAGGAGCTAGTTACAGTATCTATAATAAGACACATAAAGTTCAAAGAGTTACAATAATGCACTGCTAATTGATATTAGGGGAAAAACCCAGATACATATAAAGCTATCACAGAGTTTGCAGTAGTAATGTTTACAATTATGTTGCTAATATAAAATAATGTTGCTAATATAAAACACCTGCAGCTATCTGTATAATATATAGAGATACTAGTCTAGCAAATAATATTGATATTACTAGAACACCACAGATGACAAAAAAGTATCGCAGTACATACAGTTAGTACAGGCAATTTACCAAAGAAAAACCACAAGAATGTGCATGCAGTTAGAGTCCATATGTGATACTGTTGTGAAAAAAAGGAGAAAAAAGGTGGAAATCCCAAGGTGGCGGATCACACTGTCCCCTCAAGGGGTTCTACTTACTCTCCTTTACCTCAATCTGTGACCACTTTTCCTCTGAAGAAGAAGGTTGTGTATGTGTGTAGACCTTCGAAACGCGTTAGGACTTTTATATGCTATATTTATCTTGCACTGAACTGTTTTTAAAATACGAATACTGTTCATGCCAATACCTGGTTTTATCCTATTATGCTAATAAAATACCTCATATCCATTTGAGGTTGTCTAGTGTGAGTGTTATTCTATACAGAATTGTGCATATATATCCTTATTAACGGGGTTGCACTATTACCACCTTTCTGTTTTTTTCCATCTCATTTATGTGAGTGAAAGCGTTGGAAGACAGGAAACAAGCCATAGGATACTTGCCACTACAAGGAAGGACTTTCTACTTACCTCACGCGACACTTACCTCATACAGATTGAGGTAAAGGAGAGTAAGTAGAACCCCTTGAGGGGACAGTGTGATCCGCCACCTTGGGATTTCCACCTTTTTTCTCCTTTTTTTCACAACAGTATCACATATGGACTCTAACTGCATGCACATTCTTGTGGTTTTTCTTTGGTAAATTGCCTGTACTAACTGTATGTACTGCGATACTTTTTTGTCATCTGTGGTGTTCTAGTAATATCAATATTATTTGCTAGACTAGTATCTCTATATATTATACAGATAGCTGCAGGTGTTTTATATTAGCAACATTATTTTATATTAGCAACATAATTGTAAACATTACTACTGCAAACTCTGTGATAGCTTTATATGTATCTGGGGTTTTCCCCTAATATCAATTAGCAGTGCATTATTGTAACTCTTTGTACTTTATTTGTCTTATTATAGATACTGTAACTAGCTCCTTACACTAAGCGCCTCTATATTTTACCTTCTCTTGGATCTATATTTTTTGGGCTCCATTAGTCTTGTGGGGTTTGGGGATCCCACTTTTCTAATAGGTAATTTTGGGGCTGCATAGTGAGCTAACTACACTTCATTTATAATTATAATTATAATATTCCAATATAATAATATTTATCTTCAGGTAATACATTAGCACTACCTATACTTGCGCCGGTGTCACAATCTTTCTCTTTGTCCATATATATATATATACACACACAAAACAAAGTGGAGGGTATTTGCACTCTCACTTCCGCAGAGTCAAAGACCAGGGTGCCAGATCCAAATTATTAAAATATAAATCAAAAAAGAGAGACTGCACTCACTGGATTTGCAAAGTAAAAGAAAAACAACTTTTAATCCATAATAATACCTGTGACGTTTCGAGTTCCGTAACCCCTTCTTCAGACCAAACAAGAGTGACCCAAAAAAACTGGTTTAAAAAGACCACAGAGCCCCACCCCGATTTACTCTTATTGAGTTATTATTGAAATATATGAAAATATTGCATAAAGGGTAGTGAGATAAAAAAAGTTGCACCAAACAAAACATAAATACACAACAATAAACTGTTGCACTCATTTAAACACTATCTGATAAAAATTAGTCACATTAATATTCATAAAAAGTATCTAAAAGTTATATGGTTTATGGCCATGTATTTGAATGCAAAGGCCTAAAAATGGGGTCAATTTATTAAGCTACGGCGGACAGGGCCATACAAACGCACCCCTGTCTGCCTCACAGTACATGTAGCTATGTATTAGCTGCTCTGGAAACCTACTGTTTCATTAAAGAAGCCTTTCATTCTACTATAATGGATCTCTAGGTTCCCTAAGATTTTTGCACTTAGAGAGCTGAAACAAAGCTCGAGTGAAAGACTCGGGTACGCTAACATCTGGAGGTGAGATACCTTCCTTTCCCCATTGACTACTATGGGTGCACCAAAAAAGCCTCTTTAGTCTTTTGCTTGAGCACTAACCCAAAGGTTTGTTATGACAACTGTGCTAAAGCTGAAGGTGCATTAAGAAATACTTAAAATACCTTTGTTCTTCACTTAGAAGAAAATGTTCTTTTTATTTGTAGATATATATATATATATATATATATATATATCAAAATAACAAGAGTATTGCATTGAGCAATGATACTTTTTTTATTGGACTAACTATACATTTATAAGTTGACAAGCTTTCGGAAGAGTTCCTTCCTTTATCAAGTCTGAAGCTTCAGACTTGATAAAGGAAGGAACTCTTCCGAAAGCTTGTCAACTTATAAATGTATAGTTAGTCCAATAAAAAAAGTATCATTGCTCAATGCAATACTCTTGTTATTTTGATATCTAAATCTCTGGACTAACATGGCTACTGCAATCAACGTATATATATATATATATATATATATATATACAGTATATTTGTATATGTTTTGTAAAATATGTACCTATAGCTATATATCTATTTGAATATAAATATATATACAGTGTATATACTGTATATATATATATATATTTATATAATAAAAAGGGCATTTTCTTCTAAATAAAAATCATAGGTGTTTTATATTAAACAAAAAAAACATTTAATTTTGTAAAAATGGAAATTTTATTTTGACAAGGTATTTGACTGGAAAGGGCTCAAAAGTGTGTGTGTGTATGTATTTATATATATATATGTGTGTGTGTGTATGTATTTATATATATGTGTGTGTGTGTGTGTGTATGTGTACACATACATATGTACACATATATACACACACACATATATACATATATATAAATTCTCCATGACGGTGCACTCTCACTAAGCTAGCTTTAATTGTGCTCTCAATATCATCATATAGAACCAAGCTGTAAGCACTCGCTGTACTTGTGTCAAAAAGTAGAAAAAAATGTTTTATTAGTAGCGTTTCAGGACATAACAGTGTCACTTCCTCAGACAACCCCAAATAAGTGAAAACTGCCAAGACATAGTATCACAGCTACCGTCAACCCGCCATCTGCTCCAATCACAAACACCCAAATGCAGAATCCAATCAGGAAGCACTGTGGGCAAAAGAGAGAATGTGTACAAATAACATGGGCAAAAGGACCTAAGCGCCTCTGTCAACAATGCCTATAAAATATATAAAGTATACCATAAATATTAATAATGTGACATAAAAATTGCACGGTATAGCTAACATGGCCCCCTCCCCCTTATTACATGTTTTCACTTATTTGGGGTTGTCTGAGGAAGGGACACTGTGCTGTCCCGAAACGTAACTAATGAAGGATTTTTTCTTCTTTTTGACACAAGTCCAGTGAGTGCTTACAGCTTGGTTATATATATATATATACACACAAAACAAAGTGGAGGGTATTTGCACTCTCACTTCCGCAGAGTCAAAGACCAGGGTGCCAGATCCAAATTATTAAAATATAAACCAAAAAAGAGAGACTGCACTCACTGGATTTGCAAAGTAAAAGAAAAACAACTTTTAATCCATAATAATACGACATTTCGAGTTCCGTAACCCCTTCTTCAGACCAAACAAGAGTGACCCAAAAAAACAGGTTTAAAAAGACCACAGAGCCCCACCCCGATTTACTCTTATTGAGTTATTATTGAAATATATGAAAATATTGCATAAAGGGTAGTGAGATAAAAAAAGTTGCACCAAACAAAACGTAAATACACAACAATAAACTGTTACACTCATTTAAACACTATCTGATAAAAATTAGTCACATTAATATTCATAAAAAGTATCTAAAAGTTATATGGTTTATGACCATGTATTTGAATGCAAAGGCCTATAAATGGGGTCAATTTATTAAGCTACGGCGGACAGGGCCATACAAACGCACCCCTGTCTGCCTCAGCTCGGCTCTGGCGGGCTGAATTCTGCTGCCAGAATTCAGCATTGCACAAGAACGCAATTTTACACTCTTGTGCAATGACGTCCCCTGCCCACGCACAGCCAATCACGCACGGGTAGGAGCTGTTAATCTCCCCGGTCGGACGAGGAGGTGGCAAGAGGCTAGGGAAGCAGCGGTCGGATAAATATGGACTGCAGGTTCTCTTGTGAGAACCTGCAGTCGTAGGGGGGCAAAGGCTGGCGAAGCCTTTGATAAATTGACCCCAATATATATGTGTATGTGTTTAAATAATAATTCAATAATAATATATAATAATGTGTTTTACTGTGTATTTATTGTACATATTTCCCATTCCAATGTTCTTTACATACAGGGCAATGTTATTTTTATTGTAAATGCACAAGGACGTATTATGGCCTAGGCCAACAAGGCTGGTGCCTAGGGCAGCAGATTTGGGAGGGGCAGCACATCTGTCCTATCCTCTCTCTAAAAGCCAGCACACAGTACAGTGAGCGATAAAGTGCAGGCTTTTACAGAAAAGACAAGGCACATGCGCTGATTAAGGTCGCTCTTTACAGGCAGTGCTCCTTTAAACCGTTGCTTCATTTAGAGACTCCTGTATTTTTGCAGTGGAAGCGTTCTTGGTGAGAAACTTGCCCGGGAATGTGCTTACAAGGTGAGGCTGGAGGAGAAGACCTTGTGGAGATATGCTGCCTCCCTTTGTCAGCTGTGGTGGGTCTGTGAGTGCTTACTGCAGGTCTTAGTAACTAACAGACTGGATGCATCTGTGCACTGCTTAGATCAGCTTGTGATGTCTAACCATAAACTCTCAGCGCTAATGTATGTTAGCTACTAATAGCTAGCTTTCTCTGCATTCATGAACCCATGGAGTAAATAGTAAACAGACACTTAAAAAGTTTCATTACTTGAATGATGGTAATTAAAGGGATATTAAACCCAAAAATTTTCTTTCATAATTCAGACAGAGAATATAATTTTAAACAACAATCCAATTTACTTCTATTATCTAATTTGCTTAATTCTTTAGATATCCTTAGTTAAAGAAATAGCAATGCACACAGGTGAGCCAATCACATAAGGCATCTATGTGCAGCCACCAATCCGAAGCTACTGAGCCTATCTAGATATGCTTTTCAGGAAAGAATAACAAGAGAATGAAGCAAGTTAGATAACAGAAGTAAATTAAAAAGTTGTTTAAAATGGTATTCTCTATCTGAATCATGAAAGAAAAAATTTGGGTTTAATGTTCCTTTAATGTATGTTGTTGCATGTAAAGGGCAGAGATTGTTTTCTTCTTTCCCTCTATTCCTCTTTCCCTTCTTTCCCTTTCTCCTTCCCTTCCTCCCTGAAGTCACTCCCTCAACTCCCTCCCTTCTTTCCCTCCCTCCCTTCTTTCTCTCAACTCCCTCCCTTGCTCCCTTCTTTAACTCCTTTCTTTCCCTCACCACTTTTCTCTTCTCTCTCTATCTCTCTCCCTCCCTCCCTTCCTGCTTTCTTTTCCCTTCCATTTTTCCCCTCCCCTTCTTTTTTCTCCCTTCTCTCAGGGAGAAAAAGGTATGAGATGCATGCAATTCAACCCACCTGTATGCAAGTGTTTTGCTAGCCCATTTTCTTTTGAATTGTTATGAAAAAACTAAACAAAACAAAAACATTTTACACACTGACCCCAAAAAATATTAAGTGGAAAAAAGGCCTAAAACCTTTGGGGGGGGGGGGGCAGCAGAATTTTGAGTGTCTAGGGCAGCACAAAACATAAATATGCCACTGTAAATACATATTTATATATATATTTATAAAAATATATATTTAATATTAAAAATTATTATTTTTTATATGGGAAGAACTTAGGAATGTAAAATATGTGCAACTCGATTTGTGTTTCGCGATTTAGGTCTCAGTTGGGCACATGAAAACATAGTTATTTTAAGGCGCGTTATTGAAATATTACATATAAAATATTAAATAATATTAATAATAATTATTCAGAATAATCAATAGAATATATATATACTGTATGTATATTTTACAGTAAGTATAGTGATATTTAATAACTATTAAGATATTTTCATATTTTACATGTAATATTTCAATTACGCACCTTAAGATAACTAAGTTTTCGTGCGCACAACCGACACCACCACGATATACCTAAATCGCAAAACACAAAGGGCAAGATTACAAGTCACGCAGCAAATATGTTTTTCACAGTTGCGGAAAACATTGCTTGCGTTATGGCTTTTTTTGTATTTGGGGTATTACAAGTTGCAAAATAACTTATTTTGCGTGTGCATTAACCCGCGTAATCCAAAAAGCCAAATCACGTGAGCGTTCACGTATTCCCCCATAGAAGTCAAAGGAGAAGACAAATATAAGAAAAAAACATTAAAACCCTAATCTGTTGTGCAAAGCCCATTACGTATTCTCCTCGAAAAGTGTACATGAAAATGCGAATATTAAATATTGCAAGAATGTTTTCTTAACAGAATATGTTCTATTTATTTATAAATATATTTCTATATATGTGATGATTTTTGGACTGATATAAATTTATAGCAATATATGTATATGAATATATGTCTAGATATCTCGAGACATATATGCGAATATCTGTTTGAAAATCGCTCTGAGATATTGTTTAATTTGAATAAGATTGTGATTTATAAATCTTTTCATTATCTCCATAGTTAAACATAGTTAAACATATCTCTATACATATAAAGCCATGTTTTTCTATGTTTGTGTATGTCCTGTATGTCAATGTAAAATCCCTGCGTCTGCTTTTTTTTTCTCTAACACCCGAGATCTCCTATCTTTGAGCCCTTATAACTTAATATGAGTGCAACTCTACTTTGTAATGTATTTTACAACGGTATGTTAACTACAGTTCTTCAAGCGTGTAAAGGATTGTTGCATGATTTTTCAAGACTTGTAATATCTGCGCAATGGAAATTGATTGCGAAAAGACCATATCGAGCGCAGAAAACTCATACCGTGTAAATTGTAATCCTGCTCAAATAGTGTTACGCATATTTTACATTCCTATGTTCTCTACATATAAAAAAATTACATTTTTATTAGTAAATATATATTTCTATATATGTGATAATGTTAATGTAAAATAGATATCTATACCTATATATCTATAATAATATATATATATATATATATATAGATAAAGGTATGTACTGTACAGATATATAGAAAATGAAATATGTATTTACAATAAAAATAACATTGTCCTATGAAATATTAATAACTTCTGTCAGGTTAGCGCACAAGTTTTAGGTTTTTTTTCTTCTACGCTTTCCATTGAAGTCTATGGGGTGAAAGTGGTTGCAATTTTTCAATGTCCAGAAGGTAGCTTGTGTCGGGTTTCTCCCATCTGTAAACTTTTTACTTTCAACTTGGAATACGTGCACAAAACGCTGTGTGCAAAATACTTACTTCTAGCGAAGCTTATACTCGTGTGGGAGCGCTAAAAAGCGCAACCCTTGTAATCTAGCCCACCTTAAGTTAAAACATGAAATTCATATATAGAAAATATCCTAGTATTGCAGTAAAAAATTTTTTTTAAATAATGAATCCTTACAGAAATTACATAAAAAAGTGGATATAGCTACATATATATATGTATATATATATATATATATATATATATATATATATATATATATATATAATATATATATATATATATATATATAATTAGTTGTATAGAAACAATATATATATATATATATATATATATATATATATATATATATATATATATAATTAGTTGTATAGAAACAATATATATATATATATATATAATTAGTTGTGTAGAAAACAATATATATACATACATATATATATATATATATATATATATATATATATATATATATACATACATATATGAAACATTCAATATTCATAAGATCAACTGTTGAGATTATTACAACAAATTAAAAATAGTACTATAGATGGATAGATGGATAGATGGATAGATAGATAGATAGATAGATAGATAGATAGATAGATACATACAATAGATAGATACATAGATACAGAGATACAGAGAGAGATAGAAATTCTGCAAGCTAGTTTGCAGATTGAGAGATATAAATTTGAGTGAACTGTGAAAGATATTGGCAATATGCTAATTCAGTAGTAAGAAATACAATTTGAAATTTCAGTTTTGACAGTTTCGATAGATTGCACTGAGAAAAGAACTCCCAGCAAACTTCTTTAAGTTAAAGTAGTACATCTTCCCGGTGAGTTATTTAAAGTTCTGTTTTCAGATTCCTGTCATTGATTGTTTGTATTACTTGGTCCATTTTGATTTTATTTTGATCTAGTCATTATTTGCAATGCCCATTTTATTTTTTATGCTCTTTTTTATTTATATTATTTTCTTTTTTTAAGAACAAGACTTATAGCATTTTCTTTAAAAAAATCTTATTATATATTCTAAGATACATTCATTGTCCAGTATTGCACCAACAAGGTTGCTAAGCATTTCTTGAAGGTGAAATCTTAATGTTAGTGACACCATTTATTTGTGATGGATGATGGTTTCTTTTTGACTTTGAGGCATATGTATCAAATGTCTGTCGGACCAGTGCGGATCAGGTTCGACAGACCTCGCTGAATGTGTAGAGCAGTACGCTCTCCGTATTCAGCATTGCACCACCAGCTCTTGTGAGCTGCTGGTGCAACACCGCCCCCTGCAGATTCGCGGCCAATCGACCTCCAGCAGGGAGGTGTCAATCAACCCGATCGTACTCGATCGGGTTGAATTGTGGCGATGTCTGTCCGCCTGCTCAGAGCAGGCGGACAGGGTTATGGAGCAACGGTCTTTAGACCGCTGCTTCATAACTGCCGTTTCTGGCGAGTCTGAAGACTCGTCAGAAACATGAGCCCTCAAGCTCCATTCGGAGCTTGATAAATGGTCCTCTTTGTATATGTTACACCTCTTATATCTGTTTCAATTAACCCACTAATGTATAGATGACAGCAAAGTACATACAGAAAAGCATATTTGATGGGGAAAAATATATATGGGCTGATCACAATCTTGTGCTAGTTTTCAGAAGAGTTCTTAATGTTGGCTAATAGTATAATTGTGTTTTTCCAGTGATTAAAATCACAAAATACTTCTATATAACAGTACCCCACAAGCACAACATTGTCACCTCCTGAAAATGACACAAAAATCATATGATATCTCAATTAAAAAATAAAATGGACACTTCAAGGGACAATCTAGAACCAATACATAATTTTGATTTGTGCATGTGCAGTTTGAAATAGCTATCTGACAAATATTAAAGGTACACTGCTAAACTGGCATACAAGAAAACAGCTAACTGGACAAGAAGAAAGCTGTGGGCGGAGATTGGCGGCCATTTTCAGCTGCAAACACACATTGATTGTTTAAATGTTCCATGTACTTCTTACAAGCTTATAGATGTGGAACATGTTGCAAGATGCTTGTCTTGTACATAACAATAAGTAATAAAGAATAAGTATTAGGTCTAGACTGTCCCTTTAAAAAAAAAAAAGTGCCATATTTGGGGAGTTGTCTATTATATCACTGTTTAAAGTGTTGATTGATCCCTTTTAATAACTTGCACTCATGCTGATAGAGGCATACGCATATATCTCTATGGTTTGGAAACACAACAGGTAAATTAACACACTTCCCTTGTTTGCTCAGCTATTTTGCTATTTTTTATAAGTCTAAAAGTGCTTATTAGAAATGTTTAAAGTTTAATTGATTGAGCAAGTAATGTTTGAGAACTTTTAAATCTTCCTAAACTAAATTGATTCTTGAAAAGTCAGCGGTTTTACATGTCATAATGACATCTCTTACAGAAGTAGACTGTCCATCATAAACACAGGTTAAATGTTTTCAGAAGCAAATTCTCTATGAAAATGATTTTACTGCACATTTGTCATTAAATCATACACAAAAAAGAGCTTCAAATCTCTAAGTAAGTTTGGGTCATTTTAGACTGAACTCTACATGACTATTATATTTAAAATAAAATATTGCCTTCATCAGAGGTAGACCTTTAAAAGTCCATTACAGCAGCACTATTTGCTGACCTGTCTCTGTACTATTTGTAGTTTGTTATGTAATAACACATTGTTAGTGTAGTATGTTGTTAGCAATTAAAGAAACATGAAGTCTAAATTTGTATTTCATGATTCAGATAGTGCATACAGTTCTAAACAACTTTCCAATTTACTTCTATTATCTAATTTGCTTAGTTTTCATGATATCCTTTGTTGAAAAGCATACCTAGGTAGGCTCAGGAGCTATAAGCTAGCTGCTGATTGGCAGTTTCACATATATGCCTTTTGTCATTGGCTTACCTACGTGTTGTTCCTTCAATAAAGGATACCAAGAGAATGAAGAAAATTAATAATAAAAATAAATTGGAAAGTAGTTTAAAAATAAACGCTCTCTCTGAATCATTAAATAAAAATATTGAGTTTCATGTCCCTTTATAGGCAAGATTACAAGCGGAGCACAAAACTATTAGTGCTATTGAGTGCTTATATCACCATATTACAAGTTGAAAATAAAAACTTTTTGCTCCTGCAAAAGCCCCAGGTGCACAAACATCTTGAGGTCAGATAGCATGGCAGTGCTAAATCCCTCTACTCATAGACTTCTCACGGGTGTGCTACAAAACCCTGTTCTGGCTTTCACTCAGGCACTTACCCGAATGTACACTAACCCAAGTGCACTAAAGCCAAAATAGCATTGTTCTTCACTTAGAAGAAAATTTTACTCAAACATAAATCCATATATTTATATATGTGTGTGTGTGTGTGTATATATATATATATATATATACAGTATATATATATATATATATATATATATATATATATACTCCACAAAGATTGCAGCGTCGTGCTCTGCCTTACCCTCCACACACGCTGTCACGGCACTCTGGAGCTCCAAGGGGGAATGACGTCACTCTGATATCCCGGATATGCTGCTGAGAAGGTACTGCTCGTCTCTCAGTGCCAATATATGAATACAAAACATAGAAGACTCAGGCACATTCCGGGTAAAAGATCAAAGAGCTTTATTTTCCAATTGTAAAAACAGGCAATAGCATAGTTCAGTGTATCCACGCTGACACAGCTATAAATACTATCACACAGTGAATAAGGACTGCTGGAATCCTGTGGCAGACATGTTTCGTGCTAGGATAGCACTTGTTCACTGCTTACAGGATACCCAGACTCCTCTCTCCTTAAATAGGGATTTTCTTAAAGGTACATATACCCTATTAAATATGTCCTTATTGCTAAAACATTCAAGTATGCAATTCAAAAGGTACATGGCTCTCTATGTGATATTATATATAGTAAATGAATTATCTTATTTAATCATTCTCATATCTATCTTATGTTAATACATATTGTTGCATTTATTTTTATTTTTACATATACTACATAACTGTAAATATATATAAACAATGGTCCTCAATGTTATTGCTATACAATCTCAATTTCTAGACATAACTTAAATTATATTTCCAAACATTCCCTCTTTATTTCAATCAATTTCTTATAATTTTGTATGTATTTAATAAGTAATCAAAGGGAATGAAAAGAAACACAATAAAGTACATGTGTATTTAAACACATAGATCAATATCTCTCCTGAAGTTTAAACCATGAGGGATAGAGGTATTTGCTGTAAAAATCCAAAAAACCTCTCTAAGGTCTAATTTCTCCTCTCTGTCTCCACCTCTCCTCCATTGGGGGACATGATCTATAGCCTGAACAGGCAATAGGTTGGCATCAGAGTTATGGTTATTCCAAAAATGTTGTGCAATTGGGGTATCAGAGTCAGGATCCTCAATGGATCGTACATGTGCTAGAAACCTATCCTTAAGGGATCTTTTAGTTTTTCCAATATATTGCTTTTGGCACCCCCTACAGGTTAACAAGTAAACTACATGAGTTGTGTTACAATTAATATAAAAGTTTATTTTGTGTATTTTATCTGTAGTGGTGGAAACAAATGTGTCACCCTCTATTACATGATCACAGGTCTTGCAGATTTTTTTCCTGCATTTAAAAAAACCTTTTCGTTGTTTTAACCAACAAGTGTTACTAGACCTTTTTGAACAATCTGATGGTGACACATGGTTTCCAATCGTTTTTCCTTTTCTGGAAATATAATCACAGCCATCTTTTACAATATCCCTTAATCCTGGATCTATTTGTAATATATGAATATTCCGTTTTATGATATTGCATATTTCCGTATACTCCATACTATATGTTATAATAAATTTCGGCTTATGTTTTATATCAGTATTATGATGTCTCTTGTGTTTATCATTGTATGTCAATAGTGTTTCTCTTGGTATTGCATCTACGGGCCTTTTTGAGGATATTGATATCATACCCTCTATTCATCAGTCTTTCTGTTATGATATCAGCCTGTTTGTTGTAATCTTTGGTCTTTGAACAATTTCGTTTGGCTCGAATATATTGTCCCTTCGGTATACCGCGTATTGTGTGTCGTGGATGACTTGAGTTAAATTCCAGAATGGTGTTTCCTGATGTTGGCTTCCTATACAGACTTGTTTCAACTGAGTCAGATGTATCACTTACTGAAATATATGGCTTTTATTTTGCTCTCCTATGAATTTAATGCCACATTGGTTCATATTTAGATAGTCACAGAATCTTTCCACTTTCTGTTCATCACTATCAATAATGAAAATCAAATCATCTATGAACCTAGCATAAAGTATAATGTTGTCTTTTAGGGGGTTCCCATCTCCAAAGACGTGGAACCGCTCCCACCATCCCATAAAGAGATTGGCGTAACAGGGGGCAAACTTGGCCCCCATAGCGGTTCCACGCCTCTGGAGATAGAAGCCCCCTCAAAAATAAAGAAATTATGTCTTAATAGATACTCAATTGAATACATAATACATTGTTTGGTGCTTTCGTCATAGTTGCTCTGACTATCTAGAATGAATTCTATCGCTTTTAAAATTTCTTGGTGGGTTATAGATGTATATAAAGAAGCTACATCTGCTACCAGAAACCTATAACTTGGTTTCCATTCAATTTTGTTTAATTTTAACAATAAGTCAGTGGTGTCTTTAATATAACTGGGCAAATTATTGACTATGGGTTGTAGGTACGTGTCCATAAGGTCTGACAGGGGTTCATTAAGTGAGTTAATACCCGCTATAATGGGGTGTCCTGGGGGATTTACCATACTTTTATGGATTTTTGGGAAGTAGTGAAATATAGGAATAGTAGTGTTCTCAGGTATTAATGCTTCCTCAATTGCTTTTGTTATCACATTATTGTATCTTGCCCTTTTTACAATTTCACTCAGTATTTCCCTGTATTGTATACTTGGATTTTCTCTTAACCTACCATATACCTCACTGTCTTG
Organism: Bombina bombina; assembly: GCF_027579735.1. Lineage (NCBI taxonomy): Eukaryota > Metazoa > Chordata > Amphibia > Anura > Bombinatoridae > Bombina > Bombina bombina. Next base: position 517,188,975 of record NC_069503.1, on the reverse strand, counting down.
TAATTGTCGTTTTGCTTCAGCTATATAGGCAGATCTATTTAGTACCACAACATTTCCCCCCTTATCCGAGCGGCATACAACAATTCTGTCATCATTAGAAATTTTATTCAATGCCTCCTTTTTTTTAAGTGTCAAATTATATTTAAATTTTTTGAATTTTTCACTTAGTTCCCTAAGTTGCCCTTCTACTACCTTCTGAAAGGTCTCCACTGGGTGCGTTCTGGAATTTACAGGGTAAAAGTTACTCTTTTTTCTAAACTTAGAAAAATCTAAGTTCCTCTCCTTCACCAAATTCTCTTCTGCTCTTACATCTAGTAACTCTTGCAGATCTATCACCGAACACTGTTCAGAAAATATTAAGCCCTCCCCAGTGGTTACACTCTTTGAGGTTTCTGTCTTTTCTTGTACCTCCACTGCATTCGCAAAATGTTTTCGCAATATTAATTTTCTAACAAATCTATTCACATCCAACACGGTGTTGAATAAATTAAAATTCTGTGAAGGTACAAAATTAAGACCCTTTGACAATACCTTTTTCTCATCATTTGTAAGTAACACATCAGATAAATTTAATACATCATTGTTATTTATACATATTTCTTCTTGTGAGTTTCTGATCTTGTAACATAAACTCGTTGTTGTTCTTTCTTCTTCTTGTCTTATTTCCTGTTTTCCATTGGTTCCTTCTGTAACATGTTTTCTCCTTTTCCCCCTTTTTCCTCTGTGTGTTTTTTTCTTCCTGGATTCAGAGTCTTTGACTGTCCGTTTTTTGACTGTGTTTCTTTTGGTCCTTCAAAGGAAGCCTGTAGTACTGTGGGTTCATCATCCTCAATATTAGTTTCTCCTTCTGATGACTCTATTTCGTATTCTGTATCAGAAAATGTGACTTGTTTGGCCTTCTTGTTTCAGTTCTTAAACCATTTCCTTCCACCTTTCTTTGGTTCCCTTCCAAAGTTGTCAGTGTTGTCCCATCTGTATACATTATATCTGATACCCCAATTGCACGACATTTTAGGAATAACCATAACTCTGATGCCAACCTATTGTCTGTTCAGGCTATAGATCACGTCCCCCAATGGAGGAGAGGTGGAGACAGAGAGGAGAAATTAGACCTTAGAGAGGTTTTTTGGATTTTTACAGCAAATACCTCTATCCCTCATGGTTTAAACTTCAGGAGAGATATTGATCTATGTGTTTAAATACACATGTACTTTATTGTGTTTCTTTTCATTCCCCTTGATTACTTATTAAATACATACAAAATTATAAGAAATTGATTGAAATAAAGAGGGAATGTTTGGAAATATAATTTAAGTTATGTCTAGAAATTGAGATTGTATAGCAATAACATTGAGGACCATTGTTTATATATATTTACAGTTATGTAGTATATGTAAAAATAAATGCAACAATATGTATTAACATAAGATAGATATGAGAATGATTAAATAAGATAATACATTTATTATATATAATATCACATAGAGAGCCATGTACCTTTTGAGTTGCATACTTGAATGTTTTAGCAATAAGGAAATATTTAATAGGGTATATGTACCTTTAAGAAAATCCCTATTTAAGGAGAGAGGAGTCCGGGTATCCTGTAAGCAGTGAACAAGTGCTATCCTAGCACGAAACATGTCTGCCACAGGATTCCAGCAGTCCTTATTCACTGTGTGATAGTATTTATAGCTGTGTCAGCGTGGATACACTGAACTATGCTATTGCCTGTTTTTACAATTGGAAAATAACGCTCTTTGATCTTTTACCCGGAATGTGCCTGAGTCTTCTATGTTTTGTATATATATATATATATATATATATATATATATATATATATATATATATATACAGGGAGTGCAGAATTATTAGGCAAATGAGTATTTTGACCACATCATCCTCTTTATGCATGTTGTCTTACTCCAAGCTGTATAGGCTCGAAAGCCTACTACCAATTAAGCATATTAGGTGATGTACATCTCTGTAATGAGAAGGGGTGTGGTCTAATGACATCAACACCCTATATCAGGTGTGCATAATTATTAGGCAACTTCCTTTCCTTTGGCAAAATGGGTCAAAAGAAGGACTTGACAGGCTCAGAAAAGTCAAAAATAGTGAGATATCTTGCAGAGGGATGCAGCACTCTTAAAATTGCAAAGCTTCTGAAGCGTGATCATCGAACAATCAAGCGTTTCATTCAAAATAGTCAACAGGGTCGCAAGAAGCGTGTGGAAAAACCAAGGCGCAAAATAACTGCCATGAACTGAGAAAAGTCAAGCGTGCAGCTGCCAAGATGCCACTTGCCACCAGTTTGGCCATATTTCAGAGCTGCAACATCACTGGAGTGCCCAAAAGCACAAGGTGTGCAATACTCAGAGACATGGCCAAGGTAAGAAAGGCTGAAAGACGACCACCACTGAACAAGACACACAAGCTGAAACGTCAAGACTGGGCCAAGAAATATCTCAAGACTGATTTTTCTAAGGTTTTATGGACTGATGAAATGAGAGTGAGTCTTGATGGGCCAGATGGATGGGCCTGTGGCTGGATTGGTAAAGGGCAGAGAGCTCCAGTCCGACTCAGACGCCAGCAAGGTGGAGGTGGAGTACTGGTTTGGGCTGGTATCATCAAAGATGAGCTTGTGGGGCCTTTTCGGGTTGAGGATGGAGTCAAGCTCAACTCCCAGTCCTACTGCCAGTTTCTGGAAGACACCTTCTTCAAGCAGTGGTACAGGAAGAAGTCTGCATCCTTCAAGAAAAACATGATTTTCATGCAGGACAATGCTCCATCACACGCGTCCAAGTACTCCACAGCGTGGCTGGCAAGAAAGGGTATAAAAGAAGAAAATCTAATGACATGGCCTCCTTGTTCACCTGATCTGAACCCCATTGAGAACCTGTGGTCCATCATCAAATGTGAGATTTACAAGGAGGGAAAACAGTACACCTCTCTGAACAGTGTCTGGGAGGCTGTGGTTGCTGCTGCACGCAATGTTGATGGTGAACAGATCAAAACACTGACAGAATCCATGGATGGCAGGCTTTTGAGTGTCCTTGCAAAGAAAGGTGGCTATATTGGTCACTGATTTGTTTTTGTTTTGTTTTTGAATGTCAGAAATGTATATTTGTGAATGTTGAGATGTTATATTGGTTTCACTGGTAAAAATAAATAATTGAAATGGGTATATATTTGTTTTTTGTTAAGTTGCCTAATAATTATGCACAGTAATAGTCACCTGCACACACAGATATCCCCCTAAAATAGCTAAAACTAAAAACAAACTAAAAACTACTTCCAAAAATATTCAGCTTTGATATTAATGAGTTTTTTGGGTTCATTGAGAACATGGTTGTTGTTCAATAATAAAATTAATCCTCAAAATACAACTTGCCTAATAATTCTGCACTCCCTGTATGTGTGTGTGTGTGTGTGTATATATATATATATATACAGTATATCAGTATATATATATATATATATATATATGTGTGTGTGTGTGTGTGTGTGTTGTTATTGGTAGTGACGTTTCGGGGCATTCACCCCTTCCTCAGTCTGAGGAAGGGGTGAATGCCCCGAAACGTCCTTATCCTGATTATATATATATATATATATATATAATATATATATATATATACACAGTATATATATATATATGTGTGTGTGTTGTGTGTGTAAGTCTAGCACTACGGAATTTGGCGGCACTATTCAAATAAATGATAATATATATATATAATAGAAAAAATACTAATAAGAGCACTCTCATCAGCATAAATCCTAAGAACCAGGGTGCAGAAGTAGTCAAATAAACATCAAAAAAAATTGCACACTCTCTAGATTTAAGCACAGCAAAGGTTTATTCAGTGATGTTTTGTGGTTTACACCCCTTCATTAGACAGTCTGAGGAAGGGGTGTAAACCCTGAAGCGTCACTGAATAAACCTTTGCTGTGCTTAAATCCAGAGAGTGCGATTTTTTTTGTATGGGGTCTGCGAACCCCGAAACGTCACCATTTAATAAATATTAATTTATTTTCTAAATCCAGTGAGTGCTGTCCCTGCTTGGATCTTCTACAATAATTTGACTTTGCACCCTGGTGGAAGACACTTTTGAACTGTGAGTGCAGATACACAGAGGAGGTATGTATATATATATGTGTGTGTGTATATTTATATATATATATATATATATATATATATATATATATATTTCATGTTTGTTTTTCATCTGAGTGAACAACTATGCTATTTCAGGTATTTCAAATTTAAAAACAAAGGGTTCACATTGTTTTTAAAAGGAAATGGTATATGTCAATGTGTTTTGAAAGGGAAGGTCTCAACAGTATGTGTATATATATATATATATATATATATATATATACTGTATATATATATATATATATATATATATATATATACACACCACAAGTATGGTGGCCATGCACTCACTCCTAATTTATATTCAGTGCCCGGGTGCTTGTTTCGCCTTTAATTAAAGCCTTTTTGAAGACATCAAACAATAAGCATTTTAAATTGTTGGGTTATGGCATCCCAAACATAACGAGAAAGATGCTTGGGACCCCCATAACCCAATGATTAAAAAAATGTATTGTTTGATGTCTTGAAAAATGCTTTAATTAAAGTTGAAAAAGGTCAACTGTTGAAAATGCGTTTTAATGAAGAATGAATAAAATGAATTGTAGGGACATGTGAGTGCCCTCAATTCACTGTCTGTTTCTACATAATTCGATGGAGGAAGAACCTGGGCACTGAATATAAATTAGGATTGAATGAATATATATACAGAATTTCCAAGGGACACACACTCTCCGTTAATACCTAATAACCCTTTAATTGGTAAATGTTTTCAGGGTTTCCCCCGTCCTCAGAAATGTTTTTTGGCGTTTCCCCCGTCCTCAGACCATCATGATGGTCTGAGGATGGGGGAAACCCCAAAAACGTTTACCAATTAAAGGGTTATTAGGTATTAACAGAGAGTGCGTGTTCCTTGGAAATTCTGTATTTAAAATATTTGACTTGCACCGACCCCGGCTGCTGTGTATGATGAGGTGTGTGCTGGGTTCCACACTTTGACTGTTTATATATATATATATATATATTTATATATATATATATATATATATATGTGTGTGTGTGTATGTGTACTAACAGTACATATGAACAGATACATATACATACATACAGTATATACAGATAGATAGATGGATAGATGAATAGATAGATAGATAGATAGATAGATAGATAGATAGATAGATAGAAAAACAGACATATATATATATGTATATATATATATATATATATATATATATATATACTAGTCCATAAGCCTGCCCAGAGGGCAGTCTAATTCATTTTTAAAATACAGATGTAGAAAACAACGTAAGTTTACAAAAAAAATAACATTACAGAAAATAAAAAAATAACATTTCCAAGTTTAGCAAAATAAAACTTAATCCCTATTAAAATAAAAAGACCCCCCCAAAATAAAAACACCCCCTACTCTAATAATAAACTACCAGTAGCCCTTAAAAGGGCTTTTTGCAGGGCATTGCCCCAAGATAATCAGCTCTTTTACAAAAAATATACAAAGTCCCACCTAACATTAACCCCCCACCCCCAAAATAAAAGAACCTAGCACTAAAAAACCTAAACTACCATTGCCCTGAAAAGGGAATTTGTTTCTGCCCATCCCTAATCTAAATAAGATTAGGGAAATCCTCTGTGCAGGATGTTCCTGGAAGAAGAAGAGGTTGCGCTTGGAAGAAGACTTCGCCTGGAACAGGACCTTCTCCGCCGGACTTCAGGAACCGTGAGTACCAACCTGGGGGTTAGACTTAGGATTTTTTAAGGTTTTTTTTGGGGGGATTTGTTTTATTTAGATTAGGGATGGGCAGAAAAAGAGCTAAATGCCCTTTTAAGGGCAATGCCCAAACAAATGCCCTTTTCAGGCCAATGGGTAGTTTAGGTTTTTTAGTGTTAGGTTCTTTTATTTTGGGGGGTGGGGAGTTTAATGTTAGGTGGGACTTTGTATATTATTTGTAAAAGAGCTGATTATCTTAGGGCAATGCCCTACAAAAAAGCCCTTTTAATAGGGATTAGGTTTAATTTTGTTAAATTTGGTAATTTGATTTTTTTATTTTCTGTAATGTTAGTTTTTTTTTGTAAACTTAGTTTTTTTTTTTTGTAACTTTAGAATGTATTAGTTTAGGTAATTGGGTTTATTTAATGGGTTGTTAGGTTAGGGGTTGTTAGGTTAGGGGGTGTTAGGTTAGTGTACTGTACTTAGTTGTTTAAATAGTTATTTGCGTTGTCGGTTTGCAGTTTAAAGGGTTAATAAGTTAAACAGGTTTATTGCGATGTAAGGGTTTTGCGGTTTAGGGGTTAATAGGGTAAATAGGTTTATTGCGATGTAGGGGTTCTGCGGTTTAGGGGTTAATAGGGTAAATAGGTTTATTGCGATGTTGGGGTTTTGCGGTTCAGGGGTTAATAGGGTAAATAGGTTTATTGAGATGTAGTGGTTCTGCGGTTTAGGGGTTAATAGGGTAAATAGGTTTATTGCGATGTTGGGGTTTTGCGGTTTAGGGGTTAATAGGGTAAATAGGTTTATTGCGATGTAGGGGTTCTGCGGTTTAGGGGTTAATAGGGTAAATAGGTTTATTGCGATGTGGGGTTTTTGTGGTTTAGGAGTTAATACTTTGTGTAGGATTTTTTTTGTTATATTTCGTGGGGGCGGTGTTTTTTTTTAATACTTGATGCGGGGCGGTTAGTTTTTTTTTAAATACTTTAATGTAGGCAATTCTGTGTTGCTTTTGTAATGCTCCATTTGCCTTCGCTGCATCCCGGTGGATTCCAAAAATGGCAGGGTGGTGAAAGAATCCACCTTCGGTTTTCGAAATTCACCTGTCCTCGCGCTGCCAACATTCCATTGGTGGATTCTTTCACCACCCTGCCATTTTCGGAATTCATTCCATTGAGGATGCGTGCGCAACTGCCGACGGCAACGGACATTACAAACGCAATTATAGTATATATATATGTGTGTGTGTGTGTAATAATTTATTTCAATATGTTATACTTCTGGTCTACATTCTTTTAAAAATCTAGTTTCACTCTATTTAAATAACTCCTTAATAGAGACGTGAAAGTCAAAATTACATTTTCTTGATTCAGATAGAGGATGCAATTTTAAGAGATGCTTAATTTATCTTCTATTATTACATTTTATTTATTCTTTTGGTATTGTTTGTTGAAAGCAAACATACAGTAAGCAGGCTCAGGAGCAGCAGTGAACTAATGGGAGCTAGCTAATGTTTGGTGGCTACACATACACCTCTTGTGATTGTCTCCAGAGATGTGTTCACCTAGCTCAGAGTATTGCATTCCCAAGTAATCACAATCAACAGTGAGTCTCTGCGTTAAAACCCCACAGCGGCTAATGTGTTTTTTTAACAAGAAAGTTCATGAAAATGCATTTTTGTGTTTTAAGTACTTGTTTTCAAGATTGAAACTGGGAATCCAGCCTGATATTACCAGGCTGATGTGTAAATCCCTTTATTTAAAAGATATGTAACACCTCTGCTGATTTTAACTTTGATTACAATGTAAACATTTGATATAAGTAGTGTGATAGGATGATGTTTTTGTTCTCTGCAGCCACTTATTCCACTTCTAGTTTGAATGGGTTAACTATACAGCTGACTTCGATTAACATGTAATTAGATATGTATATAAGTCTGAGTAAATGTATACTAGGCATGGTCTATGATTACGGCAAAAGCTAGCCGAAACGCGTTAGACGATTCTATGTTTTTTTGTTTTTTACTATTATTTTGATGTTTTAGTTACTATCAATAAACTTTGATAAATTTTACTTTTAACTCCCGGGACTTCATCATTTTTTGCTTGTTCATTTCTTAAGAGTTGTGAGGAGCTCTTATGCCTTAGTCCCTGTGAGTATCGGCACTATAGGAGCATATCTTTTACCTAGAGCCCGGATTGGATATTGACTACTAACCTAGTGGAAACGAAGATTGGCAGAGGAGAAGTTGACGTCACGTCTGGATAGTAAGTCCCGCACTCGCAAGCAGCTGAACCGGAGCTGGTGAGAGTTTGGCAATTGCGTTTTTTAGCGTAACCGTCCTCCCGTCTGCATCGAGGTGAGCCTACCAGTATGAAGCAGAGGTCTTCCGCCTTGACGACAAGGTAATTTATGGAAAAAGAGAGGGTTTTCTTTGCTGAGGTGCGGGTGAAGCTTTAAACGTGACCGCCGTGTCAAGTTTTCCTAAAGTGGTGCTGTACCTGGTGATATTCCTGTGTTTCCCTAGTATATATCCTTGAGGCCTTTGTTTGCATGTACCTTTCCCTGAATAGCGTTATACCTCTATATTAATCCATCAAGCCCTTTCACACCTCTTAAAAGGACAGTCAACACCAGAATGTTTGTTGTTTAAAAAGAAACATAATCCCTTAATTACCCATTCCCCCATTTTACATAACCAACACAGTTATATTATTACACTTTTTACCTCTGTGATTACCTTGTATCTAAGCCTCTGCAGTCTGCTCCCTTGTGCCAAAAGAGAAACACTATGTAATGAGCAAGGATAGTCTTACCGCTCTCAGTGACACCCACGATTCTTCTCCGGATCAATATTCTGCCCACTGCCGAATGCAGAAGTTAGTGTGCAGCAATCTTTGGCGGCTCCCGGCGGCTCTTCACGGCTCACCTACTCCAGCTTTCGATTTCAAAGTGCCGACTGTTGCCGCTCAGCCTCTGATACCCTCACCAGTGTGCGGCGTCTGACGTCACCCGGCTTCCCCGGTCATGTGACTTCCTCTCTGCCTCTGGTGTCTACGTTCGGTCTGGGGGTTCCTCCTTGAGTTTGGGTGTCACTGGTCCTGGCGGTCCACTTTGGAGATCCTGTGGGATGACCCAGATACCACTGGGAATTGGTAACTAAAAAGTTTTACTGCAACCTGACCGGACGACGGCACTCTCCTATGCCGTATGACAGCCAACACCAAGAAAAACCGGCACAGGTATAAAACTTTAGAATGTTCTTTATTGCTCCTTCTTTAAAAACACAGCTTATTGTTTAAAATCAAAGCACAGATCAGATAGACATGTCTGCTCCCTTATTTCAGTTATTTTGATATACTTCATTTTAGCCAATCAGTTCTCACTCCTAGGTAACTTCACGTGCATGAGCTCATTGTTATCTTTATGAAACACACAAACTAATGCCCTCTAGTGGTCAAAATGCATTCAGATTAGAGGCCTAATAAATTTGCATATGAAACCTAGTAGGTTTAGCTTTCAACTAAGAATACCAAGGGAAACAAAGCAAATTTGGTGCTACAAGTAAATTTGAAAGTTGTTTAAATTTACATTCCCTATTTAAATTATGAAAGGTTTTTTTGGACTTGACTTACCCTTAAGGTTACAGTAAAGTTATTTGAATTTAACCTCTTTGTTTGGTGTGTAAGGGAAATGTTCATTTATATTTGTGAGATTAACCTATCACTCCTAATAACATCTGAATCTCGTTTATATGGGCATGATGGGCATGCTGAGAATGTTTGTGAATGACTATATTGACACAATATATTTTCAACATTTACTTCTAATGATTTTCAAAGCACCGTTTTCCAGTTTTGGTAAGATAAAAAGACATGTCATCTTCTAAAACTGGATTTAAAAGTACTGAAACAGTATGTAAAACTTGAAACCACTCTATTTTAATAGTGTAGTCTCAAAAAAGATGTGTGTGATTATATTATTAAGAGGAAACTTGCCTTGGTAATTTTTTTGTACCTACATTATTAAACTTCTTAACAGGATTGTGCCTTCATGAATGGGAGTTCAATAATATATGCACAGATCAAAATAATAATTTGTGTTGAGATATACAGAACTAGATATGGAAAGTATATCAATAGTTAAATAAAACTGATGCAGACCATTAAATACTAAATAATATATGATCTTTTAGAAAAGAAAAATGGATGATATCACATCCACCAAAAAAGGGAGTATAGTATCATTTTGTTTATCAAAAACACTCAGGCCTAGATTTGGAGTTTTGTCGGTAACGACCGAAAAACTAACGCCGGCTTTTTCTTGGCCGCACCATAAAAAAACTCTGGTATCGAGAGTCCACATAAAGGCTGCGTTAGGCTCCAAAAAAGGAGCGTAGAGCATTTTTAACGCAGCTTCAACTCTCGATACCAGAGTTGCTTACGGACGCGGCCAGCCTCAAAAACGTGCTCGTGCACGATTCCCCCATAGGAAACAATGGGGCTGTTTGAGCTGAAAAAAAACCAAACACCTGCAAAAAGCCGCGTTCAGCTCCTAACGCAGCCCCATTGTTTGCTATGCGGTAACCCCTTCCTACGTCTGCACTTAACACTCTAACATGTACCCCGAGTTCTAAACACCCCTAACCTTACACTTATAACCCCCTAATATGCCGCCCCCGCTATCGCTGACCCCCTGCAATTATTATTAACCCCTAATCTGCCGCTCCGTAAACCGCCGCTACTTACATTATCCCTATGTACCCCTAATCTGCTGCCCCTAACACAGCCGACCCCTATATTAAATTTATTAACCCTAATCTGCCCTCCACAACGTCGCCTCCACCTGCCTACACTTATTAACCCCTAATCTGCCGACCAGACCTGAGCGCTACTATAATAAAGTTATTAACCCCTAACCCGCCTCACTAACCCTATCATAAATAGTATTAACCCCTAATCTGCCCTCCCTAACATCGCCGACACCTAACTTCAATTATTAACCCCTAATCTGCCGACCGAATCTCGCCGCTATTCTAATAAATGTATTAACCCCTAAAGCTAAATCTAACCCTAATACTAACACCCCCCTAAGTTAAATATAATTTAAATCTAACGAAATTAATTAACTCTTATTAAATAAATTATTCCTATTTAAAGCTAAATACTTACCTGTAAAATAAATCCTAAATATAGCTACAATATAAATTATAATTATATTAGAGCTATTTTAGGATTTATATTTATTTTACAGGTAACTTTGTATTTATTTTAACCAGGTACAATAGCTATTAAATAGTTAAGAACTATTTAATAGCTAAAATAGTTAAAATAATTACAAATTTACCTGTAAAAGAAATCCTAACCTAAGTTACAAATAAACCTAACACTAGACTATCAATAAATTAATTAAATAAACTACCTACAATTACCTACAATTAACCTAACCCCCCCCCCCCCCCTTACACTATCAATAAATTAATTAAATACAATTGCTACAAATAAATACAATTAAATAAACTAGCTAAAGTACAAAAAATAAAAAAGAACTAAGTTACAAAAAATAAAAAAATATTTACAAACATAAGAAAAATATTACAACAATTTTAAACTAATTACACCTACTCTAAGCCCCCTAATAAAATAACAAAGCCCCCCAAAATAAAAAAATGCCCTACCCTATTCTAAATTACTAAAGTTCAAAGCTCTTTTACCTTACCAGCCCTGAACAGGGCCCTTTGCGGGGCATGCCCCAAGAAATTCAGCTCTTTTGCCTGTAAAAAAAAACATACAATACCCACCCCCAACATTACAACCCACCACCCACATACCCCTAATCTAACCCAAACCCCCCTTAAATAAACCTAACACTAAGCCCCTGAAGATCATCCTACCTTGTCTTCACCATACCAGGTTCACCGATCGGTCCAGAAGAGCTCCTCCGATGTCCTGATCCAAGCCCAAGCGGGGGGCTGAAGAGGTCCAGTTCCGGCTGAAGTTTTCATCCAAGCGGGCCAGAAGAGGTCTTCCATCCGATTGAAGTCTTCATCCAAGCGGCATCCATCCGGAGCGAAGTGGCAACATCCTGAAGACCTCCACCGCGGAACATTCCATCCTGGCCGACGACTGAACGACGAATGACGGTTCCTTTAAATGACGTCACCCAAGATGGCGTCCCTCGAATTCCGATTGGCTGATAGGATTCTATCAGCCAATCTGAATTAAGGTAGGAATATTCTGATTGGCTGCTGGAATCAGCCAATCAGAATCAAGTTCATTCCGATTGGCTGATCCCGATCAGCCAATCAGATTGAGCTCGCATTCTATGGCTGTTCCGATCAGCCAATAGAATGCGAGCTCAATCTGATAGGCTGATTGGATCAGCCAATCGGATTGAACTTGATTCTGATTGGCTGATTCCATCAGCCAATCAGAATATTCCCTACCTTAATTCGATTGGCTGATAGAATCCTAACAGCCAATCGGAATTCGAGGTACGCCATCTTGGGTGACGTCATTAAGGAACCGTCATTCGTCGTTCAGTCGTCGGCCAGGATGGATGTTCCGCAGGTGGAGGTCTTCAGGATGCTGCCACTTCGCTCCGGATGGATGCCGCTTGGATGAAGACTTCAATCGGATGGAAAGACCTCCTCTGGCCCGCTTGGATGAAGACTTCAGCGGATCATGGACCTCTTCAGCCCCCCGCTTGGGCTTGGATCAGGACATCGGAGGAGCTCTCTCTGGAGCCGATCGGTGAACCTGGTATGGTGAAGACAAGGTAGGATGATCTTCAGGGGCCTTAGTAGTAGGTTTATTTAAGGGGGGTTTGGGTTAGATTAGGGGTATGTGGGTGGTGGGTTGTAATGTTAGGGAGGGGGGGGGTATTGTATGTTTTTTTTTACAGGCAAAAGAGCTGAATTTCTTGGGGCATGCCCCGCAAAGGGCCCTGTTCAGGGCTGGTAAGGTGAAAGAGCTTTGAACTTTAGTATTTAGAATAGGGTAGGGCATTTTTTTATTTGGGGGGGGCTTTGTTATTTTATTAGGGGGCTTAGAGTAGGTGTAATTAGTTTAAAATTGTTGTAATATTTTTCTTATGTTTGTAAATATTTTTTTATTTTTGTAACTTAGTTCTTTTTTATTTTTTGTACTATAGCTAGTTTATTTAATTGTATTTATTTGTAGCAATTGTATTTAACTTAATTTATTGATAGTGTAGTGTTAGGTTAATTGTAGGTAATTGTAGGTAGTTTATTTAATTATTTATTGATAGTCCTAGTGTTAGGTTTATTTGTAACTCTAGGTTAGATTTCTTTTTACAGGTTAAATTTGTAATTATTTTAATATTTTAGCTATTAATAGTTCCTTAAACTATTTAATAGCTATTGTACCTGGTTAAAATAAATACAAAGTTACCTGTAAAATAAATATAAATCCTAAATAGCTCTAATATATTATAATTTATATTGTAGCTATATTAGGATTTATTTTACAGGTAAGTATATAGCTTTAAAATAGGAATAATTTATATAATAAGAGTTAATTAATTTCATTAGATTTAAATTATATTTAAGGTTAGGGGGGGTTAGGTGTTAGTGTTAGGGTTGACCTTAGCTTTAGGGTTTAATACATCTTTATTAGAATAGCGGCGAGATTCCGTCGGCAGATTAGGGGTTAATAATTGAAGTTAGGGTTGTCGGCGATGTTAGGGAGGGCAGATTAGGGGTTAATACTATTTATGATAGGGTTAGTGAGGCGGATTAGGGGTTAATAACTTTATTATAGTAGCGCTCAGGTCCGCTCGGCAGATTAGGGGTTAATAAGTGTAGGCAGGTGGAAGGTGACGTTTGTGGGGGGCAGATTAGGGGTTAATAAATATAATATAGGGGTCGGCGGTGTTAGGGGCAGCAGGATTAGGGGTACATAGGGATAATGTAGTGGCGGCGGCTGTAGCGGACGGCAGATTAGGGGTTAATAAGTGTAGGGTAGCTGGCGGCGACGTTGTGGGGGGCAGATTAGGGGTTAATAAATATAATACAGGGGTCGACGGTGTTAGGGGCAGCAGATTAGGGGTACATAAGGATAACGTAGGTGGCGGTCGGCAGATTAGGGGTTAAAAAATTTTTTCGAGTGTCGGCGATGTGGGGGGACCTCGGTTTAGGGGTACATAGGTAGTTTATGGGTGTTAATGTACTTTAGAGTACAGTAGTTAGGAGCTTTATAAACCGGCGTTAGCCCAGAAAGCTCTTAACTACTGTCTTTTTTCCTGCGGCTGGAGTTTTGTCGTTAGATGTCTAACGCTCACTTCAGAAACGACTCTAAATACCGGAGTTAGAGAAATCCCATTGAAAAGATAGGATACGCAATTGACGTAAGGGGATCTGCGGTATGGAAAAGTCGCGGCTGAAAAGTGAGTGTTAGACCCTATTTTGAGTGACTCCAAATACCGGCGGTAGCCTAAAACCAGCGTTAGGAGCCTCTAACGCTGGTTTTCACGGCTAACGCCAAACTCTAAAATCTAGGCCTCACTGTGTAGAAAAAAGGCAACCCAAACACACACTTACCCCCAATATAATAAACAAAAAATAATAAAAAAAAAATACCAACAAAAAAGTACATAAACCCAGATGCATTTAATTAAGTAATTCCACTGACAGTTATATTTAGTCACCAAACAAATTTGAGAGGAGGATTTCTCTTTCTTAGAATAAAGCAATGTATTCGAGTTGTATGTCTTGCCTTAGCTCTAGCTTTAGATATTATCCATTTTGAATAACCTCTAGGCATAAATCTATCTTGTATATCCTGCTGCGTGATTCTCATATTTTTTTCTTTTGAAGAACAGTTCCCAGTGCAGTCACAGGAATTGTCCAGTGGGAATACCGCGTTTTAGGTTCTCTGGGTGATGGCTTGAAGCCCAGCAATAAACTGTTTGTAGCAGTGGCCTTTTGGTAGTTTTCAGTGGAAATCAAATTTCCTTCCATTTTTTATTTTCACATGCAAAAACTGTATGTCCTGTAGGGCTTGTACTCCATGTTAACAGAATGTTATTGTGATTTATAATTAAGCTATGCAATAGAGTAAATAATTCTGCAGATCCTGTCCATAAAAAAATGTCATTCACATTGCAGCCATAACTGTACATATTTCCTTAAAATATTAATTTTGATATATATTTAATTCCCAAGCTCCTAGATGGAGACAGTCATATGTTGGAACACATGTTGTGCCTAACTCTGTACCCCTAATTTCATTGTATGTTCTGTCATCAACATGAATATATTGTTTTCCAAAATTAAACTTCATAAGTTCAATTACAAAACTGTAAGAGTAGTATATAGAGGCCACAATCTGGATGGGGGAAAAAAGAGAATACATTCTCTACATCAAGTAACACTAAAATAATGTTTTTATCAATGATCACCTCGCCAACTTTATGCAATAAATCAACAGTAGCCAATACAAAGAAGGGCAAAGTATTAAGAAAAGGCCTTTAAAAATAGTCTACATACTGTAGCTACCAAGATCTTCAAAAATAATAATAATGAAATAATAATAATAGATGTGACCTGTCTGGGTTAGACATATGTTTGTGCAGTTTTATTCTGCAATAGAAAGTGGCCTTATTGCATACTAACAGATATTTTGTCATTTAGACAACAATCACCAGGTGCTACCCCCCCAGGTTCTTAACCAAAAAAAGCTTACATTCCTGTTTGTTGTTTTTTTTTTTTTTTAAATAAAGATACCCAAGGAAATGAAGATGATAATAGGAGTAAATTAGAAGTTGCTTAAAATTGCATGCCCCTAATCTGTATCATGAAAGAAAAAAAATATGGGTGTCATATCCCTTTAAGTATTTTAGATTTGAAGTTTCTTTCTTTTCTTCAGAATTTGAGACAAAATTACTATCATAGCAATCTGATGTAGATCCTTAATGGGACAGTCTACTGATTTTTTATTGTTTTAAAAAGATAGATAATCCCCTTTAATACCCATCCCATAGTTGCATAACAGCACTGTTATATTAATACGATTTTTACCTCTGTAATAACCTCTGTATCTAAGCCTCTGCAGACTGCCCCCTTATCTCAGTTCTTTTGACAAGCATGTATTTTAGCCAAACAGCGCTGACTCATAAATAACTCCACTGGAGTGAGCACAACTGTTATCTATATGGCACACGTGACTCAGAATGTACTGAGATATGAAGGTGGTATTCGCTGGCTTAGACATCAGTTTGAGCCTACCCTAGGTTTAGCATAAATACCAAGAGGAAAAAAAGCAAATTTGATGATAAAAGTAAATTTAAAAGTTGCTTACAATTGTATGTCCTATCTGAATCATGAAAGTTTAATTTTTTACTTGACTGTCCCTTTAATGAATTAAAATTCTCAAACCCATTGGTAGGGCAAAAAAAGCTGTTTTTATAAAAACATTCACATGAGCTACATTTTGTGGAAATGAGGACAAGCACTTGCATATCTACACTTGCGGTTGCTAGTAGCCCCTGAGGTTCCCTCACTTCTGCCATTCTGCTTGTCCTTCATCCTTTCTTGGCTCCTGACTGAACTTCCCTTGCAGGTTTCATGAAAGCATGCCATCTCTCTGATGTATTTGTATAGGTACTTCCTCTGCCTCTTTCTACCCCATAGCCTTTTTAAAGGGCTTTGAGTCGATCTGAAGGTATTTTTTTATTTTTCTATATCAATTTCCACATCAGACCCATCTGTACCTGATCCATATGAGCCTCTCAATGATTGATAGGAATACTTCCTAGTTTTCTACTTTTACTGTGCTTTAATTTCTGTCAGTAGTTTAGCAATCTGACTCTTTAACATCATTGTTTAATTTATCAAAGATTGGATCATTTTAAAATGAAATCTTGATCCAGAGCGAAGGCGACGTGGAGCGGAGGTCGGCCACGGAGCGGAGGTGACTGGGGAGCAGAAACGGCGGCCGTGCAGACATCCAGCATGGAAGATCCTCTTCTTGCAATCGCCGCCACACACTGAAGATTGAATGGCAGGTACCCCATTTATATTGGGGTAAACTTACAATCCTATTGGCTGAAATTTTTAAATCAGCCAATAGGATGAGAGCTACTGAAAACATATGGCTGATTTGAACAGCCAATAGGATTTCAGTAGCTCTCTGAGATCAGCTGATTTTCTTCATTACAAATTCATCTTTAACTCCTACTATTCTGCCCTTAATCTCCATAAGCAACACTACTCTTATCTCTAATCTTTCTTCAAACCCAAAACGTACTGTTCTCCACTTTCAATACTCTACTCCACCCTCCCCCACCTCCTAATACAACTTATCTGTCAGCTCAAGACTTTTCCAGCCACTTCAATAACAAAATTGCTCCCATCAGAAATTAAATCAGCCTCTCAACATAATTCCGTTCTCTCCCCCCTCAATCTGCTCTCACTCAACCCACAACCCCACATAACCTGAAACTTAGCTCATTCTCCCCTGTTACTGAGGAAGAAGATTTCGGCACTTTACTGCGCTCTCACCTCACTACCTGTCCCCTGACCCCTATCCCCCTCACAGCTACTCCCCTCCCTCTCTGCTACACTTACCCTATACTAACACACATTTTCAACCTCTCCCTCAGCACGGTATATTTCCCTCATTGCTGAAACATGCACTGGTCACACCTATCCTCAAAAAACCTTCCATTTATCCTACCTCCCCATCCAACTTACCACCCTATTTCCCTCCTCCCCTCTTGCCTCAAAGCTTCTCGAAAAACTAGTATATGAACTCCTATCCCATTTCCTTACATTAAACTCCTTCTTGACCCACCTTGCAATCTGGATATCGTCCCTATCACTCCATAGAGACAGCTATTGTTAAGGTTACCCAACGACCTACTTACAGCAAAATCAAAAGGCAACTTCTCTCGGCTTATCCTCCTTGATCTGTCCGCAGCTTTTGACACTGTTGACCACCCCTCTTTTGCTCCCAAACCCTCCAATCCTTTTGGCATCTGTGACACAGCCCTTTCATGGCTTTCTTCCCTACCTGTTCAAACTGTACCTTTAGTGTAGCCTTCTCTGGGGCCTCCTCTGCCCCGTCACCACTTTCTGTCGGAGTACCGCAAGGCTCTGTCCTCGTTCCCCTTCTATTATCAATCTCACATGTCATCACTAGGTTCCCTAATAAAGTCCCATGGTTTCCAATATCATTTGTATGCTGCCAACACCGAAATCTACTTCCTGCACCAGACCCTATCGCCCTTCCTTGCTAACCCGTGTCACCTAACTGTCTTTCTCACCATCTCTTCCTGGATGTCCTCTCACTACCTCAAGCTAAATCTCTCCAAAACTGAGCTCCTCATTTTCCCCCCCTTCTTCAAAAATCTCCACCCCCCAATCTATCCTATAACTGTCAACAAACTCCATCATTCCCCTACCCCGCATGCCCGATGTCTCGGGGTCACAATTTGACTCAGATCTTTCTTTCACTCCTCACATTCAGTCCTTGGCTAAAGCCTGCGCTTCACCTTAAAAATATCCTCTAAATTTAGACACTTCCTTACACAAGACACAACTAAGATTTTAATCCACTCATCTTATTCTTTTCCCACCTCAATTTACTGCCACTCTGTCCTCTCTGGTCTCCCCACCTGCTGCCCTAGCTCCTTTACAATCCATAATGAATGCCTCTGTCAGACCTCATCTTCCTTACACGTCGCTCTTCATCTGCTGCTCCTCTCTGCCAATCCCTTCACCCCTGGCCTTCCTCTCTGCCTCTAGGATCAAACACACAAAATTCTCACTCTGACATACAAAGCCTTCAATTGCACTGCTCCCCCTATATCTCAGACCTTGTCTCCAGATACTGTCTCTCTTGTCCCCTCTCGCTCTGCTCATGACCTCCTACTCTCCTCCTCTCTGGTTACCTTATCGCACTCCATTTACAGGACTTCTCCAGACTGGCTGCCATCTTGTGGAAACTCTCTGCCTCACCCCACAAGACCTCTACCCTAGTTTTGAAAGCTTCAAGTACTCCCTAAAAGACTCTACTGTTCAGGGATGCATACACCTATACTACCCTTACTTTATACCAGTTCCACTCCTTCATTGCTATCCCCTGAACCCCCTTAGCATGTAAGCCTAAGAGTCCAGCTGTTTGTAGATCACCTTCTTAAGAGCTGATTACAACAGTGCAACTCATGGCAGGGCCTCTACCATTTGATCCCTATTATTGTTTTGTTGTACTCCCCCTTTGTTTATAGCGCTGCAGAATCTGTTGGCGCTCTACAATAACCGATAATAATAATAATAATAATTGGCTGATTTCAACATTTCAGCCAATAGGAATGCCAGGTACCTAAATGGGGTTACCTTGCATTCAATATTCAGTGTGCGGCGGTGATTGCATGAAGAGGATCCTCCACTCTGGATATCTGTACAGCCACTGTTCCTGCGCTGTGGCCACCTCTGCTCCACAACCACCCCCTCCACTCCACGCCACCTTTACTCCGGATGAAGATAGAAGATGTCCCGCGCTGGATGAAGATGGAGCCGCCTGGAAGAAGACCTTCTACTTCAGGAACTGCGAGTTCCTATTTCGGGGGTTAGATTTATGATTATTTTTTTGTGGTGGGTTCTTTTTTAGATTAGGGATTTTTTTATTTTTTAATGGGCACTAAAGAGCTCATTGCCCTTTTAAGGGCAATGCCCATACAAAGCCCCTTTAGGGGCTATGGGTAGCTTAGGTTTTTTTAGATCTAGGATTTTTTATTTTGGGGGGTTGTGTGGGTCGGCCTGCCAGGATGTCCCCTAAAGTAAATATTCTGAAAGAAAGGGTTTGAAGGCTTGTAAACCCTCTAAATCAGAGCTTTCCAAACTTTTCATGTTGGTGACACACTTTTTAAACCTACATCATTTCGCGACACAGTAATTCAGTTGTACTAGCAAAAAGGAGGTTAAACTAACTTGTTTTTAAAAGATACGGACACATACATAAATTATATAATAACAAAATGTATTTACAAGTAACAGTATGTATGTGCAAGAATTTTAAAAAGTTTAATACACCAATAGCTACTTACTATTTTAATGGGATGTATGAGGTTGATGGGATGAAACACAGTTCGGAATATTTGGTGGAATATTAGATAAAGACACTCACATTTCATCATCAAGCATTTTAAGCTTCCACTTCCTTTCCATATATCAAGAGCAGGAGCAGCAATGCACTACTGGGAGCTAGTTGCAAAAAATCCCTCTGACTTCAGCTCAGCGTTTAAGCTGCCACCCCTCAGAGCTCTGTGAGTCCGACTGACTACTGCCTGTGCTGAAAACACACTGCTGTCCCACTCACTGACTACACTTGCTGTCACGAGCCCAATTAAGGAGACTACAAGTGCAGTCAGGAGCCAATGTGCCACCAAATCCCCCCAATGGTAATAGTTTCAGTTCCCACTGAGCTGTGCCAATTGGTTAAGATGATCTGTAGACCCACTAGGTATCAATCACGTGTCAACCATGTGATATGTGTAGCAGGCAGTGGAAAGTCAGAAACTAAAAAACAATTTAAAAAAAAAGTGCTGAAGCAGGGACAACCTACACACTGCTGCTGACACACAGTTTGGAAAGCACTGCTCTAAATAATATACAAATTTACCAATGTAGGATAAAAGTTGGGAACATTTGAACCAAATCATATTGCTTTACAGGTATCTGCATTAATCCTTCCTAAACTTGATTAAATGTATGTAAGTTTGGATACTGTTATTAATTAGTTCAAATTACATTCAGAAAGGTTGACTGAAATGGAGCAAAAAATATCAAATTTTGAAGATCAACAAAAAAACTGAGACACCTTCTACTTTAGCAAAATGAGAACTTAGTTGTTAAAGTGAAGGCCTTGAAAATCGTACAAGGTGCAATAATTTGAGAATAACTGGTATTCCTGAATCAGTTAAATATGAAGATCTACTATCTGTTGCTAAAAAGACACTTCCTAATTTACCTGTGATGAAATAGAACAAACTTTAATTTGCAGTAGAAAGAATGCATTGGCAAGGTATAGAGGCCGACGGCAGATGGGCAAGGATTGAAGAAACACTGGCCTGTTATTGTTAAAGGGATACTAAATCCAAACATGTTCTTTAATGATTCATATAGAGCATGCAATAGTAAGCAACTTTCTAATTTACTCCTATTATTAATTTTTTCTTCGTTCACATTCTATTTTTATTTAAAAAGCAAGAATGTAAGATTAGGAGCCGGCCCCATTTGGTTCAGAACCTGGGTTATGCTTGCTTATTGGTTGGTGAATGTAGTCATTCCTAAATGGGCTGGCTCCCTAAGCTTTACATTCCTGCTTTTTAAATAAAGATTGCAAAAGAACAAAGAAAAATTGATAATAGTAGTAAATTAGAAACATTGCTTAAAATTGCATGCACTATCTGAACCATGAAATAAATAATTTGGGTTTAGTATTCCTTTAAAATGTGGAACTTTTAAGGAAAAATTGTAATTCTTAGAGCCTACAGGAAGATGCAACAACTGTTTTTTTTAAAGATTTCATACTTTTGTTATTCCAGGACTTTTTCTCAGAGACATCAGCAAAAAGAAGAAAATGTTCTAGTATTTGTACTTAGAAATATATAGAAACATATTCTGTGTATGTGTGTGTGTGTGTGTACATTAGTTATGGGCGAAAAATGAAACTAATTTTAACACATTTGTTCGTTCGTTTTGAATTTTGAATGTTTGTACAAACATTCTAACATTCATTTAATGTAATATTATGTATAATACTATCATTAAATGTAATATTCAATTCTTTTTTTTTTTAAATTAAATTCAAATTATGCAATATTTGAATTTGAAAAATTCGAATTTATATCTTTGTAATAGTATTTCTAACTGCTTTCTTTAAATGTAATATTCGAATTATGCAATATTCGAAATAGAAACATTCAAATTGATATTTGATATATTTGTATCTTTTATGTATCAACTAGTCCTAAAGCCCGTGTTACACGTTGCATTTTTTTGCAGTACAGCGGTCCCACCCTTGCTCTCTCTCTATCCTCCCTCTCTTTTGCTCTCTCTTTCTCCCCTCTCTTTTGCTCTATCGTTCTCCTCTCTCTTTTACTCTCTCTCTCCCCCCTCTCTTTTGCTCTCTCTCCCCCTCTCTTTTGCTCTCTCTCTCCCCCCGTCTCTTTTGCTCTCTCCTCCCTCTCTTTTGCTCTCTCTCTTCCCCTCTCTTTTGCTCTATCGTTCTCCCCTCTCTTTTGCTCTCTCTCTCCCCCCCTCTATTTTGCTCTCTCACCCTCTCTTTTGCTCTCTCTCTCCCCCCCGTCTCTTTTGCTCTCTCCTCTCCTCCCTCTCTTTTGCTCTCTCTCCCTCTCTCTTTTGCTCTCTCTCCCCCTCTTTTGCTGTCTCTCTCCCTCTCTTTTGCTCTCTCTCTCCCCCCTCTTTTGCTGTCTCTCTCCCTCTCTTGCTCTCTCTCTTCCCCTCTCTCGTTTGCTCTCTCTCTCTCATTTGCTCTCTCTCTCCTCTCATTTGCTCCCTCTCTCTCCTCTCATTTGCTCTCTCTCTCCTCTCTTTTGCTGTCTCTCTCCCTCTCTTTTGCTCTCTCTCCCCTTCTCTTTTGCGCTCTCTACCCCTCTCTTTTGCGCTCTCTCCCTCCTCTCTTTTGCGCTCTCTCCCCCCCTTTCTTTTGCGCTCTCTCCCCCCTCTCTTTTGTGCTCTCCCCCCCTCTCTTTTGTGCTCTCTACCCCTCTCTTTTGTGCTCTCTCCCCCCTCTCTTTTATGCTCTCTCCCCCTCTATTTTGCACTCTCTCCCCCCTCTCTTTTGTGCTCTCTCCCCCTCTCTTTTGTGCTCTCTCCCCCCTCTCTTTTGTGTTCTCTCCCCCCCTCTCTTTTGTGCTCTATCCCCCCTCTCTTTTGTGCTCTCTCCCCCTCTCTTTTGTGCTCTCTCCCCCCTCTTTTGTGCTCTCTCCCCCCCCTCTCTTTCTGTGCTCTCTCCCCCTCTCTTTTGTGCTCTCTCCCCCTCTCTTTTGTGTTCTCTCTCCCTCTCTTTTGCGCTCTCTCCCCCTCCTCTTTTGTGCTCTCTCCCCCTCTCTTTTGTGCTCTCCTCCCTCTCTCTTGTGCACTCTCCCCCCTCTCGACACTGCACCAGCCTGGCCATCCCACGACGCACCCGCCCAGCCACGCCCACATCACATCTGCCCGGTCACGCCCACTCCACAACACGCAAGATCAGTTGGAAGGCAGGTGTGTTTGTCCTCGCGTGCAGTCTCTACTGTGCATGACAACTTCGGACAAAACACACTTGGCTTTTTATTATATAGGATTACTAAATTCCTTACCACATGAACTATTAAACTTCTGAATAGTATTTGTTAAATCGAATGTTACATTAGAAATTTCAATGTGGACATTCGTTCTAATTATAAACATTCAACTTTGAAATTGACATTCAACAAACAGTAAAAAGCATTAAATTATAGAATTTTTTATAATATTTGTTCTATAAATATTCGATTATGTTATCGGATTTCTACAATAACATTCGTTCTAACATTCTAATTCGGATATAAACACATTCGCCCATCCCTAGTGTACATATGTAATTATGTTTTTGTATGTGTACATATTCCTCTAAATACATATATACACATATAAATACATAAATACATGTGTACACACACACACACACCTAATATATATATATCTATATATATATATATATATATATATATATACACACACACACACACAGAGAAGCACACTCACAGGAACGAACAACTGGCTCAATACTATTGTTAGCCTGTTATATGGTAATTTACCACCTGGGTGCAGCTTCTTTTAAGCCCAGTAATGCTTTTCACAGAGAAGAACTTTCCCTGTAGTATATCAGTCTGATCCCGCCTATTACGATCAATCCAGCGCCGAAATACCAGGCAATTCCTCACTGAACAAGGAACACAGCAACCCCAGATGATCGTTTCGGCCTTCATTGGGCCTCGTCAGTGAGGTGTAGCCATATTCCTCTAAGCACACTGAGCAAGGAGTCCACGTCTGGTTTCCCCTTTTTCCCATAGGGAGACTAAATACACACAGAGAGAAGCACACTCACAGGAGACGAAACAACTGGCTCAATACTATTGTTAGCCTGTTCTATGGCGATTTACCACCTGGGTGCAGCTTCTTTTAGCCCAGTAATGCTTTTCACAGAGAAGAACTTTCTGTAGTATATCAGTCTGATCCCGCCTATTACAGTCAGTCCAGCGCCGAAATACCAGGCAATTCCTCTCTGAACAAGGAACACAGCAACCCCAGATGATCGTTTCGGCCTTCATTGGGCCTCGTCAGTGAGGTGTAGCCATATTCCTCTAAGCACACTGAGCAAGGAGTCAACGTCTGGTTTCCCCTTTTTTCCCATAGGGAGACTAAATACACACAGAGAGAAGCACACTCACAGGAACGAACAACTGGCTCAATACTATTGTTAGCCTGTTCTATGGCGATTACTACCTAGGTGCAGCTTCTTTTAGCCAGTAATGCTTTTCACAGAGAAGAACTTTCCTGTAGTATATCAGTCTGATCCCGCCTTTTCGGTCAGTCCAGCGCCGAAAATACCAGGCAATTCCTCTCTGAACAAAGAACACAGCAAACCCCCAGATGATCGTTTCGGCCTTCATTGGGCCTCGTCAGTGAGGTGTAGCCATATTCCTCTAAGCACACTGAGCAAGGAGTCCACGTCTGGTTTCCCCCTTTTTCCATAGGGAGACTAAATACACACAGAGAGAAGCACACTCACAGGAACGAACAACTGGCTCAATACTATTGTTAGCCTGTTCTATGGCGATTTACCACTGGGTGCAGCTTCTTTTAGCCCAGTAATGCTTTTCACAGAGAAGAACTTTCCTGTCGTATATCAGTCTGATCCCGCCTATTACAGTCAGTCCAGCGGCGAAATACCAGGCAATTCCTCTCTGAACAAGGAACACAGCAACCCCAGATGATCGTTTCGGCCTTCATTGGGGCCTCGTCAGTGAGGTGTAGCCATATTCCTCTAAGCACACTGAGCAAGGAGTCCACGTCTGGTTTCCCCTTTTTCCCATAGGGAGACTAAAATACACACAGAGAGAAGCACACTCACAGGAACGAACAACTGGCTCAATACTATTGTTAGTCTGTTCTATGGCGATTTACTACCTGGGTGCAGCTTCTTTTAGCCCAGTAATGCTTTTCACAGAGAAGAACTTTCCTGTAGTATATCAGTTTGATCCCGCCTATTACGGTCAGACCAGCGCCGAAATACCAGGCAATTCCTCTCTGAACAAAGAACACGCAACCCCAGATGATCGTCTTCAGCCTTCATTGGGCCTCTGTCAGTGAGGTGTAGCCATATTCCTCTAAGCACACTGAGCAAGGAGTCCACGTCTGGTTTCCCCTTTTCCCATAGGGAGACTAAATACACACAGAGAGAAGCACACTCACAGGAACGAACAACTGGCTCAATACTCCTGTTCTATGGAGATTTACACCTGGGTGCAGCTTCTTTTAGCCAGTAATGATTTTCACAAAGAGGAACTTTCCCTTTAGTACATCAGTCTGATCCCACCTATTACGATCAGTCCAGCGTCAAAAATACCAGGCAATTCCTCTCTGAACAAGGATCACAAGCAACCCCAGATGATCGTTTCGGCCTTCATTGGGCCTTGTCAGTGAGGTGTAGCCATATTCCTCTGAGCACACTGAGCAAGGAGTCCACGTCTGTTTTCCCCTTACTGGGCTAAAAGAAGTTGCACCCAGGTGGTAAATCACCATAGAACAAGCTAACAATAGTATTGAGCCATTTGTTCATTCCTGTGAGTGTGCTTCTCTCTGTGTGTATTTAGTCTCCCTATGGGAAAAAAGGGGGAAACCAGAAGTGGACTCCTTGCTCAGTGTGCTTAGAGGAATATGGCTACACTTCACTGACGAGGCCCAATGAAGGCCGAAACAATCATCTGGGGTTGCTGTGTTCCTTGTTCAGAGAGGAATTGCCTGGTATTTTCGATGCTGGACTGATCGTAATAGGCGGGATCAGACTGATGTACTAAAGGAAAGTTCTTCTTTGTGAAAACTCATTACTGGGCTAAAAGAAGCTGCACCCAGGTGGTAAAATCTGATCCCGTAATAGGCGGGATCAGACTGATATACTACAAAAAAGTTCTCCTGTGAAAAGCATTACTGGGCTAAAAGAAGTTGCACCCAGTGGTAAATCGCCATACTGAAGTGAAAAACAAGTACTGTGGGCGCCTTAAAGGGCAGGTCAAAAAAATATATGAGTTGATTATGTCCTAATACATATGAAAAAAATCTTTTAACAAATGATAGGTAACATGATCAGAAAAAAAAAAATCCTTTTTAACAAATGATAGGTAAATGATCAAGAAAAAAACAACAGCCCAATTGAGATGAATGTTAAAATATAATTTAATTAGACTTTTCTAAATGTATTAAAAGAGTTGTAAGCGAAATAATTCATACAATGAGATAAATATAAAAAGGCAATACTAATGTACATAAATACATGCATAAAAAACTTGTTTATATAAAATGAGTAATTCTCTGTAAGTGACCTATCTATGTAGAGAGAAGACCTCTAAAGACACTTCAAATACTTAGCCTCTGCTGCAGACGGGTTAAGGAAGCAAAAAAGCAGTACTAATGAGAGAAAACGAATCCTGGTGATTTAAGCAAAATAACAATGAGCTGCAACAATGATGCTCAATTCAATTTCAAAGTTTTAGGATTGGTGTAAAACGGCAATCCTGTGCAGGTTATAGCCGTGAATAAATAGTACCTTCATTTGTTCAGGAGCTCCAAGTGTTTTTGTAATCCAGTGTAGCAGTTATACCGCCAGCTTGAAACAGCTCTGGGAACCATCTGTGTGAGATGGGAGAAAGCCGCCAAGCTCCTCTCCCCTGCAAGCTCTGGAATTCCACCCTCAGCTGTGTGATGTCCGTTTGTTGCTTTAGTGTTTCCTGGAGTACGGTGTCCTTAGTGAGCCACAATAGTGTGAAGAAAGTAGTTCCGGCAACGTTTCAGCTCTTAGCAGAGCCTTTGTCAAGCCTGTTACTTTCTTCTAAATGAGCTCCTTTTATAGCTCTGTCTGTAATGTTAATCCAAAGGGGCGGTTTGTTGCAATTAGTGAGATCCTTAATAAGCTGAACCACCCATGTATTTAGCATAAACAAGACAAATATGTATTTTTAAACCGGATGGTTACTTGGAACTATTTGTATTGATAAGATACACATATCAAGAAGTGTGGGACTCTTTTTATCTCTAAGAAAAGGGTATATTTAAAAGTACCTAATTTTTCAGAAGAGAATAAATGAAAGAGAACCTTAAAGTACCTATAGGTGTAAAAACAAAGTGCAAACTTCAGTGTTCTAATAATAAGGCAACTTATACTAAAGGCATTCATAATGTGAAATAGAAATATAATAATATAATAACATACATGTATATTGGCTGTTTATTTATATTTAAAAGAGACTTTTATATATACATACATAAATCCTTATCAACTGAAATATTTACTCACATATATTGTTTTTACAGGATTTGGCAAAAATAATTTAATATTAAATTTTGCTTAAAAAAATAAAAATAAAAAAAATAATAATAAAAAAAAACTAAAAAAATGTAAAGTTGATTTGCGTTGTTTATATTTTCTATGTTAAAAGAAAAAAAAATTCTTATAAAATGATCTCTCTATAAAAAGTGTATGTATATATATATCTAACTTCTAAAAGCTTTAAGAATAAATATATATCTAAGAATCATAAAAATTGTTTATATTATTTTGATTATATTAGGCAGATATATAGAAACAGACTATTATTCTAAAACCCTAGTGGGATACAAATTATACCTAAGGAAACATGATAGATCCATTTCCAAATTTAGACCATTGGGGATTAGAGTGTTGACATAAAAATCCACCTTGATTCCAATTGTAAAAAGCATTTTTTCCATGTCTCCTCCCCTACCTTTATCCTTCACTTTCGCTATCCCCTATGTAATTAAATATGTGAGATTACCTCCGTAATTGGTTTTCTCTCTTTGTCAGCATTTTCAATTGATGATAGATGCTCTCGTATGCGTTCTCTAAGGGGTCTTGTCGACTCTCCTATATATTGACTCCCCACATTTACATTGTATTAATAAACAATATTTTAATCAGTACATCTAATTAGCTCATTAATTTTAAATTGTTTCCCTGTTGATGATGAGGTAAAAACAAGTTGTTTTTTTTGGAATATCTGCACGATTTACAAAGATTACAAAGATAAAATCCTCTTAAATCATTACCCAACAGGTCTTTATCTGATCTCTTTTTGGAATTACATACAGTGGGTGCTAATATACTCTTAAATATTTTTTTTTTCTATGCACAAAATGGGGGCGGTCAGATAACTGTTCACCTATACGATTATCTTGTTTCAAAATGTGCCCAATGTTTGTGGAAGATGTTCTCAAGTAGTTTATGATTTGAATTGTATTTAGTTACATATGGGATTCTTAGATTAGTACATATACTTGTCTCTTTTGATTTTGGTTGTAAGAGATCATCTCTATTGACATTCACAGTCTTTTTTCTGATCTCCTCTATTTTATCGCTGTCATACCCTCTTTCTAAAAATTTATTTTTTAAAATTTCAGATTGTTGAATGAAATCCTCATCTTTACTGCATTTTTTCTTTATTTTAACATTTGGCTACTGGGATATTAGCCTTCCAATTAGTATGGTGACTGCTTGTAGAAATGTATGAAGTTATTGCAGTCAACAGGTTTGAAAAATGTCTTTGTATGTATCTTATTGTTTTCAATCGGATGTCTAAATCTAAAATGTGAGATGTTCCTGACTCATTTCCTTAGTGAATCTAATGTTTAGGTTGTTTAATTCATTCTTTCAAAAATTTTGTTAAATGATGTGTCTGAGCCGTTCCATATTATCAAGACATCGTCTATGTATCTCTCTATAGAGGACTAGGTTTGCCCCCACCTCAGCCCTCCTTCCAGAATCTAGTTTCCCAGAAGCCCATGAAAGATTTGCATAGCTGGGGGCAAACCTAGTCCCCATTGCTGTTCCACACAGTTGTTCATAGAAGCATTTTTTCAAATAAAAAATAATTATGTGTTAGGATAAATTTATTCCCTCAATATAATTCTCGTTGTACTGCTCTGATTTCTTTGTCTTCTAGTAGAAAGGACCCAATGGCATTTATGCCATCCTCATGGCTTATACATGTATATAATGAAGTTACATCACAACTGATTAACCACATACCTTCTTCCCATTTAACATTTTTCAATAATCTTTAAAACTTCAGTCTGAATCTTTTAAGTAGGAGTCTAATGATGTAACGTATTTTTGCAAAATAAATGTCTATATATGGGACATATTGGAAGTAATGGAATCTATCCCTGACACTATTGGTCTGCCGGGGGGATTTTCTATGCTTTTATGTTATCTTTGGGAGGATGTAGATACTGGAATAATAGAAATTTTATTAGAAGGTAAGCATAATCTTTCTCATTTTATACCCAACTTGTTTATATTTGTCCAGTAGTCTTTTTTAGTTCCCATTAATCATATTGTAGTGGGGTTTATTTTTCTTTATTGAACAACAATAAGATACATACAAAGACATTTTTCAAACCTGTTGACTGCAATAACTTCATACATTCTACAAGCTGTCACCCATAACTAATTGGCAGGCTAATATCCCAGTAGGCCAAGTGTTAAGAATAAAGAAAAATTGCAGTAAAGATGAGGATTTCATTCAACAATCTGAAATTTAAAAAAAAAAATTTTTAGAAAGAGGGTTATGACAGCGATAAAATAGAGGAGATCAGAAAAAAGACTGTGAATGTCAATAGAGATGATCTCTTACAACCAAAAATCAAAAGAGACAAGGATATGTACTAATCTAAGAATCCCATATGTAACTAAATACAATTCAAATCATAAACTACTTGAGAACATCTTCCACAAACATTGGCACATTTTGAAACAAGATAACGTATAGGTGAACAGTTATCTGACCGCCCCCATTTTGTGTATAGAAAAACAAATAATGTAAAGAGTATATTAGCACCCACTGTATGTAATTCCAAAAAGAGATCAGATAAAGACCTGTTGGGTAATGATTTAAGAGAATTTTAGCCTTGTATCTTTGTAAATCGTGCAGATATTCCAAAAAACCACTTGTTTCAACCTCATCATCAACAGGGAAACAATTTAAAATTAATGAGCTAATTAGATGTACTGATAAAAACATTGTTTATTTAATACAATGTAAATGTGGGAGTCATATATAGGAGAGTCGGCAAGACCCCTTAGAGACGCATACGAGAGCATCTATCATCAATTGAAAATGATGACAAAGAGAGAAACCAAGATCTCCAGTTGCAAAACACTTTAAGACATGCAAGGGAGGTAATCTCACATATTTTAATTACATACGGATAGCGAAAGTGAAGGATAAAGGTAGGGGAGGAGACATGGAAAAAATGCTTTTACAATTGGAATCAAGGTGGATTTTTAATGTCAACACTCTAATCCCCAATGGTCTAAATTTGGAAATGGATCTATCATGTTTCCTTAGGTAATAATTTGGTATCCCACTAGGTTTTAGAATACTAGTCTGTTTCTATATATCTGCCTAATATAATCAAATAATATAAACAATTTTTTATGATTCTTAGATATATATTTATTCTTAAAGCTTTTAGAAGTTAGATATATATATACATACACTTTTTATAGAGAGAATCATCTTTATAAGAATTTTTTTTTCTTTTAACATAGGAAAATATAAACAACGCAAATCAACTTTAAATTTTTTTTTTTATTATTATTTTTTTTTTTTTTTTTTTTAGCCATAATTTAATATTAAATTATTTTTGCCAAATTCTTGTAAAAACAAAATATGTGAGTAAATATTTCAGTTGATAAGGATTTATGTATGTATATATAAAAGTCTCTTTTAAATATAAATAAACAGCCAATATACATGTATGTTATTATATTATTATATTTCTATTTCACATTATGAATGCCTTTATTATAAGCTGCCTTATTATTAGAACACTGAAGTTTGCACTTTGTTTTTACACCTATAGGTACTTTAAGGTTCTCTTTCATTTATTCTCTTCTGAAAAATTAGGTACTATTAAATATACCCTTTTCTTAGAGATAAAAAGAGTCCCACACTTCTTGATATGTGTATCTTATCAATACAAATAGTTCCAAGTAACCATCCGGTTTTAAAAATACATATTTTGTCTTGTTTATGCTAAATACATGGGTGGTTCAGCTATTAAGGATCTCACTAATTGCAACAAACCGCCCCTTTGGATTAACATTACAGACAGAGCTATAAAAGGAGCTCATTTAGAAGAAAGTAACAGGCTTTATAAAGGCTCTGCTAAGAGCTGAAACGTTGCCGGAACTATTTTCTTCACACTATTGTGGCTCACTAAGGACACCGTACTCCAGGAAACACTGAAGCAACAAACGGACATCACACAGCTGAGGGTGGAATTCCAGAGCTTGCAGGGGAGAGGAGCTTGGCGGCTTTCTTCCCATCTCACACAGAGGGTTCCCAGAGCTGTTTCAAGCTGGCGGTATAACTGCTACACTGGATTACAAAAACACTTGGAGCTCCTGAACAAATTAAGGTACTATTTATTCACGGCTATAACCTGCGCAGGATTGCCGTTTTACACCAATCCTAAAACTTTGAAATTGAATTGAGCATCATTGTTGCAGCTCATTGTTATTTTGCTTAAATCACCAGGATTCGTTTTCTCTCATTAGTACTGCTTTTTTGCTTCCTTAACCCTGTCTGCAGCAGAGGCTAAGTATTTTGAAGTGTTTTTAGAGGTCTTCTCTCTACATAGATAGGTCACTTACAGAGAATCACTTATTTTATATAAACAAGTTTTTATGCATGTATTTATGTACATTTAGTATTGCCTTTTTAAATTTATCTCATTGTATGAATTATTTCGCTTTCAACTCTTTTAATACACTTAGTAAAGTCTAATTAAATTATATTTTAACATTCATCTCAATTGGCTGTTGTTTTTTTCTTGATCATTTACCTATCATTTGTTAAAAGATTTTTTTTCTTGATCATTTACCTATCATTTGTTAAAAGATTTTTTTCATATGTATTAGGTCATAATCAACTCATATATTTTTTTGACCTGCCCTTTAAGACGCCCACAGTACTTGTTTTTTCACTTCAATATTCCTTTTGCTAGTTTGTAGGGAACTAGTATCCATCTGTGGTGCTGGTCCTTGCTGTTGGATTTATAGCGCAAGAAGTTTAATCTTTTTCCAATATAGTCAGTTTGCTTCCCTATATAAACTACTTGCAGCTCTTAAATATGAACGATCAGAAAAGTATTTTTGATCTTAGATCTTGCATGTATGAGGATCTACAAAAGATTATAACTAAAGACAAAACAGAACTAATAGAAATTGTCAATGAATCTAACATAAGTCCAGATGAACCAATGAAATTACTAGAGGATAAAATGAAAATGGAATTAAAATACAGAACTGAATATCTGTTTATGCAGAAATATATTGAAGTTAAGAGAGTCCCAAGAGGCCTCAGATTAAAGAAAGAATGTGCATTTAAAACTGAAGATCCAATTTTTAAAACTAAGTGGAGAAAAATTTTAGAAGAGGCATCTATTAAATTGATGACTCTTATTAAAGAATATAGAGGTGACACACTTATAAAATTGGGAAATGAGATAAATGATTTAGAAATAAAAATTAAAAACTTTGAAACATTACAGGCCTTTAAAGAAAAAGAAAAAACATTAAAAGAACAATTAGAACACCTTAAGAAGAACCTACTCAAGTTAAATTGGACAAGTTTGAAAGAGATGAGAACGATTACATTAATTTTGACAAAGGAATAAATACAGATATCTATATAACACACAAATGGAGATATAATAGATATAAAGTAGACATAGAACAAATTCTCCTAGAGTAACACAAAAAACACAAGATAATTGGAAAGCAAACAGACAACAGAGTAACATGAAAGCGAATTACAATCAAGAATCCCAACATACATTTAGCCTCAATTTAATGGTCAACACACAAATACCACATAGTTATTATGAAAACCAATACAGACAAAACTATTATAAAAAGCCTAAATCTGATAATAGAGCGTTATACTCAAGAAGTAACATCTAGAGGCCCAACCATACCCCTTTCAAATAGATATACCAATCTAACACATGAAAACTGGGATCAAACATACCCCTCCACCTCAAACAGGCAGAATACAAACAGTCAACATTTTTTAGACAGAGGTCAGGGTAAACTCACCCTCAAAAATTGGAGAAGGCAAGAAGGTGTAGAAGGGGATTACACACAAAGAAAAAGAAGATTCTCCGAAAGAGAGGAATACAGGGCAGGGGGCTACCCAAAACCAAAAGACAAAAGGATGAGATAAATGCACAAATAAAACAAATGGTATCTATAAACTAAGCAAATACATATTAAAAGATGAAGAAGCTAAAAATATTATCTAAAGGCTTATCTTTCGCTCCTACCCAAAAAATTGAACAAATTTGAGGCATTTGTAGATGCATCCAATATCATGAGGATCCCTCACTCTAAAAAAGTATTTTGCAAAAAGTGCACTAGAAGAGAGACACAAACATCGGTCATACAGAATAATAAGAAAGACGAAAAGGGTTTTATACATTCAGATCTGAAACAAAAAATCACTATTCTATCCCAAACATGAAAAGGGCCCAGTCCTCGAAACATTTGAAAGATTGGTACTTAATTATATAAGACACATCCCAGAAAATAAAATCAATAAAGTACTATTTAGCCTTATCCCAGAAAACAGAAAGATTTGATCAAAGATTGGAAAATAATAAGGATATAATTTTCAAAAGTGCGGATAAGGGAGGGGGGATAGTCATTTTAGACAAAGATCACTACACAAGGATCTGTAATGATCTTCTGGAAGATATTAATACATACAAAAAAAAGAAAATAAACCCCACTACAATATATCAATGGAAACTAAAAAAGACTACTGGACAAATATAAACAAGTTGGGGGTATTAAATGAGAAAGGAATATGCTTACCTTCTAATAAAATTTCCTATTATTCCAGTATTCTACATCCTCCCGAAGATACATAAAAGCATAGAAAATCCCCCGGCAGACCAATAGTGTCAGGGATAGATTCCATCACTTCCAATTGTCCCAGTATATAGACATTTATTTGCAAAAATACGTTACATCATTAGACTCCTACTTAAAAGATTCAACTGAAGTTTTAAAGATATTGAAAAATGATAAATGGTAGAAGGTATGTGGTTAATCAGTTGTGATGTAACTTCATTATATACATGTATAAGCCATGAGGATGCATAAATGCCGTTAGGTCCTTTCTACTAGAAGACAAAGAAATCAGAGCAGTACAACGAGAATTTATATTGGAGGGAATAAAATTTATCCTAACCCACTAATTATTTTTTATTTGAGAAAATACTTCTATGAACAACTGTGTGGAACAGGCAATGGGGGACTAGGTTTGCCCCCAGCTATGCAAATCTTTTCATGGGCTTCTGGGGAAACTAGATTCTGGAAGGAGGCTCGAGGTGGGGCAAACCTAGTCCTCTATAAGAGATACATAGACGATGTCTTGATAATATGGAACGGCTCAGACACAACATTTAACAAAATTTTTGAAAGAATGAATTTAAACAACTTAAACATTAGATTCACTAAGGAAATGAGTCAGGAACATCTCACATTTTTAGATTTAGACATCCCGGATTGAAAACCAATAAGATACATACAAAGACATTTTTCAAACTGTTGACTGCAATAAACTTCATACATTCTACAAGCTGTCACCATACTAATTGGAAGGCTAATATCCCAGTAGGCCAAATGTTAAGAATAAAGAAAAATTGCAGTAAAGATGAGGATTTCATTCAACAATCTGAAATTTAAAAAATAAATTTTTAGAAAGAGGGTATGACAGCGATAAAATAGAGGAGATCAGAAAAAAGACTGTGAATGTAATAGAGATGATCTCTTACAACCAAAATCAAAAGAGACAAGGATATGTACTAATCTAAAGAATCCCATATGTAACTCAAATACAATTCAAATCATAAACTACTGAGAACATCTTCCACAAACATTGGCACATTTTGAAACAAGATAATCGTATAGGTGAACAGTTATCTGACCGCCCCCATTTTGTGTATAGAAAAACAAATAATTTAAAGAGTATATTAGCACCCACTGTATGTAATTCCAAAAAGAGATCAGATAAAGACCTGTTGGGTAATGATTTTAAGAGGATTTTATCCTTGTAATCTTTGTAAATAGTGCAGATATTCCAAAAAAACAACTTGTTTTACCTCATATCATAACAGGGAAACAATTTAAAATTAATGAGCTAATTAGATGTACTGATAAAAATATGTTTATTTAATACAATGTAAATGTGGGAGTCAATAATAGGAGAGTCGACAAGACCCCTTAGAGAACGCATACGAGAGCATCTATCATCAATTGAAAATGCTGACAAAGAGAGAAACAAAGATCTCCCAGTTGCAAAAACACTTTAAGGCATGCAACGGAGGTAATCTCACATATTTTAATTACATAGGGATAGCGAAAGTGAAGGATAAAGGTAGGGGGAGGAGACATGGAAAAAATGCTTTTTACAATTGGAATCAAGGCTGGATTTTTAATGTCACACTCTAATCCCCAATGGTCTAAATTTGGAAATGGATCTATCATGTTTCCTTAGGTAATAATTTGTATCCCACTAGGTTTTTAGAATAATAGTCTGTTTCTATATATCTGCCTAATATAATCAAATAATATAAACAATTTTTATGATTCTTAGAAATATATTTATTCTTAAAGCTTTTAGAAGTTAGATATATATATACATACACTTTTTTATAGAGAGACCATTTTATAAGAATTTTTTTTTCTTTTAACATAGAAAAATATAAACAACGCAAATCAACTTTAATTTTTTTTATTTTTTTTTTATTATTTTTTTTATTTTTATTTTTTTTAACCAAAATTTAACTATTAAATTATTTTTGCCAAATTCTTGTAAAACAAAATATGTGAGTAAATATTTCAGTTGATAAGGGATTTATGTATGTATATATAAAAGTCTCTTTTAAATATAAATAAACAGCCAATATACATGTATGTTATTATATTATTATATTTCTATTTCACATATGAATGCCTTTAGTATAAGCTTGCCTTATTATATTAGAACACTGAAGTTTGCACTTTGTTTTTACACCTACTAGGTACTTATAAGGTTCTCTTTCATTTATTCTCTTCTGAAAAATTAGGTACTATTAAATATACCCTTTTCTTAGAGATAAAAAGAGTCCCCACACTTCTTGATATGTGTATCTTATCAATACAAATAGTTCTAAGTAACCATCCGGTTTTAAAAATACATATTTTGTCTTGTTTTATGCTAAATACATGGGTGGTTTCAGCTATTAAGGATCTCACTAATTGCAACAAACCGCCCCTTTGGATTAACATTACAGACAGAGCTATAAAAGGAGCTCATTTAGAAGAAAGTAACAGGCTTGACAAAGGCTCTGCTAAGAGCTGAAACGTTGCCGGAACTACTTTCTTCACACTATTGTGGCTCACTAAGGACACCGTACTCTAGGGAAACACTGAAGCAACAAACGGACATCACACAGCTGAGGGTGGAATTCCAGAGCTTGCAGGGGAGAGGAGCTTGGCGGCTTTCTTCCCATCACACACAGAGGGTTCCCAGAGCTGTTTCATGCTGCGGTATAACCGCTACACTGGATTACAAAAACACTTGGAGCTCCTGAACAAATTAAGGTACTATTTATTCACGGCTATAACCTGCACAGGATTGCCGTTTTACACCAATCCTAAAACTTTGAAATTGAATTGAGCATCATTGTTGCCAGCTCATTGTTATTTTGCTTAAATCACCAGGATTCGTTTTCTCTCATTAGTACTGCTTTTTTGCTTCCTTAACCCTGTCTGCAGCAGAGGCTAAGTATTTTGAAGTGTCTTTAGAGGTCTTCTCTCTACATAGATAGGTCACTTACAGAGAATCACTTATTTTATATAAACAAGTTTTTATGCATGTATTTATGTACATTTAGTATTGCCTTTTTATATTTATCTCATTGTATGAATTATTTCGCTTAAAACTCTTTTAATACATTTAGAAAAGTCTAATTAAATTATATTTTAACATTCATCTCAATTGGCTGTTGTTTTTTCTTGATCATTTACCTATCATTTGTTAAAAGATTTTTTTTTTCTTGATCATTTACCTATCATTTGTTAAAAGATTTTTTTCATATGTATTAGGACATAATCAACTCATATATTTTTTTGAACTGCCCTTTAAGGCGCCCACAGTACTTGTTTTTTCACTTCAATATTCCTTTTGCTAGTTTGTAGGGAACTAGTATCCATCTGTGGTGCTGGTCCTTGCTTGTGGATTTATAGCGCAAGAAGTGTAATCTTTTTTCCAATATGGTAAATCGCCATACAACAGGCTAACAATAGTATTGAGCCAGTTGTTCGTTCATGTGAGTGTGCTTCTCTCTGGTGTGTAGTTAGTCTCCCTATGGGAAAAGGGGAAACCAGAAGTGGACTCCTTGCTCAGTGTGCTTAGAGGAATATGGCTACACCTCACTGACGAGGCCAATGAAGGCCGAAACAATTGTCTGGGGTTGCTGTGTTCCTTGTTCAGAGAGACTTGCCTGTAATTTCGTGCTGGACTGACCCGTAATAGGCGGGATCAGACTGATATACTACAGGAAAGTCTTCTCTGTGAAAAGCATTACTGGGCTAAAAGAAGTTGCACCCAGGTGGTAAATCGCCATATAACAGGCTAACAATAGTGTTGAGCAGTTGTTCGTTCATGTGAATGTGCTTCTCTCTGTGTGTAGTTAGTCTCCTATGGGAAAAAGGGGAAACCAGAAGTGGACTCCTTGCTCAGTGTGCTTAGAGGAATATGGCTACACCTCACTGACGAGGCCCAATGAAGGCCGAAACAATTGTCTGGGGTTGCTGTGTTCCTTGTTCAGAGAGGACTTGCCTGGTATTTCGGTGCTGGACTGACCGTAATAGGCGGGATCAGACTGATATACTACAGGAAAGTTCTTCTCTGTGAAAAGCATTACTGGGCTAAAAGAAGTTGCACCAGGTGGTAAATCGCCATAGAACAGGCTAACAATAGTATTGAGCCAGTTGTTTGTTTCCTGTGAGTGTGCTTCTCTGTGTGTGTTGTATATATAATATATAATATATATATATATATTATAAATATATATATAAATATACACACAATATTTTATACATGTATATGTATTTATCTCTATGTTAAAGCCCTTTGCAGACTTTTTTTTTTCTAACAACTGAGACCTCATAAATTTGAGCCCTTTTGTGTTGTGTTTTTTGTTATGTTTTTTTTATGTGTTTTGTGCAAACTTTTTTGTTTCATGAAACTGTTAACCAGAGGTAATCATTCTACGCGTAAATCGTGATTGCGCCAAACAATCACATTTATTTTCAACTCCTAATACCGGCGGTGAACCCGATGAGCGCAAACAACCTGCTCGCATGTAACTGTTACACGCTACACCTGTAAATCTGGCCCTTAGTCATTCATCCCACTCATTTATACAATCAAAATTATTGTAGAGGTTTCAGAAAGTCTTCAATATATGTTGTGTGCCATTTTTAACCTTTTTTTTTTATATATATAATTTTCTTTCAATATATTCTTTAAAGATTTTTTTATAAAAATTTAAAATGATGCACTTAGGACATTTGGTGGTGGGGGTTGGGAATAATAAAGATAAGGTTATGTTGTGGACTGATGCAGGTTGGTTTGTGAAGGTTGTAACATTTTGCAATATGGAGGTTACAAGGTATTTCCCTTTAGGGGTTTTGGTACATCATGTAAGCTTTATTGTGTTGGGGGGCAAATGAGCATCAGTTCGGTAAGCACCTTGCTGCTTCAACATACAGTGCACCAAATAAAAAAAAAACTAAGTCTAAAAAACCTAAACTACCCATTGCCCCCTAAAGGGGCATTTGTATGGGCATTGCTCTTAAAAGGACAATGAGCGCTTTAAAAAACAGCTCTTTTTTGCGCCTATAAAAAATAATAGAATCCCTAATCTAAAAAAAACAAAACACCACAAAAAATAAAAAAACAACTAAGTCTAACCCTGAATTAGGTACTCACAGTTCCTGAAGTCCGGCAAAGAGGGTACCTTGCACTCAATCTTCAGTGTCAGCGGCGACCACATGAAGAGGAACTTCCCACGCTGGGTCCTACTCCGCGGCCGCAGGTCCTACTCCGCGATCACCTCCGCTCTGTGCTGCCTTCGCTCCTGTGTGAAGATAGAAGATGTCCCCCAGGCTGAAGAAGACCTTCGCCACCGGACTTCAGGAACCTGGTTTTAGACTTAGTTTTTTTGTTTGTTTTTTGGGGTGTTTTTTTTTTTTTAGATAGGGAGTTTTGTTTGTTATGGTGCAAAGAGCTGTTTGTAAAGAGCTGATTGCCCTTTTAAAGACAAATGCCAATACAAATGCCCCTTTAGTTGCAATGGGTAGTTTAGGTTTTTTAGACTTAGGTTTTTTATTTTGGGGGGTTGGTTTTGGTGGGGGGTTTTACCTGTTAGGGGGTAATTGGTAATTTTTTAGGTAAAGAGCTGTTTAACTTAGGGCCAGTGCCCTACAAAAGGCCCTTTTAAGGGCTATTAGTAGTTAAGTTTAGATTAGGGGTTGCTTTTATTTTGGGGGGGGGTCATAGGGGTAATTAGATTAGGTTTAATTTTTTATTTTTGATCATTTTGTTATTTTTTTCTGTAAATTTATACTTTTTTATTTTGTGTAATTTAAGATTTATTTCATTTAATCTTAGGTTGTTTTTTTTTTTTAAGTAATGTTATTTTTTATTTCTTTTAATTGTAACTTGTTTTTATTTTATTTTATATATTGGGATTCATTTAGGGTGTGTTAGGCTAGGAGCTTAGTTAATAAAATTAGTTATTTGCATTATTGGGGGTTAGGCGGTTTAGGAGATCATAGGTTAATAAGGTTTATCTGCGGTGGTGGGTTGTCAGTTTAGGGGTTAATAGGTTTATTAGGTTTATTGCGATGTGAGGGGTTGGCAGTTTAGGGGGTTAATATTTTAATTATGTTATTTTGCGTTGTTGTTTAATTACTTTTTTTTTTGCGATGTGGGGGTTGGCGGTTTAGGTGTTTGTTAATATCTTCTTGCGGGCGACTTAGGTGTTTTTTTGTTAATCCTTTGTACCGGGTGGTTAGGTTGGTTTTTTTGTTAATACTTCGGGCAATTAGGATTTTTTTGTTACTACTTTATGCGGCGGTTAGATTTTTTTATTATTTTGTGCGGGCAGTTAGGTTTCTTTGTTATTTCATGCGGGCGGTTATGTGTTTTTTTGTTAATATTTCGTGTAGGCGGCTAGGAGTTTTTCTGTTAATATTTCGTGCGGGCGATTAGGGTGTTTTTTTTCTTAATGCTTCGTTTGGATATGCTGCATACCCGGTGGATTCTTTTGGCTTGCGCGCGCAGCTCAACATTCTTTTGGCTGCATGCGCAACTAACGATGGCGATGGACGCATTACAAACGTGATTATAGTATAGATTGCTGCTCTTCCCTCTGACCCCCCTCCTTTTCTTTTTCTGTAGAGTAGTGATGTACGTCAATACAGGTGGTCCCAGGGTTCTCGTACTATGGAGGAGAGACCCCTGTATTACAATACAGGTCTAAAAATATTGCAAAGATTTTGTGTTGTTTTTCTCCATAGTGGAGAGTTTTTTTTATCATTGTAACATTGGACACTAAGACATCAAAAAGTATTTTTGCGAGCTTTTCTAAGGGTCATTATTTGGTTAAAATTACAGCTCTACTTACTTAACACATAATTTTAACACTGATAACCCTGCAATGCTATGCTCCAACCCCAGTTCTCTGCAGCTCCCCAGTGGCACGTTAACTATCTGCTAGATTACGAGTTCTGCGTTAGCTTTAAAAAGCAGCGTTAAGGGGTCCTAACGCTGCTTTTTAACGCCCGACTGGTATTACGAGTCAGCAGGAAAGGGTCTACCGCTTACTTTTCTTCCGCGACTTTTCCATACAGCAAATCCCCTTACGTCAATTGCTTATCCTATCTTTTTAAGGGGATTTGCCTAACGCTGTATTACAAGTCTTGGAAGAAGTGAGCGGTACAGCCTCTACCTCCAAGACT
The DNA here is from genome assembly GCF_027579735.1 of Bombina bombina. Classification (NCBI taxonomy): domain Eukaryota; kingdom Metazoa; phylum Chordata; class Amphibia; order Anura; family Bombinatoridae; genus Bombina; species Bombina bombina. The sequence goes on along the minus strand of NC_069503.1, from coordinate 517,147,778 downwards.
CCTACCCGCATAATAAAAGTCAGAGTTTTATGGGCGTAACGCCGGACCATAAAGCTCTTAACTAAAGTTCTACAAGTACACTAACACCCATAAACTACCTAATAACCCCCTAAACCGAGGCCCCCCCCCCCACATCGCAAACACTAAAAATAAATATTTTTAACCCCTAATCTTCAGACCGAACATCACCGCCACCTACATTATACCTAGGATCACCCCTAATCTGCTGCCCCAACATCGCCGACACCTACATTATATTTCTTAACCCCTATCTGCCGCCCCCAACGTCCGCGCCACCCTACCTACAATCTTGATTAACCCCTAATCTTCCGACCGGACAATCGCGCCACTATAATAAATGTATTAACCCCTAAACCGCCGCACTCCCGCCTCGCAAACACTAGTTAAATTTTATTAACTAATAATACATACGACAGGAAGCCAGGCACTGCGTCAAGGAATCCTTAAAACCAAATGATGCTTTATTGAAATATATTAAAAAGTACACAGCTACATCCGCTGTATGCACGCACAAAGTACAAGGCAGGAGTATGTGAGACCATAGACTGTCTGACTAGTTTGCGTCCCTATAGGACGCTTATTCATAGACATGTTTAGATGTAGAGTAGCCTGTACTTAAAGGGGAAACTTGTATTTGATTGGCTGCTGAACTCTTACTCAATTAAGTACAGGTCACACAGTTTTCTAAATAATTAAAAAAGTAAAGATCCTCTTTATAAACATTGTATCATTACTTTGTTTTTAATTATTTCTTTTAGGATGAACAAACTGACATGTACCTTCAGGGGTTAACTGAGATTCAGCTGTTTAATTAATTGAGTAAGAGTTCAGCAGCCAATCAAATACAAGTTTCCCCTTTAAGTACAGGCTACTCTAACATCCTAAACATGTCTATGAATAAGCGTCCACTATAGGGACGCGAAACTAGTCAGACAGTCTATGTTGTCTCACATACTCCTGCCTTGTACTTTGCGCGTGCCATACAGCGGATGTAGCTGTGTACTATTTTAATATATTTCAATAAAGCATCATTTGGTTTTTAAGGATTCCTTGACGCAGTGCCTGCTTCTGTCGTATGTATTATTTGTACTAAGTGGCTTGGTTTTGCCGCTGCTAAGAGCACTCAGTTTGTTCTAAGTGGGAGGACTTTTTTCTCTTTTGACCGTTGCCTACTTTCCGGTTTATCTGCCGGGGTCCCCGGATGCTGCTTGGAATGCCGCCTGTATGTATCGTAAATTTTATTAACCCCTAATCTGCCTCCCCCCCAACGTCGCCACCACCTACCTACAATTATTAACCCCCTATCTCCCGCCCCCATGTCGCCGCTACTATAATAAAGTTATTAACCCCTAAACCTAAGTCTAACCCTAACCCTAACACCCCCCTAAGTTAAATATAATTTAAATAAATATAAATAAATTACTATAATTACATAAATTAATCCTATTTAAAACTAAATACTTACCTATAAAATAAACCCTAATATAGCTACAATATGACTAATAGTTACATTGTAGCTATTTTAGGATTTATATTTATTTTACAGGCAACTTTGTATATATTTTAACTAGGTACATAGCTATTAAATAGTAAATAACTATTTAATAGCTACCTAGATAAAATAAATACAACATTACCTGTAAAATAAATCATAACCTAAGTTACAAATACACCTAACACTGCCACTATCATAAATTAATTAAATAAATTAAATACAATTATCTAAAATAAAATACAATTAAATAAACCTAAACTATATTACAAAAAAAAACACTAAATTACAAAAAATAAAAAAATATTACAAGAAGTTTAATCTAATTACACCTAATCTAAGCCCCCTAATAAAATAAAAAAGCCCCCCAAAATAATAAAACTGACCTATCCTAAACTAAATTACAAAGTAATCAGCTCTTTTACCAGCCCTTAAAAGGGCTTTTTGCCGGGGCATTGCCCCCAAAGTAATCAGCTCTTGTTACCTGTAAAAAAATCAAAAACAATACCCCCCCCCACATTACAACCCACCACCCACACACCCCTACTCTATAACCCACCCGATCCTTCCTTAAAAAAACCTAACACCTACCCCACTGAAGATCACCCTACCCGTGAGGCCGTGTTTCACCCAGCCGGGTACCGATGGGGCAGAAGAGGACATCCGGACCGGCAGAAGTCTTCATCCTATCGGGCAGAAGAGGACATCTGGACCGGCAGACATCTTCATCAGGCAGCATCTTCTATCTTCATCCTTCCGGAGCGGAGTGGAGACATCTTGTATCCAGGCGACGCGGAGCCATCCTCTTCAATCGAAGTCTAACGAAGAATGAAGGTTCCTTTAAATGACGTCATCCAAGATTGCGTCCCCTCAAATTCCGATTGGCTGATAGGATTATATCAGCCAATCGGAATTAAGGTAGAAAAATCTGATTGGTTGATTTAATCAGCCAATCGGATTGAAGTTCAATCGATTGGCTGATTGGATCAGCCAATAGAATTGAGCTTGCATTCTATTGGCTGATCCAATCAGCCAATCGGATTGAACTTCAATCGATTGGCTGAGTAAATCAACCAATCGGATTTTTCCTACCTTAATTCCGATTGGCTGATAGAATCCTATTTTACAGGTAATTTTGTTAATTATTTAACTAGGTAGCTATTAAAAAGTTATTAACTATTAATAGCTATTGTACCTAGTTAAAATAAATACAAATACTGGCCTAGATTTGGAGTTTTGCGTTAGAAAGGGTGCGTTAGCTACGCGTGCTTTTTTTTTTGGCCACACCTTTTAAATACCGCTGGTATTTAGAGTTTCACAGGAATGGCTGGGTTTTCAATGCGATAGGCTCCAAAAAGGGAGCGTATAGCATAATTTACCGCCACTGCAACTCTTGATACCAGTGGTGCCTTAACGGACGCGGCCAGCCTTCAAAACGTGCTCATGCACGATTCCCCCATATAAAACAATGGGACAGTTTGAGCTGAAAAAAAAACCCTAACACCCTGCAAAAAAGCAGCGTTCAGCTCTTAACGCAGCCCCATTGTTTCCTATGGGGAAACAGTTTCTAAGTCTGCACCTAACACCCTAACATGTACCCCGAGTCTAAACACCCCTAACCTTACACTTATTAACCCCTAATCTGCCCCCCTCGCTATCGCTGACCCCTGCATATTATTTTAACCCCCTAATCTGCCGCTCCGTACAGCGCCGCAACCTACATTATAGTTATGTACCCCTAATCTGCTGCCCCTAACACCACCGACCCCTATATTATATTTATTAACACCTAATCTGCACCCCACAACGTCGCCGCAGCTACCTATAATTATTAACCCCTAATCTGCCGACCGGACACCTCACCGCTACTATAATAAATTTATTAACCCCTAATCCGCCTCACTCCCGCCTCAATAACCCTATAAAAAATAGTATTAACCCCTAATCTGCCCTCCCTAACAATCGCCGACACCTAACTTCAATTATTATCCCCTAATCTGCCGATCCAGGACCTCGCCGTACTCTAATAAATGTATTAACCCCTAAAGCTAAGGTCTAACCATAACCCTAACACCCCCTAAGCTAAATATAATTTAAATCTAATGAAATAAATTAACTCTTATTAAATAAATTATTCTATATTTAAAGCTAAATACTTACCTGTAAAATAAATCCTAATATAGCTACATATATAATTATAATTATATTGTAGCTATTTTAGGATTTATATTTATTTTACAGGCAACTTTGTATATATTTTAACTAGGTTACAATAGCTATTAAATAGTTAATAACTATTTAATAGCTACCTAGTTAAACTAATTACAAAATTACCTGTAAAACAAATCCTAACCTAAGTTACAATTAAACCTAACACCTACACTAGCAATAAATCTAGTAAATAAAATACTACCAATTAAATACAATTAAACTAAACACTACACTATCAATAAATTAATTACATAAAATACTACAAATAAATACAATTAAAATAAAACTAACTAAAGTACAAAAAATAAAAAAGAACTAAGTTACAAAAAATAAAAATATTTACATTAGAAAAATATTACAATAATTTTAAACTAATTACACCTACTCTAAGCCCCCTAATAAAATAACAAAGCCCCCCAAATAAAAAAATGCCCTACCCTATTCTAAAATTAAAATAGAAAAAGCTATTTTACCTTACCAGCCCTTAAAAGGGCCCATTTGCGGGGCATGCCCCCAAAGAATTCAGCTCTATTTGCCTGGGAAAAAAAACATACAATACCCACCCCAACATTACAACCCACCACCCACATACCCCTAATCTAACCAAACCCCCCCTTAAATAAACTAACACTAAGCCCCCTGAAGATCTTTCCTACCTTATCTTCACCACACCGGGTATCACACGATCCGTCCCTGCTCCGATGTCTTGATCCAAGCCCAAGCGGGGGGCTGAAGACATCCATCCTCCGGCTGAAGTCTTGATCCAAGCGGGCAAGAAGAGGACATCCGGACCGGCAAACATCTTCATCCAGGCGGCCATCGAGACGAGCGGCTGATCTTCAAGACCTCCAGCGTGATCCATCTCGTTCTTCCGCGACTAGATGATGACTGAAGGTTCCTTTAAGGGACGTCATCCAAGATGGCGTCCTCGAATCGATTGGCTGATAGGATTCTATCAGCCAATCGGAATTAAGGTAGGAAAATTCTGATTGGCTGATGGAATCAGCCAATCAGATTCAAGTTCAATCCGATTGGCTGATTGGATCAGCCAATCAGATTGAGCTCACATTCTATTGGCTGATTGGAACAGCCAATAGAATGCAAACTCAATCTGATTGCTGATTGGATCAGCCAATCGGATTGAACTTGAATCTGATTGGCTGATTCCATCAGCCAATCAGAATTTTCTACCTTAATTCCGATTGGCTGATAGATCCTATCAGCCAATCGGAATTCAAGGGACGCCATCTTGGATGACGTCCCTTAAAGGAACCTTCATTCGTCGTCTAGTCATCGGAAGAAGAGGATGGATCCGCGCTGGAGGTCTTGAAGATCAGCCGTTCGTCATCGGATGGAAGAACATAGAAGATGCCGCCTGGATGAAGATGTTTGCCGGTCTGGATGTCCTCTTCTGCCCGCTTTGATCAAGACTTCAGCCGGAGGATGGATGTCTTCAGCCCCCCGCTTGGGCTTGGATCAAGGACATCGGAGCCAGGACGGATCAGTGTGATACCGGTGTGGTGAAGATAAGGTAGGAAGATTTTCAGGGCTTAGTGTTAGGTTTATTTAAGGGGGGTTTGGGTTAGATTAGGGGTATGTGGGTGGTGGGTTGTAATGTTGGGGGGGGGGGTATTGTATGGTTTTTTTCTCCAGGCAAAAGAGCCCCGCAAATGGCCCTTTTAAGGGCTGGTAAGGTAAAAGAGCTTTTCTATTTTAATTTTAGAATAGGGGTAGGGCATTTTATTATTTTAGGGGGCTTTGTTATTTTATTAGGGGGCTTAGAGTAGGTGTAATTAGTTTAAAATTGTCGTAATATTTTTCTAATGTTTGTAAATATTTTTTTATTTTTTGTAACTTAGTTCTTTTTTATTTTTTGTACTTTAGTTAGTTTATTTAAATTGTATTTGTTTGTAGGTATTGTATTTAATTAATTTATTGATAGTGTAGTGTTATGTTTAATTGTTGGTAATTGTAGGTATTTTATTTAATTAATTTATTGATAGTGTAGTGTTAGGTTTAATTGTAGGTAATTGTAGGTATTTTTATTTAAGTAATTTATTGATAGTGTAGTGTTAGGTTTAATTGTAACTTAGGTTAGGATTTATTTTACAGGTAATTTTGTAATTATTTTAACTAGGTAGCTATTAAATAGTTATTAACTATTTAATAGCTATTGTACCTGGTTAAAATAAATACAAAGTTGCCTGTAAAATAAATATTAATCCTAAAATAGCTATAATATAATTATAATTTATATTGTAGCTATATTAGGGTTTATTTTACAGGTAAGTATTTAGCTTTAAATAGGAATCAATTTATTTATTAAGAGTTAATTTATTTCGTTAGATTTAAATTATATTTAACTTAGGGGGGTGTTAGTGTTAGGGTTTAGACTTAGCTTTAGGGGTTAATACATTTTTAGAGTAGCGGTTGAGGTCGGGTCGGCAGATTAGGGGTTAATAAGTGTAGGTAGGTAGCGGCGACGTTGGGGACGGCTGATTAGGCGTTAATAAATATAATATAGGGGTCGGCGGTGTTAGGGGCAGCAGATTAGGGGTACATAAGTATAACGTAGGTGGCGGCGGTGTGCGGTCGGCAGATTAGGGGCTAAAAAAATGTATTATAGTGGCGGCGATGTGGGGGGACCTCGGTTTAGGGGTACATAGGTAGTTTTATGGTGTTAGTGTACTTTAGAGCACAGTAGTTTAAGAGCTTTATGAACCCGGCGTTAGCCCAAAAAGCTCTTAACTCCTGGGGTTTTCTGCGGCTGGAGTTTTGTCGTTAGAGTTCTAACTCTCACTCCAGCCAAGACTCTAAATACCGGCGTTAGAAAGATCCCATTGAAAAGATAGGATACGCGATTGGCGTAGGGGGATCTGCAGTATGGAAAAGTCGCGGCTGCAAAGTGAGCGTTAGACCCTTTAATGGACTGACTCCAAATACCAGCGGGCGGTAAAAACCCGCCAAACTCTAAAATCTAGGCGACTATTAGTTATATTGTAGCTATATTAGGGGTTTATTTTATAGGTAAGTATTTAGTTTTAAATAGGATTCATTTATTTAATTATTGTAATGTTATTTATATTTATTTAAATTATATTTAATTTAGGGGGGTGTTAGGATTAGACTTAGGTTTAGGGGTTAATAACTTAATTATAGTAGCGGTGACGTTGGGGGGCGGGAGATTAGGGGTTAATAATTGTAGGTAGGTGGCGGGGCGACGTTGGGGGGGCAGATTAGGGGTTAATAAAATTTACTATAGTGTTTGCGAGGCGGGAGTGCGGCGGTTTAGGGGTTAATACATTTATTACAGTGGCGGCGATGTCCAGACGGTAGATTAGGGGTTAATAAGTGTAGTTAGGTGGTGGCGACATTGGGGGCGGCAGAATAGGGGTTAATAAATATAATGTAGGGTTTGGCGATGTTGGGGGCAGTAGAATAGGGGTTCATAGGGATAATGTAGGTGGCGGTGGTGTCCGGAGCGGCAGATTAGGGATTAATACTATAATGTAGGTGTCAGCGATGTCGGGGGGTGGCAGATTAGGGGTTAAAAAGTGTAAGATTAGGGGTGTTTAGACTCGGGGTTCATGTTAGAGTGTTAGGTGCAGACATAACTTTTATTTCCACATAGGAAATAATGGGCTGCGTTAGAAGCTGGACGCTGCTTTTTTGCAGGTGTTAGGATTTTTTCAAGCCAGCTCAGCCCCATTGTTTCCTATGGGGAAATCGTGCATAAGCACGTTTTAGACAGCTTACCGCTGACTTAAGCAACGCTGGTATTACAGTGAGAAGTGGAGCTAAATTTGCTCAACGCCTCACTTTTCTGAGGCTAACGCAGCCATTCAGAAAACTTGTAATACCAGCGTTTGTTTAAAGTGTGCGCTGGAAAAAAAAAGGCTTGTTAGCCCCGCAGGGTCTTTACTGACAAAACTCGTAATCTAGGCGTATGCGTTTAACTTATTGGCAGGCACTGCAGGGTTGCCAGTGTTAAAATGACATTTTAATGGCCCTTTAAATTCTTGTTTATAGAATGCCTAAACTATATATCCTATATGCTTTCAATCAGTTAAAAGTTACATTGATTTTTCATACCATTAAAACCCAGATAGTTAAGTGAATAGCATTCGCATTTCACATATTTTTTTTCCATGTTTTCAATTTCTTTCTTCTTAGTAATAATAGTATAGAGCATATAGTTCACAGTTTTTTTTAAATGCATCATAATGTTTTTAAGATTACATGCCTGTAATTCAGAAAACTTGAGTGCTTTCAAAGCTAAAATCTTTGTGCACAGCCATTATTTAAAAATTATAGTATCTGTTTTTCTAAAATTACAAGCTGCACTAAAAAAATTGCTGGGTTTTATGCAGAGGTCAGTTAAATCAGCTCATTGAGTACAGAAGATAGTTTCTGCATACACATTTATTCTTTGATTTATTCTAATACACCTACAGAACAATTTCTCACAATATGGTATATAATTGTCATTTATTACAATATTTATTACATGATTCAAATAGGGCATGTAATTTTAAACAACTTTCCAATTTACTTTTATCACCAATTTTGCTTTGTGCTCTTGGTATTCTTAGTTGAAAGCTAAACCTAGGAGGTCCATATGCTAATTTCTTAGACCTTGAAAGCCGCCTCTAATCTTAATGCATTTTGACAGTTTTTCCCCACTAGGGGGCGTTAGTTCATGTGTTTAATATAGATAACATTCAGCTCATGCACGTGAATTTTCTAGGGGAGTGAGCACTGATTGGCTAAAATAAAAGTCTGTTAAAAGAATTGCAATAAGGGGGCAGTCTGCAGAGGCTTAGATACAAGGTAATTACAGAGGTAAAATGTGTATTACTATAAGGGATTATCTATCTTTTAAAATAACAAAAATTCTGGTGTTGACTTTCCCTTTAAAGGGATAGTCAACACCAAAATTCTTGTAGTTTAAAAAGAAAGATAACATCTTTATTACCCATTCCCCAGTTTTGCATAACCAATACAGTTATAATAATACAGGTTTTACCTCTTTAATTACCTTCTATCAAAGCTTCTGCTGACTGCCCCCTTATTTCAGTTATTTTGACAGACTTGCATTTTAGCCAATCAGTGCTCACTCCTAGGTCACTTCACGTGCATGAGCTCAATGCTATCTATATGAAACACATAAACTAATGCCCTCTAGTGGTCAAAATGCATTCAGATTAGAGGCAGTCTTCAAGGTCTAAGAAATTAGCATATGAACCTCCTAGGTTTAGCTTTCAACTAAGAATACCAAGAGAACAAAGCAAAATTGGGTGAAAAGAGTAAATTTGAAGTTGTTTAAAATGACATGCCCTATTTAAATCAGGAAAGTTTTTTTGGGACTTGACTGTCCCTTTAAATTAAGTTTTCTTTAACCCTTATACACTCAAATAGATTTACTTCACAAGCCCACTCAAGCACATTTTAAATGGAAGATAACTGTTAAATAATCAGGTGCCCTGAGGGGGTATTTAAAAAGCTACCAGAAATGTAGAAAAATATATAAAATTATACAAGAAACTGTGAGCAAATATTAGAAAATGATAGAAGTGAAATGTAACAGAAAATAATATTGCAAGTGTAATCATGCCACAACTAACACATGCAATTGTGTTGCAGCACACAAATATATATTTGTTTAAGAAAAAGATTAAATATGCCCAGTGCATTTTGTGAAGTGCTGGGTATCTAAGTTTATAGTATATGACATTCTGTCCATGAGTAAGAAACTTGCTTCTTTTCTCTATATTTTTTACTGGTAAAACACACACACACACACATACATATATCAGCGTAGCAGTATTAGTCCATTAGTTAAATATCAAAATAAAAAGTGTATTGCAGTATGCAGTAATACCTTTTTTATTGGACTAACATTATATAGTAAAAGACAAGCTTTCAAGAGCTCTCGAAAACTTGCTTTTTACTATATAATGTTAGTCCAATAAAAAAGGTTATTACAGAATATTGCAATATTATTGTTATTTTGTTCAGGTGTTTTAGCCTCATCGATTTCAGCCACATTCAATAGGCGCACTAAATACAGCACATCGACATGACATTTTTATACCTAAGCATTAACAGTACTATGGGTAGTACTAAAGAGCTCCGTTACTTTAAACGTTACACTGTCATAGAAAGTCATCTTACCACAAGTCAGTTTGTGAAATGTCTGCCCTACTGATCCGCCCTAGTCTACTGTAAATACAATTGTAGTGAAGTGAAAGCAAATAGCAGCAATAACAGCGCAGCCACAAAGTAGAAGACCACACACAGAGTGGGGATGTTGAATGCTGAAGCAAGTAGCATGCAAAAACATCTGCTGCATCACTCACTACCAAGTTTTAATCTTCTTCTGGAAGAAACATCAGTGTGTCAAGAGATTCATCAAATGGCTTTCTGTGGCTGAGCAGCTGTACACAACCCTTACATCAATATGTGAATGGCAATTGTTGACTGTAGTGATATGAAGCATTCTGCCACTGGATTTTAGAGTACTGGAAATGTGTTGTCTAGAGCCTGGGTTTCTCAACAGCCAGCCACAGCCCAGTACCGGGCCTTGACAGCCCTCCTGTCAGATTGTCCTTGCACACATATCGGGAGTTCAGTGGGAGGACATCATGGGATAAGGAGCATATAGGATTGGACCAGCCCACAGGACACCAATGAATGTATACATTTTCTACCCACACTTACACCAATGCATTTTATATATATATATATATATATATATTATATATAGTATATATATATATATATATATATATATATATATATATATATATATTAGACATGTGCGGTGCGTTCGGATTTATTCGGAAATTCGGAAAATTCGGTAAATTCGGAGATTCGGATCGATTCGGATTTCCGAATTAAAATACTTCCGAATCTACTGAATGAATCCGAAATAGCTGCCATATCTCCGAATAAATCCGAATTAGCTCGGTAAAATTCGGCATTTCCCCATAGGAAACAATGGGAGTTTCGGCTGAAAAAAAACTAACACCGCAGCCCCATTGTTTCCTATGGGGAAACACTAAGTCTGCACCTAACACCCTAACATGTACCCCGAGTCTCTAAACACCCCTAATCTAACACTTATTAACCCCTAATCTGCCGACCCCGCTATCGCTGACACCTGCATTATTTTATTAACCCCTAATCTGCCGACCGAATATCGCCGCCACCTACATTATAGCTATTAACCCCTAATCTGCTGTCCCTAACACCGCCGACCCCTACATTATAGTTATTAACCCCTAATCTGCCCCCCCAACGTCGCCGCAATCTAACTACAAGTATTAACCCCTAATCTCCCGCCCTGATATCGCCGCCGCCTACATTATAGCTATTAACCCCTAATCTGGTGTCCCTAACACCGCCGACCCCTACATTATAGTTATTAACCCCTAATCTGCCCCCCCCAACATCGCCGCAATCTAACTACAAGTATTAACCCCTAATCTGCCGACCGCAAATCGCCGCCACTATAATAAATGTATTAACCCCTAAACCGCCGCACTCTCCCGCCTCGCAAACACTATATATACATTTTATTAACCCCTAATCTGCCCTCCCTAACATCGCCCGCCACCTACCTACAATTATTAACCCCTAATCTCCCGCCCCAACATCGCCGCTACTATAATAAGGTTATTAAACCCCTAAACCTAAGTCTAACCCTAACACTAACACCCCCCTAACTTAAATATAATTTAAATAAAACGAAATAAGTTTACTATAGTTAAATAAATGAATCCTATTTAAAACTAAAGACTTACCTGTAAAATTAAACCCTAAGATAGCTGCAATAACTAATAGTTACATTGTAGCTATTTTAGGATTTATTTTTATTTTACAGGCAACTTTGTATTTATTTTAACTAGGTACAATAGTTATTAAATAGTTAATAACTATTTAATAACTACCTAGCTAAAATAAATACAAATTTACCTGTAAAATAAATCCTAACCTAAATTACAATTACACCTAACACTACACTATCATTAAATTAAATTAAATAAATGAATCATATTTAAAACTAAATACTTACCTGTAAAATAAACCCTAATATAGCTGCAATATAACTAATAGTTACATTGTAGCTATTTTAGCATTTATATTTATTTTACAGGCAACTTTGTATTTATTTTAACTAGGTACAATAGCTATTAAATAGTTATTGACTAATTAATAGCTACCTAGTTAAAATAATTACAAACTTACCTGTAAAATAAATCCTAACCTAAGTTACAATTAAACCTAACACTACACTATCATTAAATAAATTAACTACAAGTACCTACAATTATCTACAATTAAATAAACTAAAGTACAAAAAAACCCCACTAAATTACAAAAAAAAAAACACTAAATTACAAAAAATAAAAAAATATTACAAGAATTTTAAACTAATTACACCTAATCTAAGCCCCCTAATAAAATAACAAAGCCCCCCAAAATAAAAAAAAATGCCCTACCCTATACTAAATTACAAAAGTTAACAGCTCTATACCTTACCAGCCCTGAACAGAGCCCTTTGCGGGGCATGCCCCAAAGAAAACAGCTCTTTTGCCTGTAAAAAAAACACACAATCCCCCCCCCCCACATTACAACCCACCACCCACATACCCCTACTCTAACCCAAACCCCCCTTAAATAAACCTAACACTACCCCCCTGAAGATCTCCCTACCTTGAGTCGTGTTCACCCAGCCGGGCCGAAGTCTTCATCCGATGGGGCAGAAGAGGACATCCAGACCGGCAGAAGTCTTCATCCAAGCGGGGCAAGAAGAGGTCTTCCATCCATCATACAAGTACCAAAATACAAACAAACACTAAATTACCAAAAATAATAAAATATTACAATAATTTTAAACTAATTAAACCTAATCTAAGCCCCCTACTAGCTATTAATATAGCTACAATATAACTAATAGTTACATTGTAGCTATTTTAGGATTTATATTTATTTTACAGGCAACTTTGTATTTATTTTAACTAGGTACAATAGTTATTAAATAGTTAATAACTATTTAATAACTACCTAGCTAAAATAAATACAAATTTACCTGTAAAATAAATCATAACCTAAGTTACAATTACACCTAACACTACACTATCATTAAATTAACTAAATAAATGAATCCTATATAAAACTAAAGACTTACCTGTAAAATAAACCCTAATATAGCTGCAATATAACTAATAGTTATATTGTAGCTATTTTAGCATTTATATTTATTGTACAGGCAACTTTGTATTTATTTTAACTAGGTTCAATAGCTATTAAATAGATATTGACTATTTAATAGCTACCTAGTTAAAATAATTACAAAATTACCTGTAAAATAAATCCTAACCTAAGTTACAATTAAACCTAACACTACACTATCATTAAATAAATTAACTACAAGTACCTACAATTAAATACAATTAAATAAACTAAACTAAAGTACAAAACCCCCCCCCACTAAATTACAAAAAATAAAAAAATATTACAAGAATTTTAAACTAATTACACCTAATCTAAGCCCCCTAATAAAATAACAAAGCCCCCCAAAATAAAAAAATGCCCTACCCTATACTAAATTACAAAAGTAATCAGCTCTATTACCTTACCAGCCCTTAAAAGGGCCTTTTGCGGGGGCATGCCCCAAAGAAAACAGCTCTTTTGCCTGTAAAAAAAAAAAACACAATACCCCCCCCACATTACAACCCAACACCCACATACCCCTACTCTAACCCAAACCCCCCTTAAATAAACCTAACACTACCCCCTGAAGATCTCCCTACCTTGAGTCGTGTTCACCAAGCCGGGCCGAAGTGTTCATCCGATGGGGCAGAAGAGGACATCCAGACCGGCAGAAGTCTTCATCCAAGCGTGGCAAGAAGAAGTCTTCCATCCATCAGAAAAGTACAAAAAAACAAACAAACACTAAATTACCAAAAATAATAAAATATTACAATAATTTTAAACTAATTACACCTAATCTAAGCCCCCTACTAGCTATTAATATAGCTACAATATAACTAATAGTTACATTGTAGCTATTTTAGAATTTATATTTATTTTACAGGCAACTTTGTATTTATTTTAACTAGGTACAATAGCTATTAAATAGTTAAGAACTATTTAATAACTACCTAGCTAAAATAAATACAAATTTACCTGTAAAATAAATCCTAACCTAAGTTACAATTACACCTAACACTACACTGTCATTAAATTAACTAAATAAATGAATCCTATATAAAACTAAAGACTTACCTGTAAAATAAACCCTAATATAGCTACAATATAACTAATAGTTACATTGTAGCTATTTTAGCATTTATATTTATTTTACAGGCAACTTTGTATTTATTTAACTAGGTACAATAGCTATTAAATAGATATTTACTGTTTAATAGCTACCTAGTTAAAATAATTACAAAATTACCTGTAAAATAAATCCTAACCTTAGTTACAATTAAACCTAACACTACACTATCATTAAATAAATTAACTACAAGTACCTACAATTAAATACAATGAAATAAACTAAACTAAAGTACAAAATAACAAACACTAAATTACAAAAAATAAAAAAAATACAAGAATTTTAAACTAATTACACCTAATCTAAGCCCCCTAATAAAATAACAAAGCCCCCCAAAATAAAAAAAATGCCCTACCCTATACTAAATTACAAAAGTAATCAGCTCTATTACCTTACCAGCCCTTAAAAGGGCCTTTTGCTGGGGCATGCCCCATAGAAAACAGCTCTTTTGCCTGTAAAAAAAACCACAATACCCCCCCCACATTACAACCCACCACCCACATATCCCTACTCTAACCCAAACCCCCCTTAAATAAACCTAACACTACCCCCCCTGAAGATCTCCCTACCGTGTCTTCACCCAGCGGGCCGAAGTCTTCATCCGATCAGCCAATCAGATTGACCTCGCATTCTATTGACTGATCGGAACAGCCAATAGAATGTGAGGTCAATCTGATTGGCTGATTGGATCAGCCAATCGGATTGAACTTGAATCTGATTGGCTGATTGAATCAACCAATCAGATTTTTCCTACCTTAATTCCGATTGGCTGATAGAATCCTATCAGCCAATCGGAATTCAAGGGACGCCATCTTGGATGATGTCACTTAAAGGTACAGTCACTTAGTCGTCGGATCAAGAAAGAAGAGGATGCTCTGCGTGGGATGTCTTTAGGATGCTGCCGCTCCGCTCCGGATGGATGAACAGAGAAGATGCCACCTGGATCAAGACTTCTGATGGATGGAAGACCTCTTCTTGCCCCGCTTGGATGAAGACTTCTGCCAGTCTGGATGTCCTCTTCTGCCCGATCAGATGAAGACTTCGGCCCGCTGGATGAAGACACGGTAGAAAAGATCTTCAGGGGGGTAGTGTTAGGTTTATTTAAGGGGGGTTTGGGTTAGAGTAGGGGTATGTGGGTGGTGGGTTGTAATGTGGGGGGGGGGGGTATTGTGTTTTTTTTTACAGGCAAAAGAGCTGTTTTCTTTGGGGCATGCCCCCGCAAAAGGCCCTTTTAAGGGCTGGTAAGGTAACAGAGCTGATTACTTTTGTAATTTAGTATAGGGTAGGGCATTTTTTATTTTGGGGGGCTTTGTTATTTTATTAGGGGGCTTAGATTAGGTGTAATTAGTTTAAAATTCTTGTAATTTTTTTTATTTTTTGTAATTTAGTGTTTGTTTTTTTGTACTTTAGTTTAGTTTATTTCATTGTATTTAATTGTAGGTACTTGTAGTTAATTTATTTAATGATAGTGTAGTGTTAGGTTTAATTGTAACTTAGGTTAGGATTTATTTTACAGGTAATTTTGTAATTATTTTAACTAGGTAGCTATTAAACAGTAAATATCTATTTAATAGCTATTGTACCTAGTTAAAATAAATACAAAGTTGCCTGTAAAATAAATATAAATGCTAAAATAGCTACAATGTAACTATTAGTTATATTGTAGCTATATTAGGGTTTATTTTACAGGTAAGTCTTTAGTTTTATATAGGATTCATTTATTTAGTTAATTTAATGACAGTGTAGTGTTAGGTGTAATTGTAACTTAGGTTAGGATTTATTTTACAGGTAAATTTGTATTTATTTTAGCTAGGTAGTTATTAAATAGTTATTAACTATTTAATAGCTATTGTACCTAGTTAAAATAAAATACAAAGTTGCCTGTAAAATAAATATAAATCCTAAAATAGCTACAATGTAACTATTAGTTATATTGTAGCTATATTAATAGCTAGTAGGGGGCTTAGATTAGGTGTAATTAGTTTAAAATTATTGTAATATTTTATTATTTTTGGTAATTTAGTGTTTTGTTTGTTTTTTTGTACTTTTCTGATGGATGGAAGACCTCTTCTTGCCCCGCTTGGATGAAGACTTCTGCCGGTCTGGATATCCTCTTCTGCCCCATCGGATGAAGACTTCGGCCCGGCTTGGTGAACATGACTCAAGGTAGGGAGATCTTCAGGGGGGTAGTGTTAGGTTTATTTAAGGGGGGGTTTGGGTTAGAGTAGGGGTATGTGGGTGTAATGTGGGGGGGTATTGTGGTTTTTTTTTAACAGGCAAAAGAGCTGTTTTCTTTGGGGCAATGCCCCTGCAAAAGGCCCTTTTAAGGGCTGGTAAGGTAATAGAGCTGTTAACTTTTGTAATTTAGTATAGGGGTAGGGCATTTTTTTATTTTGGGGGGCTTAGATTAGGTGTAATTAGTTTAAAATTCTTGTAATATTTTTTTATTTTTTTGTAATTTAGTGGGGGGGGGTTTGTACTTTAGTTTAGTTTATTTAATTGTATTTAATTGTAGGTACTTGTAGTTAATTTATTTAATGATAGTGTAGTGTTAGGTTTAATTGTAACTTAGGTTAGGATTTATTTTACAGGTAATTTTGTAATTATTTTAACTAGGTAGCTATTAAATAGTCAATATCTATTTAATAGGTATTGAACCTAGTTAAAATAAATACAAAGTTGCCTGTACAATAAATATAAATGCTAAAATAGCTACAATGTAACTATTAGTTATATTGCAGCTATATTAGGGTTTATTTTACAGGTAAGTCTTTAGTTTTATATAGGATTCATTTATTTAGTTAATTTAATGATAGTGTAGTGTTTGGTGTAATTGTAACTTAGGTTATAATTTATTTTACAGGTAAATTTGTATTTATTTTAGCTAGGTAGTTATTAAATAGTTATTAACTATTTAATAACTATTGTACCTAGTTAAAATAAATACAAAGTTGCCTGTAAAATAAATATAAATCCTAAAATAGCTACAATGTAACTATTAGTTATATTGTAGCTATATTAATAGCTAGTAGGGGGCTTAGATGAGGTGTAATTAGTTTAAAATTATTGTAATATTTTATTATTTTTGGTCATTTAGTGTTTGTTTGTATTTTGGTACTTGTATGATGGATGGAAGACCTCTTCTTGCCCCGCTTGGATGAAGACTTCTGCCGGTCTGGATGTCCTCTTCTGCCCCATCGGATGAAGACTTCGGCCCGGCTGGGTGAACACGACTCAAGGTAGGGAGATCTTCAGGGGGGTAGGTGTTAGGTTTATTTAAGGGGGCTTTGGGTTAGAGTAGGGGTATGTGGGTGGTGGGTTGTAATGTGGGGGGGGGGATTGTGTTTTTTTTTTCAGGCAAAAGAGCTGTTTTCTTTGGGGCATGCCCCGCAAAGGGCCCTGTTCAGGGCTGGTAAGGTAATAGAGCTGTTAACTTTTGTAATTTAGTATAGGGTAGGGCATTTTTTTTTATTTTGGGGGGCTTTGTTATTTTATTAGGGGGCTTAGATTAGGTGTAATTAGTTTAAAATTCTTGTAATATTTTTTTATTTTTTGTAATTTAGTGTTTGTTTTTTTTGTAATTTAGTGGGGGGTTTTCGTACTTTAGTTTATTTAATTGTAGATAATGGTAGGTACTTGTAGTTAATTTATTTAATGATAGTGTAGTGTTAGGTTTAATTGTAACTTAGGTTAGGATTATTTTACAGGTAATTTTGTAATTATTTTAACTAGGTAGCTATTAATTAGTCAATAACTATTTAATAGCTATTGTACCTAGTTTAAAATAAATACAAAGTTGCCTGTAAAATAAATATAAATGCTAAAATAGCTACAATGTAACTATTAGCTTATATTGCAGCTATATTAGGGTTTATTTTACAGGTAAATCTTTAGTTTTAAATAGGATTCATTTATTTAACTATAGTAAACTTATTTCGTTTTATTTAAATTATATTTAAGTTAGGGGGTGTTAGTGTTAGGGTTAGACTTAGGTTTTAGGGGTTAATAACCTTATTATAGTAGCTGGCGATGTTGGGGGCGGGAGATTAGGGGTTAATAATTGTAGGTAGGTGGCGGCGATGTTAGGGAGGGCAGATTAGGGGTTAATAAAATGTATTATAGTGTTTGCGAGGCGGGAGTGCGGCGGTTTAGGGGTTAATACATTCATTATAGTGGCGGCGATTTGCGGTCGGCAGATTAGGGGTTAATACTTGTAGTTAGATGGCGGCGACGTTGGGGGGGGGCAGATTAGGGGTTAATAACTATAATGTAGGGGTCGGCGGTGTTAGGGACACCAGATTAGGGGTTAATAGCTATAATGTAGGCGGCGGCGATATCGGGTCGGCAGATTAGGGGTTATACTTGTAGTTAGATTGCGGCGACGTTGGGGGGGGCAGATTAGGGGTTAATAACTATAATGTAGGGGGTCGGCGGTGTTAGGGACACCAGATTAGGGGTTAATAGCTATAATGTAGGCGGCGGCGATATCGGGTCGGCAGATTAGGGGTTAATACTTGTAGTTAGATTGCGACGACGTTGGGGGGGGGCAGATTAGGGGTTAATAACTATAATGTAGGGGTCGGCGGTGTTAGGGACACCAGATTAGGGGTTAATAGCTATAATGTAGGCGGCGGCGATATCGGGTCGGCAGATTAGGGGTTAATACTTGTAGTTAGATTGCGGCGACGTTGGGGGGGGCAGATTAGGGGTTAATAACTATAATGTAGGGGTCGGCGGTGTTAGGGACACCAGATTAGGGGTTAATAGCTATAATGTAGGCGGCGGCGATATCGGGTCGGCAGATTAGGGGTTAATACTTGTAGTTAGATTGCGGCGACGTTGGGGGGGCAGATTAGGGGTTAATAACTATAATGTAGGGGTCGACGGTGTTAGGGACAGCAGATTAGGGGTTAATAGCTATAATGTAGGTTGCGGCAATATCCGATCGGCAGATTAGGGGTTAAATAATGTTATTATAGGGTTTGCGATGTGGGGGGGCCTCGGTTTAGTGGTTCATAGGTAGTTTATGGGTGTTAGTGACTTAGTGTACTAAAACATACCGAATTTCGGAACCGAATAGAACCGAATTCAGCCGAATCCGAATAAATCCGAAACGAATTTATTCGGATCCGAATAAAATCCGAAACTAATTTATTCAAATTTTGCCGAATCCGATTCGATCCGAAACGAAATTCGAAAAGTCCGAATCGATCCGAACCGAAAACTAACCGAATTTTTTAGCCGTGCACATGTCTAATATATATATATATATATATAAACACACACATTACATGGCCCTGGACATGTCTGGCTAAAATTTACCAGGCCTTATGTTTATTTTGGGTTCTGGTCTAGAGTGATGAATCACCCCTCACTATTTAGAAGAATGATGGAAAAGTCTGGGTGTGCCAGAAGAATCATGCCTACCATAATGCATAGTGCCTACTGTAAACTTTGGCGGAGGAGATATAATGGTCTCGGCTGTTTTTTAGGGTTTTGGTTAGGCCCCTTTGTTCCAGTGAAGGGTCATCTTAATGCTAAAGGATACAAAGACATCTTAGTTAATTTGGTGCTTCCAACTTTGTTTTCACAGTTTGAAGAAGGCCCTTTCCTGCTCCAGCATGACTGTGCCCATGTGGTCCATGAAGAAATGCTTCTACGAGTTTGGTGTGGAGAAACTCGAGTGGCCTGCAAAGAGCGCTGACCTCAACCCCATTGAACACCTTTGAGATTAATTGGAATACTGATTGTGAGGCAGACCTTCTCATACAATATCAGGGGCCTGATATCACAAATGGTCTTTTTACTGAATGGGCACAAATTCACACTCCAAAATTAGAAGAGTTAAGGTTGCTATAGCTGCAAAGGAGGGGGGCAACTCCATATTAATGCCAATCATTTTAAAATGGGATTCCAACAAGCTAATAAAGGTGTGATGGTCAGGTGTCCACAAACTTTTGGCCATATAGTGTACGTGTTCAATAGCCCTTTGTGGGAATGTTAATAATATAACTAGGAAGTAGTTAGGGATTACATCAATAGACAGAGAGTCTTAATAACAATAATGCAACCCTTACATTGACTACATGGGCAGAAATGGAACCCCATGTTAGTGTTTTATCTGATCTATGATTAATTTTATATATTTATGTATATACTGTATATATATACAGGTAGCCCTCAATTTACTCCAGGGTTAGATTCCCGGAAGGAATGGTTGTAAATAGACACCGGTGTAAATTGAAACCCAGTTTATAATGTAAGTCAATGGGAAGTGAGGGAGTTAGGTTCCAGGCCCCTTTTAAAATTGACATAAGTAACCCCGATACATTATATTTAAAGCTTTGAAATGGCAACTATAAATGCTAAACAGCATTATAAACAGTATAAAATAATAACACAACACAGTATGTATCATCAAACTAAGTTTAATTAACAAAAACATTTTTTGCCACTGACACAGGGGACACAGCTGTGGTGTGCTTAGGAGCTGCTGCTGTACCAGCAGGAACACTGTCAAATATGGACACAACACTGTCACATTAGAATCCCCTCACAATAACATTCATTGCCCATGTCACACCTCCTCAGCTCACAGGACATGTAATAAGAGCTACAAAAATGTTCTCTTCTAAAGCAAATTAGTTAATCTCACAATAATCTAGCTCTCTGTTTATAACTGCACAGCACAGTAGTAGGTAAATTCTTAAAATAAAAAACAGCACTCACTCTGTTAGGTAATATGGAGTCTGCAGCTCCGCTATGCATTGCAGTCTGGACGGATTTATGGGCACCCTGACCTCCTAGTCTTCAAGCAGGAAGATGAAAGGGAAGCACTCCTTTAATGTATAATAGAACAAACAAATGTATGCACCAACAAAAATGTGTTTAGTTGTTCATGCAGTTTAAACAGTTAATCTAAAGGCGAGAAGGGATTCTCTGCAGGCATGAATGATTCATGTGCTAGACAGTAAGGGCTACTTGAGCCCTAACTGTGCTCGACTTTGGCTTTTTTTGCTTGTCGGATAGATACTATTCATATTACAAGTTAAAAATATAAAGGTTTTGCTTGTGCACTAACCAGACGCAAGCAAAAAGCCGGTTACTATATCGTCACCACGTTAATGTATTCCCCCATAGACTTCAATGGAGTGGCAAAAGTGGAAAAAACGTAACACCCATACTCGCGCTCTAATCTGCATTGCAATCAACCCCCTACTGTAATAACCCCTAAACCCCCAAATAGTCCACCGCAAAGTACCTCATTACACTATTAACCCCTAAACCGACACACCCGACATCGTAAACTGCCCTGCTACACTACTAATCCCTAAACCGCCACACCCCCACATCGCAAACAGCTCTGCTACACTAATAATTCTTAAACAGCCACACCCCTACATTGCAAACTGCCCCGCAACACCATTAACCCCTAAACTGCCACACCCCCCCATCACAAACTGCCCTGCAACACTATTAACCCCTATCAAGTAGAAGACGGATTCAAGTTTGGTGAGTACCATCTTTGGGGTTTAGCTATAGGGTTTTTTTGGTGTGAATTTTTTTTTAAATAAGGGTTCTTTTTAGGAAAAAGAGCTATGTTCACTTTAGGGCAATGCCCTACCAAATGGCCTTTTCAGGGCAACCTTTTTAGGATAGGGTTTTTTTTATTACATTTTTTTTTTCAGAATAGATTTTATTTTATTTTTTGGGCAGCAAAAGAGCTATGTTCACTTTAGGGCACTGCCCTATCATATAAGTAAAATATTGAAAAAAATGGCCTCTGCGCTGTGAGTATTTACACAAAGCTGCTAAAAATAAATATAAGGAATCCCCAAACTCCTTTATCAAATTAGGACTAGAGTAATCACTTTAACTACAAACTGTAGCTAAGTGATAAGTTATTTAGCTGCCCTATCCAAAGATAGCTTAATGAGTGTAGTATACTAATGTCTAGATAATCCTATATTAGCACAACTATGTAAAATGTATTTAAAATTGTATTTATTACAATGCGAAAAGACAGAAAATTTCTACGTTGGCATTAGCTATTCAGATTTTGATAACCGTCACCATGGTGATCATCATATTAATTAAAGGGGACAAATACAGTAATGGGAATCACAGGACCGTTTGAAATCTGCCGCCTGGAGGAACAAACAAACACAGAGGAACATCACTTGGCTTCCGGTGTAAGTATTAGTAAACACCTTGCCAATTTCAACTCATTTTGTGTTTGTAAAAGGATTTTCTTGTCCTTTCTTCTCGCCTCTATTCTGCAGTTTTGCCAACTCTGCAACTTTGGGAAGGAAAAAGTTAAACGCTAACCTTGCTAACATCGCTGTGTCTATTAAACACATGTGTCTGCTTTACTAATACGGCTTGCCACATATGCCACAATCTATTGCATTGGAACCATATCATCTCATCAACATCATTTCATTGGTCTCGTTTGTATGCTTTATATGTTATGCTTTATATGTATTTGAATGATTATATGCTTGCATTGATTTGATTTTGATTTTAATTTTCTGTCTTTTCGCATTGCAATAAATACAATTTTAAATACATTTTACATAGTTGTGCTAATATAGGATTATCTAGACATTAGTATACTACACTCATTAAGCTATCTTTGGATAGCGCAGCTAAATAACTTATCACTTAGCTACAGTTTGTAGTTAAAGTGATTACTCTACTGCCCTATCATATGCCCTTCTAAGGTTAATGTCCAACTAAATGCCCTTTTTTAGAAAATTTTTTTTTATATTTGGTTGTTTTTTTAGAATTTTTTTTTTTATTGGGCATCAAAAGAGCTATATTCACTTTAGATCACTGCTCTACCAAAGGCCCTTGTAAGGGTAGTGTCCAAACAAATGCACTTTTCAGGGAAATCTATTTTTTAGATTAGGATTTTTATTAGAATAGTTTATTTTTAAAATAACGGGGGAGCAAAAAAGCTATGTTCACTGTAGGGTACTGCCCTACCAAATGCTCTTCTAAGGGCAATGCCCAAGCAAATGTCCTTTCCAGGACAATCTTGTTTTAGGATAGGTTTTTTTTAGTTTAGGTTTTTTTCTAGATTAGGGGTTTTTATATTGCGAACAAGCTGAAATCCCTTTAGAGCAATGCCCTACCAAATGTTCTCATCAAGGCAATTTTTAGAGTAGGTTTTTTAAGATAGGCTTTTTTGGGGGGTTACTTTCATTTCAGAATAGGGTTATATTTTTTTTTTTTGTGAAAAAGAGCTAAATATATTTAGGGCAATGTCCTACAAAAAGCCCTTTTAAGAACTAATGCTATAGTAACTTGAGTGTGAGTATAATTTTTTTTTAATTTTGGGGTGTTTTTTAAGGGGGGGGCTTTAGTTTTAGAATAGGCATAACTGTTTTTTTTATTTTTGGTAATGTTTTTTTAATTATTGTAATATTAGGTTTTTCTTTTATGTAATAGTAGGTTTTTTAACTTTATATAATGTAAGGTTTTTTTTTAATGTAATGGTAGGTTTTTTATTTTTGTAGCTTATGGGTGTTTAGGGGTGTTAGGGGGCTTAGCTGTTAGGAGGTTAGTGGGTACTTTGCGATAGGGGTTATGGTGGTTTAGGGGTTAATAATATAGAGGAGCAGTTTGCAATGTGGGGGGTGTCAGTTTAGAGGTTAATAGTTTAGTGCAACGTTTTTCCTCCGGCTTAACTCCTTACGTAACATTTTAATTTTCTTAAAAGGTTTGACAGTAAAATGTGACTGCGTTTGAGCTATTGCATTAACTTTAAAATTTTAATACAAGCACACATTGCCGCTTAAACACGGCCATAGAAAATATGGGCAGCATATATTACCGCAAGTTTGCGTAAACATATTAGCGGTAGGTTTTTTTATCTTTATGTAATGTAAGGATTTTTTTAATGTAAAGGTAGGTTTTTTATTTTATTTTTGTAGCTTATGGGTGTTAGTTTAGGGGTGTTAGGGGGCTTAGCTGTTAGGAGGAAAGTGGGTACTTTGCGATAGGGGTTATGGTGGTTTAGGGGTTAATAATGTAGCGGAGCAGTTTGCAATGCAGGGGGGGGTGTCAGTTTAGAGGTTAATAGTTTAGTGCAACGTTTTTCCTTCAGCTAAACTCCTTATGTAAGATTTTAATTTTCTTAAAAAGTTTGACAGTAAAATGTGACTGCGTTTGAGCAATTGCATTAACTTTAAAATTTTAATACAAGCACACATTGCCGCTTAAACGCGGCCATAGAAAATATGGGCAGCATAAATTACAGCGAGTTTGTGCAAATAAATTAGCAGTAATTTAAATAATGCGCCACTAGTGATATGGATTTGACTACAAAAAAAACACTGTGATCTCGCAATGACGTTTGTGCTCCTCACTCTAACTATAGCACTCCACTTGTAATCTGGCCCTAAGTATGCAAGCTTCACTTTTGTTTCAGACAATCTTGACCCCATTAAAATAAATTAATTAAATAATTCTTCTTGTTGTACTACTACTGGCTTGAAGCAGTAGCACTAACACTAATTTTCTTTAAGTTTAACCTGCAGTCCAGCTGCTTTTCTGCTGCCCTGAAAACATTCCCCATAGCAGAAGAATGCATTTTAGTTAGCGAATTTCAAACTACCCCATGGCTGGATAAAGGACAAAGTTTTTTATATATATAACCAATGATTTTTTTTTTTTTACTTTTTACAGTCCTTTTTGGGTATATATTAATAATCTTGATTATTAATAATCATATTAATAATCAAGTA
Organism: Bombina bombina; assembly: GCF_027579735.1. NCBI lineage: Eukaryota > Metazoa > Chordata > Amphibia > Anura > Bombinatoridae > Bombina > Bombina bombina. Next base: position 517,122,958 of record NC_069503.1, on the reverse strand, counting down.
ATTTATTTTCTCTATATTAGCTTTGGATAATGTGTACAAAATACATTATCTAGTACTATTAATAATTTGTAAGCAAACAAAAACTGTTGGATGTTGATGGCAGTTTTTGTAAGTTTTGACAAAGGATAACTTTCCAGTAGTATATCAATCTAGAATAATCCAGATGGCCAACCCAGCCCTTAAATACCAGGCTTTTCCTCTATGTATGAAAGGTTTTTATAGCTAAACCCATACTTATGTTTCAGACTATGTGGACTTTGTCAGTTGATGAGAAGCTACACAGGGAAAGGAAATACAATCTGCTAGATTACGAGTTCTGCGTTAGCTTTAAAAAGCAGCGTTGAGAGATCCCAACGCTGCTTTTTACCTAACGCTGGTATTACGAGTCTGACAGGTAGAGGCTCACCGCTCACTTTTCTTCCGCGACTCGGAGCTACCGCAAATCCCCTTACATCAATTGCGTATCCTATCTTTTTAATGGGATTTGCCTAACGCTGGTATTACAAGTCTTGTAGAAAGTGAGCGGTTGAGCCTCTACCTCCAAGACTCCAACATTTAAAAGTCAGTAGTTAAGAGTTTTATGGACTAACGCCGGAACATAAGGCTCTTAACTACAGTGCTACAAAGTACACTAACACCCATAAACTACATATTAACCCCTAAACCGAAGCCCCCCCACATCGCAAACACTATAATAAAATTATTTAACCCCTAATCTGCCGACCAGACACCGCCGCCACCTACATTATACCTATGAACCCCTAATCTGCTGCCCCTAACATCGCCGACACCTACATTATATTTCTTAACCCCAAATCTGCCCCCCCCAACGTCGCCGCCACCTACCTACAATTATTAACCCCTAATCTGCCAACGGGACATCGCCGCCACTTTAATAAATGTATTAACCCCTAAACCGCCGCACTCCCGCCTCGCAAACACTATAGTAAATTTTATTAACCTTTAATCTGCCCCCCCAACGTCGCTGCCACCTACCTACAATTATTAACCCCTAATCTCCCACACCCAACGTCGCCGCTACTATAATAAAGTTATTAACCCCTAAACCTAAGTCTAACCCTAACACCCCCCTAATTTAAATATAATTTAAATAAATATAAATTAAATAACTATAACTAAATAAATTAATCCTATTTAAAACTAAATACTTACCTGTAAAATAAACCCTAATATAGCTACAATATAACTAATAGTTACATTGTAGCTATTTTAGGATTTATATTTATTTTACAGGCAACTTTGTATTTATTTTAACTAGGTACAATAGCTATTAAATAGTTAATAACTATTTAATAGCTACTTAGTTAAAATAATTACAAAATTACCTATAAAATAAATCCTAACCTAAGTTACAAATACACATAACACTATACTATCAATAAATTAATTAAATAAATTAAATACAATTATCTAAAATAAAATACAATTAAATAAACTAAACTATATTACAAAAAAACCCCCACTAAATTACAAAAAAAATTACAAGAATTTTAATCCAATTACACCTAATCTAAGCCCCCTAATAAAATAAAAAAAGCCCACCAAAATAATAAAATTCCCTATCCTACACTAAATTACAAAGTAATCAGCTCTTTTAGCAGCCCTTAAAAGGGCTTTTTGCGGGGCATTGCCCCAAAGTAATCAGCTCTTTTACCTGTAAAAAAAAAACAAATACAATACCCCCCAACATTACAACCCACCACCCACACACCCCTACTCTAAAACCCACCCGATCCCCCCTTAAAAAAAACCTAACACTACCCCATTGAAGATCACCCTACCTTGAGCCGTGTTCACCCAGCCGGGCACCGATGGGCCAGAAGAGGACATAGGGACCGACAGAAGTCTTCATCCGATCGGGGCAGAAGAGGTCCTCCATCCAGCAGAAGTCTTCATCCAAGCGGCATCTTCTATCTTCAATCAATCGGAGCGGAGCGGGTCCATCTTCTATACAGCTGACGCAAAGCCATCCTCTTCTTCCGATGTCCTAACGAAGAATGACGGTTCCTTTAAATGACATCATCCAAGATGGCGTCCCTCGAATTCCGATTGGCTGATAGAATCCTATCAGCCAATTGGAATTAAGGTAGGAAAAATCTGATTGGTTGATGCTATCAGCCAATCGGATTGAAGTTCAATCCGATTGGCTGATTGGATCAGCCAATAGAATGCGAGGTCAATTCTATTGGCTGATCCAATCAGCCAATCGGATTGAACTTCAATCTGATTGGCTGATATCATCAACCAATCTGATTTTTCATACCTTAATTCCGATTGGCTGATAGAATCCTATCAGCCAATCGGAATTCGAGGGACGTCATCTTGGATGACGTCATCTTTGTTAGAACATCGGAAGAAGAGGATGGCTCCGCGTCGGCTGTATAGAAGATGGACCCGCTCTGCTCCGATTGATTGAAGATAGAAGATGCCGCTTGGATGAAGACTTCTGCTGGATGGAGGACCTCTATTGCCCCGATCGGATGAAGACTTCTGCTGGTCCGGATGTCCTCTTCTGGCCCATTGGTGCCCGGCTGGGTGAACACGGCTCAAGGTAGGGTGATCATCAATGGGGTAGTGTTAGGTTTTTTTAAGGGAGGATCGGGTGGGTTTTAGAGTAGGGGTGTGTGGGTGGTGGGTTGTAATGTTGGGGGGTATTGTATTTGTTTTTTTTTACAGGTAAAAGAGCTGATTACTTTGTAATTTAGTGTAGGATAGGGAATTTTATTATTTTGGGGGGCTTTTTTATTTTATTAGGGGGCTTAGATTAGGTGTAATTAGATTCAAATTCTTGTAATATTTTTTATTTTTTGGAATTTAGTGTTTGTTTGTTTTTGTAATATAGTTTAGTTTATTTAATTGTATTTTATTTTAGATAATTGTATTTAATTTATTTAATTAATTTATTGATAGTGTAGTGTTAGGTGTATTTGTAACTTAGGTTAGGATTTATTTTACAGGTAATTTTGTAATTATTTTAACTAGGTAGTTATTAAATAGTTATTAACTATTTAATAGATATTGTACCTAGTTAAAATAAATACAAAGTTGCCTGAAAAATAAATATAAATCCTAAAATAGCTACAATGTAACTATTAGTTATATTGTAGCTATATTAGGGTTTATTTTACAGGTAAGTATTTAGTTTTAAATAGGATTAATTTATTTAATTATAGTTATTTTATTTATATTTATTTAAATTATATTTAAATTAGGGGGGTGTTAGGGTTAGACAGGTTTAGGGGTTAATAACTTTATTATAGTAGCGGCGACGTTGGGGGCGGGAGATTAGGGGTTAATAATTGTAGGTAGGTGGCGGCGACGTTGGGGGCGGCAGATTAGGGGTTAATAAAATTTACTATAGTATTTGCGAGGTGGGAGTGCAGCGGTTTAGGGGTTAATACATTTATTATAGTGGCGGCGATGTCAGGTCGGCAGATTAGGGGTTAATAAGTGTAGGTAGGTTGCGGCGACATTAGGGGCAGCAGAATAGGGGTTAATAAATATAATGTAGGTATTGGCGGTGTTGGGGGCAGATTAGGGGTTCATAGGGATAATGTAGGTGGCGGCGGTGTCCGGAGCGGCAGATTAGGGGTTAATACTATAATGCAGGTGTCGGCGATAGGGGGGGCGGCAGATTAGGGGTTAATAAGTGTAAGATTAGGGGTGTTTAGACTCGGGGTTCATGTTAGGGTGTTAGGTGCAGACATAACTTTTATTTCCCCATAGGAAACAATGGGTCTGCGTTAGGAGCTGGACGCTGCTTTTTTGCAGGTGTTAGGTTTTTTCCAGCCAGCTCAGCCCCATTGTTTCCTATAGGGAAATCGTGCACGAGCACGTTCAGCCAGCTCACCGCTGACTTAAGCAACGCTGGTATTACAGGTAGAAGTGGAGCTAAATTTGCTCAACGCTCACTTTTCTGAGGCTAACGCAGCCATTCAGAAAACTTGTAATACCAGCGTTGGCTTAAGTGAGCGCTGGAAAAAAAAACCTTGTTAGCCCCGTAGGTCTTTACCGACAAAATTTGTAATCTAGGCGAATATGTTTAATGTACAAACACAACGCAAAAAGATTAGGCTGCCAATGTATATAACTATGACATCATAAACTATAGAATCTTGCTTATAAACAGAGAGTGCAGCCTCTTTCACAGTGCAGAATTTTCTGTAATCATCTCAAACATTTCATTTTGGGTTTTTTTATTACTTATCTCAATATGATAATTAGTTTGTCCTGTCCTTTTCTTGCTGTGTGGACATTTGATTTTAATTAATTTTGTTTCAGCTAACAATTTTCTGTAGGATTATTATGACAGGCGATACTGATAACCTTTTAAGAGTTATGAGCAATAAAAGTGTCATTGTATGCATTGCAAATACTTTTTTTGCATGTTATTAAATTAATTTCTTTCTCTATTGAATCACACTTTACCTCAGTGTGTTCCTTCTTCTGGTGGATGTTTATGAGAATGCATAAAATCAATTGTCTTGGTATAATTGATTTTAAATTATTGTCATTTTTTTCATACTATATATTATATGGCTGCACTCCTTAATAGCAAAACATTGAAAATCTTTATTCACCATTACAGCCATGTTTCTGGGCTTTTGCTCCTTTATAAAGCTGCAGCTCTCCTAGTAGCTGGTACCCTACATTGGAAATATTTTTTTGCTTTATTTGGGAGTGCTAGTTTCAGCTACATTTGAACATATATTAGATGGCTGTTTGTTATATATATTTATATTGCAACAACAAATCTGACTAAAAACTGGACGTAATCAGCAATCGCTACTAAACCTGAACATTTCAAGTCAATTTGTTTAAAAATGTTGAACTTGAAGGCCAGTAAACACCTTGTAATTACAGTTTTGTGTAGTCTCACAACAAATAACTATATACCAGCAGAGTCTGAACTATATTAGAACAGATGTTCTAACACCTTGTTTTGCTGCAATTGTTTTTCAATGGTAAAACTTCATTTACCACTTTCCTTATCTAGAGGAGCCAATTTGGAGTTGGCTCTGATAATGACACGGCTTGACACTTTTATTAACAAAATCTCCATTGATTGGTCTCCTCAGAAAAGGTAACATGCTGCAAATTAAGTAGAGATATGTGGCAAGGTTAAGCTTGTAAAGCCTGCCATGTGCTCTTTCAGTTTTCGTGCCTGGAAACAATTCTTAATAAAGGTCTATGGGAAGGTTCCAACCCTGCAACAGCCAGTTGGCACCTTTTCCATAGTGCAAGTTGGCCTTTTGTTTAGTTTAGATATAATTACTTTTAACTAGCCGAGAACCCTATCTGCCCCATCTTAATAAATGGAGACCATACAGTTGAAATATTATGATTTTTTTTTATTTGTATGCCCATGCAGAATAAATTTAAAATGTAGTTTTTTTTCCATCATGGGATCTTTGAAGTTCAGTTCTCTAAGGTATATCCTAAATGGATTCCTTATATTCATGGGCTAAAGGACCACTAAGCACATAATAATTGCATAATCAACAAATAAATAATAAAAAGATCATTCAAAAGCACTAAGGCCCCGATGTTCAAAACATTGACAGATTGACAAGAAACTGACTTAATGGCCTTGTTGATCTCGCAGTTCGTTTATCTGTCAAGATATTCTTTAAAAAGGGGCCTGGCCGAGCAGTGCCAGTAAACGGTGATGTCTCTCCCATAGAAGTCAATGGGAACGTGACATCACCAACCGTATCACCGATATTGCAGCTCGTTTGGGGGTGCTACCTTCCAGTAGGAATTGAAGTGTCCTCCATTCCTACCAGAAGGTAGCACCCCCAACCAAGTGGTATTCCTAGGTACATCATTAAATTGCAGGCCGCAAACTAAAAGGGTGACTTGATCCTTTGCACCCTGTTCAATCAGCACCCCTTTTAATAATCACTGGACCGGGGCTCAATTCCTGTCCAGTGCTCAGTTCCAGTAGCCCAGCTTGGCTTGCAAGGTTTTGCAGGCCCGCCACTGTCTACCACATCTCCTTGACAAAATATGCAGTCAAGTACAATGTAGATTATTAAAGTATTGTAGATATTTTAAAAGGGATTTATTGTTGCTTGCTATTATTTCAAACATAAATATATATTTGAAAATATATGTTTATTTTTTAAATAATAGAAAGCCTCATAAAATACCTTTTAGTCTATAGATATATAAAATATTTTAAACCATATCCATAGCACATGACTATGCATATCATTTAAACATTGTCCCTTAAACTGCCATAACATAATACTAACTGAAGATAAAGCCCTACACATATATATTCATTATTTAAAATGATGCATTGTTATGTAGAATGCATACTATTTAAAAAATATTTGCATATAAAATAAAATTGAATTAACATTGCTTGGTGTGTTTATTAATTGTTATTAAAGACAGTATAATTAAAATTATAGCTCTACATAACTGCATGTCTGTTATGTAAAAAGATAATTTAATGCTGCTGACTACAACAGCATAAATATATATTAGCATATATATCCATGTTATCACTAATAAACACAACATGCTAACATAAATACATTTTAATTTATATGCAATACTTAAAAAAAACAATATGCATACCATTTTAAATATTGAAAATCAATGCAAGGCCAGACTACATTATATCTACAATGTTTGAAATAAAATGCATGGTCATGTATAATGCATAGTAGTTGGATATAAATGAAAATCCAGATATTCTTGCTTGTTGTGTTTATTATTTTAAATATAAATATATTTTTAAAATATATATTTCTGTTATAAAATGCAGTTGCATTATAATTATAGTATTACATAACTGCATGCCTTTTATGGAATAAAACAATTGTAATACTAATGACTTTTGTAACATAAATGTACATTTTAAAATATATGTTTATGTTTACAATAATAAACAAAACAAGAAACAATAAACACTTACGGCTAGATTTAGAGTTATGCGGCCAAAGGGGTGCATTAGCTATGCGTGCTTTTTTCCCCCCCGCACCTTTTAAATACCGCTGGTATTTAGAGTTCTCAGAAGGGCTGCGTTAGGCTCCAAAAAGGGAGCGTGGCAGATATCTGTAGGAGTAGAGAACAGAAAGAGGCGCCTTATGGGACAGTATCGTGGTGTCGCTATACAGCAGGTACGAGCAGACAGCACACACAGATGACAAAATACTCACAAGTGAGATGGCATAAACGTATGCCAGACTAGACAGGACGGAACCTTAGTCGCCCGCCAGACGATCCAATAGGAGGAAGGCTCTAACACTCCAGTGGTCCAATCCGCTACGGCGGACAAGCACAGACGTCAGGGGCCCACAGAGTCTGTGGGAGGATAGACGGCTCAGAGTCCTTGGTGAAAGTGGCAAAATACCGCTCCACATATAGGATCAGATATTAGACATAGAGAGCGGGGGTATCATAAAAGATATTTTAATGGTAAAATTGAGTTTAAAACTGTTTAAAATACAAAGAAACAGCAACGCGTTTCTCGACCTTCCGGTCGTTTCATCAGGCTGATATTCACTTTGAAAACCCCGCTCTACTTAACATAATAATCATCCAATCGTAGCCCAATCTATTGTCCACACCCATCGTCGAACCAATCATGAATTGTGATTGGTATCTATGATGACAAACGCACCTGTTCTATAATCAGAGATGAAGAGTGTAAAGACAATAGTGCCGACTGTGATCAGTATACATACATAACCATAAAATAAAATAACTGCAATGTCAGAATGTAATGAATTCATATATAATTCTAATAGAAAATATCAAAAGATATTGAAAATTGGCAGTTGTTGGTATTATATAAAAAAGAGGTGTTTAGCTGAAAGATTGTAACAGAAATGTGCTTGTGTTTCTCCTGTGTAATAGTTGCGATATGTGATAGTTGCAATAACGAAAAGAATTTTTTTTTAAAAAACATATAAACCACCACAACATACAAATGCAGTATTGTTATGCTGTCTGTATGCTAATGCAATAGAAACTTCATTGTAGGACATGAGTAAATTAATATTCATAGACTTGTTAGTGATATGATCACATATTTAAAGGGACCATGTTTTCTAATGAATAGTAATGTAATAGCATATTTGAAAGTACCATGTGTTCTAATCAATGGATATAAAAAAATTATTATTCATATGTGTTGAGGATATGATGTATCTTGACAAATAAATGTAATAGATAGATATCTATGAGCATATTAATGTGATAGCCTCCACATATTTGAGGGGCCTATATGTTCTAGCAGATAAATGTCAATCTATGGTCATAAATGATTTTATCTCTAAATCTGAATATAATTAACTTGTAAAATATTCTTAAAAATCCTACCAGTTATATCTGGTTGGTCCGAGACCATAGACGTCTACTCCAAAACAAACAATTGGTAGGTAATATGTAACTTACATCAGAATCAGGCAGAGGGACTAAAGAAATGGACCTTCATGAAAAAGCTGCCAAATCGACACATAAATTGAGGCCATCAGGGTACATGCTTTTCAGCAGATGGATCCAATAAGTCTCCCTCTGTCTGAGTCTAAAAAAACGGTTATAAAGGTGAGATTTAGGAATGAATTCTATGGGATTGACAGAATAACAATTGAGATCGCCCCTATGTACATCATTACAGTGTCTTGATACACTATGAAGTCTGTAGTTATTCTTCATATTTCGATGGTGTTCAGACCATCTGGTGCTTAGGTATCTACAGGTGCGCCCTACATATTGTACCCCACAGACACATGTAAGTAGATATACTACATAAGGGGAAGCACAAGAAGCACGGCCAATGATGTTATAAGATTTGTGGGTGATACTAGACCTAAAGGTTTTTTGCCGATCACCAATGAAGATACACATCTTGCAACGGGCTCGTCTACACTTGTAAGACCCATGTTGTAAATTGTTCCTAGTGTTTCCCGGGGAAGGCTGTCTATGTTTGACAATCTTGCTCGGGGCCAACATTGTTTTGAGGGTTGGTGCCCTTCTATAGACTATTCTGGGTTTGTCGTCTAAAGTTCTTTTCAAAATAGGGTCTTTAAGCAATATTTGCCAATGACGTGTGACAATCTCTCTAATTAGATTATGGTTAGAGTTGAATTGGGTAATGAACAACGGATCTTTATGAAAGTTGCCATTATTTATTTGTTCCAATCGTGCATTGGACTCAGTAAAATACAATTCTCTATTGTCATTCTTGGCTCTCAAGAAGCTATTTTCGATGATAGAGTTAGGGTAATGTTTTTCCCTAAAGCGTTCCTTTAAGGTGAGACTTTGTGTTTCATAGTCTGCCATAGAACTACAGTTACGACGCACTCTTTTGAACTGACCATAGGGGACATTCATTTTCCACGGGTGATAGTGACAGCTCTTGAAGTCGAGGTAGCTATTACAATCTACTGCCTTGAAGTGGGTAGTGCTAGTCACTTGGCCCTCAGTAAAACTAAGATTAAGATCTAGGTACACTATTGATTGCCTCTCAATAGTGCTAGTAAACACTAAGCCTCTATTGTTGGTATTTAGATGTTCAACAAAAGATTCAGCACTGGACGGTTCGCCCCTCCAAATAAAGATAAGGTCATCTATATATCTTCCATAGTATACCAGGTTCGCCCCATATGCTGAATCATAGATGTAACATTGTTCAAAGGAACCCATAAACAGGTTCGCATAACTAGGGGCGAACCTGGTACCCATGGTCGTACCCTTAATTTGGATATAGAATTCGTCTTGAAAGACAAAATAATTATGTCTCAAGATAAAAGCAATGAGATCTAAAAGAAACTCTTGTTGGGTCTGTGGTAGATATAAATCTTTTTCCAAGTATTCGGAAATTGCCTGTATGCCCATATCATGGGGAATGTTGGAATATAAGGCCTGAACATCGCAGGTGACCCAAATCATATCGGATGTAATGCGGTATGATTCCAGTTTTTTAAGAAGATCGGCTGAATCACGAATGTAGGATTCTAGGCCTAAAACATACTTCTGTAAGAAGTAGTCAACATATGATGAGACATTGTCAGTAAGATTGCCAATCCCTGCTATTATGGGTCTTCCGGGGGGGCATGAACGGTTCTTGTGGACCTTGGGAAGGTGGTAATAAAAGGCCAAATTAGGTTCAGTCGGAATCAGGTAATTTTTCTCCTTTTTCAGAAGTATGCCTTTGTCAAAGGCTGATGTTATAATTTGTTTTAGTATAGTTTAAATTCTATAGTGGGGTCTGAGTGTAATTTCTTATAATAAGCGGTATCGTGTAGGATTTTCCTGGCCTCCATAAGGTAGTCAGTACGATCCTGAAGGACCACTCCACCGCCCTTGTCGACCTGTCATATTACCAGAGATTTATTATTTTTAAGGTTGTTCAATGCACGTTTTTCATTGGGGTATAAATTGTCTTTCTTGGTAATTTTTGTTGATATTTTCTCGAAGTCATCGTTCACTAACTGTCTAAAAATCTCAATATGTGAATTGTTGTTGAGCTGAGGCATAAAATTAGATTTATTTTTAAACGGTGTATGTATGTAACCATCACATAAATGATCCATTAAGGTCTCTGGGTCAAAAAAGGGGATTGTTTCATGTCTAAGCCTATCATCCATGGAATTGGTAAGAATTGGTCTCGTTGTGTCATTTTTCAAAGTTTTTTCCGCAAAGTATTTCTGCATAGATAACTTTTGCGTGAAATTATTTAGGTCAACAAAGAGTGAAAATGTGTTATGTTTATTAGTAGGACAGTATGACAGACCTTTACCTAGGACCCGTATCTCGTCGTTTGTCAAGTTATGTGAGGATAGGTTATAGATACCCTTTTTTAGGGTCTGTAATCGTGCCTCTTTGCTGGCTGTGCCTCTTCCTCTGTGCCCTCGTTTCCGTGAGGTCTTTTGCCTTTTTGTGGGGCCGTAAGGGAGGTCATCGGTTCTAAATAACCGGATATGGTTTTCTGTTTCCATGCTGGTGGCCTGGGGCCTGATTCTAAAAAATTAGGAGAATTATTAGATGATGGTCCTGCCTGATCGTAACTTGGGCCTGGATTAGAGATAGGAAGACAAATTGATTCAGCCCTATAGTGATCATTATTAGTATTCATTTGTGGTCTATTATTAGGGAACCGACGACTATTCTCATTGTCCTTTGGGCCATCATAAGTATGATGGTCATTCAGGCTAGATGTTTTCCTGTGTGACCCTGAATTTCGGTTTCCCAAGAGATGGCCTCTAGATTTGTCATAGTTGTTGGGAGGATGGTATTCACCATTGTAGTCATGGTGATGATTCCTTGAATCATTTGACCTGATGTTATTAGGTGCATTATTTTGAGTGTGGGGTCTAGAATGATGGTAGTCATAGGGATAGTTTCTAGTACCTGAGTAGTCATTATGATATTGTCTGTTAGAGGGATAAGTCCGATTTGGAAATTCCCTTTAATCATGTTGGTACATGTGTCTGAAGGAATCTTGATGATAATTATTTCTTCTCTCAAAACCCTCATGAGGTCTAGGAGAATTGTGATGATAGGTATTTCTTCTATCTAACCCTTCATGGTACCTAGGAGAATAGTACCTAGGGTCATTATAGGGATTTCCACCATTGTCATTATAATGGTGGGAATTAGGAGCCGAATGCTTATAATTATTCCTATTTTGGTGTTGGGCAGTGTTCTTATATCTGTCTTTATTTTTGGAATAATTGACTACTGTCCAATCATAATTCGAATTCTTATTGTCCCCTATTGTAGGGGTTTTGGGATAGTCTGCATTTTGTTGGGTGTCTGAATCCGAACTCAACTGTGGGTAAGTTGGATCAGGCTTTTTATCTTTATTTTTATTATAAGTATATACTTAGCCTTTCTGGTAGTCATCGTCATCTCTTAGTAATTTTCTATTTTTAATGGCCATCAGTTCTTTTTGAAAACATTCTGTTTTTTCCAAAACCATAGAATTCAATTCGTCATATAACGTAGAGTTTTTAAATTTTTCCAAACTCATTTGAATAGAGTTAATTTCTTTGGATGCATGTTCAACCAAAGTTTTCCTATGTGAAATCAGAATGTTAATGAAAGTAGTGGAGCAGACGTGCATAGCTTCTTCCCATTTTGTGTTAAGGGCCATATTGTCCTTAAAAGAACAGTTTTTATGTAATCTAAGGCCACGTGGTATTTGCTTTTTGTCTAGATATTTCTGCAGCATCTCTGCATCTAACCAATGCCTGCATTCAATATTAATTGCATCCTCTAATTTGGCAAATAGTGCATGTATAGATAGATTTTCTATATTGTTTTCAGCATTTTCTGTTAAGGGGCAGGTTGACTCTATGTGTGATACTAGCATAAGTCTTTTATTAGTCCTTTCACTAACAGATAACATTGTGTTATTAGGTCTTACTAATACTAGTTAGTAGAATCTGAATCTATTAGGTGTGGATCGACAGTATATAGCGATCGTGTAATAAATTTAAAAAAGTGACAAGTAATAAAGGTGCTGTAGATATTCAATGTAAAACCTGTACTATTAGGTGAAAAACCTAATATATGGTAATTAATTATACCATGTGTATCACGTGTGATAAATGTATCACGTGTGATAAATATAGCAGGGATTGGCAATCTTACTGACAATGTCTCATCATATGTTGACTACTTCTTACAGAAGTATGTTTTAGGCCTAGAATCCTACATTCGTGATTCAGCCGATCTTCTTAAAAAACTGGAATCATACCGCATTACATCCGATATGATTTGGGTCACCTGCGATGTTCAGGCCTTATATTCCAACATTCCCCATGATATGGGCATACAGGCAATTTCCGAATACTTGGAAAAAGATTTATATCTACCACAGACCCAACAAGATTTTCTTTTAGATCTCATTGCTTTTATCTTGAGACATAATTATTTTGTCTTTCAAGACGAATTCTATATCCAAATTAAGGGTACGGCCATGGGTACCAGGTTCGCCCCTAGTTATGCGAACCTGTTTATGGGTTCCTTTGAACAATGTTACATCTATGATTCAGCATATGGGGCGAACCTGGTATACTATGGAAGATATATAGATGACCTTATCTTTATTTGGAGGGGCGAACCGTCCAGTGCTGAATCTTTTGTTGAACATCTAAATACCAACAATAGAGGCTTAGTGTTTACTAGCACTATTGAGAGGCAATCAATAGTGTACCTAGATCTTAATCTTAGTTTTACTGAGGGCCAAGTGACTAGCACTACCCACTTCAAGGCAGTAGATTGTAATAGCTACCTCGACTTCAAGAGCTGTCACTATCACCCGTGGAAAATGAATGTCCCCTATGGTCAGTTCAAAAGAGTGCGTCGTAACTGTAGTTCTATGGCAGACTATGAAACACAAAGTCTCACCTTAAAGGAACGCTTTAGGGAAAAACATTACCCTAACTCTATCATCGAAAATAGCTTCTTGAGAGCCAAGAATGACAATAGAGAATTGTATTTTACTGAGTCCAATGCACGATTGGAACAAATAAATAACGGCAACTTTCATAAAGATCCGTTGTTCATTACCCAATTCAACTCTAACCATAATCTAATTAGAGAGATTGTCACACGTCATTGGCAAATATTGCTTAAAGACCCTATTTTGAAAAGAACTTTAGACGACAAACCCAGAATAGTCTATAGAAGGGCACCAACCCTCAAAACAATGTTGGCCCCGAGCAAGATTGTCAAACATAGACAGCCTTCCCCGGGAAACACTAGGAACAATTTACAACATGGGTCTTACAAGTGTAGACGAGCCCGTTGCAAGATGTGTATCTTCATTGGTGATCGGCAAAAAACCTTTAGGTCTAGTATCACCCACAAATCTTATAACATCATTGGCCGTGCTTCTTGTGCTTCCCCTTATGTAGTATATCTACTTACATGTGTCTGTGGGGTACAATATGTAGGGCGCACCTGTAGATACCTAAGCACCAGATGGTCTGAACACCATCGAAATATGAAGAATAACTACAGACTTCATAGTGTATCAAGACACTGTAATGATGTACATAGGGGCGATCTCAATTGTTATTCTGTCAATCCCATAGAATTCATTCCTAAATCTCACCTTTATAACCGTTTTTTTAGACTCAGACAGAGGGAGACTTATTGGATCCATCTGCTGAAAAGCATGTACCCTGATGGCCTCAATTTATGTGTCGATTTGGCAGCTTTTTCATGAAGGTCCATTTCTTTAGTCCCTCTGCCTGATTCTGATGTAAGTTACATATTACCTACCAATTGTTTGTTTTGGAGTAGACGTCTATGGTCTCGGACCAACCAGATATAACTGGTAGGATTTTTAAGAATATTTTACAAGTTAATTATATTCAGATTTAGAGATAAAATCATTTATGACCATAGATTGACATTTATCTGCTAGAACATATAGGCCCCTCAAATATGTGGAGGCTATCACATTAATATGCTCATAGATATCTATCTATTAAATTTATTTGTCAAGATACATCATATCCTCAACACATATGAATAATAATTTTTTATATCCATTGATTAGAACACATGGTACTTTCAAATATGCTATTACATTACTATTCATTAGAAAACATGGTCCCTTTAAATATGTGATCATATCACTAACAAGTCTATGAATATTAATTTACTCATGTCCTACAATGAAGTTTCTATTGCATTAGCATACAGACAGCATAACAATACTGCATTTGTATGTTGTGGTGGTTTATATGTTTTTTTAAAAAAAATTCTTTTCGTTATTGCAACTATCACATATCGCAACTATTACACAGGAGAAACACAAACACATTTCTGTTACAATCTTTCAGCTAAACACCTCTTTTTTATATAATACCAACAACTGCCAATTTTCAATATCTTTTGATATTTTCTATTAGAATTATATATGAATTCATTACATTCTAACATTGAAGTTATTTTATTTTATGGTTATGTATGTATACTGATCACAGTCAGCACTATTGTCTTTACACTCTTCATCTCTGATTATAGAACAGGTGCGATTGTCATCATAGATACCAATCACAATTCATGATTGGTTCGACGATGGGTGTGGACAATAGATCGGGCTACGATTGGATGATTATTATGTTAAGTAGAGTGGGGTTTTCAAAGTGAATATCAGCCTGATGAAACGACCGGAAGGTCGAGAAACGCGTTGCTGTTTCTTTGTATTTTAAACAGTTTTAAACTCAATTTTACCATTAAAATATCTTTTATGATACCCCCGCTCTCTATGTCTAATATCTGATCCTATATGTGGAGCGGTATTTTGCCACTTTCACCAAGGACTCTGAGCCGTCTATCCTCCCACAGACGCTGTGGGCCCCTGACGTCTGTGCTTGTCCGCCGTAGCGGATTGGACCACTGGAGTGTTAGAGCCTTCCTCCTATTGGATCGTCTGGCGGGCGACTAAGGTTCCGTCCTGTCTAGTCTGGCATACGTTTATGCCATCTCACTTGTGAGTATTTTGTCATCTGTGTGTGCTGTCTGCTCGTACCTGCTGTATAGCGACACCACGATACTGTCCCATAAGGCGCCTCTTTCTGTTCTCTACTCCTACAGATATCTGCCATTATTCTATCTTCGGGAGTGCTGCCGTCAGATCGGGTGGCTAGTGGTGGGGTACCACCTTGCCTCCCCCGAGATTGTGTTTTGCTTCTTTTATGTGCGCACCTCCACAAGGACTCAATCCTCGTTACTTCAAAAAGGGAGCGTATAGCATATTTACCACCACTGCAACTCTAAATACCAGCGGTGCTTACGGACGCGGCCAGCTTCAAAAACGTGCTCGTGCACATTTCCCCCATAGAAAACAATGGGGCAGTTTGAGCTGAAAAAAAACCTAACACCTGCAAAAAAGCAGCCCCATTGTTTCCTATGGGGAAACACTTCCTAAGTCTGCACCTAACACCCTAACATGAACCCTGAGTCTAAACACCCCTAACCTTACACTTATTAACCCCTAATCTGCCACCCCCGCTATTGCTGACCCCTGCATATTTTTTTAACCCCTAATCTGCCGCTCTGTACACCTCCGCAACCTTCGTTATCCCTATGTACCCCTAATCTGCTGCCCCTAAAACCGCCGACCGCTATATTATATTTATTAACCCCTAATCTGCCCCCCCCCCAATGTCGCCGCTACCTACTTACAATTATTAACCCCTAATCTTCCGACCGGACCTCACCGCTACTCTAATAAATGTATTAACCCCTAAAGCTAAGTCTAACCCTAACATTAACACCCCCCTAAGTTAAATATAATTTAAATCTAACGAAATAAAATAATTCTTATTAAATAAAATATTCCTATTTAAAGCTAAATACTTACCTGTAAAATAAACCCTAATATAGCTACAATATAAATAATAATTATATTGTAGCTATTTTAGGATTTATATTTATTTTACAGACAACTTTGTATTTATTTTAACCAGGTACAATAGCTATTAAATAGTTAATAACTAATAGCTACCTAGTTAAAATAATTACAAAATTATCTGTAAAATAAATCCTAACCTAAGTTACAATTAAACCTAACACTACACTATCAATAAATTAATTAAATAAACTATCTACAATTATCTACAATTAAATCAACTAAACTAAATTACAAAAAAAAAAAACACTAAATTACAAAAAAAGCCAAACACTAAATTACAAAAAAATAAAAAAAGATTACAAGAATTTTAAACTAATTACACCTACTCTAAGCCCCATAAAAAAATAACAAAGCCCCCCAAAATAAAAAAATGCCCTACCCTATTCTAAAATAAAAATTAAACAGCTCTTTTACCTTAACAGCCCTTAAAAGTGCCTTTTTTGGGGCATGCCCCAAAGAAAACAGCTCTTTTGCATTTAAATAAACATACAATACCCCCCCAACATTACAACCCACCACCCACATACCCCTAATCTAACCCAAACACCCCTTAAATAAACCTAACACTACGCCCCTGAAGATCTTCCTACCTTATCTTCACCACGCCGGGTATCACCGATCCGTCCAGAAGAGGGTCCGAAGTCTTCCTCCTATCCGGGCAGAAGAGCTCCTCCAGAGGGTCCAAAGTCTTCCTCCTATCCGGCAAGAAGAGGACTTCCGGACCGGCAAACATCTTCATCCAAGCGGCATATGCTATCTTCTTCCATCCGGCGCGGAGCGGGACCATCTTCAAGCAGCCGACGCGGAGCCATCCTTCTTCACCGACGGACTAACGACGAATGAAGGTTCCTTTAAGGGATGTCATCCAAGATGGCGTCCCTCGAATTCCGATTGGCTTATAGGATTCTATCAGCCAATCGGAATTAAGGTAGGAAAAATCTGATTGGCTGATTGAATCAGCCAATCAGATTCAAGTTCAATCAATCAGATTGAACTCGCATTCTATTGGCTGTTCCGATCAGCCAATAGAATGTGAGCTCAATCTGATTGGCTGATTGGATCAGCCAATCCGATTGAACTTGAATCTGATTGGCTGATTCGATCAGCCAATCATATTTTTCCTACCTTAATTCCGATTGGCTGATAGAATCCTATCAGCCAATTGGAATTCGAGGGACGCCATCTTGGATGACGTCCCTTAAAGGAACCTTCATTCGTCGTTAGTCCGTCGGTGAAGAAGGATGGCTCCGCTTCGGCTGCTTGAAGATGGTCCCGCTCCGCGCCGGATGGAAGAAGATAGAAGATGCCACCTGGATGAAGATGTCTGCCAGTCCGGATGTCCTCTTCTGCCCGGATAGGATGAAGACTTCGGACCCTCTTCTGGATGGATCGGTGATACCCGGCGTGGTGAAGACAAGGTAGGGAGATCTTCAGGGGCTTAGTGTTTATTTAAGGGGGGTTTGGGTTAGATTAGGGGTATGTGGGTGGTGGGTTGTAATGTTGGGGGGGGTATTGTATGTTTTTTTTTACAGGCAAAAGAGCAGAATTATTTGGGGCATGCCCCGCAAAAGGCCCTTTTAAGGGCTGGTAAGGTAAAAGAGCTTTACAATTTTTATTTTAGAATAGGGTAGGGCAGTTTTTTATTTTTGGGGGCTTTGTTATTTTTTTAGGGGGCTTAGAGTAGGTGTAATTAGTTTAAAATTCTTGTAATCTTTTTTTATTTTTTGTAATTTAGTGGTTTTTTTTTTTTTGTAATTTAGTTTAGTTGATTTAATTGTAGATAATTGTATGTAGTTTATTTAATTAATTTATTGATAGTGTAGTGTTAGGTTTAATTGTAACTTAGGTTAGGATTTATTTTACAGGTAATTTTGTAATTATTTTAACTAGATAGCTATTAAATAGTTATTAACTATTTAATAGCTATTGTACCTGGTTAAAATAAATACAAAGTTGCCTGTAAAATAAATATTAATAATAAAATAGCTACAATATAATTATTATTTATATTGTAGCTATATTAGGGTTTATTTAAGTATTTAGATTTAAATAGGAATAATTTATTTAATAAGATTTAATTTATTTTGTTAGAATAAAACTATATTTAACTTAGTGGGGTGTTAGTGTTAGGGTTAGACTTAGCTTTAGGGGTTAATACATTTATTAGAGTAGCAGCAAGGTCCGGTCGGCAGATTAGATGTTAATACTTTAAGTTAGGTGTCAGCGATGTTAGGGAGGGCAGATTAGGGGTTAATACTATTTATTATAGGGTTTTTGAGGCAGGAGTGAGGCGGATTAGGGGTTAATAACTTTATTATAGTAGCGGTGAGGTCCGGTCGGCAAATTAGGGGTTAATAATTGTAGGTAGGTAGCGGCGACGTTGGGGGGGACAGATTAGAGGGTAATAAATATTATGTAGGGGTCGGCGATGTTAGGGGCAGCAGATTAGGGGTACATAGGGATAACGTAGGTGGCAGCGGTGTGCAGTCGGCAGATTAGGGGTTAAAAACATTTATTAGAGTGGCGGCGATGTGGGGGGGCCTCGGTTTAGGGGTGCATAGGTAGTTTATGGGTGTTAGTGTACTTTAGAGCACAGTAGTTAAGAGCTTTATGAACCGGCATTAGCCCAGAAAGCTCTTAACTCCTGGCTTTTCTCTGCGGCTGGAGACTTGTAGTTAGATTTCTAACGCTCACTTCAGCCAAGACTCTAAATACCGGCGTTAGAAAGATCCCATTGAAAAGATAGGATACGCAATTGGCGTAGGGGGATCTGTGGTATGGAAAAGTCGCGGCTGGAAAGTGAGCGTTAGACCCTTTCCTGACTGACTCTAAATACCAGCGGACGGTAAAAACCAGCGTTAGGACCCCCTAACGCTGGTTTGGACGGCTAACGCAGAACTCTAAATCTAGGCGATATTCATTTATACACAATATTTAAAAGAATATGCATCAAACATGAAAATGCATAATATTTTAATCATTGTATATAAATGCACTATTAACTCCTTAGCTGCTTACATGTATGGGGGGTGGTAAGGTGATTAAGGCCTACTAAATGTTAAACCAATACTAATCACCTAATCAATCCCCATACAGGTATAGGAGGTGGTTAGGTGATTAAGGCCTAAACTGCCGCCTCCCAATGAAAACTAAGGCCTAGATTTGGAGATCGGCGGTAAAAGGGCTGTTAACGCTCCGCGGGCTTTTTTCTGGCCGCACCATAAATTTAACTCTGGTATCGAGAGTTTAATCAAATGCTGCGTTAGGCTCCAAAAAAGGAGCGTAGAGCATTTTTACCGCAAATGCAACTCTCGATACCAGAGTTGCTTACGGACGCGGCCGGCCTCAAAAACGTGCTCGTGCACGATTCTCCCATAGGAAACAATGGGGCTGTTTGAGCTGAAAAAAAACCTAACACCTGCAAAAAAGCAGCGTTCAGCTCCTAACGCAGCCCCATTGTTTCCTATGGGGAAACACTTCCTACGTCTGCACCTAACACCCTAACATGTACCCCGAGTCTAAACACCCCTAACCTTACACTTATTAACCCCTAATCTGCCGCCCCCGCTATCGCTGACCCCTGCATATTTTTTTTAACCCCTAATCTTCCGCTCCGTAAACCGCCGCAACCTACGTTATCCCTATGTACCCCTAATCTGCTGCCCTAACATCGCCGACCCCTATATTATATTTATTAACCCCTAATCTGCCCCCCTCAACGTCGCCGACACCTGCCTACACTTATTAACCCCTAATCTGCCGAGCGGACCTGAGCGCTACTATAATAAAGTTATTAACCCCTAATCCGCCTCACTAACCCTATCATAAATAGTATTAACCCCTAATCTGCCCTCCCTAACATCGCCGACACCTACCTTCAATTATTAACCCCTAATCTTCCGATCGGAGCTCACCGCTATTCTAATAAATGGATTAACCCCTAAAGCTAAGTCTAACCCTAACACTAACACCCCCCTAAGTTAAATATAATTTTTATCTAACGAAATAAATTAACTCTTATTAAATAAATGATTCCTATTTAAAGCTAAATACTTACCTGTAAAATAAACCCTAATATAGCTACAATATAAATTATAATTATATTATAGCTATTTTAGGATTAATATTTATTTTACAGGTAACTTTGTATTTATTTTAACCAGGTACAATAGCTATTAAATAGTTAAGAACTATTTAATAGTTACCTAGTTAAAATAATAACAAATTTACCTGTAAAATAAATCCTAACCTAAGATATAATTAAACCTAACACTACCCTATCAATAAATTAATTAAATAAACTACCTACAATTACCTACAATTAACCTAACACTACACTATCAATAAATTAATTAAACACAATTCCTACAAATAAATACAATTAAATAAACTAGCTAAAGTACAAAAAATAAAAAAGAACTAAGTTACAGAAAATAAAAAAATATTTACAAACATAAGAAAAATATTACAACAATTTTAAACTAATTACACCTACTCTAAGCCCCCTAATAAAATAACAAAGCCCCCCAAAACAAAAAATTCCCTACCCTATTCTAAATTAAAAAAGTTACAAGCTCTTTTACCTTACCAGCCCTGAACAGGGCCCTTTGCGGGGCATGCCCCAAGAAGTTCAGCTCTTTTGCCTGTAAAAAAATAACATACAATATCCCCCCCCAACATTACAACCCACCACCCACATACCCCTAATCTAACCCAAACCCCCCTTAAATAAACCTAACACTAATCCCCTGAAGATCTTCCTACCTTGTCTTCACCATCCAGGTATCACCGATCCGTCCTGGCTCCAAGATCTTCATCCAACCCAAGCGGGGGTTGGCGATCCATAATCCGGTGCTGAAGAGGTCCAGAAGAGGCTCCAAAGTCTTCCTCCTATCCGGCAAGAAGAGGACATCCGGACCGGCAAACATCTTCTCCAAGCGGCATCTTCAATCTTCTTCCATCCGGAGCGAAGCGGCAGGATCCTGAAGACCTCCAGCGCGGAACATCCATCCAGACCGACGACTGAACGACGAATGACTGTTCCTTTAAGGGACGTCATCCAAGATGGCGTCCCTCGAATTCCGATTGGCTGATAGGATTCTATCAGCCAATCGGAATTAAGGTAGGAATTTTCTGATTGGCTGATAGAATCAGCCAATCAGAATCTAGTTCAATCCGATTGGCCGATCCAATCAGCCAATCAGATTGAGCTCGCATTCTATTGGCTAACGCTCACAAAGATTGGAATGAAGATACATGGAAAAGAGTATTATGGAGTGATGAATCCAAGTTTGAATTTTTGGGTCCAATCGTTGACAATATGTGGGACGAAGAGTTGGAGAGAGATGGAAGAATGAGTGTTTGCGGCAGTTGCCTGTAAAATAAATATAAATCCTAAAATAGCTACAATATAACTATTAGTTATATTATAGCTATATTAGGGTTTATTTTACAGGTAAGTATTTAAGTTTTAAATAGGAATACTTTAGTTAATAATATTTATTTTATTTCGTTAGATTAAAATTATATTTAATTTAGGGGGGTGTTAGGGTTAGGGTTAGACTTAGCTTTAGGAGTTAATACATTTATTATAGTAGCGGCGAGGTCTGGTTGGCAGATTAGGGGTTAATACTTGAAGTTAGGTGGCATCGATGTTAGGGAGGGCAGATTAGGGGTTAATAACATTTATTATAGTGTTTGTGAGACGGAAGTGCGCCGGTTTAGGGGTTAATACATTTATTATAGTGGCGGCGAGGTCCGGTCGGCAGATTAGGGGTTAATAAGTGTAGTTAGGTAGCGGCGACATTGGGGGGGCAGATTAGGGGTTAATAAATATAATATAGGTGTCGGCGGTGTAAGGGGCAGCAGATTAGGGGTTCATAGGGATAATGTAGGTTGCGGCTATGTGCGGTCGGCAGATTAGGGGTTAAAAAATGTTATTATAGTGGCGGCGATGTGGGGGGACCTTGGTTTAGGAGTACATAGGTAGTTTATGGGTGTTAGTTTACTTTAGAGCACAGTAGTTAAAAGCTTTATAAACCGGCGTTAGCCCATAAAGCTCTTAACTACTGACTTTTTTCTGTGGCTGGAGTCTTGTCGGTAGAGGCTCTACCACTCACTTCAGCCAAGACTCTAAATACCGGCGTTAGGAAGATCCCATTTAAAAGATAGGATACGCAATTGGCGTAAGGGGATCTGCGGTATTGAAAGTGAGCGTTAGACCCTTTCCCGTTAGACAGCGGGCAGCCAAAAGCAGCGTTAGGATCCCTTAACGCTGCTTTTGATGGCTAACGCAGAACTCTAAATCTAGGCGTATATCTTTTCACCCTGTTCCCCAATGATTTTCATTGCTGTCACCCTTCCACAAAAAAACATTTCTGATCAAGCTTCTTTAGACTGTAAAAGGGTCAATTTGGCATCCAGATGAAGCTGTCAGATGCTGAGCCAGGTCCCTGTTGGACTTCTTATGGTCTCTCAAAGAAGAAACTCTGAGAAACTTCTCATCAGATGTTGAAAGTTTTATTGGCCTTCCAGTCCTTTTTCTCATTGAACTCTCCTGATTCTTCAAATTTCTTTATAACAGCTTAAAACCACATCTTGAGTATCCAGTTTGCTTGCTGTTTTCCCTTTGAGAGTGGCATTGCTGATGCAAAAGTATGATTTTATGTCTGTCAAATTCTGTGATCTTTGGCATTTTGAATGGAATGATGTGATTGAAAGTTGGTCTTATTAGCAAGCTTTCAATGAATTAAATTCATACCAAGGGGCCTATTTATCAAATGTGTTGCGGACCTGATCTGACAGTGCAGATCAGGTCTGCAAGACATTGCTGAATGCGGAGAGCAATACGCTCTCCGTATTCAGCATTGCACCAGCAGCTCTTGTGAGCTGCTGGTGCAATGCCTCCCCCTCCAGACTCGTGGCCAATGGGCTGCCAGTAGGGGGTGTCAATCAACCCAATCGTTCTCGATCGGGTTGAATTCCGGTGATTCCTATCCGCCTGCTCAGAGCAGGTGGACAGGGTTATGGAGCAGCGGTCTTTTTAACCGCTGCTCCATAACTTGTGTTTCTGGCGAGTCTGAAGACTCGCCAGAAACACAGGCCGTCAAGCTCCGTTCGGAGCTTGATAGATAGGCCCCAAGTGTGTATGTAATGCTCAAGCATGTCTTGCACAAACCTGGTATAATATACCTTTTTCACAGCATTCATTTTGACATGAAATAGTAGGACAAATACAGGTTTTAGCAATGACATTAATAAGGGTCCCATTCCATTCAGGTTTACGAGAGCCAGGTTCCTGCTATTGCTCAAGTGTAAGGGGAGGTCACACTAAATACTTGCCACTTTAGCCTATAGAAGCTGTTTTTTCTGATTGGTTGTATTCTAATAAAGAGACTGATAAATAGTTATATATGGTCATTATACCATTGCTGAAAATGTGCATTTAAAAATACTGCACATTTAGATAATGGAATTGGAAAGTTGTTTAAAACTGTGTGTTCTATTTAAATAATTCAAGTTTTTTTTTTACTTTAGTGTCTCTTTAAAGGGACAAGAACCCCAATTTTTCTTTGTGGTTTAGAAGGAACATGTCATTTTAAACATCTTTCTAATTTACTTCTATTATCTCATTTGCTTCATTCTCTTGATATCCTTTGCTGAAAAGCATATCTAGATAGGCTCAGTAGCTGCTGATTGGTTGCTGCACATAGATGCCTCGTGTGATTGGCTCACCCATGTGCTTTGCTATTTCATCAACAAAGGATATCTAAAGAATTAAGCAAATTAGATAATAGAAGTAAATTGGAATGTTGTTTAAAATTGTATTGTCTACCTCAATCATAAAAGAAAAAAATTGGGTTTAGTGTCCCTTAAAGACAAGATAATGTTCGCAATTCATAAAGGCTCCATTCGCTTATCCTTTCTGGTGTGTCCTTAGTGGCCTGTCCTGTTATTGTCATATATTGTTGTGCTAAGTGTCTGAATACATGATATTTTGCACAGCGAAGCGGAACCACTAGCAACACAGAAAAGTGATAATTACAACTGAAACACTTTGAAAACCCTCTTGCAAAATATAAAGACTATACTGTATTGCCTTTGTGAAGTGTTTTTCAGTTTTTTATTTGTTTGTTTAGTAAAGTATTGAGGGCGTCATTGTGATGTCAGTATCCTTGACATTGGAACTCATTCTTTGAAGAGAAAACCTAACAGTTGCAAGATGCATGCTTTGATTATAACAGAGGCGATCTCACAAATACCAGTTTTGAGAGATGTGGTTACAAATCTATTTGAATTCTGCAATTTGCAATGTTTTCAGCAAGATCTTTGTTTTACTGACAAGTTTTATTAAATCAAGGCCATTGTATTAGTTTCACATATGCTCAGTGAATTTTATATATAGACAGATTATCTGTTAAAATTACAGAACAAATTTGGAAAATCAATGTAGTTAGTTTTTTAAGTTGTAAATTTTTAGGGCTAATGTATCATGCCCCCTCAAACAGGCAAATTCATTACTGGTTGCTGGTTATTGCTAATGCAAGATCGCAGTAGCAATTAGCGCTTAAAAAATTAACCAGAGGTCAGTCGTCTGGTTAATTTTTTAAATGTGCCCCAACTGGCCCTCAAAAAATATGTGTAGTTCCTTTTAAAAAAATAAAAATTTGTGGCATCTTTTTTAAAAAAAAAAAAAAAAATATATATATAACTGCACTAGGCAGTTTTTGGCGACTAAAGTCAGCGGCTGTGGGGTGTTAGAAAACAAACAACACTGAAAAGTGCCTTTACATAGTGGTCTATGGGAACTGTATGTTCCCTGTAAATATATATGTATAAGATTATATACATATATATTTAAGTGTTAATATGTGTATTTGTTACCCATCAATGTGCGACTTATCCCCTTTGCTGCACTAGTTTTGGAGCCTATGGAAACGTGCTGGTATTACTTAGTTTAATGCAAATATCGCTTTCGCAGATAAATTCACGTAACCTGCCATCTTAATGCTAATGCTGAATATGTAAGATTAAAATGGGCTCTCGCTGCTAACGTGCGGCTAAATTACAAGTGTTGCGGTACAGCTATACCGCTGAAAATTGGCCTTTGCGTGCAGAATGGCAGGTCTCCCGTATTACAAATTGCGGTGGTACGGCTGTACCGCAAGCCTTTTAGCCTGTACCGCAACTCTCCATTCCGCACTCAATCATTGCGCCTGTATTACAGGTTGTGCAGTCCTGCTATAACGCTAGTGTTATAGCTTATACCGCCGTGATCCATTCCGCGATCAGAGACCAATAGTTATGGATTTTGTGAAACAAAAATGTTTCATAAAACTCATAACAAATATGTTACAAAGTACACTAACACCCATAAACTACACTATTTACCCCTAAACTGCCATCCCGCCGCATCACAAATAATATAATAAACCTATTAATCCCTAATCCACCGCCCACCCACATAGCCAACACTAAAATAAAGTATTAACCCCTAAACCGCCGGCCCCCCACATCGCAAAAACGAAACTATACCTATTAACCCCTAAACCGCCAGCCACCAACATTGCGACACACTAAACTATTAACCATCTAAACCTAACACCCCCTAACTTTAAATTAAAGTTACAATATACTATCTTAAAATAAATAAAAACTTACTTGTGAAATAAAAAAACCTAAGCTTAAACTATAAATTAACCTAACATTACTATTTTAAACAAAAAATAAAAAACCTTAATTACAAAATTAAAAAATCCTAACACTACAAAAAATTTTTTAAAAAATAACATTACAAAAAATAATAAATGAAATCATAAACCTAATCTAATACCCCTATAAAAAAAGCCACCCTAAATAAAAAAAAAAACTAAAAGGGCATTTTTTAGGGCATTGCCCTAAGTTAAACAGCTCTTTTACATAAAAAAGTGAAAAGTACCCCTTAACAGTAAAACCCCCACCCAATCAACCCCCCCAAAAAAAGTCTAGTCAGCTCTTTAGTGCCCATTAAAAAATAAAAACGCCCTAATTATAAAAAAAAACCCCAAAAATGTAACAAAAAAACCCTAACGCTAACCCCCAAAAATGTACTTACCGTTCCTGAAGTCCGGACATCTATCTTCATCCAGGCGGCGACAAGTCTTCATCCAGGCGAGGACATCTTCATCCATCGCGGGGGCATCTTCTATCTTCATCCCGGTGGATCGGAGCTATGGCGGCGCGGAGCTGAGCAGGACCGGCGTCAACAACGACATCCAGCGCAGAGTCTTCTCTTCATGCGATATCCATCTCACACTGAAGATTGAATGCAAGGTAACCGTTTCATATTTGGTGTACCTTGCATTCCTATTGGCTGAAATATTCAAATCTGTATATAGAGTGAGAGCTGCTTAAATCATATTGGCTGTTCAAATCAGCCAATAGGATTTAAGCAGCTCTCATCCTATTGGCTAATTTGAAAATGTCAACAAAAAGGAATGCAAGGTAACCCAAATATAAAAGGGGAACCTTGCAGTCAATCATCAGTATGCGGCAGAGATCGCATGAAGAGGAGCCTCTGAGGACCACCGCTCCGGATCCACACATCGGGGAAGACCGATCCGCACCTCCGGGAAGAAGATAGAAGATGGTACCACGTTGGATAAAGATGGAGCAGCCTGGAAGAAGGCCTTCACCGCCGGACTTCAGGAACTGTAAGTACCTATTTCAGGGTTAGACTTAGGGTTTTTTTTGGGTGGGTTTTTTTAGATTAGGGATTTTTTATTTTTGGGGGTTGGTTGGGTGGGGAGTTTTACTGTTAGGGGGTACTTTGTATTTTTTTAGGTAAAAGAGCCCTTTTAAGGGCTATTGGTAGTTTATTGTTAGATTAGAGAGTGTTTTTATTTTAGGGTGGCTTTTCTGTTTTCATAGGGGTATGAGATTAGGTTTAATTTTTATAATTTCGTTTATTATTTTTTGTAAACTTAGATTTTTTTATTTTTTGTAATTTTAGTGTTTGTTTGTTTTTTGTAATGTTAGTTTCGAAGTGTTAGGATTTTTTAATTTTGTAACTTATTTTTTCGTTTTTTTTTTTAAATAGTTATGTTAGGTTTATTTATAGTTTAAGCTTAGTTTTTTTATTTTACAGGTATGTTTTTATTTATTTTAAGATAGTTATATTGTAACTTTAATTTAAAGTTAGAGGGGTGTTAGGTTTAGGGGTTAATAGTTTAATTTAGTGTGTCGCGATGTGGGGGAACTGGCAGTTTGGGGGTTAATAGGTTTAGTTTAGTAGTTGCGATGTGGGGGGCCGGCAGTTTAGGGGTTAATCACTTTATTTAATGTCGGCGATGTCGGGGAGAGGCGGCAGATTAGGGGTATTTAGACTAGGGTTTTATGTTAGGGTAATATGGCACACTTATGGAGGATAGTTATATCCAATATTATGCCAATTAAGGCCAACAGTTTGCACTGCCTCCTCTACCTTATTTAGTTAAACTGTTGGACTTAATTGGCATGTTCATAGACAGACCTATAGTTCTTTTTTTTCTGGGGCAAATTTCTCTTGGGAAGTACTGAGTAGGGATGGGCGAATGTTTCTAAACATTCGAATTTTAAAACGAATTTTTAGACATTCGTTCGAATCGAATTTCGAATGTTTAACTAACATTCTAACATTTCGATTTTCGAATGTTCGGTTTTGAATTTTTCGCTTACATTCAAAAATATTCGTTATAATAATAGAATGTTTACCTTTGCATTATATTATAATCGAATTCGATATCTATATTTCACATTCGAATTCGAAATATAATATTCAAATTCGATTCAATAATATCACATTCTATATTGAAATGTAATATTCGAATTCGATAAGATATATCACATTCGAATTCGAAATATAATATTCGAATTTGATTCAATATTAGTGATGTCGCGAACCTAAAAATTTCAGTTTGCAAACGGTGGACTCAAACTTCCGCTACTGTTCACGAACCGGCGAACCGGGCGAACTGCCATTGACTTCAATAGGCAGGCGAACTTTAAAACCCACAGGGACTCTTTCTGGCCACAATAGTGATGGAAAGGTTGTTTCAAGGGGACTAACACCTGGACTGTGGCATGCCGGAGGGGGATCCATGGCAAAACTCCCACAGAAAATTACATAGTTGATGCAGAGTCTGGTTTTAAGCCATAAAGGGCCTAAATCACCTAACATTCCTAAATTGTTTGGAATAACGTGCTTTAAAACATCAGGTATGATGTTGTATCGATCAGGTAGTGTAAGGGTTACGCCCGCTTCACAGTGACAGACCAAACTCCCTGTGTAACGCACCGCAAACAACCGCAAACAGTCCATTTTCACAACCACAAGATAGATAGATTTGATAGATAGATAGATACATAGATTACATAGATCAATAGATGCAATATACATATGATAGATACAAATTACATAGATCAATAGATGCAATATACATTTGATAGATACGAATTACATAGATCAATAGATGCAATATACATTTGATAGATACGAATTATATAGATCAATAGATGCAATATTCATTTGATAGATACGAATTACATAGATCAATAGATGCAATATACATTTGATAGATACGAATTACATAGATCAATAGATGCAATATACATTTGATAGATACGAATTACATAGATCAATAGATGCAATATACATTTGATAGATACGAATTACATAGATCAATAGATGCAATATACATTTGATAGATACGAATTACAAAGATCAATAGATGCAATATACATTTGATAGATACGAATTACATAGATCAATAGATGCAATATACATTTGATAGATACGAATTACATAGATCAAAAGATGCAATATACATTTGATAGATACGAATTACATAGATCAATAGATGCAATATACATTTGATAGATACGAATTACATAGATCAAAAGATGCAATATACATTTGATAGATACGAATTACATAGATCTATAGATGCAATATACATTTGATAGATACGAATTACATAGATCAATAGATGCAATATACATTTGATAGATACAAATTACATAGATCAATAGATGCAATATACATTTGATAGATACGATTTACATAGATCAATAGATGCAATATACATTTGATAGATACAAATTACATAGATCAATAGATGCAATATATATTAGATAGATACGATTGATAGTTCAATAGATTTGATAGATAAATAGATAGATTTGATAGATAGATAATTTCTCAGACAGAGAATTACAAGACGTGCGGTCTTGGACCCATGGTAAGGTTCCCAGAGGCAGTTGCGGCGCCAGGGGACGTGTATATGGCATGGAATTTCGGAACCGGGAGATGGAAAAAGATGCTTGGTCGGTCCTCCTGCTTCAAATTTGGGGCACTGCGCGTGCAATCTATTGTGCCACCAGATATGAGTGGTGTGTTAAGTAGTACTATTCTTAGCAGTTTAATACCTGTTACACCCCCTATCGGGGGAGGTGTATATGGCATGGATTTTAGGAACCGGGAGATAGAAAAAGATGCTTGGTCGGCCCTCCACTTCAAATTTGGCCGAAACACAAGTGGCTTTCACAAAACAGTCCGGCCACGAGATAGATAGATTTGATAGATAGATACATAGATTACATAGATCAATAGATGCAATATACATTGGATAGATACAAATTACATAGATCAATAGATGCAATATACATTTGATAGATACGAATTACATAGATCAATAGATGCAATATACATATGATAGATACGAATTACATAGATCAATAGATGCAATATACATTTGATAGACACAAATTACATAGATCAATAGATGTAATATACATTTGATAGATACGAATTACATAGATCAATAGATGCAATATACATTTGATAGATACGAATTTCATAGATCAATAGATGCAATATACATTTGATAGATACAAATTCCATAGATCAAAAGATTCAATATACATTTGATAGATACAAATTACATAGATCAATAGATGCAATATACATTTGATAGATACGAATTACATTGATCAATAGATGCAATATACATTTGTTAGATACCGAATTACATATATCAATAGATGCAATATACATTTGGGAGTTGTATATGGCATGGATTTTAGGAACCAGGAGATTGAAAAAGATGCTTGGTCGGTCCTCCTACTTCAAATTTGGCCGAAACACAAGTGACTGTCACAAAACAGTCCGGCCACGAGATAGATAGATTGATAGATACATATATTACATAGATCAATAGATGCAATATACATTTGATAGATACAAATTACAAAGATCAATAGATGCAATATACATTTGATAGATACGAATTACATAGATCAATAGATGCAATATACATTTGATAGATACGAATTACATAGATCAAAAGATGCAATATACATTTGATAGATACGAATTACATAGATCAATAGATGCAATATACATTTGATAGATACGAATTACATAGATCAATAGATGCAATATACATTTGATAGATACGAATTACATAGATCAATAGATGCAATATACATTTAATAGATACGATTTACATAGATCAATAGATGCAATATACATTTGATAGATACGAATTACATAGATCAATAGACGCAATATATATTTGATAGATACGATCGATAGTTCGATAGATTTGATAGATAAATAGATAGATAGATAGATAGATAGATAGATAGATAGATAGATAGATAATTTCCCAGACAGAGAATTACAAGACGTGCGGTCTTGGACCCATGGTAAGGTTCCCAGAGGCAGTTGCGGCGCCAGGGGACGTGTATATGGTATGGAATTTTGGAACCGGGAGATGGAGCAAGATGCTTGGTCGGTCCTCCTGCTTCAAATTTGGGGCACTGCACATGCAATCTATTGTGCCACCAGATATGAGTGGTGTGTTAAGTAGTAATATTCTTAGCAGTTCAATACCTGTTACTCCCCCATCGGGGGAGGTGTATATGGCATGGATTTTAGGAACCGGGAGATGGAAAAAGATGCTTGGTCGGCCCTCCTACTTCAAATTTGGCCGAAACCCAAGTGGCTTTCACAAAACAGTCCGGCCAAGAGATAGATAGATTTGATAGATAGATACATAGATTACATAGATCAATAGATGCAATATACAATGGATAGATACAAATTACATAGATCAATAGATGCAATATACATTTGATAAATACGAATTACATAGATCAATAGATGCAATATATATTTGATAGATACGATTGATAGTTAGATAGATTCGATAGATAAATAGATAGATTTGATAGATATATAATTTCCCTGACAGAGAATTACAAGATGTGCGGTCTGGGACCCATGGTAAGGTTACTTCCTTTTGCACAATCGAGTACAGGTTGGGGTCCGGGATTGCCTTTTGTGCAAAGAAATTGTGGCCGGGTACCTTCCACTGCGGTGTCCCCTATCAGGGGACGTGTATATGGCATGGATTTTAGGAACCGGGAGATGGAAAAAGATGCTTGGACACCCAGTACAGGTCGTTCTCATTCAGCCTTTTTATACGAGGGTCCCGACCCTCAACAGGCACGACAGCATGAAAGACCCCATATGCCATGACTTCCTTTTGCACAATCGAGTACAGGTATGGCATCGATTTTAGGAACCCGGAGATAATTTTTAGGAACCGGGAGATGGAAAAAGATGCTTGGATACCCAGTACAGGTCGTTCTCCTTCAGCCTTTTTATACAAGGGTCCCCGACCCTCAACAGGCACGACAGCATGAAAGACCCCATATGCCATGACTTCCTTTTGCACAATCGAGTACAGGTATGGCATCAATTTTAGGAACCCAGAGATAATTTTTAGGAACCGGGAGATAGAAAAAGATGCTTGGACACCCAGTACAGGTTGTTCTCCTTCAGCCTTTTTATACGAGGGTCCCCGACCCTCAACAGGCACGACAGCATGAAAGACCCCATCTGCCATGACTTACTTTTGCACAATCGAGTACAGGTATGGCATCGATTTTAGGAACCCGGAGATAATTTTTAGGAACCGGGAGATGGAAAAAGATGCTTGGACACCCAGTACAGGTCGTTCTCCTTCAGCCTTTTTATACGAGGGTCCCCGACCCTAAACAGGCATGACAGCATGAAAGACCCCATCTGCCATGACTTACTTTTGCACAATCGAGTACAGGTATGGCATCAATTTTAGGAACCCGGAGATAATTTTTAGGAACCGGGAGATGGAAAAAGATGCTTGGACACCCAGTACAGGTTGTTCTCCTTCAGCCTTTTTATAAGAGGGTCCCCGACCTTCAACAGGCACGACAGCATGAAAGATCCCATATGCCATGACTTACTTTTGCACAATCGAGTACAGGTATGGCATCAATTTTAGGAACCCGGAGATAATTTTTAGGAACCGGGAGATGGAAAAAGATGCTTGGACACCCAGTACAGGTCGTTCTCCTTCAGCCTTTTTATACGAGGGTCCCGACCCTAAACAGGCACGACAGCATGAAAGACCCCATCTGCCATGACTTACTTTTGCACAATCGAGTACAGGTATGGCATCGATTTTAGGAACCCGGAGATAATTTTTAGGAACCGGGAGATGGAAAAAGATGCTTGGACACCCAGTACAGGTCATTCTCCTTCAGCCTTTTTATACGAGGGTCCCCGACCCTAAACAGGCACGACAGCATGAAAGACCCCATCTGCCATGACTTACTTTTGCACAATCGAGTACAGGTATGGCATCGATTTTAGGAACCCGGACATAATTTTTAGGAACCGGGAGATGGAAAAAGATGCTTGGACACCCAGTACAGGTTGTTCTCCTTCAGCCTTTTTATAAGAGGGTCCCCGACCTTCAACAGGCACGACAGCATGAAAGATCCCATATGCCATGACTTCCTTTTGCACAATCGAGTACAGGTATGGCATCGATTTTAGTAACCCAGAGATATTTTTTAGGAACCGGGAGATGGAAAAAGATGCTTGGACACCCAGTACAGGTCGTTCTCCTTCAGCCTTTTTATACGAGGGTCCCCGACCCTCAACAGGCACAACAGCATGAAAGACCCCATATGCCATGACTTCCTTTTGCACAATCGAGTACAGGTATGGCATCGTTTTTAGGAACCCGGAGATAATTTTTAGGAACCGGGAGATGGAAAAAGATGCTTGGTCAGTCCTCCTACTAAAAAATTTGTGGCACTGCGCGTGCAATCTACTGTGCCACCAGATATGAGTGGTGTGTTAAGTAGTACTATTCTTAGCAGTTTAATCCCTGTTATGTGCCTTTTTTTTTGTTTGGGTTTTGAAGCCACAGTGCAGCACCAGAGGCCAGAAAAATTAGGCATGTACAAATGCCTGAAAAATTAGTTATTGTTGCAGACGCTGCTGTAGCAGCGGCCAGAAAAATTAATGTTTGTTTGACAGTTAGAAAGTGCCTTAAAAAATTGCGGCTTGAACCCTAGTTGTTGGCGGATAAGTCACGCAAGTCATCCGGCATTCGAAGATAAAATACAGCAGCGTGTGTACCATTTGTAGCTCAAGGCAGCTCATCTCATCAGGCCTTTTTTACTCTAATGTATCTCACAATGTCAGTCCCTTCGGGATCCATCCCTCATTCATTTTAATAAAGGTGAGATAATCAAGACTTTTTTGACCTAGGTGACTTCTCTTCTCAGTGACAATACCTCCTGCTGAACTGAAGGTCCTTTCTGACAGGACACTTGAAGCGGGGCAGGCCAGTTCAATTGCAAATTGGGATAGCTCAGGCCACAGGTCAAGCCTGCACACCCAGTAGTCAAGGGGTCCATTGCTCCTTAGAGTGTCGAGATCCGCAGTTAATGCGAGGTAGTCTGCTACCTGTTGGTTGAATCGTTCTCTGAGGCTGGATCCCGAAGGGCTGTGGCGATGCATAGGAGTTAAAAAGGTCTGGATGTCCTCCATCAACAACACGTCTTTAAAGCGTCCTGTCCTTGCCGGCGTGGTCGTGGGAGGAGGAGGATTACTTTAATCTCTTCCCCTGTTAGATTACCGTTGTGCTGTGACATCATCCTTATACGCTGTGTAAAGCATAATTTTTAATTTATTTTTGAATTGCTCCATCCTTTCCGACTTGCGTGAATTTGGTAACATTTCAGTCACTTTATGCTTATACCGGGGGTCTAGCAGCGTGGACACCCAGTACAGTTCGTTTTCCTTCAGCTTTTTTATACGAGTGTCCCTCAACAGACATGATAGCATGAAAGACCCCATTTGCACAAAGTTGGATGCCGAGCTACACATGTCCCGTTCCTCGTCCTCACTGATCTCACTGAAGGTATCTTCTTCCCCCCAGCCACGTACAACACCACGGGTACCAGATAGGTGACAACAACGAGCACCCTGGGGTGCCTGTTGTGCTTGGTCTTCCTCCTCCTCCTCAAAGCCAAATTCCTCCTCTGATTCCTCTTCCTCACAATCCTCTTCCTGCGTTGCCGCAGGTCCAGCAAGCAATGCTGATAAGGCTGTTTCTGGTGGTGATGGAGACCACAACTCTTCCTCTTCCCGCTCATCTACGGCCTGATCCAGCACTCTTCGCAGGGCACGCTCCAGGAAGAAAACAAATGGTATGTACCTAGGTGGGTGTTGGACTTTCCATGACTCAGTTTCTTTTGGCACAGGTTGCAAATGGCATCGCTGTTGTCAGAGGCAGACACACAAAAAAAATGCCACACTGCTGAGCTCTGCGATGACGGCATTCTGGTGGTGGCAACAGCATGCGTTGATTGGCGTGCTGTCTGGCTGACCCCAGGTGCCGATGCATGCTGTCTGACTGTGCCACTATCTCCTTGCGACCACCTCCCCCTGCTTCCAACTTGTCTCCTCCTCCTCCTCTCTGTCTCCCCATCTGAACTTTCCCCCTCTTCTTCTTCTCTTCTAGCGGGCACCCACGTGACATCCACTGACGCATCATCATCTACCACTTCACTTGTATCTGACAAATCAACAAAGGAAGCCGCAGCGGGTACAACATCACCATCATCATCACACCGTATGTCCATGTCTGTAATGCTGCCTGACTGAGACATATCACTGTTATCTACATCCTCTGTCAATGATGGTTGCGCATCACTCATTTCTTCCAACTGATGTGTCAATAACTCCTCTGACAGATCAAGTGAAGCGGCTGTGGTGCTAGTGTTGGTGGTGGCGGCAGGCGGGTGAGTGGCACTGGTCACTTGAGAGGTGCCC
Organism: Bombina bombina; assembly: GCF_027579735.1. Lineage (NCBI taxonomy): Eukaryota > Metazoa > Chordata > Amphibia > Anura > Bombinatoridae > Bombina > Bombina bombina. Next base: position 517,087,346 of record NC_069503.1, on the reverse strand, counting down.
GAAGCTAAGCTGGAGGTGGATGGTGCGTCAAGGTCACGAGCGGAAGCTGTAGAAGATTGGGTGTCCTGTGTTAGCCAGTCAACTAGGTCCTCCTCAGAACTTTTCACGTTCATGGCACCTGGCCTCTGAACACTGTGCATTATTGTAGGGTCAAAGGGAATCACAGTACCACGACCACGACGGCACCTGCGGGGTGGCCTGCCTCTGCCTGTCATTTTTTTTTTAAATGTAGACTTACACTACTATTAAACAAAATATCAGTGGTGCCACTGGGCAAGTGGGCACAGTATACGCTGTGAGCCTGACACAAAAAAGCAGACTGATGTTTCACAATCCAAAAAGTTTATTTTTTTTAAATGTACACTTACACTACTATTAAACAAGATATGAGTGGTGGCACTGGGCAAGTGGGCACAGTATACGCTGTGAGCCTGACACAAAAAAGCAGACTGATGTTTCACAATCCAAAAAGTTTATTTTTTTAAAATGTACACTTACACTACTATTAAACAAGATATGAGTGGTGGCACTGGGCAAGTGGGCACAGTAAACGCTGTGAGCCTGACACAAAAAAGCAGACTGATGTTTCACAGTCAAAAATGTTTATTTTTAAAATATTTAAACTACTGTTACAACAAATATGAGTGGTGCCACTAACTTGGCAAGTGGGCCTGGCACACACGCTGGCAGGCAGGCAACTGCGATAAGATTACACTAGCAGACAGATGTTTCACAGTTAAAAACGTTTTTTTTTTTAAATATTTACACTACTGTTACAACAAATATGAGTGGTGCCACTAACTTGGCAAGTGGGCCTGGCACACACGCTGGCAGGCAGGCAACTTCAATTAGATTACACTAGCAGACTGATGTTTCACAGTCAAAAAAGTTTTTTTAAAAATATTTACACTACTGTTATAACAAATATGATTGGTGGCAATAGTTGGCAAGTGGGCCTGGCACACACACTGGCAGGCAGGCAACTGCAATTAGATTACACTAGCTGACTGATGTTTCACAGTCAAAAAAGTTTTTGTTTTAAATATTTACACTACTGTTACAACAAATATGAGTGGTGCCACTAACTTGGCAAGTGGGCCTGGCACACACGCTGGCAGGCAGGCAACTTCAATTAGATTACACAAGCAGACTGATGTTTCACAGTCAAAAAAGTTTTTTTTTTTAAATATTTACACTACTGTTATAACAAATATGATTGGTGGAAATAGTTGGCAAGTGGGCCTGGCACACACGCTGGCAGGCAACTTCAATTAGATTACACAAGCAGACTGATGTTTCACAGTCAAAAAAGTTTTTTTTTTAAATATTTACACTACTGTTACAACAAATATGAGTGGTGGCACATGTTGGCAAGTGGGCCTGGCACGCACGCTGGCAGGCAGGCAACTTCAATTATATTACACTAGCAGACTGATGTTTCACAGTCAAAAAAGTTTTTTTTTAAAATATTTGCACTACTGTTATAACAAATATGATTGGTGGCACTAGTTGGCAAGTGGGCCTGGCACACACACTGGCAGGCAGGCAACTGCAATTAGATTACACTAGCTGACTGATGTTTCACAGTAAAAAAAGTTTTTTTTTTTAATATTTACACTACTGTTACAACAAATATGAGTGGTGCCACTAACTTGGCAAGTGGGCCTGGCACACACGCTGGCAGGCAGGCAACTTCAATTATATTACACTAGCAGACTGATGTTTCACAGTCAAAAAAGTTTTTTTAAAAAATATTTACACTACTGTTACAACAAATATGAGTGGTGCCACTAACTTCGCAAGTGGGCCTGGCACACACGCTGGCAGGCAGGCAACTTCAATTCGATTACACTGCAGACTGATGTTTCACAGCCAAAAAAGTTTTTTTTTTTAAATATTTACACTACTGTTATAACAAATATGATTGGTGGCACTAGTTGGCAAGTGGGCCTGGCACACACGCTGGCAGGCAGGCAACTGCAATTAGATTACACTAGCTGACTGATGTTTCACAGTCAAAAAAGTTTTTTTTTTAAATGTACACTTACACTACTATTAAACAAAATATCAGTGGTGCCACTGGGCAAGTGGGCACAGTATACGCTGTGAGCCTGACACAAAAAAGCAGACTGATGTTTCACAATCCAAAAAGTTTATTTTTTTTAAATGTACACTTACACTACTATTAAACAAGATATGAGTGGTGGCACTGGGCAAGTGGGCACAGTATACGCTGTGAGCCTGACACAAAAAAGCAGACTGATGTTTCACAATCCAAAAAGTTTATTTTTTTTAAATGTACACTTACACTACTATTAAACAAGATATGAGTGGTGGCACTGGGCAAGTGGGCACAGTATACGCTGTGAGCCTGACACAAAAAAGCAGACTGATGTTTCACAATCCAAAAAGTTTATTTTTTTAAAATGTACACTTACACTACTATTAAACAAGATATGAGTGGTGGCACTGGGCAAGTGGGCACAGTATACGCTGTGAGCCTGACACAAAAAAGCAGACTGATGTTTCACAGTCAAAAATGTTTATTTTTAAAATATTTAAACTACTGTTACAACAAATATGAGTGGTGCCACTAACTTGGCAAGTGGGCCTGGCACACACGCTGGCAGGCAGGCAACTGCAATAAGATTACATTAGCAGACTGATGCTTCACAGTCAAAAAAGTTTTTTTTTTAAATATTTACACTACTGTTATAACAAATATGATTCGTGGCAATAGTTGGCAAGTGGGCCTGGCACACACGCTGGCAGGCAGGCAACTGCAATTAGATTACACTAGCTGACTGATGTTTCACAGTCAAAAAAGTTTTTGTTTTAAATATTTACACTACTGTTACAACAAATATGAGTGGTGCCACTAACTTGGCAAGTGGGCCTGGCACACACGCTGGCAGGCAGGCAACTTCAATTAGATTACACAAGCAGACTGATGTTTCACAGTCAAAAAAGTTTTTTTTTTAAATATTTACACTACTGTTATAACAAATATGATTGGTGGCACTAGTTGGCAAGTGGGCCTGGCACACACGCTGGCAGGCAACTTCAATTAGATTACACAAGCAGACTGATGTTTCACAGTCAAAAAAGTTTTTTTTTAAAATATTTACACTACTGTTACAACAAATATGAGTGGTGGCACATGTTGGCAAGTGGGCCTGGCACACACGCTGGCAGGCAGGCAACTTCAATTATATTACACTAGCAGACTGATGTTTCACAGTCAAAAAATTTTTTTTTTTAAATATGTGCACTACTGTTATAACAAATATGATTGGTGGCACTAGTTGGCAAGTGGGCCTGGCACACACACTGGAAGGCAGGCAACTTCAATTAGATTACACTAGCTGACTGATGTTTCACAGTCAAAAAAGTTTTTTTTTTAAAATATTTACACTACTGTTACAACAAATATGAGTGGTGCCACTAACTTGGCAAGTGGGCCTGGCACACACGCTGGCAGGCAGGCAACTTCAATTATATTACACTAGCAGACTGATGTTTCACAGTCAAAAAAGTTTTTTTTAAAAATATTTACACTACTGTTACAACAAATATGAGTGGTGCCACTAACTTCGCAAGTGGGCCTGGCACACACGCTGGCAGGCAGGCAACTTCAATTAGATTACACTGCAGACTGATGTTTCACAGCCAAAAAAGTTTTTTTTTTAAATATTTACACTACTGTTATAACAAATATGATTGGTGGCACTAGTTGGCAAGTGGGCCTGGCACACACGCTGGCAGGCAGGCAACTGCAATTAGATTACACTAGCTGACTGATGTTTCACAGTAAAAAAAGTTTTTTTTTTTAATATTTACACTACTGTTACAACAAATATGAGTGGTGCCACTAACTTGGCAAGTGGGCCTGGCACACACGCTGGCAGGCAGGCAACTTCAATTATATTACACTAGCAGACTGATGTTTCACAGTCAAAAAAGTTTTTTTAAAAAATATTTACACTACTGTTACAACAAATATGAGTGGTGCCACTAACTTCGCAAGTGGGCCTGGCACACACGCTGGCAGGCAGGCAACTTCAATTCGATTACACTGCAGACTGATGTTTCACAGCCAAAAAAGTTTTTTTTTTTAAATATTTACACTACTGTTATAACAAATATGATTGGTGGCACTAGTTGGCAAGTGGGCCTGGCACACACGCTGGCAGGCAGGCAACTGCAATTAGATTACACTAGCTGACTGATGTTTCACAGTCAAAAAAGTTTTTTTTTTAAATGTACACTTACACTACTATTAAACAAAATATCAGTGGTGCCACTGGGCAAGTGGGCACAGTATACGCTGTGAGCCTGACACAAAAAAGCAGACTGATGTTTCACAATCCAAAAAGTTTATTTTTTTTAAATGTACACTTACACTACTATTAAACAAGATATGAGTGGTGGCACTGGGCAAGTGGGCACAGTATACGCTGTGAGCCTGACACAAAAAAGCAGACTGATGTTTCACAATCCAAAAAGTTTATTTTTTTTAAATGTACACTTACACTACTATTAAACAAGATATGAGTGGTGCCACTGGGCAAGTGGGCACAGTATACGCTGTGAGCCTGACACAAAAAAGCAGACTGATGTTTCACAATCCAAAAAGTTTATTTTTTTAAAATGTACACTTACACTACTATTAAACAAGATATGAGTGGTGGCACTGGGCAAGTGGGCACAGTATACGCTGTGAGCCTGACACAAAAAAGCAGACTGATGTTTCACAGTCAAAAATGTTTATTTTTAAAATATTTAAACTACTGTTACAACAAATATGAGTGGTGCCACTAACTTGGCAAGTGGGCCTGGCACACACGCTGGCAGGCAGGCAACTGCAATAAGATTACATTAGCAGACTGATGCTTCACAGTCAAAAAAGTTTTTTTTTTAAATATTTACACTACTGTTATAACAAATATGATTCGTGGCAATAGTTGGCAAGTGGGCCTGGCACACACGCTGGCAGGCAGGCAACTGCAATTAGATTACACTAGCTGACTGATGTTTCACAGTCAAAAAAGTTTTTGTTTTAAATATTTACACTACTGTTACAACAAATATGAGTGGTGCCACTAACTTGGCAAGTGGGCCTGGCACACACGCTGGCAGGCAGGCAACTTCAATTAGATTACACAAGCAGACTGATGTTTCACAGTCAAAAAAGTTTTTTTTTTAAATATTTACACTACTGTTATAACAAATATGATTGGTGGCACTAGTTGGCAAGTGGGCCTGGCACACACGCTGGCAGGCAACTTCAATTAGATTACACAAGCAGACTGATGTTTCACAGTCAAAAAAGTTTTTTTTTAAAATATTTACACTACTGTTACAACAAATATGAGTGGTGGCACATGTTGGCAAGTGGGCCTGGCACACACGCTGGCAGGCAGGCAACTTCAATTATATTACACTAGCAGACTGATGTTTCACAGTCAAAAAATTTTTTTTTTTAAATATGTGCACTACTGTTATAACAAATATGATTGGTGGCACTAGTTGGCAAGTGGGCCTGGCACACACACTGGAAGGCAGGCAACTTCAATTAGATTACACTAGCTGACTGATGTTTCACAGTCAAAAAAGTTTTTTTTTTAAAATATTTACACTACTGTTACAACAAATATGAGTGGTGCCACTAACTTGGCAAGTGGGCCTGGCACACACGCTGGCAGGCAGGCAACTTCAATTATATTACACTAGCAGACTGATGTTTCACAGTCAAAAAAGTTTTTTTTAAAAATATTTACACTACTGTTACAACAAATATGAGTGGTGCCACTAACTTCGCAAGTGGGCCTGGCACACACGCTGGCAGGCAGGCAACTTCAATTAGATTACACTGCAGACTGATGTTTCACAGCCAAAAAAGTTTTTTTTTTAAATATTTACACTACTGTTATAACAAATATGATTGGTGGCACTAGTTGGCAAGTGGGCCTGGCACACACGCTGGCAGGCAGGCAACTGCAATTAGATTACACTAGCTGACTGATGTTTCACAGTCAAAAAAGTTTTTTTTTTAAATGTACACTTACACTACTATTAAACAAAATATCAGTGGTGCCACTGGGCAAGTGGGCACAGTATACGCTGTGAGCCTGACACAAAAAAGCAGACTGATGTTTCACAATCCAAAAAGTTTATTTTTTTTAAATGTACACTTACACTACTATTAAACAAGATATGAGTGGTGGCACTGGGCAAGTGGGCACAGTATACGCTGTGAGCCTGACACAAAAAAGCAGACTGATGTTTCACAATCCAAAAAGTTTATTTTTTTAAAATGTACACTTACACTACTATTAAACAAGATATGAGTGGTGGCACTGGGCAAGTGGGCACAGTATACGCTGTGAGCCTGACACAAAAAAGCAGACTGATGTTTCACAGTCAAAAATGTTTATTTTTAAAATATTTAAACTACTGTTACAACAAATATGAGTGGTGCCACTAACTTGGCAAGTGGGCCTGGCACACACGCTGGCAGGCAGGCAACTGCAATAAGATTACATTAGCAGACTGATGCTTCACAGTCAAAAAAGTTTTTTTTTAAAATATTTACACTACTGTTATAACAAATATGATTGGTGGCAATAGTTGGCAAGTGGGCCTGGCACACACGCTGGCAGGCAGGCAACTGCAATTAGATTACACTAGCTGACTGATGTTTCACAGTCAAAAAAGTTTTTGTTTTAAATATTTACACTACTGTTACAACAAATATGAGTGGTGCCACTAACTTGGCAAGTGGGCCTGGCACACACGCTGGCAGGCAGGCAACTTCAATTAGATTACACAAGCAGACTGATGTTTCACAGTCAAAAAAGTTATTTTTAAAATATTTACACTACTGTTATAACAAATATGATTGGTGGCACTAGTTGGCAAGTGGGCCTGGCACACACGCTGGCAGGCAACTTCAATTAGATTACACAAGCAGACTGATGTTTCACAGTCAAAAAAGTTTTTTTTTAAAATATTTACACTACTGTTACAACAAATATGAGTGGTGGCACATGTTGGCAAGTGGGCCTGGCACGCACGCTGGCAGGCAGGTAACTTCAATTATATTACACTAGCAGACTGATGTTTCACAGTCAAAAAAGTTTTTTTTTTAAATATGTGCACTACTGTTATAACAAATATGATTGGTGGCACTAGTTGGCAAGTGGGCCTGGCACACACACTGGAAGGCAGGCAACTTCAATTAGATTACACTAGCTGACTGATGTTTCACAGTCAAAAAAGTTTTTTTTTTTAAAATATTTACACTACTGTTACAACAAATATGAGTGGTGCCACTAACTTGGCAAGTGGGCCTGGCACACACGCTGGCAGGCAGGCAACTTCAATTAGATTACACTAGCAGACTGATGTTTCACAGTCAAAAAAGTTTTTTTTAAAAATATTTACACTACTGTTACAACAAATATGAGTGGTGCCACTAACTTCGCAAGTGGGCCTGGCACACACGCTGGCAGGCAGGCAACTTCAATTAGATTACACTGCAGACTGATGTTTCACAGCCAAAAAAGTTTTTTTTTTAAATATTTACACTACTGTTATAACAAATATGATTGGTGGCACTAGTTGGCAAGTGGGCCTGGCACACACGCTGGCAGGCAGGCAACTGCAATTAGATTACACTAGCTGACTGATGTTTCACAGTCAAAAAAGTTTTTTTTTTAAATGTACACTTACACTACTATTAAACAAAATATCAGTGGTGCCACTGGGCAAGTGGGCACAGTATACGCTGTGAGCCTGACACAAAAAAGCAGACTGATGTTTCACAATCCAAAAAGTTTATTTTTTTTAAATGTACACTTACACTACTATTAAACAAGATATGAGTGGTGGCACTGGGCAAGTGGGCACAGTATACGCTGTGAGCCTGACACAAAAAAGCAGACTGATGTTTCACAATCCAAAAAGTTTATTTTTTTAAAATGTACACTTACACTACTATTAAACAAGATATGAGTGGTGGTACTGGGCAAGTGGGCACAATATACGCTGTGAGCCTGACACAAAAAAGCAGACTGATGTTTCACATTCAAAAATGTTTATTTTTAAAATATTTAAACTACTGTTACAACAAATATGAGTGGTGCCACTAACTTGGCAAGTGGGCCTGGCACACACGCTGGCAGGCAGGCAACTGCTATAAGATTACACTAGCAGACTGATGTTTCACAGTCAAAAAAGGTTTTTTTTAAAATATTTACACTACTGTTACAACAAATATGAGTGGTGCCACTAACTTGGCAAGTGGGCCTTGCACACACGCTGGCAGGCAGGCAACTTCAATTAGATTACACTAGCATACTGATGTTTCACAGTCAAAAAAGTTTTTTTTTAAATATTTACACTACTGTTATAACAAATATGATTGGTGGCAATAGTTGGCAAGTGGGCCTGGCACACACGCTGGCAGGCAGGCAACTGCAATTAGATTACACTAGCTGACTGATGTTTCACAGTCAAAAAAGTTTTTGTTTTAAATATTTACACTACTGTTACAACAAATATGAGTGGTGCCACTAACTTGGCAAGTGGGCCTGGCACACACGCTGGCAGGCAGGCAACTTCAATTAGATTACACAAGCAGACTGATTTTTCACAGTCAAAAAAGTTTTTTTTTTAAATATTTACACTACTGTTACAACAAATATGATTGGTGGCACTAGTTGGCAAGTGGGCCTGGCACACACGCTGGCAGGCAACTTCAATTAGATTACACAAGCAGACTGATGTTTCACAGTCAAAAAAGTTTTTTTTTTAAATATTTACACTACTGTTACAACAAATATGAGTGGTGGCACATGTTGGCAAGTGGGCCTGGCATGCACGCTGGCAGGCAGGCAACTTCAATTATATTACACTAGCAGACTGATGTTTCACAGTCAAAAAAGTTTTTTTTTTAAATATTTGCACTACTGTTATAACAAATATGATTGGTGGCACTAGTTGGCAAGTGGGCCTGGCACACACACTGGCAGGCAGGCAACTGCAATTAGATTACACTAGCTGACTGATGTTTCACAGTCAAAAAAGTTTTTTTTTTAAATATTTACACTACTGTTACAACAAATATGAGTGGTGCCACTAACTTGGCAAGTGGGCCTGGCACACACGCTGGCAGGCAGGCAACTTCAATTACAGGGAGTGCAGAATTATTAGGCAAGTTGTATTTTTGAGGATTAATTTTATTATTGAACAACAACCATGTTCTTAATGAACCCAAAAAACTCATTAATATCAAAGCTGAATAGTTTTGGAAGTAGTTTTTAGTTTGTTTTTAGTTATAGCTATTTTAGGGGGAAATCTGTGTGTGCAGGTGACTATTACTGTGCATAATTATTAGGCAACTTAACAAAAAACAAATATATACCCATTTCAATTATTTTTTTTTACCAGTGAAACCAATATAACATCTCAACATTCACAAATATACATTTCTGACATTCAAAAACAAAACAAAAACAAATCAGTGACCAATATAGCCACCTTTCTTTGCAAGGACACTCAAAAGCCTGCCATCCATGGATTCAGTCAGTGTTTTGATCTGTTCACCATCAACATTGCGTGCAGCAGCAACCACAGCCTCCCAGACACTGTTCAGAGAGGTGTACTGTTTTCCCTCCTTGTAAATCTCACATTTGATGATGGACCACAGGTTCTCAATGGGGTTCAGATCAGGTGAACAAGGAGGCCATGTCATTAGATTTTCTTCTTTTATACCCTTTCTTGCCAGCAACGCTGTGGAGTACTTGGACGCGTGTGATGGAGCATTGTCCTGCATGAAAATCATGTTTTTCTTGAGGGATGCAGACTTCTTCCTGTGCCACTGCTTGAAGAAGGTGTCTTCCAGAAACTGGCAGTAGGACTGGGAGTTGAGCTTGACTCCATCCTCAACCCGAAAAGGCCCCACAAGCTCATCTTTGATGATACCAGCCCAAACCAGTACTCCACCTCCACCTTGCTGGCGTCTGAGTCGGACTGGAGCTCTCTGCCCTTTACCAATCCAGCCACGGGCCCATCCATCTGGCCCATCAAGACTCACTCTCATTTCATCAGTCCATAAAACCTTAGAAAAATCAGTCTTGAGATATTTCTTGGCCCAGTCTTGACGTTTCAGCTTGTGTATCTTGTTCAGTGGTGGTCGTCTTTCAGCCTTTCTTACCTTGGCCATGTCTCTGAGTATTGCACACCTTGTGCTTTTGGGCACTCCAGTGATGTTGCAGCTCTGAAATATGGCCAAACTGGTGGCAAGTGGCATCTTGGCAGCTGCATGCTTGACTTTTCTCAGTTCATGGGCATTTATTTTGCGCCTTGGTTTTTCCACACGCTTCTTGCGACCCTGTTGACTATTTTGAATGAAACGCTTGATTGTTCGATGATCACGCTTCAGAAGCTTTGCAATTTTAAGAGTGCTGCATCCCTCTGCAAGATATCTCACTATTCTTGACTTTTCTGAGCCTGTCAAGTCCTTCTTTTGACCCATTTTGCCAAAGGAAAGGAAGTTGCCTAATAATTATGCACACCTGATATAGGGTGTTGATGTCATTAGACCACACCCCTTCTCATTACAGAGATGCACATCACCTAATATGCTTAATTGGTAGTAGGCTTTCGAGCCTATACAGCTTGGAGTAAGACAACGAGCATAAAGAGGATGATGTGGTCAAAATACTCATTTGCCTAATAATTCTGCACTCCCTGTATATTAAAGTACACAAGGGGTTCTGTGTGTGTAGCGCTCGGTTCACTCCCAGCGTAATTGCTGCAGGGGGTGGAAAAACAAATCCTCCTGTCGGCTCAATGGAGAGTGGGTGCAAATATGGAAAGTCCTGTTATGCGGCCCCAAATTAAGTCTGCCAACTTAATAGTAAATACAAATAGATCCAGTAGAGAGGCGCACCACAGAGTCAATCACTCCAAAGTAAAAATAACTGTTAGTTTATTTCGGCACATCGATAAAAGCATATAACAGGGCACACAGGCCCAACAGGCTCACAGGTAAAAACACAACACAGGTGTGTCAGATAGTTACGCAGACATGTTTCGTGAGCATGCTCACTTGTTCACTGCATATGGGACTAATCTGACACACCTTTACTTAAACCACAGATTTAAAGACACAGTGTAGATATTAAAGTGGTACAAGTTAACATTGGACTTTAAATAGTATACTTTTATTTCTTAATACTTTAAATAAATGGAGAGATCAATAAATCAAAAAAAGTCTTGTAGCTGTCCTTTAACCATATAAATTGTTAAAGTTAAGACATATAGTGCTTAGGTTGCAATTGTTGCATTTTAACAATTATAAACAATTACAAGTATATAAGCATTTCATTTGTATTGTTTTAATACTATCGGATGTTAAAAATGCAGTATTTGCAACAAAATACAAATTTATAACTATAAAGCACTATATATGTCATTAAGACTATATTCACTTTGTTTCACTTAAGATAGTGCATATGGAAAAAACAACCTTCTTTTCCCCTTTTTTTTCCCCAATTTTTAATTTTTAACGCTTTAAGAAATTAGAAACAGATAGAAATAGAAGATATGCATATATCCTATAGATATGAAGGGAGGGCAAGTTTTTTGGCAAATATGTGATCACATGCAAAGAAGAAATGCAGTTGTTTAAGTAAACAAATCTAGGTCTCTTCTCATATTTAGACCTAGGGGGTTACTTGTCTTTAGTGAGAAGATCCAATAGACTTCTCGTTTGTTTAATTTGTCTTCCCTGTTGCCCCCTCTTCTCCAGTGGGGTACATGATCAATCCCTTGCAAGGTTAAACTTGACATATCAGAATCATGTAGATTTTTAAAGTGTCTGGAGATAGGAGTGTCAGATTTTTCATCTTTCCCAGACCGTAGGTGTTCTAAAAACCTATCTTTGATGGGACGCTTCGTTTTACCTACATATTGACAATTGCAAATTCTGCATGTCAAGAGATAGACCACGTGAGTGGTCTTGCAATTAATGAAAAAATTTATCTTATGTTCATTCTGTGTTGTACTGGAGTGAAACGTGTCACCCTCTTGTACGTGTTCACAAGTTGTGCAGTCTTTTCTTCTGCATTTGTAGAAACCTTTCTTTCCTTTTAACCAATTGGTATTGTTTTTGTTCATCATATCAGAAGGTGATAGATGATTGGCTAGGGTTTTGCCTCTCTTGGGTATGAAACTAATTCCCTGCTGTACTATTTCTTTCAGAATAGGGTATGTGTACAAAATGGGAACACTTTCCCTTATTATATCACAGACTTTATGATAGTCAGTACTGTAGGTAGTTATGAATTTTGGTGTGGTAGACAAAGATTGCTTGTTTGCTTTCTCTCTATACTTTAGGAAAGTGGTACAAGTTAACATTGGACTTTAAATAGTATACTTTTATTTCTTAATACTTTAAATAAATGGAGAGATCAATAAATCAAAAAAAGTCTTGTAGCTGTCCTTTAACCATATAAATTGTTAAAGTTAAGACATATAGTGCTTAGGTTGCAATTGTTGCATTTTAACAATTATAAACAATTACAAGTATATAAGCATTTCATTTGTATTGTTTTAATACTATCGGATGTTAAAAATGCAGTATTTGCAACAAAATACACATTTATAACTATAAAGCACTATATATGTCATTAAGACTATATTCACTTTGTTTCACTTAAGATAGTGCATATGGAAAAAACAACCTTCTTTTCCCCTTTTTTTTCCCCAATTTTTAATTTTTAACGCTTTAAGAAATTTTTTTTTATATTTGAAGGAAGTGAATCGGAAGCAGTTTCCTTTTGTGAATTTATGAATCATAATGCTGATGGAATTAGATTTGTAGGAGAGAATAATGCAGAAACCATCAACTTTCTAGACTTAAAAATCTCTGCCAATGTGATTGAGAATAAAATAGAAACTAGCCTTTACAGAAAGCCTACTGCAGGCAATACTCTTCTGTCATTTAAATCTTGCCATCCTACACATGTACTAAGGGGCATCCCAAAGGGAGAGTACATTAGGGCTAAAAGGAACTGTACAAATGAAGAACAATATGAGGAAAACAGCTCAATAATCACTAACAGATTAAAGCAGAGAGGCTACACTGATAACATACTAGATGCCGCCAAAGAGAGTATAAAAGATATACCCAGAGACAATTTCCTAAAGTATAGAGAGAAAGCAAACAAGCAATCTTTGTCTACCACACCAAAATTCATAACTACCTACAGTACTGACTATCATAAAGTCTGTGATATAATAAGGGAAAGTGTTCCCATTTTGTACACAGACCCTATTCTGAAAGAAATAGTACAGCAGGGAATTAGTTTCATACCCAAGAGAGGCAAAACCCTAGCCAATCATCTATCACCTTCTGATATGATGAACAAAAACAATACCAATTGGTTAAAAGGAAAGAAAGGTTTCTACAAATGCAGAAGAAAAGACTGCACAACTTGTGAACACGTACAAGAGGGTGACACGTTTCACTCCAGTACAACACAGAATGAACATAAGATAAATTTTTTCATTAATTGCAAGACCACTCACGTGGTCTATCTCTTGACATGCAGAATTTGCAATTGTCAATATGTAGGTAAAACGAAGCGTCCCATCAAAGATAGGTTTTTAGAACACCTACGGTCTGGGAAAGATGAAAAATCTGACACTCCTATCTCCAGACACTTTAAAAATCTACATGATTCTGATATGTCAAGTTTAACCTTGCAAGGGATTGATCATGTACCCCACTGGAGAAGAGGGGGCAACAGGGAAGACAAATTAAACAAACGAGAAGTCTATTGGATCTTCTCACTAAAGACAAGTAACCCCCTAGGTCTAAATATGAGAAGAGACCTAGATTTGTTTACTTAAACAACTGCATTTCTTCTTTGCATGTGATCACATATTTGCCAAAAAACTTGCCCTCCCTTCATATCTATAGGATATATGCATATCTTCTATTTCTATCTGTTTCTAATTTCTTAAAGCGTTAAAAATTAAAAATTGGGGAAAAAAAAGGGGAAAAGAAGGTTGTTTTTTCCATATGCACTATCTTAAGTGAAACAAAGTGAATATAGTCTTAATGACATATATAGTGCTTTATAGTTATAAATTTGTATTTTGTTGCAAATACTGCATTTTTAACATCCGATAGTATTAAAACAATACAAATGAAATGCTTATATACTTGTAATTGTTTATAATTGTTAAAATGCAACAATTGCAACCTAAGCACTATATGTCTTAACTTTAACAATTTATATGGTTAAAGGACAGCTACAAGACTTTTTTTGATTTATTGATCTCTCCATTTATTTAAAGTATTAAGAAATAAAAGTATACTATTTAAAGTCCAATGTTAACTTGTACCACTTTAATATCTACACTGTGTCTTTAAATCTGTGGTTTAAGTAAAGGTGTGTCAGATTAGTCCCATATGCAGTGAACAAGTGAGCATGCTCACGAAACATGTCTGCGTAACTATCTGACACACCTGTGTTGTGTTTTTACCTGTGAGCCTGTTGGGCCTGTGTGCCCTGTTATATGCTTTTATCGATGTGCCGAAATAAACTAACAGTTATTTTTACTTTGGAGTGATTGACTCTGTGGTGCGCCTCTCTACTGGATCTCCCTGTATATTACACTAGCAGACTGATGTTTCACAGTCAAAAAAGTTTTTTAAAAAAATATTTACACTACTGTTACAACAAATATGAGTGGTGCCACTAACTTCGCAAGTGGGCCTGGCACACACGCTGGCAGGCAGGCAACTTCAATTCGATTACACTGCAGACTGATGTTTCACAGCCAAAAAAGTTTTTTTTTTAAATATTTACACTACTGTTATAACAAATATGATTGGTGGCACTAGTTGGCAAGTGGGCCTGGCACACACGCTGGCAGGCAGGCAGGCAACTGCAATTAGATTACACTAGCTGACTGATGTTTCACAGTCAAAAAAGTTTTTTTTTTAAATGTACACTTACACTACTATTAAACAAAATATCAGTGGTGCCACTGGGCAAGTGGGCACAGTATACGCTGTGAGCCTGACACAAAAAGCAGACTGATGTTTCACAATCCAAAAAGTTTTATTTTTTTTAAATGTACACTTACACTACTATTAAACAAGATATGAGTGGTGGCACTGGGCAAGTGGGCACAGTATACGCTGTGAGCCTGACACAAAAAAGCAGACTGATGTTTCACAATCCAAAAAGTTTATTTTTTTAAAATGTACACTTACACTACTATTAAACAAGATATGAGTGGTGGCACTGGGCAAGTGGGCACAGTATACGCTGTGAGCCTGACACAAAAAAGCAGACTGATGTTTCACAGTCAAAAATGTTTATTTTTAAAATATTTAAACTACTGTTACAACAAATATGAGTGGTGCCACTAACTTGGCAAGTGGGCCTGGCACACACGCTGGCAGGCAGGCAACTGCAATAAGATTACACTAGCAGACTGATGTTTCACAGTCAAAAAAGTTTTTTTTAAAAATATTTACACTACTGTTACAACAAATATGAGTGGTGCCACTAACTTGGCAAGTGGGCCTGGCACACACGCTGGCAGGCAGGCAACTTCAATTAGATTACACTAGCAGACTGATGTTTCACAGTCAAAAAAGTTTTTTTTAAAAATATTTACACTACTGTTACAACAAATATGAGTGGTGCCACTAACTTCGCAAGTGGGCCTGGCACACACGCTGGCAGGCAGGCAACTTCAATTAGATTACACTGCAGACTGATGTTTCACAGCAAAAAAAGTTTTTTTTTTTTAAATATTTACACTACTGTTATAACAAATATGATTGGTGGCACTAGTTGGCAAGTGGGCCTGGCACACACGCTGGCAGGCAGGCAACTGCAATTAGATTACACTAGCTGACTGATGTTTCACAGTCAAAAAAGTTTTTTTTTTAAATATTTACACTACTGTTACAACAAATATGAGTGGTGGCACTTGTTGGCAAGTGGGGCTGGCACACACGCTGGCAGGCAGGCAACTTCAATTAGATTACACTAGCAGACTGATGTTTCACAGTCAAAAAAGTTTTTTTTTAAAATATTTACACTACTGTTACAACAAATATGAGTGGTGGCACTTGTTGGCAAGTGGGCCTGGCACACACGCTGGCAGGCAGGCAACTGCAATTAGATTACACTAGCAGACTGATGTTTCACAGTCAAAAAAGTTTTTTTTTTAAATATTTACACTACTGTTACAACAAATATGAGTGGTGCCACTAACTTGGCAAGTGGGCCTGGCAAACACGCTGGCAGGCAACTGCAATTAGATTACACTAGCAGACTGATGTTTCACAGTCAAAAAAGTTTTTTTTTTTAAATATTTACACTACTGTTATAACAAATATGATTGGTGGCACTAGTTGGCAAGTGGGCCTGGCACACACGCTGGCAGGCAGGTAACTGCAATTAGATTACACTAGCTGACTGATGTTTCACAGTCAAAAAAGTTTTTTTTTTTTAAATATTTACAATACTGTTACAACAAATATGATTGGTGGCACTAGTTGGCAAGTGGGCCTGGCACACACACTGGCAGGCAGGCAACTGCAATTAGATTGCACTAGCAGACTTTTGTTTCACAGTCAAAAAAGTTTTTTTTAAAATATTTACACTACTGTTACAACAAATATGAGTGGTGGCACTAACTTGGCAAGTGGGCCTGACACACACGCTGGCAGGCAGGCAACTTCAATTAGATTACACTAGCAGACTGATGTTTCACAGTCAAAAAAGTTTTTTTTTTAAATATTTACACTACTGTTTTAACAAATATGATTGGTGGCCCTAGTTGGCAAGTGGGCCTGGCACACACGCTGGCAGGCAGGCAACTGCAATTAAATAACACTAGCAGACCGATGTAAAAGTTTTTTTAAAAATAAATTTACACTAATGTTACAACAGATATGAGTGGTGGCACTGAGGAAGTAGGCACAGTATATGCTGTGAGCCTGACACACAGGCTGGCAGTGGCAGGCTGGCCTGGCAACTAAAATTAAATAACACTAGCAGACTGATGTAAAAGTTTTTTTTTAAAAAAATTTACACTAATTTTACAACAGATAGGAGTGGTGGCACTGAGGAAGTAGGCACAGTATATGCTGTGAGCCTGACACACAGGCTGGCACTAGTGGCAGGCTGGCCTGGCAACTAAAATTAAATAACACTAGCAGACTGATGTAAAAGTTTTTTTTAAACAAATTTACACTAATGTTACAACAGATAGGAGTGGTGGCACTGAGGATGGAAGTAGGCACAGTATATGCTGTGAGCCTGACACACAGGCTGGCACTAGTGGCAGGCTGGCCTG
Organism: Bombina bombina; assembly: GCF_027579735.1. Classification (NCBI taxonomy): domain Eukaryota; kingdom Metazoa; phylum Chordata; class Amphibia; order Anura; family Bombinatoridae; genus Bombina; species Bombina bombina. The sequence goes on along the minus strand of NC_069503.1, from coordinate 517,069,946 downwards.
GCAACTAAAATTAAATAACACTAGCAGACTGATGTAAAAGTTTTTTAAAAAAATTTACACTAATGTTACAACAGATAGGAGTGGTGGCACTGAGGATGGAAGTAGGCACAGTATATGCTGTGAGCCTGACACACAGGCTGGCACTAGTGGCAGGCTGGCCTGGCAACTAAAATTAAATAACACTAGCAGACTGATGTAAAAGTTTTTTTTAAACAAATTTACACTAATGTTACAACAGATAGGAGTGGTGGCACTGAGGATGGAAGTAGGCACAGTATATGCTGTGAGCCTGACACACAAGCTGGCACTAGTGGCAGGCTGGCCTGGCAGCTATAATTAAATAACACTAGCAGACTGATGTAAAAGTTTTTTTAAAAAAAATTTACACTAATGTTACAACAGATAGGAGTGGTGGCACTGAGGATGGAAGTAGGCACAGTATATGCTGTGAGCCTGACACACAGGCTGGCAGTGGCAGGCTGGCCTGGCAACTAAAATTAAATAACACTAGCAGACTGATGTAAAAGTTTTTTTTAAAAATTTTTACACTAATGTTACAACAGATAGGAGTGGTGGCACTGAGTATGGAAGTAGGCACAGTATATGCTGTGAGCCTGACTCACAGGCTGGCACTAGTGGCAGGCTGGCCTGGCAACTAAAATTAAATAACACTAGCAGACTGATGTAAAAGTTTTTTTTAAACAAATTTACACTAATGTTACAACAGATAGGAGTGGTGGCACTGAGGATGGAAGTAGGCACAGTATATGCTGTGAGCCTGACATACAGGCTGGCACTAGTGGCAGGCTGGCCTGGCAGCTAAAATTAAATAACACTAGCAGACTGATGTAAAAGTTTTTTTAAAAAAAATGTACACTAATGTTACATCAGATAGGAGTGGTGGCACTGAGGATGGAAGTAGGTACAGTATATGCTGTGAGCCTGACACACAGGCTGGCAGTGGCAGGCTGGCCTGGCAACTAAAATTAAATAACACTAGCAGACTGATGTAAAAGTTTTTTTTAAAAAAAATTACACTAATGTTACAACAGATAGGAGTGGTGGCACTGAGGATGGAAGTAGGCACAGTATATGCTGTGAGCCTGACACACAGGCTGGCACTAGTGGCAGGCTGGCCTGGCAACTAAAATTAAATAACACTAGCAGACTGATGTAAAAGGTTTTTTTTTAAAAAATTACACTAATGTTACAACAGATAGGAGTGGTGGCACTGAGGAAGTAGGCACAGTATATGCTGTGAGCCTGACACACAGGCTGGCACTAGTGGCAGGCTGGCCTGGCAACTAAAATTAAATAACACCAGCAGACTGATGTAAAAGTTTTTTTTAAAAAAATTTACACTAATGTTACAACAGATAGGAGTGGTGGCACTGAGGATGGAAGTAGGCACAGTATATGCTGTGAGCCTGACACACAAGCTGGCACTAGTGGCAGGCTGGCCTGGCAAATAAAATTAAATAACACTAGCAGACTGATGTAAAAGTTTTTTTTTTAAAATTTACACTAATGTTACAACAGATATGAGTGGTGGCACTGAGGATGGAAGTAGGCACAGTATATGCTGTGAGCCTGACACACAGGCTGGCACTAGTGGCAGGCTGGCCTGGCAACTAAAATTAAATAACACTATCAGAGTGATGTAAAAGTTTTTTCTAAAAAAATTTACACTAATGTTACAACAGATAGGAGTGGTGGCACTGAGGATGGAAGTAGGCACAGTATATGCTGTGAGCCTGACACAAAGGCTGGCACTAGTGGCAGGCTGGCCTGGCAACTAAAATTAAATAACACTAGCAGACTGATGTAAAAGTTTTTTTTAAACAAATTTACACTAATGTTACAACAGATAGGAGTGGTGGCACTGAGGATGGAAGTAGGCACAGTATATGCTGTGAGCCTGACACACAGGCTGGCACTAGTGGCAGGCTGGCCTGGCAGCTAAAATTAAATAACACTAGCAGACTGATGTAAAAGTTTTTTTAAAAAAAATTTACACTAATGTTACAACAGATAGGAGTGGTGGCACTGAGGATGGAAGTAGGCACAGTATATGCTGTGAGCCTGACACACAGGCTGGCAGTGGCAGGCTGGCCTGGCAACTAAAATTAAATAACACTAGCAGACTGATGTAAAAGTTTTTTTAAAAAATTTTTACACTAATGTTACAACAGATAGGAGTGGTGGCACTGAGTATGGAAGTAGGCACAGCATATGCTGTGAACTGACTCACAGGCTGGCACTAGTGGCAGGCTGGACTGGCAACTAAAATTAAATAACACTAGCAGACTGATGTAAAAGTTTTTTTTAAACAAATTTACACTAATGTAACAACAGATAGGAGTGGTGGCACTGAGGATGGAAGTAGGCACAGTATATGCTGTGAGCCTGACATACAGGCTGGCACTAGTGGCAGGCTGGCCTGGCAGCTAAAATTAAATAACACTAGCAGACTGATGTAAAAGTTTTTTTTAAAAAAATGTACACTAATGTTACAACAGATAGGAGTGGTGGCACTGAGGATGGAAGTAGGTACAGTATATGCTGTGAGCCTGACACACAGGCTGGCAGTGGCAGGCTGGCCTGGCAACTAAAATTAAATAACACTAGCAGACTGATGTAAAAGTTTTTTTTTTTAAAAATTACACTAATGTTACAACAGATAGGAGTGGTGGCACTGAGGATGGAAGTAGGCACAGTATATGCTGTGAGCCTGACACACAGGCTGGCACTAGTGGCAGGCTGGCCTGGCAACTAAAATTAAATAACACTAGCAGACTGATGTAAAAGGTTTTTTTAAAAAAAAATTACACTAATGTTACAACAGATAGGAGTGGTGGCACTGAGGAAGTAGGCACAGTATATGCTGTGAGCCTGACACACAGGCTGGCACTAGTGGCAGGCTGGCCTGGCAACTAAAATTAAATAACACCAGCAGACTGATGTAAAAGTTTTTTTTTTAAAACATTTACACTAATGTTACAACAGATAGGAGTGGTGGCACTGAGGATGGAAGTAGGCACAGTATATGCTGTGAGCCTGACACACAAGCTGGCACTAGTGGCAGGCTGGCCTGGCAAATAAAATTAAATAACACTAGCAGACTGATGTAAAAGTTTTTTTTTTTTAAATTTACACTAATGTTACAACAGATATGAGTGGTGGCACTGAGGATGGAAGTAGGCACAGTATATGCTGTGAGCCTGACACACAGGCTGGCACTAGTGGCAGGCTGGCCTGGCAACTAAAATTAAATAACACTATCAGAGTGATGTAAAAGTTTTTTCTAAAAAAATTTACACTAATGTTACAACAGATAGGAGTGGTGGCACTGAGGATGGAAGTAGGCACAGTATATGCTGTGAGCCTGACACACAGGCTGGCACTAGTGGCAGGCTGGCCTGGCAACTAAAATTAAATAACACTAGCAGATTGATGTAAAAGTTTTTTTAAAAAATTTACACTAATGTTACAACAGATAGGAGTAGTGGCACTGAGGAAGTAGGCACAGTATATGCTGTGAGCCCGACACACAGGCTGGCACTAGTGGCAGGCTGGCCTGGCAACTAAAATTAAATAACACCAGCAGACTGATGTAAAAGTTTTTTTTTTTTAAATTTACACTAATGTTACAACAGATAGGAGTGGTGGCACTGAGGATGGAAGAAGGCACAGTATATGCTGTGAGCCTGACACACAAGCTGGCACTAGTGGCAGGCTGGCCTGGCAACTAAAATTAAATAACACTAGCAGACTGATGTAAAAGATTTTTTTTTAAAAAAAATTACACTAATGTTACAACAGATAGGAGTGGTGGTACAGAGCAATTAATCACAGTGTATGCTGTGAGCCTGACACACAGGCTGGCACTAGTGGCAGGCTGGCCTGGCAACTAAAATTAAATAACACTAGCAAACTGATGTATAAGGTTTTTTTTTAATTTACACTAATGTTACACCAGATATGAGTGGTGGCAGTGAGCAAGTAGGCACAGGATATGCTGTGAGCCAGACACACAGGCTGACAGGCAGGCAAATGCAATTAGATTACAAAAAAAAAAAAACGACTGAAGTTCTAGCCCTAAAAAGGGCTTTTTGGGGTGCTGTCCTTACAGCAGAGATCAGATGAGTCCTTCAGGACTGTAGTGGACACTGAATACACTAGCCTAGCTATCAATTTCCCAATAAAATCACCAGCAGCAGCACTATAACTACTCTCACTAAGGCCTAGATTTGGAGTTCGGCGGTAAAAGGGCTGTTAACGCTCCGCGGGCTTTTTTCTGGCCGCACCATAAAATTAACTCTGGTATCGAGAGTTCAAACAAATGCTGCGTTAGGCTCCAAAAAAGGAGCGTAGAGCATTTTTACCGCAAATGCAACTCTCGATACCAGAGTTGCTTACGGACGCGGCCGGCCTCAAAAACGTGCTCGTGCACGATTCCCCCATAGGAAACAATGGGGCTGTTTGAGCTGAAAAAAAACCTAACACCTGCAAAAAAGCAGCGTTCAGCTCCTAACGCAGCCCCATTGTTTGCTATGGGGAAACACTTCCTACGTCTGCACCTAACACTCTAACATGTACCCCGAGTCTAAACACCCCTAGCCTTACACTTATTAACCCCTAATCTGCCGCCCCCGCTATTGCTGACCCCTGCATATTTTTTTAAACCCCTAATCTGCCGCTCCGTAAACCGCCGCCACCTACGTTATCCCTATGTACCCCTAATCTGCTACCCCTAACACCGCCGACCCCTATATTATATTTATTAACCCCTAACCTGCCCCCCACAACGTCGCCGACTCCTGCCTACACTTATTAACCCCTAATCTGCCGAGCGGACCTGAGCACTACTATAATAAAGTTATTAACCCCTAATCCGCCTCACTAACCCTATCATAAATAGTATTAACCCCTAATCTGCCCTCCCTAACATCGCCGACACCTAACTTCAATTATTAACCCCTAATCTTCCGATCGGAGCTCACCGCTATTCTAATAAATGGATTAACCCCTAAAGCTAAGTCTAACCCTAACACTAACACCCCCCTAAGTTAAATATAATATTTATCTAACGAAATAAATTAACTCTTATTAAATAACTTATTCCTATTTAAAGCTAAATACTTACCTGTAAAATAAATCCTAATATAGCTACAATATAAATTATAATTATATTATAGCTATTTTAGGATTAATATTTATTTTACAGGCAACTTTGTAATTATTTTAACCAGGTACAATAGCTATTAAATAGTTAAGAACTATTTAATAGTTACCTAGTTAAAATAATAACAAATTTACCTGTAAAATAAATCCTAACCTAAGTTATAATTAAACCTAACACTACCCTATCAATAAAATAATTAAATAAACTACCTACAATTACCTACAATTAACCTAAAACTACACAGTCATTCGTCGTTCAGTCGTCGGTCCGGATGGATGTTCCGCGCTGGAGGTCTTCAGGATCCTGCCGCTTCGCTCCGGATGGAAGAAGATCGAAGATGCCGCTTGGAGAAGATGTTTGCCGGTCCGGATGTCCTCTTCTTGCCGGATAGGAGGAAGACTTTGGAGCCTCTTCTGGACCGGATTATGGATCGCCAACCCCCGCTTGGGTTGGATGAAGATCTTGGAGCCAGGACGGATCGGTGATACCTGGATGGTGAAGACAAGGTAGGAAGATCTTCAGGGGATTAGTGTTAGGTTTATTTAAGGGGGGTTTGGGTTAGATTAGGGGTATGTGGGTGGTGGGTTGTAATGTTGGGGGGGGGTATTGTATGTTTTTTTTTACAGGCAAAAGAGCTGAACTTCTTGGGGCATGCCCCGCAAAGGGCACTGTTCAGGGCTGGTAAGGTAAAAGAGCTTGTAACTTTTTTAATTTAGAATAGGGTAGGGAATTTTTTATTTTGGGGGGCTTTGTTATTTTATTAGGGGGCTTAGAGTAGGTGTAATTAGTTTAAAATTGTTGTAATATTTTTCTTATGTTTGTAAATATTTTTTTATTTTCTGTAACTTAGTTCTTTTTTATTTTTTGTACTTTAGCTAGTTTATTTAATTGTATTTATTTGTAGGAATTGTGTTTAATTAATTTATTGATAGTGTAGTGTTAGGTTAATTGTAGGTAATTGTAGGTAGTTTATTTAATTATTTTATTGATAGGGTAGTGTTAGGTTTAATTATAACTTAGGTTAGGATTTATTTTACAGGTAAATTTGTTATTATTTTAACTAGGTAACTATTAAATAGTTCTTAACTATTTAATAGCTATTTTACCTGGTTAAAATAATAACAAAGTTGCCTGTAAAATAAATATTAATCCTAAAATAGCTATAATATAATTATAATTTATATTGTAGCTATATTATGATTTATTTTACAGGTAAGTATTTAGCTTTAAATAGGAATCATTTATTTAATAAGAGTTAATTTATTTCGTTAGATAAAAATTATATTTAACTTAGGGGGGTGTTAGTGTTAGGCTTAGACTTAGCTTTAGGGGTTAATACATTTATTAGAATAGCGGTGAGCTCCGGTCGGCAGATTAGGGGTTAATAATTGAAGTTAGGTGTCGGCGATGTTAGGGAGGGCAGATTAGGGGTTAATACTATTTATGATAGGGTTAGTGAGGCGGATTAGGGGTTAATACATTTATTATAGTAGCGCTCAGGTCCGCTCGGCAGATTAGGGGTTAATAAGTGTAGGCAGGTGTCGGCGACGTTGAGGGGGGCAGATTAGGGGTTAATAAATATAATATAGGGGTCGGCGATGTTAGGGCAGCAGATTAGGGGTACATAGGGATAACGTAGGTGGTGGCGATTTGCGGTCGGAAGATTAGGGGTTAATTATTTTAAGTAGCTGGCGGCGACGTTGTGGGGGGCAAGTTAGGGGTTAATAAATGTAATACAGGGGTCGGCGGGGTTAGGGGCAGCAGATTAGGGGTACATAAGTATAACGTAGGTGGCGGTCGGCAGATTAGGGGTTAAAAATTTTAATCGAGTGGCGGCGGTGTGGGGGGACCTCGGTTTAGGGGTACATAGGTAGTTTATGGGTGTTAGTGTACTTTAGGGTACAGTAGTTAAGAGCTTTATGAACCGGCGTTAGCCAGAAAGCTCTTAACTCCTGCTATTTTCAGGCGGCTGGAATCTTGTCGTTAGAGCTCTAACGCTCACTTCAGAAACGACTCTAAATACCAGCGTTAGAAAGATCCCATTGAAAATATAGGCTACGCAAATGGCGTAGGGGGATCTGCGGTATGGAAAAGTCGCGGCTGAAAAGTGAGCGTTAGACCCTTTAATCACTGACTCCAAATACCAGCGGGCGGCCAAAACCAGCGTTAGGAGCCTCTAACGCTGGTTTTGACGGCTACCGCCGAACTCCAAATCTAGGCCTTAGAATGCAGGATCAGAATGATTCTAAAATGGCTGCTGCCCAGGAGCTGGTAGGGTCTGGGAGGGAGTGTCTGCTGCTGATTGGCTGAAATGTGTCTGCAGACTGTGAGATACAGGGTCAAAGTTTACTCAATGATGATGAATAGGGGGCGGATCGAACATCGCATATGTTCGCCTGCCGCGGCGAACGCGAACAAGTTAAGATCACCGGGAACTGTTCTCCGGCGAACTGTTCGCGACATCACTATTCAATATATCACATTCTATATAGAAATGTAATATTCACACAGGCTGGCACTAGTGGCAGGCAGGCCTGGCAACTAAAATTAAATAGCACTAGCAGACTGATGTAAAAGTTTTTTTTTAAAATTTTTACACTAATGTTACAACAGATAGGAGTGGTGGCACTGAGTATGGAAGTAGGCACAGTATATGCTGTGAGCCTGACACACAGGCTGGCACTAGTGGCAGGCTGGCCTGGCAACTAAAATTAAATAACACTAGCAGACTGATGTAAAAGTTTTTTTTAAACAAATTTACACTAATGTTACAACAGATAGGAGTGGTGGCACTGAGGATGGAAGTAGGCACAGTATATGCTGTGAGCCTGACACACAGGCTGGCAGTGGCAGGCTGGCCTGGCAACTAAAATTAAATAACACTAGCAGACTGATGTAAAAGTTTTTTTTAAACAAATTTACACTAATGTTACAACAGATAGGAGTGGTGGCACTGAGGATGGAAGTAGGCACAGTATATGCTGTGAGCCTGACACACAGGCTGGCACTAGTGGCAGGCTGGCCTGGCAGCTAAAATAAAATAACACTAGCAGACTGATGTAAAAGTTTTTTAAAAAAAAATGTACACTAATGTTACAACAGATAGGAGTGGTGGCACTGAGGATGGAAGTAGGCACAGTATATGCTGTGAGCCTGACACACAGGCTGGCACTAGTGGCAGGCTGGCCTGGCAGCTAAAATTAAATAACACTAGCAGACTGATGTAAAAGTTTTTTTTAAAAAAATGTACACTAATATTACAACAGATAGGAGTGGTGGCACTGAGGATGGAAGTAGGTACAGTATATGCTGTGAGCCTGACACACAGGCTGGCAGTGGCAGGCTGGCCTGGCAACTAAAATTAAAAAACACTAGCAGACTGATGTAAAAGTTTTTTTAAAAGCATTTTACACTAATGTTACAACAGATAGGAGTGGTGGCACTGAGTATGGAAGTAGGCACAGTATATGCTGTGAGCCTGACACACAGGCTGGCACTAGTGGCAGGCTGGCCTGGCAACTAAAATTAAATAACACTAGCAGACTGATGTAAAAGTTTTTTTTAAACAAATTTACACTAATGTTACAACAGATAGGAGTGGTGGCACTGAGTATGGAAGTAGGCACAGTATATGCTGTGAGCCTGACACACAGGCTGGCACTAGTGGCAGGCTGGCCTGGCAACTAAAATTACATAACACTAGCAGACTGATGTAAAAGTTTTTTTTAAACAAATTTACACTAATGTTACAACAGATAGGAGTGGTGGCACTGAGTATGGAAGTAGGCACAGTATATGCTGTGAGCCTGACACACAGGCTGGCACTAGTGGCAGGCTGGCCTGGCAACTAAAATTACATAACACTAGCAGACTGATGTAAAAGTTTTTTTTAAACAAATTTACACTAATGTTACAACAGATAGGAGTGGTGGCACTGAGGATGGAAGTAGGCACAGTATATGCTGTGAGCCTGACACACAGGCTGGCACTAGTGGCAGGCTGGCCTGGCAGCTAAAATTAAATTACACTAGCAGACTGATGTAAAAGTTTTTTTTAAAAAAATGTACACTAATGTTACAACAGATAGGAGTGGTGGCACTGAGGATGGAAGTAGGCACAGTATATGCTGTGAGCCTGACACACAGGCTGGCACTAGTGGCAGGCTGGCCTGGCAGCTAAAATTAAATAACACTAGCAGACTGATGTAAAAGTTTTTTTTAAAAAAATGTACACTAATGTTACAACAGATAGGAGTGGTGGCACTGAGGATGGAAGTAGGCACAGTATATGCTGTGAGCCTGACACACAGGCTGGCAGTGGCAGGCTGGCCTGGCAACTAAAATTAAATAACACTAGCAGACTGATGAAAAAGTTTTTTTAAACATTTTTTACACTAATGTTACAACAGATAGGAGTGGTGGCACTGAGTATGGAAGTAGGCACAGTATATGCTGTGAGCCTGACACACAGGCTGGCACTAGTGGCAGGCTGGCCTGGCAACTAAAATTAAATAACACTAGCAGACTGATGTAAAAGTTTTTTTAAAAAAAATGTACACTAATGTTACAACAGATAGGAGTGGTGGCACTGAGGATGGAAGTAGGTACAGTATATGCTGTGAGCCTGACACACAGGCTGGCAGTGGCAGGCTGGCCTGGCAACTAAAATTAAATAACACTAGCAGACTGATGTAAAAGTTTTTTTTTTAAAAAAATTACACTAATGTTACAACAGATAGGAGTGGTGGCACTGAGGATGGAAGTAGGCACAGTATATGCTGTGAGCCTGACACACAGGCTGGCACTATTGGCAGGCTGGCCTGGCAACTAAAATTAAATAACACAAGCAGACTGATGTAAAAGTTTTTTTTAAAAAATTTACACTAATGTTACAACAGATATGAGTGGTGGCACTGAGGATGGAAGTAGGCACAGTATATGCTGTGAGCCTGACACACAGGCTGGCACTAGTGGCAGGCTGGCCTGGCAACTAAAATTAAATAACACTAGCAGAGTGATGTAAAAGTTTTTTCAAAAAAAAATTACACTAATGTTACAACAGATAGGAGTGGTGGCACTGAGGATGGAAGTAGGCACAGTATATGCTGTGAGCCTGACACACAGGCTGGCACTAGTGGCAGGCTGGCCTGGCAACTAAAATTAAATAACACTAGCAGACTGATGTAAAAGGTTTTTTAAAAAAATTTACACTAATGTTACAACAGATAGGAGTGGTGGCACTGAGTATGGAAGTAGGCACAGTATATGCTGTGAGCCTGACACACAGGCTGGCACTAGTGGCAGGCTGGCCTGGCAACTAAAATTAAATAACACCAGCAGACTGATGTAAAAGTTTTTTTTTTTAAATTTACACTAATGTTACAACAGATATGAGTGGTGGCACTGAGGATGGAAGTAGGCACAGTATATGCTGTGAGCCTGCCACACAAGCTGGCACTAGTGGCAGGCTGGCCTGGCAAATAAAATTAAATAACACTAGCAGACTGATGTAAAAGTTTTTTTAAAAAAATGTACACTAATGTTACAACAGATAGGTGTGGTGGCACTGAGGATGGAAGTAGGTACAGTATATGCTGTGAGCCTGACACACAGTCTGGCAGTGGCAGGCTGGCCTGGCAACTAAAATTAAATAACACTAGCAGACTGATGTAAAAGTTTTTTTTTAAAAAAATTACACTAATGTTACAACAGATAGGAGTGGTGGCACTGAGGATGGAAGTAGGCACAGTATATGCTGTGAGCCTGACACACAGGCTGGCACTAGTGGCAGGCTGGCCTGGCAACTAAAATTAAATAACACTAGCAGACTGATGTAAAAGTTTTTTTTAAAAAAATTACACTAATGTTACAACAGATATGAGTGGTGGCACTGAGGATGGAAGTAGGCACAGTATATGCTGTGAGCCTGACACACAGGCTGGCACTAGTGGCAGGCTGGCCTGGCAACTAAAATTAAATAACACTAGCAGAGTGATGTAAAAGTTTTTTCTAAAAAAAATTACACTAATGTTACAACAGATAGGAGTGGTGGCACTGAGGATGGAAGTAGGCACAGTATATGCTGTGAGCCTGACACACAGGCTGGCACTAGTGGCAGGCTGGCCTGGCAACTAAAATTAAATAACACTAGCAGACTGATGTAAAAGGTTTTTTTTTAAAATTTACACTAATGTTACAACAGATAGGAGTGGTGGCACTGAGGAAGTAGGCACAGTATATGCTGTGAGCCTAACACACAGGCTGGCACTAGTGGCAGGCTGGCCTGGCAACTAAAATTACATAACACTAGCAGACTGATGTAAAAGTTTTTTTTAAACAAATTTACACTAATGTTACAACAGATAGGAGTAGTGGCACTGAGGATGGAAGTAGGCACAGTATATGCTGTGAGCCTGACACACAGGCTGGCACTAGTGGCAGGCTGGCCTGGCAACTAAAATTACATAACACTAGCAGACTGATGTAAAAGTTTTTTTTAAACAAATTTACACTAATGTTACAACAGATAGGAGTGGTGGCACTGAGGATGGAAGTAGGCACAGTATATGCTGTGAGCCTGACACACAGGCTGGCACTAGTGGCAGGCTGGCCTGGCAGCTAAAATTAAATTACACTAGCAGACTGATGTAAAAGTTTTTTTAAAAAAAATGTACACTAATGTTACAACAGATAGGAGTGGTGGCACTGAGGATGGAAGTAGGCACAGTATATGCTGTGAGCCTGACACACAGGCTGGCACTAGTGGCAGGCTGGCCTGGCAGCTAAAATTAAATAACACTAGCAGACTGATGTAAAAGTTTTTTTTAAAAAAATGTACACTAATGTTACAACAGATAGGAGTGGTGGCACTGAGGATGGAAGTAGGCACAGTATATGCTGTGAGCCTGACACACAGGCTGGCAGTGGCAGGCTGGCCTGGCAACTAAAATTAAATAACACTAGCAGACTGATGTAAAAGTTTTTTTAAAAATTTTTTACACTAATGTTACAACAGATAGGAGTGGTGGCACTGAGTATGGAAGTAGGCACAGTATATGCTGTGAGCCTGACACACAGGCTGGCACTAGTGGCAGGCTGGCCTGGCAACTAAAATTAAATAACACTAGCAGACTGATGTAAAAGTTTTTTTAAAAAAAATGTACACTAATGTTACAACAGATAGGAGTGGTGGCACTGAGGATGGAAGTAGGTACAGTATATGCTGTGAGCCTGACACACAGGCTGGCAGTGGCAGGCTGGCCTGGCAACTAAAATTAAATAACACTAGCAGACTGATGTAAAAGTTTTTTTTTTTTTAAAAATTACACTAATGTTACAACAGATAGGAGTGGTGGCACTGAGGATGGAAGTAGGCACAGTATATGCTGTGAGCCTGACACACAGGCTGGCACTATTGGCAGGCTGGCCTGGCAACTAAAATTAAATAACACAAGCAGACTGATGTAAAAGTTTTTTTTTAAAAATTTACACTAATGTTACAACAGATATGAGTGGTGGCACTGAGGATGGAAGTAGGCACAGTATATGCTGTGAGCCTGACACACAGGCTGGCACTAGTGGCAGGCTGGCCTGGCAACTAAAATTAAATAACACTAGCAAAGTGATGTAAAAGTTTTTTCTAAAAAAAATTACGCTAATGTTACAACAGATAGGAGTGGTGGCACTGAGGATGGAAGTAGGCACAGTATATGCTGTGAGCCTGACACACAGGCTGGCACTAGTGGCAGGCTGGCCTGGCAACTAAAATTAAATAACACTAGCAGACTGATGTAAAAGGTTTTTTAAAAAAAATTACACTAATGTTACAACAGATAGGAGTGGTGGCACTGAGTATGGAAGTAGGCACAGTATATGCTGTGAGCCTGACACACAGGCTGGCACTAGTGGCAGGCTGGCCTGGCAACTAAAATTAAATAACACCAGCAGACTGATGTAAAAGTTTTTTTTTTTAAATTTACACTAATGTTACAACAGATATGAGTGGTGGCACTGAGGATGGAAGTAGGCACAGTATATGCTGTGAGCCTGCCACACAAGCTGGCACTAGTGGCAGGCTGGCCTGGCAAATAAAATTAAATAACACTAGCAGACTGATGTAAAAGTTTTTTAAAAAAAATGTACACTAATGTTACAACAGATAGGAGTGGTGGCACTGAGGATGGAAGTAGGTACAGTATATGCTGTGAGCCTGACACACAGGCTGGCAGTGGCAGGCTGGCCTGGCAACTAAAATTAAATAACACTAGCAGACTGATGTAAAAGTTTTTTTTAAAAAAAATTACACTAATGTTACAACAGATAGGAGTGGTGGCACTGAGGATGGAAGTAGGCACAGTATATGCTGTGAGCCTGACACACAGGCTGGCACTAGTGGCAGGCTGGCCTGGCAACTAAAATTAAATAACACTAGCAGAGTGATGTAAAAGTTTTTTCTAAAAAAAATTACACTAATGTTACAACAGATAGGAGTGGTGGCACTGAGGATGGAAGTAGGCACAGTATATGCTGTGAGCCTGACACACAGGCTGGCACTAGTGGCAGGCTGGCCTGGCAACTAAAATTAAATAACACTAGCAGACTGATGTAAAAGGTTTTTTTAAAAAATTTACACTAATGTTACAACAGATAGGAGTGGTGGCACTGAGGAAGTAGGCACAGTATATGCTGTGAGCCTAACACACAGGCTGGCACTAGTGGCAGGCTGGCCTGGCAACTAAAATTAAATAACACCAGCAGACTGATGTAAAAGTTTTTTTTAAAAAATGTACACTAATGTTACAACAGATATGAGTGGTGGCACTGAGGATGGAAGTAGGCACAGTATATGCTGTGAGCCTGACACACAGGCTGGCACTAGTGGCAGGCTGGCCTGGCAACTAAAATTAAATAACACTAGCAGAGTGATGTAAAAGTTTTTTCTAAAAAAAATTACACTAATGTTACAACAGATAGGAGTGGTGGCACTGAGGATGGAAGTAGGCACAGTATATGCTGTGAGCCTGACACACAGGCTGGCACTAGTGGCAGGCTGGCCTGGCAACTAAAATTAAATAACACTAGCAGACTGATGTAAAAGGTTTTTTTTAAAAATTTACACTAATGTTACAACAGATAGGAGTGGTGGCACTGAGGAAGTAGGCACAGTATATGCTGTGAGCCTAACACACAGGCTGGCACTAGTGGCAGGCTGGCCTGGCAACTAAAATTAAATAACACCAGCAGACTGATGTAAAAGTTTTTTTTAAAAAATGTACACTAATGTTACAACAGATATGAGTGGTGGCACTGAGGATGGAAGTAGGCACAGTATATGCTGTGAGCCTGACACACAAGCTGGCACTAGTGGCAGGCTGGCCTGGCAACTAAAATTAAATAACACTAGCAGACTGATGTAAAAGTTTTTTTTTAAAAATGTACACTAATGTTACAACAGATATGAGTGGTGGCACTGAGGATGGAAGTAGGCACAGTATATGCTGTGAGCCTGACACACAGGCTGGCACTAGTGGCAGGCTGGCCTGGCAACTAAAATTAAATAACACTAGCAGAGTGATGTAAAAGTTTTTTCTAAAAAAAGTTACACTAATGTTACAACAGATAGGAGTGGTGGCACTGAGGATGGAAGTAGGCACAGTATATGTTGTGAGCCTGACACACAGGCTGGCACTAGTGGCAGGCTGGCCTGGCAACTAAAATTAAATAACACTAGCAGACTGATGTAAAAGTTTTTTTTAAAAGAAAATTACACTAATGTTACAACAGATAGGAGTGGTGGCACTGAGGATGGAAGTAGGCACAGTATATGCTGTGAGCCTGACACACAGGCTGGCACTAGTGGCAGGCTGGCCTGGCAACTAAAATTAAATAACACTAGCAGACTGATGTAAAAGTTTTTTTTAAAAAAATTACACTAATGTTACAACAGATATGAGTGGTGGCACTGAGGATGGAAGTAGGCACAGTATATGCTGTGAGCCTGACACACAGGCTGGCACTAGTGGCAGGCTGGCCTGGCAACTAAAATTAAATAACACTAGCAGAGTGATGTAAAAGTTTTTTCTAAAAAAAATTACACTAATGTTACAACAGATAGGAGTGGTGGCACTGAGGATGGAAGTAGGCACAGTATATGCTGTGAGCCTGACACACAGGCTGGCACTAGTGGCAGGCTGGCCTGGCAACTAAAATTAAATAACACTAGCAGACTGATGTAAAAGGTTTTTTTAAAAAATTTACACTAATGTTACAACAGATAGGAGTGGTGGCACTGAGGAAGTAGGCACAGTATATGCTGTGAGCCTAACACACAGGCTGGCACTAGTGGCAGGCTGGCCTGGCAACTAAAATTACATAACACTAGCAGACTGATGTAAAAGTTTTTTTTAAACAAATTTACACTAATGTTACAACAGATAGGAGCGGTGGCACTGAGGATGGAAGTAGGCACAGTATATGCTGTGAGCCTGACACACAGGCTGGCACTAGTGGCAGGCTGGCCTGGCAACTAAAATTACATAACACTAGCAGACTGATGTAAAAGTTTTTTTTAAACAAATTTACACTAATGTTACAACAGATAGGAGTGGTGGCACTGAGGATGGAAGTAGGCACAGTATATGCTGTGAGCCTGACACACAGGCTGGCACTAGTGGCAGGCTGGCCTGGCAGCTAAAATTAAATTACACTAGCAGACTGATGTAAAAGTTTTTTTTAAAAAAATGTACACTAATGTTACAACAGATAGGAGTGGTGGCACTGAGGATGGAAGTAGGCACAGTATATGCTGTGAGCCTGACACACAGGCTGGCACTAGTGGCAGGCTGGCCTGGCAGCTAAAATTAAATAACACTAGCAGACTGATGTAAAAGTTTTTTTTTAAAAAATGTACACTAATGTTACAACAGATAGGAGTGGTGGCACTGAGGATGGAAGTAGGCACAGTATATGCTGTGAGCCTGACACACAGGCTGGCAGTGGCAGGCTGGCCTGGCAACTAAAATTAAATAACACTAGCAGACTGATGTAAAAGTTTTTTTAAAAAATTTTTACACTAATGTTACAACAGATAGGAGTGGTGGCACTGAGTATGGAAGTAGGCACAGTATATGCTGTGAGCCTGACACACAGGCTGGCACTAGTGGCAGGCTGGCCTGGCAACTAAAATTAAATAACACTAGCAGACTGATGTAAAAGTTTTTTTAAAAAAAATGTACACTAATGTTACAACAGATAGGAGTGGTGGCACTGAGGATGGAAGTAGGTACAGTATATGCTGTGAGCCTGACACACAGGCTGGCAGTGGCAGGCTGGCCTGGCAACTAAAATTAAATAACACTAGCAGACTGATGTAAAAGTTTTTTTAAAAAAATTTACACTAATGTTACAACAGATATGAGTGGTGGCACTGAGGATGGAAGTAGGCACAGTATATGCTGTGAGCCTGACACACAGGCTGGCACTAGTGGCAGGCTGGCCTGGCAACTAAAATTAAATAACACTAGCAAAGTGATGTAAAAGTTTTTTCTAAAAAAAATTACACTAATGTTACAACAGATAGGAGTGGTGGCACTGAGGATGGAAGTAGGCACAGTATATGCTGTGAGCCTGACACACAGGCTGGCACTAGTGGCAGGCTGGCCTGGCAACTAAAATTAAATAACACTAGCAGACTGATGTAAAAGGTTTTTTAAAAAAAATTACACTAATGTTACAACAGATAGGAGTGGTGGCACTGAGTATGGAAGTAGGCACAGTATATGCTGTGAGCCTGACACACAGGCTGGCACTAGTGGCAGGCTGGCCTGGCAACTAAAATTAAATAACACCAGCAGACTGATGTAAAAGTTTTTTTTTTTAAATTTACACTAATGTTACAACAGATATGAGTGGTGGCACTGAGGATGGAAGTAGGCACAGTATATGCTGTGAGCCTGCCACACAAGCTGGCACTAGTGGCAGGCTGGCCTGGCAAATAAAATTAAATAACACTAGCAGACTGATGTAAAAGTTTTTAAAAAAAAATGTACACTAATGTTACAACAGATAGGAGTGGTGGCACTGAGGATGGAAGTAGGTACAGTATATGCTGTGAGCCTGACACACAGGCTGGCAGTGGCAGGCTGGCCTGGCAACTAAAATTAAATAACACTAGCAGACTGATGTAAAAGTTTTTTTTAAAAAAAATTACACTAATGTTACAACAGATAGGAGTGGTGGCACTGAGGATGGAAGTAGGCACAGTATATGCTGTGAGCCTGACACACAGGCTGGCACTAGTGGCAGGCTGGCCTGGCAACTAAAATTAAATAACACTAGCAGACTGATGTAAAAGTTTTTTTAAAAAAAATTACACTAATGTTACAACAGATATGAGTGGTGGCACTGAGGATGGAAGTAGGCACAGTATATGCTGTGAGCCTGACACACAGGCTGGCACTAGTGGCAGGCTGGCCTGGCAACTAAAATTAAATAACACTAGCAGAGTGATGTAAAAGTTTTTTCTAAAAAAAATTACACTAATGTTACAACAGATAGGAGTGGTGGCACTGAGGATGGAAGTAGGCACAGTATATGCTGTGAGCCTGACACACAGGCTGGCACTAGTGGCAGGCTGGCCTGGCAACTAAAATTAAATAACACTAGCAGACTGATGTAAAAGGTTTTTTTTAAAAATTTACACTAATGTTACAACAGATAGGAGTGGTGGCACTGAGGAAGTAGGCACAGTATATGCTGTGAGCCTAACACACAGGCTGGCACTAGTGGCAGGCTGGCCTGGCAACTAAAATTAAATAACACCAGCAGACTGATGTAAAAGTTTTTTTTAAAAAATGTACACTAATGTTACAACAGATATGAGTGGTGGCACTGAGGATGGAAGTAGGCACAGTATATGCTGTGAGCCTGACACACAAGCTGGCACTAGTGGCAGGCTGGCCTGGCAACTAAAATTAAATAACACTAGCAGACTGATGTAAAAGGTTTTTTTAAAAAATTTACACTAATGTTACAACAGATATGAGTGGTGGCACTGAGGATGGAAGTAGGCACAGTATATGCTGTGAGCCTGACACACAGGCTGGCACTAGTGGCAGGCTGGCCTGGCAACTAAAATTAAATAACACTAGCAGAGTGATGTAAAAGTTTTTTCTAAAAAAATTTACACTAATGTTACAACAGATAGGAGTGGTGGCACTGAGGATGGAAGTAGGCACAGTATATGTTGTTAGCCTGACACACAGGCTGGCACTAGTGGCAGGCTGGCCTGGCAACTAAAATTAAATAACACTAGCAGACTGATGTAAAAGTTTTTAAAAAAAAAATTACACTAATGTTACAACAGATATGAGTGGTGGCACTGAGGATGGAAGTAGGCACAGTATATGCTGTGAGCCTGACACACAGGCTGGCACTAGTGGCAGGCTGGCCTGGCAACTAAAATTAAATAACACTAGCAGAGTGATGTAAAAGTTTTTTCTAAAAAAAATTACACTAATGTTACAACAGATAGGAGTGGTGGCACTGAGGATAGAAGTAGGCACAGTATATGCTGTGAGCCTGACACACAGGCTGGCACTAGTGGCAGGCTGGCCTGGCAACTAAAATTAAATAACACTAGCAGACTGATGTAAAAGTTTTTTTAAAAAAAATTTACACTAATGTTACAACAGATAGGAGTGGTGGCACTGAGGAAGTAGGCACAGTATATGCTGTGAGCCTGACACACAGGCTGGCACTAGGGGCAGGCTGGCCTGGCAACTAAAATTAAATAGCACCAGCAGACTGATGTAAAAGTTTTTTTTTTTTTAAATTTACACTAATGTTACAACAGATAGGAGTGGTGGCACTGAGGATGGAAGTAGGCACAGTATATGCTGTGAGCCTGACACACAAGCTGGCACTAGTGGCAGGCTGGCCTGGCAAATAAAATTAAATAACACTAGCAGACTGATGTAAAAGTTTTTTTTTTTAAATGTACACTAATGTTACAACAGATATGAGTGGTGGCACTGAGGATGGAAGTAGGCACAGTATATGCTGTGAGCCTGACACACAGGCTGGCACTAGTGGCAGGCTGGCCTGGCAACTAAAATTAAATAACACTAGCAGAGTGATGTAAAAGTTTTTTCTAAAAAAATTTACACTAATGTTACAACAGATAGGAGTGGTGGCACTGAGGATGGAAGTAGGCACAGTATATGCTGTGAGCCTGACACACAGGCTGGCACTAGTGGCAGGCTGGCCTGGCAACTAAAATTAAATAACACTAGCAAATTGATGTAAAAGGTTTTTTAAAAAAAAATTACACTAATGTTACAACAGATAGGAGTAGTGGCACTGAGGAAGTAGGCACAGTATATGCTGTGAGCCTGACACACAGGCTGGCACTAGTGGCAGGCTGGCCTGGCAACTAAAATTAAATAACACCAACAGACTGATGTAAAAGTTTTTTTTTTTAAATTTACACTAATGTTACAACAGATAGGAGTGGTGGCACTGAGGATGGAAGTAGGCACAGTATATGCTGTGAGCCTGACACACAAGCTGGCTTTAGTGGCAGGCTGGCCTGGCAACTAAAATTAAATAACACTAGCAGACTGATGTAAAAGATTTTTTTTTTAAAAATTTACACTAATGTTACAACAGATAGGAGTGGTGGCACAGAGCAATTAATCACAGTGTATGCTGTGAGCCTGACACACAGGCTGGCACTAGTGGCAGGCTGGCCTGGCAACTAAAATTAAATAACACTAGCAAACTGATGTAAAAGGTTTTTTTTTTTAATTTACACTAATGTTACACCAGATATGAGTGGTGGCAGTGAGCAAGTAGGCACAGTATATGCTGTGAGCCAGACACACAGGCTGACAGGCAGGCAAATGCAATTAGATTACAAAAAAAAAAAAACGACTGAAGTTCTAGCCCTAAAAAGGGCTTTTTGGGGTGCTGTCCTTACAGCAGAGATCAGATGAGTCCTTCAGGACTGTAGTGGACACTGAATACACTAGCCTAGCTATCAATTTCCCTATAAAATCACCAGCAGCAGCACTATAACTCCTCTCACTAAGAATGCAGGATCAGAATGATTCTAAAATGGCTGCTGCCCAGGAGCTGGGAGGGTCTGGGAGGGAGTGTCTGCTGCTGATTGGCTGAAATGTGTCTGCAGACTGTGAGATACAGGGTCAAAGTTTACTCAATGATGACGAATAGGGGGCGGATCGAACATCGCATATGTTCGCCTGCCGCGGCGAACGCGAACAAGTTAAGATCGCCGGGAACTGTTCTCCGGCGAACTGTTCGCGACATCACTATTCAATATATCACATTCTATATAGAAATGTAATATTCGAATTCGATAGGATATATCATATTCGAATTCGAAATGTAATATTCGAATTCGATTGAATATATCACATACTATTTGTAATGAGATATTCGAATTCGATTTAAATTTCGAAATAGTATTTTCTTTTGTAATGTACTATTCGAATTCGAATTAGTTTTAATAATAGAAAAACAAAAAAGGCGAGGCTGGGCAAGCAGAATTTTTTTTAAAACTTAACGTTTATTGCCAAAAAGGAAAGTTGATAAAATGCAATGGTAGCATGCAGTATGGGTCAGAATGAGCCTGAGCAGCAGCAATCTTACATGTTTCGGCTCCTGCCTTACTCATAGACTGTGCTACTCAAAGCTCACAGGCCCCTTAAATTACAAAATCACTCTGACATCATATGCAGCAATCAATAAGTTAACCCCTACCTCACCATGAAAGAAAGAAAGTGTAGGAATTGAAATTGCATCAATAACAAGACATATATTGTAGACAAATTATTATAGCCTATTGAACATTTTGTAATACTATGTAACAGTATAAATAACTATTCATAATATATAATATTAAGTTCCCCACAGTTTGGATGCAAAGTAAATAATACTGATCCTAGGTTGTTACTACAACTCTAATATATCAAAATAGATATGTAAGGGTAAGGGTAGTTTTAATAATGCTGTTATGTTATAAATATTCGAAATTTTCTAATTCGATTTTAATTTCGAAATAGTTTTTCTTACTAAAATTGTATTTTTAAATGTAATATTCGAATTTGAATTATTTAATATTCGAATTTAAATATTTAAATCAAGTTATTCCCTCCCATATGTAAATGTTATAAATAGATGTAGTTCTTAACATTTCATTTGAAAGGTTTAGTTTTGCAGAAGGACGTACTGGTTTTGTGGTCTGTTGGATTATTTGGATACAATTTTTTTTCTATATACTATTATCTATTTGCTCCTGTGGCATCTTTTTTTGGATTTTTGTGTGGACACATTACACAACTGTGGAGGGTGGACTGCACACCGTGAGAAGACGCATTGTTATCTTCATCTTCAATCAATTTCATCAATTTTATATGCAAAAAAAGGCCATATTTTCATGCTGTCTTAACTAGAGCACTGGTGAAATAATCAGTACCTATGGTGAGAGCCAATTTAGTTAACATGGTTACTGATTATTTTACCTGTGCTCCAGTTAAAGGGATATGAAACAGAATTTTTTTCTTTCATGATTCAGATATATCTTTCAATTTTAAGCAACTTTCTAATTTACTCCTTTTATCATTTTTTCTTCATTCTCTTGGTATCTTTATTTGAAAAATCAAGAATGCAAGCTTAGGAGCTGGCTCATTTTTGTTTCAGCTCAGCACCTGGGTAGCGCTTGCTGATTGGAGTATAAATGTAGTCATCACCAACCAGCAAACGCTACCCATGTTCTGATTCTGAACCAAAAATGGACCGGCTCCTAAGCTTATATTCTTGCTTTTTCAAATAAAGATACCAAGAGAATGAAGAAACATTGATAATAGGAGTAAAATCGAAAGTTGCTTAAAATTGCATGCTCTGTCTGAATTATTAAAGTTTAATTTTGACTAGACTATCCCTTTAAGACGTTATAAAGATAACCTACTAGCCTAGGTTAACTTGAGGACTGTGGTTGAGAAGTACTGATGTTCATCATAGAGATGTTGTAATTGTTGTAATGTAGTGTTGGTTGTTTTTTACTGTGCTAGTCCTGCGTTGTATTGGTATGGAATTGGGCATTGGCAGCCAGTGATGCTGACTAGGTTCTAATTTATATGTATTGTATATATACTAGATTTTATTTTAGATTTGTGAACTCTGATATGTATAATTAGGTACTGTAATCTAAAATGCTTATTTTAATAATTATTTAATTTTTTTTTAATTAGATTTTTTCATTTGTACTATTTTTTTTTTTTTTTTTTTTTTAAATTGTATGCATTTTTTTGGCTTTGCATTTTGATGAGTTGATAATGCTGTAGTGCTATCTTTACCTATGTAGATTGTATTTTATTGTATTTTTTCTATTGGAAATTCCAATTTTTAAACAACATTCCAATTTACTTCTATTAGCTAATTTGCTTCATTCTTTAGATATCCTTTGTTGAAGATATAGTAAGTAATGCACATGGGTGAACCAATCACACAAAGCATCTATGTGCAGCAACCAATTAGCAGCTACTGATGCTATCTAGATATGCTTTTCAGCAAAGGATATCAAGAGAATGAAGCAAATTAGATAATAGAAGTAAATTAGAAAGTTTTTTAAAATCACATGCTCTTTCTGAATCATGAAAGAAAAAATGTGGGTTTCATGTCCCTTTAATAAAGTTATTATGGTGTTATTTTCAAATTTTATATCTTTGTTATAGTATATGGAGTTTATTTTGAATTTAAGGCCTATATAGTAGTTATATGAAGTGATAGATGTGTTTAAGTATTTTAATTTCAAATTTTAGTTATTATTGTGTTAATTTCGAATTATTAACTAGTAAAGAATTTTAATTCTAAATGAACCATCTTATCTATTATTAATTACTAAAGGTGTTAAAATTCGAATTTTAAATCGAAATCAACACCTCTATCACTTTATATGACTATATGAAGTGATAGAGGTGTTGATTTCGAATTAAAATTCGAATTTTAACACCACTATTAACTATAATAGATATGTTCATTTTGAATTCGAATTTTACATCTTTGTTATAGTTATTGTTTTATTTTCGAATTGTATGTATTATTGTGTTAATTTCGAATTTAAAACTATAGCAAAGATGTAAAATTCGAATTCGAATTTTAATTCTAAATTAACACATCTTATCTATTATAGCTACTAGTGGTGTTAAAATTCGAATTTTAATTTGAAACCAACACCTCTATCACTTAATCTAAATAATAAGTGATAGAGGTGTTGATTTCTAACTAAAATTCGAATTTTAACACCACTATTAAATATAATAGATATGTTAATTTCGAATTCGAATTTTACATCTTTGTTATAGTTATTTCTCTTGTAAGATGTATCGAGTCCACGGATTCATCCATACTTGTGGGATATTCTCCTTCCCTACAGGAAGTGGCAAAGAGAGCACCCACAGCAGAGCTGTCTATATAGCTCCTCCCTTAGCTCCACCCCCCAGTCATTCTCTTTGCCTACTCTAAGTACCAGGAATGGCAGAGTGAGTGTGGTGACAAAAATGTTAGTTTTTATTTTCTCAAGCAAAAGTTTGTTATTTTAAATGGTACCGGTGTGTACTATTTACTCTCTGGCAGAAAAGGGATGAAGATTTCTGCAAGGAGGATGATGATTTTAGCACTTTGTAACTAAGATCCACTGCTGTTCTCACAAGGCCTGAAGAGTACAGGAAAACTTCAGTTGGGGGAACAGTTTGCAGGCTAAACTGCATTGAGGTATGTTCAGTCTATTTTTTTCTAGACAGACTGTGATTATTCTAGAAAAGACTGGCAATATCCCCTTGAGGGAAGGGTAAGCTATATTCAGACACTTAGTAGGAATCCTAGCTTGCATAAAGGGCTCATTAGTTACTGGTGACACTGATAGGAAAAAACGTTTTTGTTTTTTATTAAAAAAAATGCAAATATGACGTTTTTTGAGGGACTTTAAGGGGTCATTGTGGCTTGGTTAAGGGTTATTAACCCACATGGCTAGTTTAGGAACACTCTGTTGTGTTTCTTTTAGACCCCATAACATCGAGTGAGGTGGGAGGGGCCTATTTTCACGCCTGAGTTG
This sequence comes from Bombina bombina, assembly GCF_027579735.1. NCBI lineage: Eukaryota > Metazoa > Chordata > Amphibia > Anura > Bombinatoridae > Bombina > Bombina bombina. Next base: position 517,045,630 of record NC_069503.1, on the reverse strand, counting down.
CACAGTTTCTTTTCCTCAGAGACATCCAGCTACTTCTCCAGAGGTTCCTACTTTGTTTGAAGGCTGTAAAAAGGTTTTTTCCCCACAAATCATTTATAAAGGGCAGGTAGGCGCCACAGCAGAGCTGTGGCAAGGTGCTGAACGTTTTTTACCGTTTTTTGACGTTTTGTCAATCCGGTTTTTACATTAAGGGGTTAATTGTTTATTTGCATAGCTGTGCAAAGTTACTAAGGCTTTATGATGCTACTGTAAAAATTTAATTGAGTTTACTGCTTTTTTACACTGTTTTGCAGAGTTTGTGCAGCTTTTTTTCTCTTAAAGGCACAGTACCGTTTTTTTTTCTAAGTGCTATTTGCTTTGATTAAAGTGTTTTCCAAGCTTGCTTGTTACATTACTAGCCTGTTTAACATGTCTGATACCAAGGAAAATCCTTGTTCAATGTGTTTAGAAGCCATTGTGGAACCCCCTCTTAGAATGTGTCCCACTTGCACTGATATGTCTATAAATTATAAAGAGCATATTTTAGCACTTAAAAATATTGCAATAGATGATTCTCAGACAGAAGGAAATGAGGGTTTAACATCTAGCTCTCCCCAAGTGTCACAACCAGTAACGCCCGCACAAGTGACACCTAGTACCTCTAGTGCGTCAAATTCATTTACTTTACAAGACATGGCCACAGTTATGAATACAACCCTCACAGAGGTTATATCCAAACTGCCTGGTTTACAAAGAAAGCGTGACAGCTCTGGATTAAGAACAAATGCTGAGCCATCTAACGCTTTAGTAGCCGTATCCGATATACCCTCACAATGTTCTGAAGTAGGGGTAAGGGATTTGTTATCTGAGGGAGAAATTTCTGATTCAGGAAAGACGCTCCCTCAGACAGATTCTGATATGACGGCATTTAAATTTAAGCTTGAACACCTCCGCTTATTGCTCAGGGAGGTATTAGCGACTCTAGATGATTGTGACCCTATAGTGGTCCCAGAGAAATTGTGTAAAATGGACAAATACTTAGAGGTTCCTGTTTACACTGATGTTTTTCCAGTCCCTAAGAGGATTGTGAATATTGTTACTAAGGAGTGGGATAGACCAGGTATTCCGTTCGCTCCCCCATCTGTTTTTTTTTTCTCCAACCTATTGCGTGCATTATTCCTGTAACTATTGCAGCTGCTTTCTGGTTTGAGGCTCTAGAAGAGGCTCTTCAGATGGAGACTCCATTAGAGGATATTATGGACATAATTAAGGCCCTTAAGTTGGCTAATTCTTTCATTACAGATGCCGCTTTCCAACTGGCTAAATTAGCTGCAAATAATTCAGGTTTTGCCATTTTAGCACGCAGGGCGTTATGGCTTAAGTCCTGGTCTGCTGATGTGTCATCAAAATCTAAACTTTTGAACATCCCTTTCAAAGGAAAGACCCTATCCAGGTCTGAACTGAAAGAAATTATTTCAGACATCACTGGAGGGAAAGGCCATGCCCTCCCTCAGGGTAGAACAAATAAAATGAGGACCAAACAAAATCATTTTCGTTCCTTTCGGAACTTCAAGGGTGGTACTGCTTCAGCTTCCCCTGCTGCAAAGCAAGAGGGGAATTTTGCCCAATCCAAGTCAGTCTGGAGACCTAACCAGGCTTGGAACAAGGGTAAACAGGTTAAGAAGCCTGCAGCTGCCTCTAAGACAGCATGAAGGGGTAGCCCCCAATCCGGGACCAGATCTAGTAGGGGGCAGACTCTCTCTCTTTGCTTAGGCTTGGGCAAGAGATGTTCACGATTCCTGGGCCTTAGAAATTGTGTCCCAGGGATATCTTCTGGACTTCAAGGACTCTCCCCCAAGGGGTCGACTTTCCAACTAGCCAAGTCTCACACGGACATCGTGTTGGCTTTTCTGAGATCTCACAGGTGGAAGGTGAAGATAAAAAAGAGTTCTCTCTTCCCTCTCATAAGAGTTTCCTTCCTAGGGACTCTGATAGACTCGGTATAAATGAAAATATTTCTGACGGAGGTCAGAAAATCAAAACTCTTAACCACTTGCCGAGCTCTTCATTCCATTCCTCGGCCATCAGTGGGTCAGTGCATGGAGGTAATCGGACTCATGGTAGCAACAATGGACTCAGACCACTGCAACTATGCATGCTCAAACAGTGGAATGGGGATTATGCAGATTTATCTCCTCAACTGCATCTGGACCAGGAGACCAGAGATTCTCTTCTCTGGTGGTTGTCTCAGGACCACCTGTCTCAGGGAATGTGTTTCCACAGGCCAGAGTGGCTCATAGTAACGACAGATGCCAGCCTGTTAGGCTGGGGTGCAGTCTGGAACTCCCTGAAAGCACAGGGCTTATGGTCTCAGGAGGAAACTGTCCTCCCGATAAACATTCTAGAACTGAGAACGATATTCAATGGGCTTCAGGCATGGCCTCAGCTTGCTGCGGCCAAATTCATCAGATTTCAGTCGGACAACATCACGACTGTAGCTTATATCAATCATCAAGGAGGAACACGGAGTTCTCTAGCGATGATGGAGGTAACCAAAATAATCCGATGGGCAGAGGATCACTCTTGCCATCTCTCAGCAATCCATATCGCAGGAGTAGAGAACTGGGAGGCGGATTTCCTAAGTCGTCAGAATTTTCATCCGGGGGAGTGGGAGCTCCATCCGGAGGTATTTGCCCAGCTGACTCAGCTATGGGGCACACCCGAATTGGATCTGATGGCATCCCGTCAGAATGCCAAACTTCCTCATTATGGGTCCAGGTCCCGGGATCCCCAGGCGGTACTCATAGATGCTCTAGCAGTGCCCTGGTCCTTCAATCTTGCCTATGTATTTCCACCGATTCCTCTCCTCCCACGTCTGGTTGCCAGAATCAAGCAGGAGAGAGCTTCAGTGATTCTGATAGCACCTGCATGGCCACGCAGGACTTGGTATGCAGACCTAGTGGACATGTCATCAGTTCCACCGTGGACTCTGCCAATGAGGCAGGACCTTCTAATGCAAGGTCCATTCATGCATCCAAATCTAATTTCTCTGCATCTGACTGCTTGGAGATTGAATGCTTGATTCTATCAAAGCGTGGTTTCTCTGAGTCGGTCATTGATACCCTGATTCAAGCTAGAAAGCCTGTCACCAGGAAGATCTATCATAAGATTTGGCGCAAATATTTTTATTGGTGTGAATCCAAGGGTTACTCATGGAGTAAGATTAGGGTTCCTAGAATATTGTCCTTTTTCCAAGAAGGATTGGAGAAGGGATTATCAGATAGTTCCTTAAAAGGACAGATATCTGCTTTGTCTATTCTTTTACACAAACGTCTGGCAGATGTCCCAGACGTTCAAGCATTTAGTCAGGCCTTGTTTAGGATCAAGCCTGCATTTAAACCTGTTGCTCCGCCATGGAGACTAAACTTAGTTCTTAAAGTTCTTCAAGGGGTTCCGTTTGAACCTATGCATTCCATAGATATTAAGCTTCTATCTTGGAAAGTTTTGTTTTTAGTAGCTATCTCTTCGGCTCAAAGAGTTTCTGAGTTATCTGCTTTACAGTGTGATTCACCTTACCTTGTTTTCCATGCAGATAAGGTGGTTTTGCGTACCAAACCTGGGTTTCTACCTAAGGTTGTTTCTAATAGGAATATCAATCAGGAGATTGTTGTTCCTTCACTGTGTCCTAATCCTTCATCAAAGAAGGAACGTCTGTTGCACAATTTTGATGTGGTTCGTGCTTTAAAGTTCTACTTACAAGCAACTAAAGATTTCCGTCAAACATCTTCATTGTTTGTTGTTTATTCTGGTAAACAAAAAGGTTAAAAGGCTACGGCTACCTCTCTTTCCTTTTGGCTGAAAAGCATCATCCGTTTGGCTTATGAGACTGATGGCCAGCAGCCTCCTAAAAGAATTACTGCTCATTCTACTAGAGCAGTGGCTTCCACATGGGCTTTTAAAAATGAGGCTTCTGTTGAACAGATTTGTAAGGCGGCGACTTGGTCTTCGCTTCATACTTTTTCCAAATTTTACAAATTCGATACTTTTGCTTCTTCAGAGGCTATTTTTGGGAGAAAGGTTCTACACGCAGTGGTGCCTTCCGTTTAAGGTACCTGTCTTGTCCCTCCCTTCATCCGTGTCCTAAAGCTTTGGTATTGGTATCCCACAAGTATGGATGAATCCGTGGACTCGATACATCTTACAAAAGAAAACATAATTTATGCTTACCTGATAAATTTATTTCTCTTGTGATGTATCGAGTCCACGGCCCGCCCTGTTTATTTAAGACAGGCAGTATATTTTTATTTAAAAAACTTCAGTCACCACTGCACCCTATAGTTTCTCCTTTTTCTTCCTAGCCTTCGGTCGAATGACTTGGGGGTGGAGCTAAGGGAGGAGCTATATAGACAGCTCTGCTGTGGGTGCTCTCTTTGCCACTTGCTGTAGGGAAGGAGAATATCCCACAAGTATGGATGAATCCATGGACTCGATACATCACAAGAGAAATAAATTTATCAGGTAAGCATAAATTATGATTTTTTAGTTTCGAATTGTATGTATTATTGTGTTAATTTCGAATTTAAAACTATAGCAAAGATGTAAAATTCGAATTCGAATTTTAATTCGAAATTAACACATCTTATCTATTATAGATACTTGTGGTGTTAAAATTCGAATTTTAATTTAAAACCAACACTTCCATCACTTAATCTAACTATTAAGTGATAGAGGTGTTGATTTCGAATTAAAATTCGAATTTTAACACCATTATTAACTATAATAGATATGTTCATTTCAAATTTTACCTCTTTGTTATAGTTATTTTTTAGTTTCGAATTGTATCTATTATTGTGTTAATTTTGAATTTAAAACTATAGGAAAGATGTAAAATTTGAAATCGAATTTTAATTCGAAATTAACACATCTTATCTATTATAGTTACTAGTGGTGTTAAAATTCGAATTTTAATTCGAAACCAACACCTCCATCACTTAATCTAACTATTAAGTGATAGAGATGTTGATTTCGAATTAAAATTCGAATTTTAACACCATTATTAACTATAATAGATATGTTCATTTCGAATTGGAATTTTACATCTTTGTTATAGTTATTGTTTTAGTTTCGAATTGTATCTATTATTGTGTTAATTTTGGAATTAAAACTATAGGAAAGATGTAAAATTCAAAATCGAATTTTAATTCAAAATTAACACATCTTATCTATTATAGTTACTAGTGGTGTTAAAATTCGAATTGTAATTTGAAACCAACACCTCCATCACTTAATCTAACTATTAAGTGATAGAGGTGTTGATTTCGAATGAAAATTCGAATTTTAATACCATTATTAACTATATAGATATGTTCATTTCGAATTCGAATTTTACATCTCTGTTATATTTATTGTTTTAGTTTCGAATTGTATCTATTATTGTGTTAATTTCGAATTTAAAACTATTGGAAAGATGTAAAATTCGAATTCGAATTTTAATTCGAAATTAAAACATCTTATCTATTATAGTTACTAAAAGTGCTAAAATTCGAATTTTAATGTGAATTTTAACATCATTCCATTAATAACTTTAATAGATAAGATGGTTTTATTTCTAATTAAAATTCGAATTCAAATTTTTTATCTTAGTTATCAAAGTCTAAGAAAGTTGGTCTCCCATTTGGCGAAACGTTTGAAATGAGACCCCTCCACGCTTGTAATGTATTTATTAAAATTGCATAAATACACGTACACACACACAGTCATACACACACACACATACACAGTCATACACACACATAATCACACACACACAATCTCATACACACACACTTTCTTACACACTCATACATACACACACTCATACACACAAACATACACTCATACACACACACTCTGACACACACACACACACACTCTCTCATACAAACCCACTCTAATACACAAACATTGATACAACCACACACACATAATCTCATACACACACACTCTCACACACACGCACTCTCATACACACACAATCCCATACACACATACTTTCATACACATACACTCTCACACACACACTCTCATACACACACACAATCTCATACACACACTTTCATACACACATACACACACAAACTCTCTCATACACACACACACTTTCATACACCCATACACTCTAACACACAAACTCATACAACCACACACACAAACTCATACACACACACACACTCACATACACACTCACGTATACTACACTACAAATTTTAACAACTATACAGTTCTACTCTGCTTTGTCAATAAAGAAGATTCAAAATCACATAGTCAGTAGACTAGGCAAAAAATGTAATACATGTCTAGTAACTTTTGTTTGCATACTATACATATACGTAATGTTATATGTATTATATATATATGTATTATTTGGGTGTATATGTGTTTTTTATACTAAGTTAATTCATTGCTACTTATAGAGTGAGAAGATTTATACAAAAGCAGCAGTAGCAGCAAGAAATAACGAAAGACGTGCAAAAGCATTTTGTCACTCATCAAATTTTATTATTCAATAAAATTAAAGCAGTGTCCAGTCTTTAATTGGAATCTACCAAGATGCCCAAAAAAGTTGCAAGAAGAATGATTTCAGCTTCCAGCAGCAGTCAACAGCAGCAAAAGCTAATGGAGACCAATAATGATGCAGTTGAAGTAATTAAAGAAAACAAAGTGTCCGGAACCGCACGCAGTGGTCGTCAAAGAATGTCAATTCATGCCTTTTTGAAGAAAAATAATCCCCCTATTGTATCTGAACATGCGGAGCAGCAGTGTTCGCAGGAAGCAGCATTAGAAAAATCCACTTCTATTAATGAATTATCCAGAGAACCAGCAGGTGATAATGGAGTAGATCTTGAAATAACTATGGAAACTTTTGGAAGGAATAGCAGCAGCAGTAGCAGCATCTCTGTAGAAAATGAAAATAATTCTGAATTGGAATTTGAAGATTATATATCTGAAGGATCTGTGTATACTCCAACTCATTGTGATTCTAATGATTCAGATTGCAGTACCATTGAGGAACAAAATCCAGCTTGCACCATCACTTCTACGTATCCACTGTTCCAAAAGCATCTCAAACGTGCTATTCCATCCAAAGAGTCACCAATGTTGCAGTCACAGTCAGATAGAATTCATTCTAATGCCAACGGGGCCAAACAAAGAAAAATTCCCACAATTGAACCACTAGATGCTACACCACCACAAGTTGAACTTGTGAAATAAGAGCAGCTGGCGCTGCTGTAATGGAAATTCCATTATCATCATAATCCATTACGACTCCCAGACCATGTAGTAGTGCAGTAGGTGGTAGTGTAGTTTGGAATTTTTATTCTGTCGATAAACTAGATCAAAGTAAAGCAACATGTAAAATATGTAAGAAAAAAATAAGTTGAGGAAAAGCAGGAAGTAATTTGGGAACCACTTCCTTGCGGTCTCATATGAATAGTAGACACAAAGTGATATGGGACAGATATCTAAATTAAAATGTTGCTTTATCCACCGAAAGAAATACTAATGTTATGCTACCACCTATTGACAATGATGATGGCTTTAATAACACCAGTAGAAGTTCATGCAGCAGCAGCATTCAACTTTTATCAAATTTATTGCCAATTTCTGGGAGTACAGCAGTATCTAAGCGGCAGAGTACTTTACAAGTTGCTTTTGAAAGTGGTCAAAAATATCCCCCAAACCATGAACTTGTTTGCCAAAATAATTTTAAAGTTGCAAAAATGCTTGCAATAGATAAGCTTCCTTTTAATTTTATTGAAGGTCAAGGCTTTCGGGAATTAATGCAGTCAGTAGTTACCCGTTGACAAATCCCGAGCCGTCATTATTTCTCACGAAATTAATCATTCTCTTTTATAATTTGATTTATAAAATAATATTTTTAGATTTTATATCCTTTTAATAAAAAATTGGGGGAGGTTTACATATTTGTATACAGTCACAACACCACCAGCAGCACTAAACACACGCTCTGACTGAACACTCATTGGGGGACAACTTAAAATATTGAACTGTAATATGTGACAATGCTGGCCATAATATTTTTTTAGTTTTCCATTAACTCAGTGGGTCAGAACGAGGCTCAATAAAAGTGTTATCCAACAAATATGCAGTTACCATCTGCACTGAAGAACACTGATTGTCTTCATGTAATCTTGCTTCTTCACCTGTAGCCATAATGCCATATTTGCCAAAAAGACCCCACAATGAGTTACTGGAATTACCTCCAACTGAATTGTCAGATATTGAGTCAGACTCAGAACTGTTACAATCTGGGAAAGATGGCTGACCACTACCAGTGCAACTGCTGCTAGACTTCTTTGTAGAGTTGTTTGAGTTTGCTCCCTGATTAATTTCAATTTCTTGCTTGACTTTGTAGATGAGTATTCCCTTGCATCTCTCAACCGTATGTTCTTTTCCATCTACAAAATTATACATCTGACCTTTAAAACATGGGTCCAAAAGAGTAGCAAGAAGGTATTCATCTCTTTTTTGATGGAGATGATCTTTGGATCTTTCAACAAAAAATAACTAATTTTCTTGCAAGCTGAGCAAGATCTAACAACTCTATATCATCATCTTCATCAGCATCAGATAGACAGTTTCTTGTACTTGATGCAAGGAGCTCAGTCTAGTTTCAAGAAAGTAAATTAATGGAAGGACCTTGCTAAGGCTTGCATCTTGTTCACTTACCATTAATGTTAACTCTTTAAATGGTTGAAGAACCTTGCACACATCACTCATAAGATGCCACTGTGCCGAAGTCAAATGGACTCCATCTAATGGTTTTCTTCCTGTCATAAGGTATTCAATTATTGCCTTTCTTTGTTCATGAAGGCATTGAAGCATGTTAAACGTGCTATTCCATTCAAAGAGTTGCCAATGTTGCAGTCACAGTCAGATAGAATTCATTCTAATGCCAACTGGGCCAAACAAAGAAAAATTCCCACAATTGAACCACTAGATGCTACACCACCACAAGTTGCAACTTGTGAAATAAGAGCAGCTGGCACTGCTGTAATGAAAATTCCATCATCATCATCCATCCCTACTCCCAGACCATGTAGTAGTGCAGTAGGTGGTAGTGTAGTTTGGAATTTTTATTCTGTCGATAAACTAGATCAAAGTCAAGCAACATGTAAAATATGTAAGAAAAAAATAAGTTGAGGAAAAGCAGGAATTAATTTGGGAACCACTTCCTTGCGGTCTCATATGAATAGTAGACACAAAGTGATATGGGACAGATATTTAAATTAAAATGTTGCTTTACCCACAGAAAGAAATACTAATGTTATGCTACCACCTACTGACAATGATGATTGTCTCCTACTGTTAGTGACAGTCATCATTCTGCAGCAAGTCAAGGCAAAGGTTTTACAATGGGGAACAGTCAAGTACAATTTTTGATAAGTCCGGGGAGAAGTTAAGTTGCACGCGAACTTCTTCTCCCGTGGCAGCGGATCTCATCCACCATTCAGTGACTTTGGGACTTGATGCTGCTGTGCATGATGTGTCAGCTGACACATCAGATGCAATGGGGTCAGAAGTAATTGTGGTATAACTAATTTTCTTGCAAGCTGAGCAAGATCAAACAACTCTATATCATCATTCTCATCAGCATCAGATAGACAGTTATCTTGTACTTGATGCAAGGAACTCAGTCTAGTTTCAAGAAAGTAAATTAATGCAAGGACCTGGCTAAGGCTTGCATCTTGTTCACTTACCATTAATCTTGCCTCTTTAAATGGATGAAGAACCATGCTGGTTTTCTTAATGTCATAAGGTATTCAATTATTACCTTTCGTTGTTCATAGAGGCGTTGAAGCATGTCAAACATGCTATTCCATCGTTTAGAAAAATCAATTATGAGTTGATGGCGTGGTAAATTATTATTTTCTTGTAATGTTAGTAACAAATGTTGTGCATGGTAGGAGTGGTGGAAACGTGAGCATATCTTTCGTGAAGCATTCAACATGTCATGAATATGTGTTAAATCTGAAAGAAATTTGTTAACAACCAAATGTAATATATGTGCAAAACAAGTCACATGTATAATTTGTCCATTCTTGAGTGCACAAACAATGTTAGAGCCATTGTCTGAAGACACAAAGCCAACCGTGAGCAAAACCAATCATTTATTACTTCATTCAGCTTATCAAGAATATTAGCTGCATTGTGATTCTTTCATTCAAAACTATTCATGCACAGTGTTGCATGCTTACGATAAGATATGCGTTGCATTGGCCTTGAGGGAACATAGTCATTACTTACAACAAATGATACCCAATGTGCAGTCACAGTCATATAGTCTGAACTCTGCACCCTGTGGACTTAATGTCCACATGTCAGTTGTAATATGCACTTTGTTACACTCTGACATTTCTAATTGTTTGACAACATTTTCTAAAACAAGTTTATGAATTTGGGAAACACCTTTTCGTGAGAAATAATGACGGCTCGGGATTTGCAAATTGATTTTTTTATGTCCTTTTACTGCTTCCTCGGCTGGCCTACCTACCTACTGCTGCTGGATTTCTAATCAGATAGACAGTGTCTTGTACTACTAGAATTTAATGTTATATGATATTCACTTATTTATTCATAATCTACAATTGATGTTGCTACCGCTGCTGCTATTTATGCAAATCATAGTATTTCTTTTGTAAAAACGAACATGAAAAATCTACAATCAGAAACTGGCGAATATAAAAAAAAACAAGTCCCTGTGAAAAAACAGGAGCGCAACTCCGTGCAACAAATAGTACACGGATAATCTAAGTGTAGATTAAAAGCAATTTATTTGTAGACACAAAATGACAAACATCTAAACATCAAATGAAACACTCACATCGATGTCCTCAAACATATGAGGTATGTGCTTGCAATAAATGTAATTTAGTCGGAACTTCTCTCCACTGGTCTCCTCCTCTCTCCCTTTAGTAATGTTCGATAGCCAGCGGGTAAGTCCTTGCATAAATCTTTGGTACCCTCTCTGCTTCGTTCTGACAAGCACCGCTCTGTGAAAAAGCCGGAGGCAATGCCCACATTGCTTCTCAAAGCCCTTTTTATTCCATTCATGTTTCTCTATCTTTCCTATTATAGGCTGTTCATACACCTTGTGATTTAAAAGCCCGCAAATGTCCATATTATTCTAAATCTCATTGCCTGTCAGTTCAGTCCTTTGAACTAAGTGATTACTAATTCATATACATATATAATATAGATTTCATAACAACACATAAAAACATATGATTTAAAACACAATATTTCATATTATTAAAAACGGTCCATATATAAATAGCTTATAAAAAAAAACTCTGGCTATCGAACATTACTAAAGGGAGAGAGGAGGAGACCAGTGGAGAGAAGTTCCGACTAAATTACATTTATTGCAAGCACATACCTCATATGTTTGAGGACATCGATGTGAGTGTTTCATTTGATGTTTGGATGTTTGTCATTTTGTGTCTACAAATAAATTGCTTTTAATCTACACTTAGATTATCCGTGTACTGTTTGGTGCACGGAGTTGCGCTCCTGTTCTCTTGTTTTTTCACAGGGACTTGTTTTATCTTGTATCACCACAGAATTCACACCAGTGGATTTTTAAAGGAGCAGCAGGGAAGTGTGGATTAAGACTGTTCAGTTTATTTCTATATGGACTACAGTGATTCATTGTTACTTAGGCTATGAAAAAGCATTTGGTAAGAAGGACATTTTATATTTAAGAGGTCAGTGTGATCAGTTTATTTGCTACATACTCCTCTGAAATTGTTTGTGTTTCATATAATTGTGCTCTATTCACAGTTTATTTTTATTTATTTATATATTCTCCTATAATTGGTATTCAAACACTTTTTGGGTGGCGCTTTGGGATTTTGTTTTTTGATTTGATTTAAAGGTACAGTAGCGGTGTGACCAGTCTTTTCTGATCGCCCCGCAGGTGTACCTATTTGGTGTTGTATACCAATTTAGCAGCCCCCTGTTTCTCTCTAAATTTATTGAATTTCAAGATTACTAATTTAATTTGGATTTTTAGTAAAACATATATTTTTTAGAATGGAAACACCTACCTTAGAAACCGCTAATAGCTTTGGGAAATATTTTGATCCCTCCACTAGAAGTAGATTACTCTCCACTACTGGAGATGGGGAGGAGGAAGAGAGGGACCCCAAATTACTATTTAGAAGGTTGGAAAAACTAAGTAGATCCCAGATTAATTGCTGGTATGATCTGATAACCTTAGAGAATTTTGAAAAATATGGGATTATCCCTAAAGGGTTAAAACTATATAAAAAAATCTATATTTGAGTTTGATGAGGTTGAATTTATCAGCGAATGGGAGGAAGCTATGGACATTTGTTCTAGAAAATTTCTATTTTAAAAAGGCATAGGGACAAAAAAGTTGAAAAACTTAGCAATGAGATACTTCAGATTGAGACAGTATTAAATGAATATAAGGATGATGTTCTTTATAAAGAATTGGATATGAGAAATAGGACAGCTTTGAGATTGTTTGAATCTGAGGTGATCAAAAATAAAAAGAAGAAACTACATAATGCATTGTATGGGAATAAGGATAAGGAATCAGGAGAAGATGACAATAACATTGGGGATAATAGTGAGGAGACACCAAGAGGAAATAAAAGAGGGGATGAAAGCCCTGAAAGAGTGAGTTATAATAACAGAAGGTTCCATGTGAATGGTCAGCCAAAACAAAAAGTTAAAAGTAATAGTAACAATCCTAACAAGATTAAAAATAGAAATGGAGGTAACCACCTAATTGCTAATAATAGGGATAAGGGCTCATATCAGGAAGATTACCAATATGAACATATGGAAGGTAATAGGATATATAGAGAAAGGAGGATATCTAGTGTAAATGAACAACATTCTCTATATCCTCAAAAGAATCAGGGTCACTATCAGGAATGGAGCTTAGGAGCCAGACCTAAAGTGAACCAACAGAAAAATCAGTCAAACTATAAGAAAACCATAGAGAATGGAAAACAGACCAATATAAATAGAAAAGGACAAAAGGGTGGATATCAGGATAAGGAACAGAAATATATTGGGGGATATTTTCCAGTTAGAAAAGAGCAAGTACAGGATCGTTTTTTAGGGCACCCTTCAGAGAATCTACCCCGGGTAGGGAATCGAAATCCAAAAAGAGGGATAGAACACGAAGACGAGGATGCAGAGGAGGGGTGGTACATAGAGCCAAAAAAAAGGGAAAGGGAAGCACTTTTGAGACCCTTTGGGCAGGAGATCTTCAATATTTCGAACAAATTGTTGACTAAAGATGAAGAGAATCTCCTTGGAAAGGGCCTCTCCTTTGCCCCTGACTCGGCTCCTAATGAGTTTGAATTGTATATTGATACAAAGAAACTCATTAGGAAACTGACTCTTGCGAGACATTTTAATATTAATAAAAGAGCAGAAGAAGATAATGCTATCGCTATACAAGGGGATGAGTCATTAGTTGTCCTTGAAAGTTTGGAAACCGAAAGCAACTTAGTGGTAATGAGATAGGACTAATTAATATTTTGGATGAACTTGAAGAAGAATCAAGGAATATCCCTATAAATCATAGTCTTCTAAAAAAGAATTCAACATTCTATCCTGTTCACTCTAAAGGGAATTTTATTCCAGTATTTGAGAAATTTTTAGAGAAGGAATTAAAGGAGATTTGCTTGAGGGATAGAAAGAGAAAAAGAAGGAAATGTAATCTTTGCAGAAATTAACAGAAGGCACTTATGAAATTAAGTGAGGATATGGACATAGTGGTCCGTAGTGCCGACAAGGGCGGGGGTGTGGTAATCCAGGGAAGAGAAGACTACATTAGAGAAGCCAAGCGCCTATTAGGTGACTCTGATACTTATAAAGTCCTAGAGAAAAATCTGACTAAAGATTTCTTATTTGAATATGAGGAGCTCATCAGAACAGGCAAAAATGATTTGGTTTTAAGTAATGCTGAGTTTCAGTATCTGGTGGTGGGGAACCCAGACCTACCGATTTTCTATCATCTCCCTAAAATCCATAAAGATCTAAATAACCCTCCAGGGAGAACGATAGTTTCAGGGATTGGGGGCCTCACCACCAAACTATCAGAGTATGTTGACCAGGTTTTAAAACCAATGGTGCCCTGTTTGCGGTCATATGTGAGGGATATGATACACATTTTGGAATTGACAAAAGATATAGAATGGCAACAAGATTTTATTTGGATGACCATGGATGTTAGTTCATTGTACACCTCAATTCCCCATTTGTTGGGAATTGCAGCTGTAAAATATTTTGCTAAGAAAGGTGGTTACATTAATGAGACCCAAATGGACTTTTTGGAGAAGGCCATGTGGTTCATTCTATCAAAAAATTACTTTGTGTTTGAAAACAAATACTTCCTCCAAATAAGAGGTACCGCAATGGGTACAAAATTTGCTCCCACCTTTGCAAATCTTTACATGGGGTAGTGGGAGGATTTGTTTGTTTTCAACACGGATAATCCATTTAAATGTAATATAAAACAATGGTATCGCTACATAGACAATGTTCTTATGGTTTGGCATGGCCCTATTGAGGAATTAAAGAGTTTTGTAGAATATACTAATAAGAATCTCTTTAATTTAAAATTCACAAAATAGAGTGGAGTAAAGAGAAAATAAACTTTTTAGATCTTGAGATTATACAAGAACAAGGTAAAGTTTATACAAATCTGTATAGGAAATCTACAGATACAAATGGATATCTCCATGCTAATAGTGGCCATCATGACAAATGGATAAAGAATATCCCCCTAGGCCAGTTCCAGAGAGCGAGACGAAACTGCACTAAAGATAGGGATTATCAAGTAGCTGCAGGGGTAATCTCTAATAGATTTTTAGCAAAGCGATATGAAATCAATCATTTAAGAGAAATTCAGGAAGCAGTTGGGAAAATGGATAGGGACAAACTAATTAAGGGTACTAAGCAAAAGAAAAAGAGCAGGGATGATAAAAGAAAGATACAATTTGTGACCAAATTTAACCAAGCTTCGAGGGAAATTGAGAAAGCAATGAAGAAGTATTGGCCAATTATTATGCAAGATCCAATTCTGAGAGATATTTTGAATGATAAGGGACAGGTTATCTTTAAGAGGAATTCGAATATTAAGAATAGGAGTAGCCCAAGTATGTTAAAATCAGGAAATCAAATAAATTGGTTAAATAAGAATACGGAGGGATTTTTTAAGTGTGGTAGGAAGAATTGTAATTGTTGTGCACATATGGAAAAGAATAAATGTGCCTTTGGTAAGAGGAAAGGTGAGAAACTACCTTTAGAGTTAAAGGCCTAATGAATTGTAGGACGTGCTATGTTGTGTATCTTCTAAGGTGCTCGTGTGATAAAATTTACGTAGGTCGTACGAAACGGCCTGTGAAGACGAGATTTAACGAGCACCTTAGAAATATAGACAATGGGTTAGACAACCATGGTGTGCCAGCACATTTTCTTGAAGCACACGGTAGAGATAGCACAAGTCTTAGTATTTTAGCTATAGAACATGTCAAGAATCCTATTAGGGGAGGAGATAGATTACTGCTCCTAAGACAGCGCGAGACCTACTGGATTCACAAGCTGGAAGCTGTGGGTCCAGAGGGTATGAATCGTGACATAGATTTAGCAGCCTTTTTAGATGTGTAATAGGGTAGTATTAATATGGGCTCTTAGGAATTATCCACTTTGTGTCCTTATTTAAAATAAAGACCCTCATTTCCTCAATATTTAATATATTTAAGGTGTCTCCTGTATTAATTGGTTTTTAAAGGGAGGAGTAGTTTATAATGAGCATATATTTCATTATGAATTATTAATAACAATATTTTAGAAATGTTATCTTACTTTGGAATATAATATCCTCATTTGGTTTGGTTTATTATTATTTTTATATTTATTATCATTCCCAATTTACTAAATAAGGTTCCCAATATATTAACTATTTGTATTATTTGGGAATTTCAGTTTAGATTATATGTATTTTAAGTCGTTTTATGTATGAAATGATACTAGTTTTATGTAATGTCTCCTTTTTTAAAAGTCCCCATACATATCTATATATATATATATTTTTTTTTTTTATTTACTGATAGGCATATGGATTATTTGTAAGAAATCTTTTTATATGATGTTAGGGTTTTTTTATGAGCTATTTATATATGGACCGTTTTTAATAACATGAAGTATTGTGTTTTAAATCATATGTTTTTATGTGTTGTTATGAAATCTATATTATATATGTATATGAATTAGTAATCACTTAGTTCAAAGGACTGAACTGACAGGCAATGAGATTGAGAATAATATGGACATTTGCGGGCTTTTAAATCACAAGGTGTATGAACAGCCTATAATAGGGAAGATAGAGAAACATGAATGGAATAAAAAGGGCTTTGAGAAGCAATGTGGGCATTGTGTCTGACGAAGCGAGGAGGAGCCTCGTGAAACGCGTAAGGCCACGCCCACTTGACGATACGCTTGGACGTACTCTGACGTGTAAGACAGCAGCTGCACTGGAGCTGGCTTTTTCACAGAGCGGTGCTTGTCAGAACGAAGCAGAGAGGGTCCCAAAGATTTATGCAAGGACTTACCCGCTGGCTATCGAACATTACTAAAGGAAGAGAGGAGGAGACCAGTGGAGAGAAGTCCGACTAAATTAGATTTATTGCAAGCACATACCTCATATGTTTGAGGACATTGATGTGAGTGTTTCATGCTCCTGTTCTCTTGTTTTTTCACAGGGACTTGTTTTATCTTGTATCACCATGGAATTCACACCAGTGGATTTTTAAAGGAGCAGCAGGGAAGTGTGGATTAAGACTGTTCAGTTTATTTCTATATGGACTACAGTGATTCATTGTTACTTAGGCTGTGAAAAAGCATTTGGTAAGAAGGACATTTTATATTTAAGAGGTCAGTGTGATCAGTTTATTTGCTACATACTCCTCTGAAATCGTTTGTGTTTGATATAATTGTGCTCTATTCACAGTTTATTTTTATTTATTTATATATTTTCCTATAATTGGTATTTATACACTTTTTGGGTGGTGCTTTGGGATTTTGTTTTTTGATTTGATTTAAAGGAACTGTTATCGCTTGAACTTTGTAGTGCTGCTCCACATTAGACCGTTCTCTTCAAACAGAGCTGTGCTCTGGCTGCACTGTGTAAATTTTCCTTAACACAGTGCATCCAGGGCCAAGTGCTGTTTGAAGTGAGCAGTGAAATATGCAGTAGCGCTGCAAAGCAGCAGCGCATTGCTTGTTGACTGGCTCTCAGAGATTTTTTCAAACCCTTCCCTTAGCCTTTCCCAGTATGCAAAGCTGCTTGTTCTAAATGTATTTTACTACATTTCTATGTTAGACCAAGAGAAAATGAAACAGATTTATTAAAGAGACATTTTAAAATTTCTTTTTTTTTGTATGCAGCTAATTTGCAATGCAGTTTTCAACTACTGCACTATATTATAAAACATTGAAAATTGCTTTATTCTTCAGTTAACCAACACATTGCAATTGAACTGTTGCCTTAGTGTAACTGTTTAATTTAAAATTTAATTCTATTTAAAAATGACCTGCAGAAGAATTTTCACAAAAAAATCTCATTGCAGAAAGTAAAGAAAAGTTCTGCTTCTGGGGTTATAAAGATAATTTAAATTTTAAATTATTATTTGTTGTCTACTGTTTTATTTACTTAAAGAATCTGTTTTATTTTTTGATATTATACAGGATCCTTTCAGAATTCTAAAGCCGGCCTTTATTTGACTGTATTTAATAACTGCTGCTGCTGAGAGTTGATACAAGTTTGTAAAAGGAATTTTCCATTTCTGAAAGGTAATAATAAAGTTATTAGTATTGCATACCCCTTTAATTCCTTGGCTTTCTTTTACATCGGTCTGCATGTGTTATATGTGTGTACTGTTTACTTAATGAAGCTCTGTGTTTTTATTTATTATACAGGATCCTTTCAGAATTCTAAAGCCGGCCCTTATTTGACTGTGTATTTAATAACTGCTGCTGCTGAGAGTTGGTACAATTTTCTAAAAGGCATTTTCCATCTCTGAAAGGTAATAATAAAGTTATTAGTATTGCATACCCCTTTAATTCATTGGCTTTCTTTTACATAGGTCTGTATGTGTTGTTTTTGTGTACTGTTTACTTAATGAATCTCTTTGTTTCTTTTTAAAGACACAATGAGTCCTTGGATCATCTTCATTACTATTGGGATATTCACCTCCTGTTCAGCAGGAGGAGGCAAAGAGCACCACAGCAGAGCTGTTAAATATCTCCTCCCTTCCCTCCCACTCCAGTCATTCTCTTTGCCTAAGTTGGTGCTAGGAAGAGGTAAAGTTAGGTGTTAGAAAAGATCCTTCAATCTGGTGTTTATTATTTTTAAAATAGTGCCAGAAAGTGCTACTTTGCTCTAGGGTGTAGCCGTAGTCCATATCAGTCTCTACAGTAGAGCTTTTGGTGACTTTAACTTTGTTTTTCTTTATTATACAGGATGCTTTCAGAATTCTAAAGCCGGCCCTTATTTGTCTGTGTATTCAATAATAGCTGCTGCTGCTGAGAGTTGGTACAAGTTTGTAAAAGGAATTTTCCATTTCGGAAAGGTAATAATAAAGTTATTAGTATTGCATACCCCTTTAATTCCTTGGCTTTCTTTTACATCGGTCTGCATGTGTTATTTTTGTGTACTGTTTACTTAATGAATCTCTGTGTTTTTATTTATTGTACAGGATCCTTTCAGAATTCTAAAGCTGGCCCTTATTTGACTGTGTATTTAATAACTGCTGCTGCTGAGAGTTGGTACAATTTTCTAAAAGGCATTTTCCATCTCTGAAAGGTAATAATATATTTATTAGTATTGCATACCCCTTTAATTCATTGGCTTTCTTTTACATAGGTCTGTATGTGTTGTTTTTGTGTACTGTTTACTTAATGAATCTCTTTGTTTCTTTTTAAAGACACAATGAGTCCTTGGATTATCTTCATTACTAATGGGATATTCACCTCCTGTTCAGCAGGAGGAGGCAAAGAGCACCACAGCAGAGCTGTTAAATATCTCCTCCCTTCCTCCCACTCCAGTCATTCTCTTTGCCTAAGTTGGTGCTAGGAAGAGGTAAAGTTAGGTGTTAGAAAAGATCCTTCAATCTGGTGTTTATTATTTTTAAAGTAGTGCCAGAGAGTGCTACATTGTTCTAGGGTGTAGCCGTAGTCCATATCAGTCTCTACAGTAGAGCTTTTGGTGACTTTAACTTTGTTTTTCTTTATTATACAGGATGCTTTCAGAATTCTAAAGCCGGCCCATATTTCTCTGTGTATTTAATAATAGCTGCTTTTGCTGAGAGTTGGTACAAGTTTGTAAATGGAATTTTCCATTTCTGAAAGGTAATAATAAAGTTATTAGTATTGCATACCCCTTTAATTCCTTGGCTTTCTTTTACATCGGTCTCCATGTGTTATTTTTGTGTACTGTTTACTTAATGAATCTCTGTGTTTTTATTTATTATACACGATCCTTTCAGAATTCTAAAGCCGGCCCTTATTTGACTGTGTATTTAATAACTGCTGCTGCTGAGAGTTGGTACAATTTTCTAAAAGGCATTTTCCATCGCTGAAAGGTAATAATAAAGTTATTGGTATTGCATACCCCTTTAATTCATTGGCTTTCTTTTACATAGGTCTGTATGTGTTGTTTTTGTGTACTGTTTACTTAATGAATCTTTCATGGGCAACAGTGTTCTTCTAACACCACCATGCATTGGCGTATTTAGATTTTGTGCAGCCCCAGGCACTCAAAATTCTGCTGCCCTCCCCCCAAGGTCTTAGGCATTTTTGGTACATGTTTTTTTTTTTTATATATAGTATTTCCAAAGTAAACGTCCACCAGGGCTTGCAAAACACTTGCACAGAGAGTGACATACATAATCACAGAAACATACAAAGTTATGCACATAGACACTGTCACATTCGCAGATGCACACACACACATATATATATAAATATATACACTCACACATACATATACACGACTATTACTACAATATATGTAGAAAAACACAGATTCAATGCTTGGCAAACACAATACTGAGTGTTGGAAATGCAAGCAAACTCAATGTAATAGCTATCTGAATAAAAGAAATGTTCAGAGTTACCTCTCTTATTATACTCCCTTAAATTTAAGTTTCTTAAACTAAGTCTCTCATTAGATACCTGTATAATACTTCTAAAATAACTGTATGAAATATAGCCACAACAAATGTGCTGCCCCCCTCAAATCTGCTGCCCTAGGCAAGGGGCTTGTTTGCCTAGGCCAAAATTTACACCCCTGCCACCATAGTAACCTACCTAATCAACTACAGTACTTTAATAGAGGGGGGTTATGAATGAAATAAGACTGTTTTGCCCTATCTTGGGGCTCGTCAGTATGGCGTAGGTTAATTATTTCACTCAATGTGTTATTTGAGTGATTAACATCACCAGCCATAGACAGCCTGTTTGGCCCATATGAGCCTCCTCCAATTAAACATTACTATTAATGTTTAAAATTTAAAAAATAAAATTGATGATAAATACATGTGAAATATAAAAAGGACATTACAAAAGAAAGTTTTCCTTTTAAGAAACATTTTTGAGAAGTTTCAAATTTAATTCTATTATCTAATTTGCTTCGTTATCTCAGCTTCCTTTATTGAAGAGCATACTACTAGTAGGCTCAGAGGCTGAGGCGAGCTAGATCAAGACGATTGACTAGTACTACTAGTGTTTGTGCAAATAAGCTAACATTTGCTCACCAGATATGCTTGCTGCTTAGTTGGCTACTTGCTGATGACTCCTTTTATAAAGTTACCACAACATGAGAATGAAAGAATGTATAAGATTAAATTTGGAAGTTAATTTAAATTGAATGTTATAATTTTCGAATCACGTAAGAAAAAAAAATAGGTTTCATGTCCCTTTAAATGGTTGGTTATAGAGGAAGGTTAGTATAGTAACCTATTAAAAAATACCACCTGTTGTAGATTATTTCACATGTGATCCTCTATCAATGATCATCATATCATAAGATTCTGAAGTTTTAAGGAATAAATGAGGAATTGAGTATTCTAATTTAATATATATATATATATATATATATATATATATATATATCAAAAAAGATGAAATGCTTGAGTTGAGTTGAACATCAACCATACAAAAAAAATTATTTTGAAAACGGAATGAGGCACAAAGATGGAGAAACGGGCTGCCTATGGTTGATGTATTTTTATATTTCAACAAATTTCACCTTTTTGAATATTATAATAGACTAAAAAACATTACTTTCGGATCTTTTTTTTTTTTTTCTTTTTCAAAGTTAGAAAATTAATTTTTTTTGTGGTCACTAATTTCTTTTCAAGGTATAGATTTTCTTAATCTTACAATAAAATTGAGTTTGACACAAGAGCTGTGGGTGATACAGAGGCCTCTAGTTATCAACGTGTCTACTTACCTGCCTTCGCCGGCCCAATACGCCCGCCTAAGCTCGCCTACCATCGCCGCAGCGGACCTGAAAAATCTCGCCAAAGTTATCAATAAATCTGTCAAAAAGCCACGCACCAAGTACGGGGCGATGAGCAGCGGACTGTGATAATTATCACTCATCCGATCTCGCTGCTCTTCGGCTTTTTTACAGCTTTATTGACAAGCTGTCACTAATTACCCACACTAAACTACACTGTTCTACCCCCTATACCGGCGCCCCCGGAGCCCCCTGCAACTAAATAAAGTTATTAACCCCTAAACCGTCCTCCCGGTCACCGCCGCAACTATAATAAATGTATTAACTCCTAAACCGCCGCTCCCGGAGCCCACCGCCACCTACATTATACCTAGTAACCCCTATCCTGCCCCCCCTATACCGCCGCCACCTATAATAAATTTATTAACCCCTATCCTGCCGATCCCGGACCCCACCGCAACTAAATAAATTGTTTAACCCCTAAACTGCCGCTCCCGGACCCCGCCGCCACCTATATTTAACTTATTAACCCCTATCCTTCCCCCCCTACACCGTCGCCACCTATAATACATTTATTAACCCCTATCCTGCCCCCCCTACACCGCCGCCACTATAATAAAATTATTAACCCCTAAACCTAAGTCTAACCCTAACACCCCCCTAACTTAAATATTAATTAAATACATCTAAATAAATGTAACTCTTATTAAATTCATTATTCCTATTTAAAACAAAATACTTACCTTTAAAATAAACCCTAATATAGCTACAATATAAATAATAATTTTATTGTAGCTATCTTAGGATTTATTTTTATTTTACAGGCAAATTTCAATTTATTTTAACTAGGTATAATAGCTATTAAATAGTTATTAACTATTTAATAGCTACCTAGTTAAAATAAAGAGAAATTAACCTGTAAAATAAAAAACTAACCTAAGTTACAATTACACCTAACACTACACTATACTTAAATAAATTATTCCTATTTAAAACTAAATACTTACCTGTAAAATAAACCCTAAGATAGCTACAATGTAATTAATAATTACATTGTAGCTATTTTAGGATTTATATTTATTTTACAGGTAACTTTGTATTTATTTTAGCTAGTTAGAATACTTATTAAATAGTTATTAACTATTTCATAACTACCTAGCTAAAAGAAATACAAAATTACCTGTAAAATAAATCCTAACCTAAGTTACAATTAAACCTAACACTACACTATCATTAAATTAATTAAATAAATTACCTACAAATAACTACAATTAAATACAATTAAATAAACTAACTAAAGTACAAAAAAAAAAAGCTGTTACAAAAAATAAAAAAAATAAGTTACAAACATTTCAAAAATATTACAACAATTTTAAGCTACTTACACCTAATCTAAGCCCCCTAATAAAATAACAAAGCCCCCCAAAATAAAAAAAATGCCCTATCCTATTCTACATTAAAAAGTTAACAGCTCAATTACCTTACCAGCCCTTAAAAGGGCCTTTTGCGGGGCATGCCCCAAAGAAAACAGCTCTTTTGCCTGTAAAATAAAAATACAACCCCCCCAACATTAAAACCCACCACCCACATACCCCTACTCTAACCCAGATACCCCTTAAATAAACCTAACACTACCCCCCTGAAGATCATCCTACCTTTAGCCGTCTTCAGCCAGCCGACCACCGATGGAACTGAAGAGGAGATCCGGAGCGGCAGAAGTCATCATCCAAGGGGCACTGAAGAAGTCTTCCATCCGATTGAAGTCATCATCCAAGGGGCGCTGAAGAAGTCTTCCATCCGATTGAAGTCATCATCCAGGCGGCGTCTTCAATCTTCATCTATCCGGAACGGAGCGGAGCCATCTTCAGACGAGCCTACGCGGAGCCATCTTCTTCCACCGACGACTGAACGACGAATGACGGTTCCTTTAAGTGACGTCATCCAAGATGGCGTCCCTCAAATTCCGATTGGCTGATAGGATTCTATCAGCCAATCGGAATTAAGGTATGAAAAATCTGATTGGCTGATCCAATCAGCCAATCAGATTGAGCTTGCATTCTATTGGCTGATCGGGACAGCCAATAAAATGCAAGCTCAATCTGATTGGCTGATTGGATCAGCCAATCAGATTTTTCCTACCTTAATTTCGATTGGCTGATAGAATCCTATCAGCCAATCGCGGCGTTGCGGCGTTGTCCGGGAGCGGCGGTTTAGGGGTTAATAACTTTATTTAGTTGCGGCGGTGTAGGGGGGGACAGATTAGGGGTTAATATGTATAATGTAGCTTGCAGTGGGCTCCGGGAGCGGCGGTTTAGGGGGTAATACATTTATTTAGTTGCGGCGGTGTAGGGGGGGGCAGATTAGGGGTGTTTAGACTCGGGGTACATGTTAGGGTGTTAGGTGTAGACAGCTCCCATAGGAATCAATGGGATGTCGGGCAGCAGCGAACATGAACTTTCGCTATGGTCAGACTCCAATTGATTCCTATGGGATCCGCCGCCTCCAGGGCGGGCTGGAAAAGTGCCGAGCGTACCTGCTAGTCATTTGATAACTAGCAAAAGTAGTCAGATTGTGCCGAACTTGTGTGCGGAACATCTGGAGTGACGTAAGAATCTATTTGTGTCGGACTGAGTCCAGCGGATCGAAGCTTACGTCACAAAATTCTACTTTTGCCGGTGTAAAGGGCTTGATAACTTAGGCGAATCAGCCTCGCCACATATGCGCGGCGGAATTCCAGCGTATTTGAGGTTGACGGCTTGATAACTAGGGGCCAGAGACTAAAGGCAAGCGTGACTGATTTGATTATCTTCAATGAACAAAAATTTGTCAATAAAATTATCAATAGTTGTTTTGTTTTACTTTAGAGAAAATATGTCTAAAGATTTCTTGTCTACAAGAAAAAAAAGGAACCAACTTGTAACTGGTTCATCTCTGTGCTGTGTGACAATTATGAACATTTATAAAATAATTCACTCAGTAAATGTGCAGTTGTGCACTGCAGTGTTTATCCACTGGTTCTGTGAAATATAACTTTTTTTTGAATAGGTCATCTTTTTATATATTTTGTTAATCTTAAAGATGATCAATAAGTAAGTCAATTATTAAGACTCAGGCTGAGTATTTGTGATGTACACATTTAGATATAAATTCTTTAACTTTGAAAGTTTATTAAAATCCTGTATTATATCACAATCTTGAATGTTAAAATTGAACTTGCACAATCCTTTAAATAATTAATGAATTTCTTATTAGCTGATTTTAAATAGCATGTTATGTCCCTTTAAGAGGTCTGCTATTACAGACCATAATCAATTGCAAAGTATTCTTCTCAGATTCCTAAAAAGGATAACTGGAAGGAAGCAAATTTACAGGGGAAATAAAAATCCATTCCAATCTCGGCATGTTTTAAAAGTAAACTACCATGGTGGCATGGATGGCACAATACCATGTGCCTTTTAAGAGAGAGGCTTTTAAAACGGTGTGTCAAGCATTAAAAAGATAATGTCAAAATTAAACTGCAAATTGTTAATTAGATAAACATTTGACATTTTTTCGACATTAATTTCTTTTTAAATATATAATTGCACACCTTTTGTTTTAAATTTTTAGGGGTGAAATGTTTGGCCTAAACCATGCCATCCTTGGTGTTAGAAAAACTTCCAAGTTAGCAAGGTGATCATGTGATTCATTTTAAATTACTAATGTACCTAGTACTTAGCGTACCAAACCACAAGGGAGAGGATAGTAGCACTGGGAAATAAAACTAGAGAGTTTAGAATAAAAAAGAGATATAAAAGCCTTCAATTTCCTATGCACAATGAGGGATGCCCAACTACAGAGCGCAGCAATTTTAAATAAGCTTCCTATTAAATTCTATTTAGGAAACCACAAATATCTCTTTATATTCTATGTTGAAAACAAGATACCTAGGTAGAGGCAAGGCATTCTGGGCCCCTAAATGGCAGGAAATAGTGCAGACTGCAGACATCCAGTGCTCTTTCAATTCATTCTTGCAAAACTGCTGCCATTTAGTGATCAAGAGACGTGCACACTCCTGAGCTTTTCTTCCTACTTCATTTCATCAAAGATACCCAGAGAAAACAATGTCAGTACAGTAGAAGTAAATAGAGAACTTAAAACTTTTGCTCTGTCTGAACAGTGACAAATTTAGGGTTAAATAATAAATATCCCTGCAAGTGTCAGGGCAAACTGGGTTAACTAACACATAAAAGGGATTGGTTTTGATTAATTTGTTTTTGTTTTGTTTTTTTGTGTATGTGTGTGTGTATGAGACAGAGTGTGCGTGTGTAAAGTAGAGAGAAGACAACAGAGTTTAGAATAAGAGATATAAAATACATAAAAATTAATGAGGACAATGAGAGACGCCCTTTACAGAGTGCAGCAATTTAAAATAAGTTTCCCATTTACTGTACTTTTATTTAGGAAATGTACATAAAATATCCCTTGATACTCTTTTGCTGAAAACAAGATACCTAGGTAGCAGGGACGTGCAGTCAGGGGCACTGGCCATATGCGGTCAAAACTGAATGAATACAAACAATTAATACTTATAAATAAAAAATATATATATTTTATTCACATGTTAAGTTATGGAGAGAGGCAGTGAGTGAGTGGTAGTGTACGTGTGTGTATATATATATATATATATATTGAAAGTAATGCATTCATTTTGCAAATTGCAAGTAACATAGAATTAATATCAAACAGCTGAAGCTGACAACTGACAATTATCCATGTAACAACAACCAGTTTCATCATTGATAACATAACAGTGCAAGGAGTTGTATTGTAACTTTATAAAATATCCATGAAAGCAGAAATGTATACACCATTACAAGCACAAAACCATTACTTTAATATTTCATAACAGCTTATTATTTACTGCATGCATAACCATTATTCTTGTTTTTTCCAAATATACTTCAGCACAACAATATGAAAAGATAGTTCATATCAATAATTATACCTTATAAATAACATTAAAGCCATAACTTTGTCAAAAATTTATGCTCATAAGCAAACCACAGATATAGGATAAATTTGCAAATTCCATAAGTTATCTCACGTCACAATACCAATCGTGTGATTCGATATGCTGGAGCGACTCGGAGCTTACCGGTCCCCCTCGGTATTTGCTGTGAGTTGTTTGACTCTCATCTAGGGCGCCCCTTCATTCTGTTTTAACCACAGATATAGGAGAAATTTGCAAATTCCATCTCACGTCACAATACCAATCGTGTGATTCGATATACTGGAGCGACTCGGAGCTCACCGGTCCCCCTCGGTATTTGATGTGAGTTGTTTGACTCTCGTCTAGGGCACCCCTTCATTCTGTTTTAACCACAGATTTAGGAGAAATTTACAAATTCCAATAGTTATCTCACGTCACAATACCAATCGTGTGATTCAATATGCTGGAGCGACTCGGAGCTTACTGGTCCCCCTCGGTATTTGCTGTGAGTTGTTTGATTCTCATCTAGGGCACCCCTTCATTCTGTTTTAACCACAGATATAGGAGAAATTTGCAAATTCCATCTCACGTCACAATACCAATCGTGTGATTCGATATACTGGAGCGACTCGGAGCTCACCGGTCCCCCTCGGTATTTGATGTGAGTTGTTTGACTCTCGTCTAGGGCACCCCTTCATTCTGTTTTAACCACAGATATAGGAGAAATTTACAAATTCCAATAGTTATCTCACAATACCAATCGAGTGATTCGATTCGCTAGATGGACTCGGAGCTTACCGGTCCCCCCAGGGTATTTGCTGTGAGAGAGAGTTAGCATTATATGGACATGGACTCTTCATTAATATGGCTTAAAATGTTATTTTTAAGGCACAATTATTGATATGAACTTTCTTTTCATATTGTTGTGCTGAAGTATATTTGGAAAAAACAAGAATAATGGTTATGCATGCAGTAAATAATAAGCTGTTATGAAATATTAAAGTAAAGGTTTTTTGCTTGTAATGGTGTATACATTTCTGCTTTCAAGGATATTTTATAAACTTACAACTCTGTGCACCGTTAGGAATGATGAAACTACTTGTTATATGAATAACATCACTTGTCCACTTAAGCTATTTGATATTAACTCTATATTAGAATTAGAGTGAATATTAGTGTATGAGTGTTTATGTTTGGACATATCATAAATGTTGATGAGATAGTTAAAGATAAATGTTTCATTGTATACAGGCCTGTGAAAAAAGTTTACTTACAATTAAAACAAAAAATTAAAACAATTTCTAGGATAAAACTGAATGTCATCCAGCCTTGTACACATATTAACTGCCAGTCTGTATACCAGCACAGCCCATACTCTAGCTGTAAGTGCTCATCCGCCTCAAACCCATATCACTTGCCTCTGTGTAACATTTGTGATGATAAGCATAAATATTGAAACTACATTTGCATATATTTAACAACTATTGAATTATTTTCTTACCTGTATGCGATTGCGTGTGTTGTAAAGAATGCTAATTGTCATGTAATTTAATCGTAACTTTAAAGGGACAGTAAAATCCAAAAGAAAATTTTCATTATTCAAATAGGGCATGTAAATTTTAAAGAACTTACAAATTTAGTTTTATCACCAAATTTGATTTGTTCTCTTGGTATTCTTAGTTGAAAGCTAAACCTAGGAGGTTCATAATCATATACTTACTAATTTCTTAGACCTTGAAGACAGCCTCGAATCTGAATGCATTTTGACAGTTTTTCAACACTAGAGGGCATTAGTTCATGTATTTCGTATAGATAACATTGAGCTCACGCATGTGAATTTACCTAGGAGTGAGCACTGATTGGCTAAAATGTAAGTCTATCAAAGTGACTGAAATAACAGGGAAGTTTGCAGAGGCTTACATACAAGGTAATTACAGAGGTAAAACGTCTATTATTATTATAGCTGTGTTGGTTATACAAAACTGAGGAATGGGTAATAAAGCAAAGGGATTATCTATCTTTTTAAACAACAAAAAATCTGGTGTTGACTGTCCCTTTAAGCTACCTCTATTGGGTTTATATATATGTTTCTTGTGCGTTTTATAGCCGTTGGCAGTGCCCTACAACAACCACCAGGCTCTGACCTCAGTCACCGTCCACTGCACGTCACTGCTAGGTAGAGGCAAGGCATTCTGGACCCCTAAATGGCAGGAAATAATGCAGACATCTAGTGCATTTTCAAATCATTCATGCAAAACTGCTGCCATTTAGTGATCAAGAGACGTGCACACTCCTGAACTTTGGTACCTGCTTATTTTCTTAAAAAATACCCAGAGAAGACAATACATGTTGTCACTTCTCAGTACAGTAGAAGTGAATTGGGAACTTAAAACCATATGCTCTTTCACAGGCTAATTTCTTAGACCTTGAGAGCCGCCTCTATTCTGAATGCATTTTTAAATTTTTTCACCAATATAGGGTGTTAGTTCATGTGTGTCAAATAGATAACACTGTGCTCAGACACTTTAAGTTAACTATGAGCCAGCACTGATTGGATGAAATGCAAGTCTATGAAAAGAACTGAGATTAGGGGGCAGTCTGCAGAGCCTTAAATAAAAGGAAATCACAGAGGTTAAAAGTATATTAATATAACTGCATTGGTTATGCAAAACTAGGGAATGTGTACTAATAAAGGCATTATCTATCTTTTTATACAACAAACATTCTGGTGTTGAATGTCCCTTTAACAAATAAAAAGGATTTGATTTTTTATTACATTTTTGTTGAAGGTTTTTTTTCATTAGAAAGAGTAGAGGAGAATAGAGAGTTTAGAATAAGAAAGAGATACAAACCTAAAATGTAATGTGGACAATGAAAGACGCCCCCTACAGAGCGCAGCAATTTTAAAGGGACAGTCTAGTACAAAATAAACTTGCATGATACAGATAGGGCATGTCACTTTAAACAATTTTCATATCTACTTTTATCACCAATTTTACTTTGTTCTCTTGGTATTATTATTTGAAAGCTAAACCTAGCAGCAGGTTTATATACTAATTTCTTAGACCTTGAAGGTCGCCTCTATTCTGAATGCATTTTGACAGTTTTTCACCACTAGAGGGTGTTAGTTCATGTGTGTCAAATAGATAACACTTTGCTCAGGCACTTGAAGTTAACTATAAGCCAGCACTGATTGGATAAAATGCAAGTCTGTCTAAAGAACTGAAATAAGGGGGCAGTCTGCAGAGGCTTAAATAAAAGGCAATCACAGAGGTAAAAAGTGTATTAATATAACCACCTTGGTTATGCAAAACTAGGGACTGGGTGTGTAATAAAGGGATTATCTATCTTTTAAAACAATAACAATTCTGATGTATACTGTCCCTTTAAATAAGTTTACCATTTAATTCTATTTAGGAAATGTACCACAAATATCACTTGATATTCTTTGTTGAAAACAAGATACCTAGGTAGAGGCAAGGCATTCTGAACCCTTAAATGGCAAGAAATGGTGCAGAAATCTAGTGCTCTTTCAAATCATTCTTGCAAAACTGCTGCCATTTAGGGATCAAGAGACGTGCACACTCCTGAGCTTTTGTTCCTGCTTAATTTTAACAAAGATGCCAAGAGAAAACAATATCTGTACAGTAGAAGTAAATAAAGAACTGAAAAAATTATGCTCCGTCTGAACATTGACAAATTTAGGTTTAAATATCCCTTTAAAAATAAAAAGGGAAAAGGCAAAAAAAGGAACATTTTTTTTTTGTTTTTTTATATTTGTTTTATATATTTTTTATTATTTTTTTTTTATTTTTTTTTTTATATATTTTTTTTTATATATATATTTTATATATATATATTTTTTATATACCGGTATATATATATATATATTTTAAATAAACTGTGCTACCTATGACATAAAAAAAGGGATGGAAGGCAAGGTAGTGGTTGGTACTGTTAGCACTAGGACATAAAAAAATACAAAACAGAAAAAAACACAGCAAGCAGCAATTCCAGCAAATAATAATCCCTTTAAGAGGGAAAACAAAACAAACAGGGAAAAGAAACCTAGAGGAGTAGTATTTTTTTTTTTGTGGGAGAGGGTTGTTCTAAAATTAGTCTTGACTTATAAGAATGCAGGACCCACATCACTTCCGGCGACGTGACATCTGCTGTTGGAGGTGTGTGGTGCTCACTGCACATGCGCAAGAGGCCCATCCTCCTAAAATCAGCAGTTGAAGCCTACACAACGGGTCAAGGAATTATATGGGCAGTATACTTCATTGCACAGGCACGCAGAATACCGCACATGCGGACACACACGACCCGACTTCTCACACTCAGTTTAATAAACTGCATCAGATGGTCCATAATTTTTACGGGTGATTTGGCCTTTAGTGCGCATGCGCGCACTGACGTAAACAGGGGGTAAAAAAGAAAAAACACAACTATTAAACATCAAATAAATATGAGAACCACACATTTTCAACTTTAAGTGTATACGGTGGATTATTTTAAACAATTTCATGTACAGTGTCATGTGGTCTGATGAAATTTAATGAAATTACACAGTACATGAAATTGTTTAATATAATCCACTGTATACTCTAAAAGTTGAAAATTTGTGCTTCTCCTATTTTATGTTTAATAATTGTGTTTTTTCTTTTTTACCCCCTGTTTACGGCAGTGCGCGCATGCGCACTAAAGGCCAAATCACCTGTAAAAATTATGGACCATCTGATGCAGTTTATTAAACTGAGCGTGAGGAATCGGGTCGTGTGTGTCCAGCATGTGCGGTATTCTGCGTGCCTGTGCAATGAAGTATACTGCCCATATAATTCCTTGACCCGTTGTGTAGGCTTCAACTGTTGATTTTAGGAGGATGGGCCTCTTGCGCATGTGCAGTGAGCACCACACACCTCCAACAGCAGATGGCACGTCAGCGGAAGTGATGCGGGCCCTGCATTCTTATAAGTCAAGACTAATTTTAGAACAGGGGCAATGGACAAAGGGAAATAATACCAATAATGTTGTGAAATGTAAAAATTGCTTTCACAACAAGAAGACCCCTTTAAGTGCTCTCAAAATGAGGCACTGATTTTTTATTTTTTGGGGGGGAGGTTAACTATAACAAGCCCTCTTCTACTCTTCTGAGCTCCTCAGGGTGCTTCTCAGACAAATGAGCACGCAAAGCTGCATATCTGCTGGAAGCAAAACAGTCTTCATATGACACCACCGTAGAGCACAAACCACATACTAAGCCACAAAGGAGAAAAATCCTTTGATAACCACCTGCAGCAAGGTCAAAAGATGACCCTACATGCAGTGTATGTGTAGGGGACTGGGAGGGGGAAACCGGTGAAAATTGTGCTGGTGATGTAGCCGACCCAGCTATTACAGCTGAGGCTGGCGTTACAGAGGACTGTAGAGGAGAAGAGGAAGGAAGGGGCGCAGCTACACTTGTCGTGGCTGGACTTGAGCTAGTTGACAGCACCACTGGTGCCACAACACTTCCAGGACGGGGTCTTATCTTGGAAGTACGCAACCCCTTTGACTGTCCAGCAACAGTTTTGGATCTCCGAGACCTAGATTTCTTGGAGGTTCCAGAACTTGTTGATGGACTATCCACCACACTCCTGCTGGATGTAGTGCCTGTGGTGTGTAAAACTGGAGGAGGGGGTCCAACCACCGGGGAGCTCGCTCCTTCTCCACTGTCAGCACCAGGAGTTGCACGTCCTTTTTTAGGACATGGCCTCTCTATCTCCTTGTGCACAGTGGAGAGGCGATGTGTAAGGGCAGTAGTGCCCAATCTCCCTCCTTTTCCCCCTCTTAATGCTCCTCCCACAATGAATACACTGCACCTGCAGTGCTTCATTTACACTGGAGCCATCAGGGATACAAAAATGTTCCCATACCCACGACCTGAGTCTGGATTTCCCAACTCCAGCGTCATGCCTGCACTATGATTCAGCAGGCACGGTGAGAGACACCGGTGCATCAGAAGAGGGTAAGGTAGTGGCAGATGTGGAAATAGCGGTGTCGTCAGAAGTAACTATAGTACCTGTAACACCTGGAGTTGCTTGGCGGTGGACCCTGGCCTCCACAGGCACAGCAGCACCAGAGTGCTGGGAATTAACACCACACTCAGGTACCACAACTAATTCTGACCCCATTGCATCTGATGTGTCAGCTGACACATCATGCAAAGAAGCATCAAGTCCCAAATTCACTGAATGGTGGATGACATCCGCTGCCACGGGAGAAGAAGTTCGCGTGGAACTTAACTTCTCCCCGGAATCATCAAAATTGGCACTTGATTCTTCCCCACTTAAGTCAATATCAAAGGTTGTAAAACCCTTCCCTTGACTTGCTGCAGAATGATGAATCCCACTAACATTAGGAGACAACATATCCTGCAGGTCCACATCTGTTAGGAATGAGTGCTCTTCAAATCCTGCAGCCAAAGAAGTACTTGGATCACCAGCGGTATGCGATCCATTTCCTTCTTTAACTGAGGATTTAAAAGCAGCCTCATCACTAAGACCCGCAACAACATCAGCAGCAGCTGATGCACTCCTCCTATCTTGCCCATCAGGGGAGATACCACCAACAGGTAAAGACATGGGGGTTTTTTTAAGTTAAACTAAGAATAAAAAAAATACTACTCCTCAAAAGTTTTCTGTTTGTTATACTAAATTTGCTGCTTGCTGTGTTTAAAAACGACAACAAAATAAAACAAATAGCACAGAAACAAAGAGAAATTTGACCTAGCTAGACAAATAAATGAACAAGCAATGCCACACAACCAACCTGTCTCACCCACAGCTCTGAAGTGTCTGATATTAGTTGTTTTTCTCCCAACAAAATGTTTTTTTCTAGAACACAGCCAAAAAGATACATTTTTGATACATTTCGAAAATTCGATTTAAATAGAATTTTTTCGAACGTCATATTCGAAATAATGCAATCCATTTTGATTTCAAATGTCCATAAAAATCGAATACATACTTTTGAATTTCGAAAGTGTATATTCGATCTTTTATTTTCAATCGAAATCGAAATTGACATTCGAAATAGAAAGTGAAATTCGAAAACGGAAATACGCATTCGAAAAAGGAAGTTACATTCAAAATCGAATATGCACATTCGAAATGGAATATACACATTCGAAATCGAATGTCACATTCAAAAACGAATGTCACATTCGAAAAACGAAAGTCACATTCGAAAACTGAAAAAACATTCGAAAATAGAGTTTTATAGAATATTCGTTCTTATCGACATTCAAATTTATAATTCGAATTTCGATAATAACATTCGTTCTATATTCGAAATTCGAAAATTTACACATTCACCCATCCCTAGTACTGAGTAGCTCCTGAGGGCTCTCCAGGTACAATTGATGGATATATTTCCCCTGATTAAATCTGGAGACTGCTGTTCCGGTATTAGCCCCTACTAACCTAGGTCTCTCTGTAACGAATCTCACCGGTATATCACTTGCTCAATACATGTTTATCCTGTACATGTTGTTCTATTTTGATATTTTTAATATACTTTTTATCATTGGATGGCATGGTCCATCATTTTTTAATTATTTTTTATTTATTAAATGTTAAGTTTTAATATAACTCTCCTTTATACAGTACATATTGGATATAACTATCCTCCATAAGTGTGCCATATTATGCTTTCTTTCTATACTTGTACTTTTTAAGTCATATATTCCTTGGCATAAGGCACTGCCCACCTTAAGATACATAGGTTTATTTAAGGGGGATTTTTGAGGACGGTAATCTTTACCCCCCTTCCCTAGGGGCTTCTAGGGGTCTCTTCCAATTTTATGTTAGCGTGT
This sequence comes from Bombina bombina, assembly GCF_027579735.1. Lineage (NCBI taxonomy): Eukaryota > Metazoa > Chordata > Amphibia > Anura > Bombinatoridae > Bombina > Bombina bombina. The sequence goes on along the minus strand of NC_069503.1, from coordinate 517,011,253 downwards.
AAGGTTTTAACATAACCTTCTTGTCTCCTAAACATCAATGGGGATTGCATTATAGCGATTGCAGGTGTTTTTCTAACACTTTCTCTCCATTGATGTCTATGGGTGAAAACGTGCACAAGCTTGTCAAGTCAGGCCTTGTCTTTTGTGCGGTAAGGAGTGTAACACAACATACCGCACAACAAAAGAAGGTTTTTCTGTAACTTGTAATGGCAGCGCTATGGAAAGTGTGGTAGCGCTAAATTTTTAGCATTATTTATGCACAGGGTTAAGCGCACAACTTGTAATTTAGATGACGGTTACTAAAACAATATTGACATTAATGGAAAAAAATATGTGTCTTCACACTAATGAATACGTCTTAGTTTATAATAGAGGATGCAGAAAACTGTGCAATAGCAGATCTAAACCCTGGATTAAAACCAAATTTGGGCTAGATTACAAATTGCTCGCTAATGCTAGCAGGGGATGTGATAAGCAGTATTGCTGTACCACACTAATATTAGCACGTAACTTGATATTACAAGTCCACAGTAAACACATATATATGTGTGCATGTAAACATGTCTATATATGGGAGTGTATACATGTGTATTTATGTGTAAATGTGTATGATCTCACATAAAATAAATGTATACACATACATACACACATACATACACACACACACATATATAAATATATATATATTTATATAAAAAATATGAGCAATACCACTCCTATGCATTTCATCCTTAAATCCAAAAGGATCCACACATTGGGGCCAGGGCCAGACTGGGAAAATCAGACCGGCCTTGGAAATTTGTATAGACCGTCCCAGCCCCGCCCCCTCCAACCTAACCGTGCCTCCCCAACCTAGCCACGCCCCTCCAAGCCAGCCAACTATGCGCTAGCTGGTTTTCCCTTCAACTTATATAGATATATATATAATATATAAATATAATATGTAAATATAATATATAAATATAATATATATTATATATATATATATATATATATATATATATATATATATAATAGAAAATAAAAATATTGTAAGTTAAGCAGGCAGTTTATACACAAATGAGCTCACCAACAAACTTTAACACAAAAGTGACTTACTATTGTTTAACCCCTCTGTAGACAGGGCTGTGCGCCTAGTCAGAAACACTCAACCACATAAAATGCATCTGACCTCAATTAAGCACACATACCTTATGAACACATCCATGGTGTAGGACTAGGAAATGGAATGTACTAAATATTGCTGCATTCGTCATTTAAGCAACTAGCAAGCTAATGTAACATGTCAGCAGTGTGACAACAACAATAAAAACCATTATAGCAGCAAATTTAAAAAATCAATATCATTGCCAATTTGCCAAATAACATTAGTTATAAATTATTATTTTAAAAGGGAATTACACAGTCTCAGGGTGAGCTGGTGGTGTTCTCTCTCAGTCTCTGCCTCTGCGTTGCCGGCCGTGAACGTCCATCCATCCCACACACTGCACACACGTGACCCCACGTGGCCTGCTCCAACTCAACTAGGACCCTGTCACGTGTGAGGTGAGATAAAGTCAGTCACGTTCAAGCCTGGCCACCCAATCCACCACCGCATTACGCCCTCATCATCCAATTGGTAATTTGGCATTGGCAATGACAGACTGACTGAGCTGTGAGTGAGTGACAGACACAGACTCAGTCTGTCTGATTGGTAGGTTGCGCTTGCGTTGCAACTTGCAGCCGGTCGGTTATTGGTTACGGTTAGTGAACTTGTCTTGAAGGAAGAAGTTAAGTAGTAGATTTAAAGAATTTAGAAAATAGACACAGTCTACTGGCTTGCCACTGCCTCCTGCCCTTAGCCTAAAGCAACACAACATCTTATATTACAAAACGCATTCGCAATATTATATATCGGCAGCCGCCCGCATCGCATCAAAAATTTGCTGCTCTCAGACAGTCTCTACTGCAGCAACTGAGCTAGCCCAGCTGAGCTGCCAGCCGGCGGCCCACCAGGAATTTTCCCGGTATCCCGGCTGCCCAATCCGGCCCTGATTGGGGCCGAATTATCATGTTCCAAATGGAGCTTGATGCCCCTGATTCCGTGCGAGACTTCAGGCTCGCCGGAAACAGCAGTTATGAAGCAGTGGTCTTAAGACCTATATGATTGGGCTGATTGACAACCCCTGCTAGCAGCTGATTGGCCAAGAATCTGCAGGGGGAGGCATTGCACAAGCAGTTCTGCTGTCGACATTCAGCTATGTCTGTCGGACATGATACGCTACAGCGTATCAAGTTTTACAGACATTGATAAATTGGCCCTAATAGTGTAATACATCAGGATAAATGAAAACACTAAAAGGAAGGTACTCACAGACAGATTAAGGAATTTTTCACCTTGTTTTATAAATTGCTCCAGATGAACACCACAAATCAGCGTCTTTTTAAAAGCCTTTCTCTAATAAAATATATATATATGTGAGTGTATACATGTGTATTTATGTGTAAATATGTATGATCTCACATAAATAAATGTATACACATACATACACACACATATATATATATATATATATATATATATATATATATATATATAGTGTGAGCACTACAGGTAATGATATAAAATTAACTTCCCTTCTGATGGGGGAATAGGGTTGCCACCTTTTCCTCAAAAAAATACTGGCTATAGGTGAGGGTGGAGCCACAAAAGGGTGGAGCCACAAAAGAGCAGGGCCAAAAAGAGGCAGATTCACTCAATGTTGCACTCATCCAAGTTTGTGAATCCATCTTTCTATACTCTCTATACCCCCGGCCCCTGCATGTCAGACTGCTCTACTCATCTCTTTTTTTCAGCTCAAGTCCCTATATGTCTCTCTCTCCATTTCTCCATATCCCTGTTGTACCCATATCTTTTTGTCTCTTAGCCCCAGACATCAGTCACTCATGCTTTTTCCCGGCATACCTCCAGTTCTTGTCACTTTCTCATGCTCTCTCAGCCACCGATGCAGAGGCACTCACTTTACTTACTGCACAGTAGTGATGTCGCAAACCTAAAAATTTCGGTTCGCTAACGGCGGACTCGAACTTCCGCAACAGTTTGCGAACCGGCGAACCGGGCGAACCGCCATTGACTTCAATAGGCAGGCAAACTTTAAACCAACAGGGACTCTTTCTGGCCACAATAGTGATGGAAAAGTTGTTTCAAGGGGACTAACACCTGGACTGTGGCATGCCGGAGGGGGATCCATGGCAAAACTCCAATGGAAAATTACATAGTTGATGCAGAGTCTGGTTTTAAGCCATAAAGGGCATAAATCACCTAACATTCCTAAATTGTTTGGAATAACGTGCTTTAAAACATCAGGTATGATGTTGTATCGATCAGGTAGTGTAAGGGTTACGCCCGCTTCACAGTGATAGACCAAACTCCACGTTTAAAGGTACAGTCTACACCAGAATTTTTATTGTTTTAAAAGATAGATAATCCCTTTATTACCCATTTCCCAGTTTTGCATAACTAACACATTTTTATGTGTTTATGTTACAACAGATATGAGCGGTGTCACTGTGGGCAAGTGGGCCTGGCACACACGCTGGCAGGCAGGCAACTGCAATTAGATTACACTAGCAGACTGATGTTTCACAGTCAAAAACATTTTTTTTTTTTTAAATTTACACTACTGTTACAACAGATATGAGTGGTGGCACTGTGGGCAAGTGGGCCTGGCACACACGCTGGCAGACAGGCAACTGCAATTAGATTACACTAGCAGACTGATGTTTAACAGTCAAAAATTATTTTTTTTTAAATTTACACTACTGTTACAACAGATATGAGTGGTGGCACTGTGGGCAAGTGGGCCTGGCACACATGCTGGCAGGCAGGCAACTGCAATTAGATTACACTAGCAGACTGATGTTTCACAGTCAAAAACGTTTTGTTTTTTTTAAATTTACACTACTGTTACAACATATATGAGTGGTGGCACTGTGGGCAAGTGGGCCTCTGGCGCACACGCTGGCAGGCAGGCAACTGCAATTAGATTACACTAGCAGACTGATGTTTCACAGTCAAAAAAGTTTTTTTTTTTTTAAATTTACACTACTGTTACAACAGATATGAGTGGTGGCACTGTGGGCAAGTGGGTCTGGCACACACGCTGGCAGGCAGGCAACTGCAATTAGATTACACTAGCAGACTGATGTTTCACAGTCAAAAAAGTTTATTTTTTAAAAATTTACACTACTGTTACAACAGATATGAGTGGTGGCACTGTGGGCAAGTGGGCCTGGCACACACGCTGGCAGGCAGGCAACTGCAATTAGATTACACTAGCAGATTGATGTTTAACAGTCAAAAAAATTTTACACTACTGTTACAACAGATATGAGTGGTGGCACTGCAGGCAGGCAACTGCAATTAGATTACACTAGCAGACTGATGTTTCACAGTCAAGATTACACAGGCAAAAAAAAAAAGACTGATATTCTAGCCCCAAAAAGGGCTTTTTGGGGTGCTTTCCTTACAGCAGAGATCAGATGAGTCCTTCAGGACTGTAGTGGACACTGAATACACTAGCCTAGCTATCAATTTCCCTATAAAATCATCAGCAGCTACACTATCCCTCCTCTCACTAAGAATGCAGGATCAGAATGAATCTAAAATGGCTGCTGCTCAGGAGCTGGGAGGGTCCGGGAGGGAGTGTCTGCTGCTGATTGGCTGAAATGTGCTTCAGACTGTGAGATACAGGGTCAAAGTTTACTCAATGATGACGAATACGGGGTGGTTCGAACATCGCATATGTTCGCCCGCCGCGGCGAACAAGCTATGTTCGCCGGGAACTATTCACCGGCGAACTATTCGCGACATCACTACTGCACAGTAGTATTGATAGTTTAGTTAAAAATTGAGGGGAAATGGGCAGGTTACCGGCTGGGTGGCAACCCTAAATGTAGGTTAGATATATGATTGAAAAACTATTAGCTGGAAACAGAGCAAAAGAGATTTTCCACACAGTTACTTTTACATACAGTTATCTTCCATTTCAGCTAAGCACCACTCTGATAAATGACATGGAAATTAAGCTTTCAGTATATTCGTTTACATACACACAACTGTCATGCATCAGCACACATTCACTGATCACAAACATGTTGATCCCACATGACATTTTGGGATAGGTCACATCTGTGAAATTTTATATGCAGAAATATTTTTATTGCAAAATTCATGACAAATCTCCCAAATCTCTACATATACTGTATACCTCTCAATGCTCTTTCTCAAAGTGTAGGTTCCACATAACCATTACAACACCACAAAATGGTAGTCCTTTAACCACTCCTTCCTTAACATGTGAACTCATCTTGAATAATAACTGTAAACTACAGCTTTATGCTGGTCAAAATACAATAAAGATTGTTCTCTGTGTGTCCTATTTCTTAAAGAAAATTGTTAAAAAACACCAATACAATTCTCTTTCATACTTTAGACTGAATTTTCTATATAGCACACAAGGGTTTTTTTTTTCCTATTATATTCCCAATAATTGCTCAAAATTGTCTAATTTGGCAGTTATTTCATTATTGTGATAATAACTTTATTTTATTATTCATAATAAAACGAATCTGCCTTTTTCCTGCACTCTCAGCTCAGCTTTTTAGCAAAGTGTATAAATTATGACCAAACGTTTTCAAATAGCCCACCGGCTCTCAATGCATTGTATTCCTGACATACTTGGTCCTGGCTTTAGGAGTGGCAGGAATATAATTAATGTATGTATACAGAGATTTGACATCTCTGCCTTCACACGAGTGCTTGCCTGGTAACTATCATCGTGTTACTTCTCTCTGGGCTGGTACGTAGTGAGTGCATATAGAGCAGGAAGGATGTACTGAGTTTGTAAATAGGAGCTGCATCAGGACCAAGGCAAGCACGGCACAGCACTGTCTGAGGGCTTCTAACTCTTTACCTCATCCGCAGAGATGAAGAAGAGTTGGACGAATAGAGGAGGGACGATTGTCACTACCTCCAGCTGACCCGTCATCCTTACTGCCTTGCAGCTCTGCTCTGCAGTTCTAACCAGAAGTGGAAATATCATCATCATAGAGAGCTCAACAATCGTTTACTGTTAGCGAAATGATTGTGAAACTCTATGATTAACCAGTGCTCAACAGCGAGTTTAATTACTTTACTTCAGAATTTAGAATTTTTTTTAAAACGGCTTTTGCATTACCGATATTTTTCTAATACCAGCACCGGCTTCTCATAGCTGATTACTGGCTGGGTGGCAACCCTATGGGGGACGCAGCCTACTTCAGCTTCTCCCTTTGCTGAGTTCCAAGATCGGTGTGTGTGTGTCGGCGCTAACCTCCCAGAATATATCTCAAGGAAGGAAACCACTCCTATAGATTTTGTCCTCAAATTAAAAAGGATCCGCACATTGGGGCCGAATTATCCCCCTTTTCTCACCGGAAACAGCAGTTATGAAGCAGCGGTCTTAAGAGCGCTGCTCCATAACTGGTCCGCTGCCTCTGAGGCTGCGGTCTGCAATCTGCCTGATCCTATACAATCGGGCTGATTGTCACTCCCTGCTAGCATCTAATTGGCCGCGAATCTGCAGGGGGCGGCATTGCACAAGCAGTTCTGGTGAACTGCTTGTGCAATGTTTAATGCCTACATTGTATGCTGTCGGCATTCAGAGATGTTTGTCGGACATGATACGCTGCAACGTATCATGTCAGACAGACATTGATAAATTGGCCCCATAGTGTAATACGTCAGGATAAATTAAAACACTAAAAGGAAGGTACTCACAGACAGATTAAGGAATTTTTCACCTTGCTTTATTAATTGTTCCAGATGAACAACACAAATCAGCGTCTTTTTAAAAGCCTTTTCTTTAATAAAATCCCGTCAATAAAAAGCTCCTTGTTTAAATCTCTGTTGTCTCTATCTATGTGCTTCAACAGTATTATGCTGTCTTTTTCAATGTTTTATGAAGATTTTTGTACAGTAAGGTACACAATTAGAAATATTTTTTGCGTGAAAAAAAATAAAGCTGTTTATTTTGCTTTATAAACTAACAAAAAGGGTATATTTATGTAGTATAGTTCCATATAATAGAAGGCGAAGGGCTGATAAGGAAAACTTTAGTTTTATTCAAGAGGATAAAGCTCTTTTTTTAATTCAGTATAGAAATATCCATTTACAAATAAATATATATATATATATATATATATATATATATATGTGCAATAAAAAATGTATTTAATGTGCTTTTTAGTTTGACATCTGTGTCACTAAAAAATAAACTGAATAAAGTGACATATGCCATTCTTTTTCTTTGCTGATGAAAATTAGAACTCTGCACGGTGGTGCTCAGATGTGTCATTGTGGCTGTAGCAACTGAAGGTTATATTTAGAGATTGAAATGTTTCCAAGCATTTCATATCACAGCAAGAAAGCGTAAAAATATTTGATTAAATATGTTGAACTAGGGAATATAGCCACAAATGCTAAAATGCAGTAGGAAATATATACAACTTACTTTACCATTCTTAACCTAATTTCAGAGTTTCATATATTTTTTAAAAGGATACATTACTTATATTATAAAAAAATTGTAAAGTTTGTTAGATTAGAAAATTATTACAGTTAAAAGTCATAGCTAGGGATGGGCGAATGTGTAAATCTTCGAATTTCGAATGTAGAACGAATGTTATTACCGAAATTCGAAATTCTAAATCCGAATGTCGATAAGAACGAATATTCTTAAAAATGCGAAAATCGAATGTTATTTACAGTTTTTGAATGTCACTTTCGAATTCGAATGTTTATAATTCTATTGAATGTCCACATTCGAAATTTCGAATTTAACATTCTATTTAACAAATACTATTCAGAAGTTCAATAGTTCATGTGGTAGGGCGGGAATCTAGTAAATTGATACATAATAGATACAAATATATCATTTCGAATGTTTCCATATAGAATATTGCATAATTCGAATATTACATTTAAAGAAAGCATTAGAAATACTATTACAAACATATAAATTCGAATTTTTAGAATTCGAATATTGCATAATTCGAATATTACATTTAAAGAAAAAGCATTAGAAATACTATTACAATCTAAATTCGAATTTTTCGAATTCGAATACACGTATTGCATAATTCGAATATTACATTTAAAGAAAAAGCATTAGAAATACTATTACAATCTAAATTCGAATTTTACGAAAAGAATATTGCATAATTCGAATATTACACTTAAAGAAAAAGCATTAGAAATCCTATTACAATTTAAATTCGAATTTTTCAAAAATAATATTTTCGAATGTAATCGTAAAATTCGAAACAGAATGTTATGTAAACATTCGAAATTCGATTCGAACGAACGAATGTGTTAAAATTTGTGCCGTTTTTTGAATGTTGCGAAACATTCGCCCATCCCTAGTCATAGCACATATTATTGCAATAGAACATTGGGCTAGATTACAAGTGGCGTGGTATTTTTTTTGGGTGGTATTTTTCTTTTCACAATCGCAAAAACTCAGCTAGAGTTAATCTTATTGCGCTGGTCAGGTTTGCACTTGTATAACAAGTTAAAAATATATATATATTGCGCTAGCAGTAACCCGACTAGAGCAACAAACCATATAGCATACTTGTTTACGTATTTCCCCATACAAGTCAAAGGAGCCAAAAACGTTGAAATAAACCTAACACCCGATTCTCTTGCGCAAACACCATGACGTATACTTATTCTCACTAACCTGACATGAAAATATGAATATTTAATATTTCCAATGTTGTTTTCGTAATGGAATATGTTCATTTATTCATACATAATTATTTCTAGATATATCTGATGTTTTTTTACACAAATGTATATTTATTTCTATATATCTATATGATTATATATGTATAGATATAGATATATATATATATCAGAAAATATCTATTTGTACATACATAGAACATATTGTGCTATGTGCATAACATTGTAAAATGTTAAAGCCCTTTTGCTGCTTTTTTTCTAACTCCTGAAATCTCATATGTTTGATCCCTTATAACTTTAGTGTGCATTATTTTTTTTTTATTGATTTTGAGTGCAACACATATTTCTGCTGCATTAAGATGCTTTCATTTAAAAATAAATTGGGTGGAAGCAGAGCAGCCAACTGAAGGGAGCAAAAGCATCAATCAGGAGCCCCAAGAGTTATTACAGATTTTTTTATTATAATTTTATAAATAACACTAGCATACAGTAATAACGCTGTCTGTGGTTACTGCCTTTGCTAGGGGAGCAACATCTCCAAGCCCAGGAGTGGTGCTTTGGTGTGGAGTGGAACACACAACCGCTGAGCCCCTTCAACCACTGCACCACGGGGAGCCACAGATCAGTCTCATCAGGATTACTAGAAGTGTTTGGCCGCTCACAAACAGAGGTTGCTATTGTGAGGACTACTTCTCTCACTCTTGAGGCTAGATAGCTGGGAGAAGCAGCAGTGGGGCATTTTGTGCCCCATATAGTGATTAGAGGCCTAGAACCTGTGCATCTTATATGTGAGGATCAAACTAAAGGCACAGCATAAGAGATATTTGAGTTTAGGCACAAGGGCCCAGTATGCATGTAATTGTAATGTCATTATAATATAGCGGCAAGAAAAAGTATGTGAAGTCTTTAGAAATGTTTGCATTTGTATATAAAGTTGTCTTAAAATCTGGTTTGATGTTCATCTAAGTTACAGTAATCAACAAACACAATCTGTTTGAACTAATAGCACACACATTATTGAATTGTTCTTGTACATATTGAATATATCATTCAAATATTCACAGTATAGGAAAAAGTATGTGAACCCCTAGGCTAATGACTTCAACAAAAGCTAATTAGATTAGATTGGGAAATCTGTGGGCCGATTTATCAATGTCTGTAGCGTATCATGTCTGCCAGACATCGCTGAATCCCGACAGCATACGCTGTTGGCATTTAACATTGCACAAGCATTTCTGGTGAACTGCTTGTGCAATGCCGCCCCCTACAGATTTGTGGCCGACCGCTAGCAGGGGGTGTCAATCAACGAGAGCCTGGAGGCTCACTCAGAAACAGAGGTATTTGGCCCCATTCAGGCCATGATAAATCGGACCCCTGGTGTCCAATTAATAAAACAAGATTAGAGGTGGGGTTTAGAGCTACTTTGACTTATAAAAAGCACTAAAACATTTTGAGTTTGCTATTCACAAAATGCATCTGTTGATGTGAACTATGCCTTGCAAAAACAAAATCTCAGAAGACCTGCAATCAAGAATTGCATAAAGCTAAAAAGGTTTACAAAGTTATCTGAAAGAGCTTAGAAATTCATCTGTCCACTGTTAGACAAATTTTCTATAAATGGAGACGATTTAGTACTGTGGCTACTCTCCCTAGAAGTGGCCATCCAGCCAAGATGATTTAAAGGGCACACCGCACAATTTTCAATGAGATAAAAATGAACCCTTGAATGAGATCTAAAAACTTGAAGAAATCATTTGAACGGGTTTACATCTCTGTTCATGAGTCTACTATACGAAAAACATTGAATAGGCATGGTGTCCATGGCAAGATATCACTAAGAAAGCTGACTGAAGTTTGCCAAAGACCATCTTGACACTCCACAATGCTACAGGGAAAATGTTTTGTGGTCTGATGAAACTAAGCTTGAGTTGTTTGGAAAAGACATGCAGCACTATGTATGGCATAAAAAAGGCACAGAATACCAACATGAAAACATCATCCCAACGGTTAAGTAAAGTTGAGGGAGCATCATGATTGGGCTGCTTCATAGCCTGGAACTCTTGTCATCATTGAGGGAAAAATGAATTCCAAAGTTTATCAAGATAGCCTACAGGTTAATATCAGGGTAGATGTGTGCCAGCTGAAGCTCAGTGGAAGTTGGGTGATGCAGCAGGACAATGATCCCAAACATTGAAGTCAATCCACTACAGAATGACATAAAAAAAAAGAAAATCCCCCTTTGGAGTGGCTCAGTCAGAACCCAGACCTTAACCCCATAGCGATTGAATGAAATGTGGAATGACCTCAAGAGAGCTGTTCACAGCAGACATCCTAAGAACATGGCTGAGCTGAAGCAGTTTTCTAAGTAAATGTGGTCCAAACTGTCTCCTGAACATTGTGCAGGTATAATCCGCAGCTACCGGAAATGCATGGTTGAGGTTATTGCTGTTAAAGAAGGATCAACTAACTATTACTTCCAAGTGTTAATTTACTTTTTCCACAAAACTGTTAATATTTAATGGGATGTGTTCAATAAAGACATGAAAGGTTATCATTTGTGTGTGTTTTTGTGTTTGGCTATATTTGTACCAATTCTTGCACAAAACCCACTAATTCCAAAGGGTTTACATACTTTTTCTTGCACCTGTATATGAGCGTTATGAACTTAAAGTGAAGGTAAAGTTTTAAGATTTGGAAGACATCAATGCATTATTTAATCTCACCATAATCTAATCGCTAACTTTTTTTTATCTATTACTTTTATATTTATCAAGTTATATATATTTATTAATCCCTACCATTTCTATTGAGACTCCTCCTCACCTCTATTTCCGGCTTTGCAGGTCTGTTACGTATAGAGCGGTCCCACCCACTCTATACGTCTCTCAAAAGCGTGTCCACGATGCTCAGTTCAACTGCGCCTGCGCAAATCACGATTGCATTCTCTACTGCGCATGCGCAAATCGGCAACCCCATTATCCAATGTGCATGCATTAATCTGCTTCTTAACATAGTATGCGTTAATCTGCTTCTAAACATAGTATTTAATGAATAACTATATTCATTAAGTACTGTGTTATGCAAGACAAGAGAGCAGCTGCATTCTTCATATCGTTTAGCTGATGACGTAGTATGGGAATTCCAACATACAAATACGCATGCGCGAAACGGGAGCGCGCATGGATTCCTATATGTTATGAAAAATATAGCGCATATAGCGGATGATGTGGAGTGACGGCCGCCTAACGGCCACATTTTCAATTGGGTAATCTGAAAACGTGATCGAGACATTAAAAAAAAAAAACACGGGTTGAATTTTCGGAGCTTCAAAAAGTGATTTATTATGGCGATTACTTTATTTACACTGAAATGTAAAAAAAATTATGAATGAAAGTCATATTGATTTGGGACAAAGAATATTTTTCAAGATCGACAACAATGTAACTTTACCTTCACTTTAAGGCAGATTTACACTAATCTGACTGTTGAGGACTAGAGGCAATTTGGAGGCCTCTTGCAGTGACTCAGGAGTGTAAGTGGGACGGAAGAAGGCCTATCGTCACTCCAAGATGTCGACTTACTTTTTGTTTTTTTGTTTTTCACTGATCCTAGCTGTAAACACATTGCAGAGTTCCTCTGGCTAAGTTGTAAACAGACTGGTCTGGCTCCCACCATATTCAGACAAGCCAATTTTATTCTTTTTCTGGAAGAGCAATAATTTCCCAGTGCGACTGACCAAACACCTCCCTGACATTACCCCACCCTTGTGTACTTACCCTATATGGGAATTTGCTCCTTATCCTTCTACCTCCCCTAGTGTGAATGTCAGGGAGGAAGAATGAGTGAATTCTCTGGAGGATTTGATGGTGGTTATGTTTTGCTAAACTTGAAGTCCAAATCACCCAGGTAAATATGTTACTAATACTCAGAACACTTTACTAATACTGAGAACTGATACTTCTATGATATTTGATGTGACTATTGCTCAATGTTTATTTGCTGTTTTGGGCCTCACCTATCAATATGTCTCATTCCCATAAAAAAGCCAAAACTACCATTCTAGTGAAAAAAACAGTAGTGGATGATTTTAAAGATTAACCATCCTCTGGTAGCCCTATATCCTCCACCCTTGTTATAATTATCTAACTCTTAACAGCTGTCCGTCCCTGACAAAAAAATAATAGTTTGTCAGCAAAAGATTTTGTATAGACTAACACATCATATGAATTCCCTACAGGATAATCTAGCTAAAGCTATCAAAGGGTCAGCTGCTAAACTTTGAAGAAATATTGCTGCAATCGAGGAATGGACAGAAGCTCTTGAGAGGTAGCAAGAGGATTTATCTGTGGATCAGGGTAATTTACTAACCATTTCTTAAAACCTAGCTGATCAGATCTCAGGTCTGGAACAATAATTTCCAGACTTAGAAGATCTTGCCACAACAATTCAGGATTGAGAGGAATCTCAGAGGACATTGACCGCCAAGATTTCTCCCAGTTCATATTACAAAAGAAAAGGACATTTCTTATAGTCACTTAGGGTCTATGCTCTCATGGAACAGTGGCGGCTCGTGGGTTATTCAAATGGGGGTTCACGGACCAGTTATGTAAAATAGATATAGATAGATATATATACACACACTATATATTAAAAAAATAATATATATATATATATGTATGTATATATATATATATATATATATATATATATATATATATATATATATATATATTACAAAATGTATCACACCAAAAATTTATTAAATACCTATGTGGTAAAATATCAGCCTAGTTTATATATATATAAATATATATATATATATATATATATATATATATATATATAACCCTCACACACAATCATATTATAGTGCTTGCTATATTACTTGCAGCCAGCAGGTGGCAGTGGTGCATAACATTTAAGAATTACAGCAGTGAAGATTTCTAAGATGGAAAACGTTTTTACTACATGTGTTATGTATATACTTTACTGATGCATAACAATTTTTTATTTTATTTTACATCTGTAGTCCTAGACTACAGATGTAAAATTAAAAAAAAAAATCATTTTTTATCAGTAAAGAATATACATAAAACAAATGTAGTAAAAACGTTTTCCATCTTAGAAATCTTCACTGCTGTAATTCTCCCTGATCGGCTACAATGAACTGCTCAACTTGCTGGCTGATGCTGTTGCAGTCTACACTCTATCTTTATGCTGTAATAAGATCTGGAGTGAGTTTTTGCCTAAGTAGATATGATGATAAAGTAAGATAGAGACATACCTTGATTAGCAGTGCCAGTGCTTGTTCCACACACGCAAGTCTGCAGCCCGTCCTCCCCTGATCACCAGACTGCTCTCTCATTGGCTTAGTAATGGCTATGCATTATGGGACTTGTAGTTAGTTCCTAGCCTTGGGAGCTCCCCCTGCTGCCCACCCATAGAAATGGCCCAACCGCACACTGAAAATTGTGCTATTAGCAAAGGTATAGGCTCTGTTATTGGCGGAGCAGCAGGCACATAGAAAAAATGTGCAAAAGGAATATAGCAGGCTATACCTCTCTACCGCACGTGCGGTAGAGAGGTATAGAGGTAGATAAAAGGATTTTTTTATTATTATTATTAAACTGTACAGTAGACTGGAACCTTTTTTGGCAGAATAAATATAATTTTTCCAATAGGGTGGCTATTGGAGAAATTATATTTATTCAGCCAAAAAATTTATTTTCTTTCTTTTTTCTTTTTTTTCCCGGGAGGCTCACGTGCGGTTGTGATCATCTGGAGGAGCCTCCACTGTCATGGAATTAAATATAGATAGCGGTTCCCTACCAAACTTTTAATAAACAGAGAAAGAATGTTCCATACTGACACCTCTCCTATTAAGGGGATAGAGTTGATTTCTTCTTGGGGGCTGTATTCTGCTTCTTCTGCTCCCGAATTGGAAAAATCAGGCACAGTAAGACCATTGTCACCGGAATGGAATCTGCTTCCACAGAGATGTCAAGCACAGAAGAAAACACTGTCCTTCTTCATGGACAAGGCTAAATTAAAGAATTACTGAAGGAACTTTTTATATCCTTTTATGTGGTTGAGTTAATATCATGTTATTTTTTTTTATTCATCTACTTTTTGATATAACTGCACTTTGAGCTATTTGTTGACCTATTCAAATTAATGTTATCTTATGAGGGGGAAACTGTGAAGGTTATGATACGAAACTGCTCTGAGTTAATTTTTAATATGCACTTCAATTTATCCCGGGTGGTTAAAACATGTTAATTCTCTGGGACCAATTTATCAATGTCTGTCCGACATGATACGCTGTAGCGTATCATGTTCGACAGACATCACTGAATGCCGACAGCATACGCTGTCTGCATTTAACATTGCACAAGCAGTTCACCAGCACTGCTTGTGCAATGCCGCCCCCTGCAGATGGCCACTAGCAGGGGTTGTCAATCAGCCCGATCATATAGGATCAGGCAGATTGCAGACCACAGCCTCAGAAGCGGCGCGAAAACAGGGGCATCAAGCTCCATTCAGAGCGTCATAATTCGCCCCCTCTGTATTAGATTACGGTCTACTTATCTCCTCTGTATATTTATCATTTATGATCAGGGAGTTGGGCTGAAGGTCACTTTATCCCATACTCCTTGTACAGCGGTATATAGTACCACTATTATCACTTTTTTCAGCTTGTCACGGTATTAGACAGTAAAGCCTAAGGGGCATATGTATCAAGCTCCAAATGGAGCTTGATGCCCCGTGTTTCTGGCGTGTCATCAGACTCGCCAGAAACAGCAGTTATGAAGCAGCAGACACAAAGACCACTGCTCCATAACCTGTCCGCCTGCTCTGAGCAGGCGGCAGACATCGCTGGAAATCAACCCGATCGAGTACGATCGGGTTGATTGACCACCCCCTGCTGGTGGCCAATTGGCCGCGAGTCTGCAGGGGGCGGCGTTGCACCAGCAGCTCTTGTGAGCTGCTGGTGCAATGCTGAATACGGCGAGCATATTGCTCGCCGTATTCAGCGAGGTCTGGCGGACCTGATCTGCAGTGTCGGATCAGGTCCGCCAGACCTTGATAACTAGAGGCCTAGGTGTGAATTAATTTTGTATTTTTTTCTTGCGTTTCTTCTCTATATGAGCATTGCTGGTTAATCCTTAAAGATGGCATCCTTAAATGCAAAGGGTTTTAATTCAATCACTAAGTGAGATCTTTGAAATACGTTGTAGTCTTTTTTCAATTAAATCTTTTCATTAATTGATTTGTGTTGCAGCTTCATATTTAGAAAAGATGAGTTTCTATTTTAGAAATCAATGATATTTGAATCAATTGACACATAATCAGATTCTGCACGAAGTTACATTATTTGCATCTGTAAAATGGGAAGTTGTTTACTCTGGTTAAACTATATGCTCCCAACCCACACCATATTATTTTTTTTTAATCCCTGCTATCTCTGGTGGAAAAAGATAAACTTGGTACCTTAGTTTTGGAGGAAATCTTTAATTTAATATGGTATTCCATGTTTGGTAAGAAACTGCAGCATCCTAAATCAACTGATATCTATACCTTCTATGGTGCTCTTAAAATTAGTTTGATGTCTGACGAGCCTGTCACTCATGTGAGAAAAACTATACCTTTTTCTCTAGGTCAAAAAGCTCTTATTCTAGACTGGACTACTTCTTTACAGACTCTTGGACTCTCAATGGAGTTACAGAATCTAACATTATTCTGTGAATATTAGGACCATGATTCTATCACCTCTGCACCTCAGTCAAGTGGTAATGGGAATTATCACAAATCTTGTGGACTTATCCAGATTTTATATATTCATTAGAGACCTCTATAACAGAATTCAGTTTAATCAATAACAGCTCTCTCGTCTCAAGACAAACGCTATGGGAGATTGTATGTTCACAGTCTGTGTATCAAAAAGATGGGTCACAATAAGAAGGTTCAGAGTGCCCCTTTAGGAAAATCAGAATAAATTTACTTCCTCATATGTGTTAAATAAAGAGATCTCTGACCTTAGAGAGCAGATTAAGTCTAGGGGATCTTAGCGACTGAAAGCAGGTATGCAGAAATGTAAGCTACTATACTATCAAGGAATCAAGGCAACTGTAGCTAATTAACTTAAAGGAAGAACAGCTAGTTCTAGAATTTTAGACAAAGAGGTAGAGGTGTGTATGGTGTATGAACCCAAATACGTTCACCAGATACTATAAAAAAATATGTAACTTGGGACCTATTTAGATGCCCCAGAGACTTCCATGCAGGTAGTCCAGACCTTTATTGAGAAATTAAATCTGCCTACTATCTTAGCTGATAGGCATAATGCTTTCAATCCCATTCACACAGGAAGAATTGGAAAAGCTATAAAACATCTTAAAAGTAATACATTCTCTGTCCCCAACAGTTATTATGGCACATTCTATAACAAGTTTCAAATTATGCTGATCCCAATACTACTTGGGGCCTTTGAGGAAGCTAGGAAATATGGTAGCTTCCTTATAGAGTATTTGGAGGCAATATTGTAACTATCATCTTTCTTATTAATTTAGAAATCAAACTTTATTCCAATTTCCAGGCTAATAATCTTAGTTCTGTCTTGCCATCTATACTACATGTTATTCAGGTTGGATTTACAGAGGGTAGGGAGGGAACTAATAATGGGCTATATTATAAGCTAATGTTAGTGCTTGTGATAAAAGAATATTGTGGGCATGTTCATTTGCACATGTATTACAAGTTGCAATCAATTTTAATGCGCGTCGGGTTAGCGAGACAAAAACTTTATGTAAAGGGTTAGGGATAACATGTGTTTGTTATATTTGTCAGGACCGTACGGAAATCACTTGACATATGCAGAAGGGGGGGGGGCCCACACCTAACTCTATAAAGTTTGTTTGTCCTACTAGTGCTTGCCTTGCTGCTGGAGTCGGACCATACCAACGTCACGTGACATGAAGCCATCATATTCTGAAAAGTTTTCAGCAGCGTGCTTCTGCTGCTTGCTTATTAATAAGCTGTGCCCTGGACCAGCCAATCCCACTGCATGCAAAATGTCCTGTGGGGTTACGGACTGGTGGTTGCAGGCCTGGACTGGCTATCGGGCATTCCGGGCAAATTCTGAGTGGGCCGACAAGTTAGCTGAGCCGACCGGGTTAGCTTAGCCCTGCCCACCAGTCCAAAGCACCACGGGCACAAACTTGCATACAGCGGCTGTGAGACTGGGAATCCTCCACTTTCTTCTTCCAAGTGGATCTCATGGTCGCTGTATGCAGGCTGGAGAGAGGTGCTGTGTCTGCTATCAATCCAGATTCTGGCAGGGGGTGGGAGGAGCAGGGGCCTCTGAGATGAACAGTTTAGTGATATAGAGGAGTTTTTGCTCTGTGATTGACAGGACAGGGGACTAGGGGAGGGAGTGTGAGCACAAGTTTGCCTGGGAGTAGCTCAGTATGGGGAAAATAAATATATTAAATGGCAAATGGTAACTTTTCTCAACTCAGCTCTGTGGATGTTTTTGGCACCAGTGATTTACTTATGGAATGTGATTTGTTAAAGCAAAGGTTGAACATCTGTAGACATTATGTTGCTGCTTTAGGGCCTCACTTTCATAAGGGCCCCTAGGTGTACTGGTTGAGTGTTATTCACATTATAGTGAGATCTGTGCTGCTGGCTGCCTGGGAGGAAGTGAAAAGGGTGAATGTGACATCCCACTCCCCCATCGTTTCCTCTCAGCGTCATAGGTAGCCGTGCACGAAGGAGAGAGGTCAAGGAAGGCAGCCAGTGTGACAACTACTGTACATAAGGTTGTGACACTCTCACAAATGCTATTAGTCTATTTTTCTGTACAGCACAGTCTGCACTTAATTGTCTAGACTTGTCTTGCTTTTTTAATCCGTATGCTATAGTTCTTACTTACTAGACACTCGATCTGTCTTTAGAGAATGCAGTGGGAAACAGCACGGCGGGCACGTGTCATGTGTGGAGTGCATATTGCACAGTGCTGTGCACTCTTCAGTCTAGTTCCAAGAAGAGAGGAGAAGCTTGTCAGACAGTGACTACTGTACTGTGTCTGCTGCTGTGTCCTGTGTCACTGTGAGGCGAACAACAGCAAATTTACTTGTCAGGACTCAGAGGTAGCTCAGGACAGAAATTATTAAACTCCCTGACAGCTAAGGGCTTTCCCTCATATACAATTTACTAAACTCTTCAGACTGAAAGTAAACAAGTTGCTAACTTTGGAGATTTACACAATAAAGATATTGGGGCCGATTTATCATGGCCCAAAAGGGGTAAAATACATCTGTTTCTGCAGGAACCTTCAGGCTTGCCGGAAACAGGAGTTAAGAAGCAGCGGTCTTAAAACCACTGCTCCTTAACTCGTATGCCGCCTTGTGCAATTCGTCGGCATTTATCGATATTTGGCGGACATGATCGCTTAAAGTGTAAATAAGACATATATGAATAGTGTAACATGCACACTTAAAGATTGCCTTGGCACTATGTAATCTCACTATGGTTGTTGTTGATAACAAATAACAGCAATTCTAGGTAATTGCAGTTTAAAATGTATTACTTTGTAATATAAACTTTATATAATTTTTTATGTTTCTTTTCCAGTAAAGAAATTTAGACCATTTCTTTTTGGCTGCTTACTATGTCGAGTTCAGCTAATATTTTGTGATGCAGTGTATTTTTTTTATGTATATTTTGATTAAATATTTTATGTTTTAACTTCACTGGAGCCTGCTTCGTTTTGGAACAAAGTATACTTCTTTTCTTAAGTCTATACGGAGCACTGGGGCTCCTTCATACAACCGACAAAGCACGCCTCCAAGCCAGGAGCCAATTGCAGGCCACGCATGCTGGACCCGTGAGGTCACAACGTCAAACACAGACCGAGGACCTTTGCTGATAGTGGATCCAATCGGAAGAAAGGGAGACAAAGAGGCTTATAGCAGAGATGGGAATGGAGTGATGGTCCCCTCTGCTAACTATTTGATGCCGTTCTCTACCCTATGCAGATCCAGAGGACATAGCAATGGGTGAGTCCCTTTTTTATTGCTCACAGAGCGGGTCACTGATTTACGACAACTGTAGATTAAGTAATATGCCAAACATTGCTGTTTTTATCTCACTCCGCTGATTTTACAACTAGCACTATAGCACAGAGGTAGGAGGGACATGGTCCCGGTCCTCTGAGGTTGCATACATACAAGTGCTGCTATATGGGTAATTATCTGATGGGACATACAGGAGTTGGACTCTCATAGAACGGTCTGATGTTATACAAAGAATAATAAAGAGGTTATAATATGGGCACACTCACATGTAGATACTTTCCTTTTGTATTCTGTCTAAGATATTTAGCAGTCTCTCACTTCTTTGAGAGGCTGTAAGTTTTTTTGGGGAGGTAGGGGCCCAAAAAAAACAATCTTGCGCCAGGGTCCTCTGTTCATTAGGTCTGCCACTGACCAGAGGTTGTGGTAATCATTTTAGCTTAAAACGCAATTGCACTTGCGTTCACCTTTACTTTCAACTTCCGATGCATTTACCTCCATTAAAACCTATGGAGAATTTTTATGTTTCCAGACTTTACCACCTCAATGGAAACTAGCCCAAGTCGAGCTAGCGCACATGAAAAATAATAATCTTAAATAATAGATTTATTAAGAAATTATAATTAATCCATAGAATATATATATATATAATTCAAATATAGACAACTGGAGAGCACTCGCACTTCTTAGGTCAACTTGCCAGGGTGCATGCAAGAAATGAATATCCATAAACAAATGGCTAGCACTCGCTGGTCCTTTTACATATGTGCCTTTATTTGTGACATTTCGGGGACCATATCCCCTTCCTCAGACGAAGGGGATACGGTCCCTGAAACGTAACAAATAAAGGCACATATGTAAAAGGACTAGCGAGAGCTAGCCATTTGTTTATGGATATATATATATATATATATAATAATAACTTTTATTATTCTATTTTTTTTTTTAAGTATGTATAATTATTTTTAATAATTATTTTTAATATTTTTTAATATTTTATATTTAATATGGTGTATATATTAAGATATCAGAAGGCCCGAAATTAGCGTGCATCGTTTTTTCTCGTGCGCAAAACTTTTATTTTCAACTTGTAATGCGTGAGCTGACTTATACACGAAGGGGCATATCTATCAAGCTCCATATGGACCTTGAAGCCCTGTGTTTCTGGCGAGCCTTCATGCTCACCAGAAACATCAGTTATGAAGCAGCGGTCTAAAGACCGCTGTTCCATAACCTGTTTGCCTGCTCTGAGGAGGAGTTGATTGACACCCCCCCTGCTAGCGGCCGCAAATCTGCACTATTTGCGTTGCACCAGCAGCTCACAAGAGCTGCTGGTGCAATGCTGAATGCGGAGATCGTATTGCTCTTTGCATTCAGCGAGGTCTGTCGGACATGATCCACAATGGCGGATCATGTCCGACAGGCCTTTCATAAATAGGCCCCGAAAAGTTTACTTCTAGCTGTGTTTATGCTTGAGTGAAAGCGCTAAATAGTGCGCCACTTAGCCCAATATGGGGAAGAGCGTAAATATTTTCTTGGGGGCTGAAGGATTTGGATTGTAGTCCTGTCACTAGATGCTGAAAGGCATTTGACAGGGTGAGCTGGGACTATCTTTGGCAGGTCCTTAAAATCTTTGATTTTCCTAACTGTTGTCATGGCAATTCAAGATCTTTATTCATGTTTATATGCCAAAGGACTGAAACTTTGTTCCTCCATTGATATTTGCTTTAGGCTAGCACACACCATAAGAAAATGTGATTTAAGGAGTTAGGGATAGTGATTACCATAAGAAAATCACCCACTTTGCAGATGATATTACCCTCCTACTAACTAACCCAACTGGTTCTATATCTGAAGTCTTTTCTTTGATTGAGGAATTTGCTAAAATTACCTATTATAAAATCATTTTTTGGAAAACTGAAACCTTAACCATAAATATACCACAGTTGAAATAGAAGTTTTGAAAAAAAAGTTATAATTATTTTTGGTCTGATGAAACTATTAAACATTTAGGGCTGAATCTAGGTCTGGATTTCAATATAGTGAAAAATAGAAATGATGAGGGACTTCAGGCTGATGTCAAGCATCTTCTTCAATCTTGGAACTTAAGAGAGATTTCATGGCTTAACTTCTCTTAAAATGTCAATTTTACCTAAGGTGTTTTATTTCTTCTTGTCAGTACTTCTTTTCAATAATGGTGTGTACCTTTAAGGATCTCAACTGCAGATTAAAATACAAAGATTGTGCTTGTCTCACTTAGCAATTGAATTACTATATGGAAGTAAATCAATACAGCTGCAGTGATTATAATACGTTGTAGATAGGTGGGAAACAAAGGGGCATATGTATCATGCTCTGAATGGAGCTTGATGCCCCGTGTTTCTGGCGAGCCTGCAGGCTCACCAGAAACAGCAGTTATGGAGCAGCAGTCACAAAGACCGCTGCTCCATAACCCTGTCCGCCTGCTCTGAGCAGGCGGACAGACATCGCCACAATACAACCCGATCGAGTACGATCGGGTTGATTGACACCTCCCTGCTGGCGGCATATTGGCCGAGAGTCTGCAGGGGGCAGCGTTGCACCAGCAGCTCTTGTGAGCTGCTGGTGCAATGCTGAATATGGCGAGCGTATTGCTCGCCGTATTCAGCGAGGTCTGGCGGACCTGATCCGCAGTGTCGGATCAGGTCCGCCAGACCTTGATACATATGCCCCATAGTCTCCAATAGTTTAACAAATGTAGCAATTCTTAAGGTTATTTTCCTTGATGTATAAAACAGTCTATTCCAAAAACAATAGATGAGCCTCTGGGTTATTTTCACTCAAAGGGTTAATATACCTCATATGTTGTTAATAATATCTTTGCTTGACTTGAAATTTTCCAATTTTTATAATAAATGTCCTTTAGGAAAACAATATAAAGTTTTTCTTTTTTCTGAGTTAATCCACTCGTAATAATCAACAGTCTTGCACTTTAAAATAAAGAGAGTAAACTGTGAAAAGATCAAGAGGAAGTTTTACTTACTTTCTGTGCTGATTGTGGAAGCTGAAGTGAAAGGCTGAAACTCCGGTCACGGAGTGGAGTGATGCGATAGATGACGTCAGAGAAAGAGGATGGGCTGCTCTCCAGTACCGGAGCGTTTTGTATATGCAGATAAATTTAGTTGTAAGTCCGATATTATGAATTATTATTATTATTATCGGTTATTTGTAGAGCACCAACAGATTCCGCAGCGCTAATCCTCAAATATAGAAGGTTTGTACTTATCTGTACTTGTGGTAGAGAAAAGCTGGAGATGAACCATATATGGAATAAGATCCGCAAATCAGAAGGGAGTTGAAAAGGTAGAAGAATCCAACTGAAATCCGGTAGCAATGGAAAAGGGTTAGGTTAACTAATAAGGATAATCCTCATGTAGAGAGCAGCTTGGAAATGGCTCAAGTTGCTTAAAGCACTTAAGCAAAATTACTAAGCACCTGTGTTAGTTTATGAGCAGGTTAAGTAGGGAAAGTGGGATGGGCTAACATGACAGACAGGATGATAGACAGGATAGAAACCTTACACTTCTGATGCCTTCCTATTAATCTTTCTAGAGATATTCTAGATAGATTGCACTCCTTATTTATAAGGTACATTTGGCAAAACAGGAAGCTGAGAATAACCCAAAGGCTATTGCAGAGGAGTTATACTAGTGGAGGTCTATCACTACCCAATACTACACTTTCGCCTAGATTACGAGTCTTGCGTTAGCCTTAAAAAGCAGCGTTGTCAGGTCCCAACGCTGCTTTTTAATGCCCGCTGGTATTACGAGTCTGGCAGGTACAGGTGTATCGCTCACTTTTTTTCCGCGACCCGAGCATACCGCAAATCCACTTACGTAAATTGCGTATCCTATCTTTTCAATGGGATTTTCCTAACGCCGGTATTACGAGTCTTGGAAAAAGTCAGCGGTAGACCCTCTCCTGTCAAGACTCCTACCGCATTTAAAAGTCAGTAGTTAAGAGTTTTACGTGCTAACGCCGTAACATAAAACTCTTAACTAAAGTGCTAAAAAGTACACTAACACCCATAAACTACCTATTAACCCCTAAACCGAGCCCCCCCCCCACATCGCAAACACTTGAATAAAAATTTTAACCCTTAATCTGCCGACCGGACATCGTCGCACTTTAATAAATATATTAAACCCCTAAACTGCCAACTCGCAAACACTAGTTACATTTTATTAACCCCTAAGATACATTCATATACAGGTATCCCTCAGTTTACGCCGGGGTTAGGTTCCAGAAGGAATGGTTGTAAATTGAAACCGTTGTAAATTGAAACCCAGTTTATAATGTAAGTCAATGGGAAGTGAGGGAGATAGGTTCCAGACCCCTCTCAAAATTGTCATAAGTAACCCCTAATACATTATTTTAAAAGCTTTGAAATGAAGACTTTAAATGCTAGACAGCATTACAACACAGAATATATAATTAAACTAAGTTAAATGAACAAATATTTGCTAAACAGCATTGTAAACCTAATAAAATAATCACACAACACAGACTTCACTTGCATTTTTCTGCAAACAGTTCTTTCTATGCATTCCAATTTATAGACAGGAAGATCTTGTTCCTTTGAAATCTGCTCGATAGCTCAGGTCTGGTTCAACTGATTAATTTCAGCTTGCTTGGCTTTGCTGCAACACAAGCGGACAGCTCCACCTACTGGCTATTTTAATAAATGCACTGCTTCTCAATGCTTTTCAATAGCAGTCACATGACTGGAAAAAAAGGTTGTTATTCTGAAACGTTGTAAATTGAACCGTTGTAAAACGAGGGCCACCTGTACATGCCTTAAGATGTATATACAGTATACATATGTATTTATGTATTCATATGTGTATTTATGTATTTATATGTGTATATATGTATTTACAGACATATTTACACATATATTTCTAAACACAGATGTACAATGGCACCACTAGGGCAGTCTCCCCTAATCTAGGTAACTCCTGAGACTATGACAAAGTCTCCATTATGGGAATAAGAGAGGGGAGTGGTGCTGTGCAGCAAAAGATCAGCAAACTAAAGAGGGAAAGACCCCACAACAAGGATGCACTAGCTAGCACTCTATGCCTAAACTGTAGTGTGGAGAGAACAAAATATGAATCAAGAAAATATAACTTTTAATAGAAACCAATTAAAAAGGGACCCAATATAGAACACTATAAAAACAACCAAAGATCTGTTAATAATATTCCTGTTAGTACATAGTATGCCTTTGAGATATAATTCATTAAAGACAGGAATATATACTGTGCGGTCTGGAAGTACTGCAGAATTATATGCAAATCTTATACAATGGTCTCGGCTACCCAAGCCTTGTAACCAGGTAATGGGGAGGAGAAAGATTAAATATAAAAATATAAAGTATTACTCTCTATTAACTGTAGAGTGTTTAACCGTAGTATAAAATTTCTTGTAATAAGCTTTCAACAAATAAATTGTATTATTGTTTATTGAGACTTCTGTTGTGATGTGTTAGTGTAATGCTTCAACACATGTACCATAATATCTAATTGTACCACTTCCTGGTCTGCTTTACAGTAGCTCATCTGGATTCATTTATCAATACCCTATATTCAAATGTAGTTTAGTTTGATGAGGTGTCGTACATGAGGCCACACTCCCAATTGAACCGTACGCGTTAGTATATATAATATCAGAGAGAAGGAGGAATACCACATCAAATACGAAATTCCCCCTATTGTACTCAATTTGTCTACGGTTTGACTGTTCTTAAAGTGAGGACACAACTTTTTATTTTACTTCATATAGGTGTATCTTTATGTTGTTTATAAAGATCTATTGTGTCACTTAAAGGATAAACAGTCTCAACTATCAGTGGCAGTACTAAAGTATATTTGATTCTCCTCAATGTTGCTGGAACAAATTTCACAGCACTTAATCATGTGTAAAATAGATGGCTAAGGGGCCAAAACCCTTGTGACCTAACAATAGTAACAGAGGATGCAAATGCATCAGGGTATATATGCTGCTTGTAAGCAGGGCTTTTATAGATTCGCTGCTGTCCAGAAACTATGGGTAGCAGGATTGTAAACACACATTAGAGCCCAGTGTTGATACTGTTAAAGTGAGGACACAAATTCTTATTTTGCTCCATATAAGCGTATATTTGTGTTACTACTTATACAGATCTTCTCAACTGTCAATAGCAGCACTAAAGTATATTAGATTCTCCTTTATATTGCTGGAACAAATTTCACAGCAATTTATCGTGTGTATAGCAAATGGCTAAAGGGGCCTATCGATAATAGCAGAGGATATAATTGTATTGAAGTATAAATGCTGCTTGTAAATAGGGCTTCTATTAGTTAGCTACTGCTCAGAAATTACGGGCAGCAGGATTGTAAACACACATTAGTGCTCAGTATTTATCTCAGTATGCTCCGCTAGTACAAACAAATGCTCCCTTCTTCTAAACGATGCTGGAACAAATTTCACAGCATCGTTATACTATTCTATGTTAATGTTAAGCCTAGATTAGAGCATCAGTTTCAAGTCTCAAATTGTTTCAATGCAAAAAAATGCTACTATATGGTGCAACAGTATCACAATCAGTTAACCAGCTTATGAGTAAAGCTTTCAATAGCCAGCAGCGGTATAGCGATCTAACAACTGGCACCTATGGCCATTACAGTTATTAACAGATCCAAGGGCTAAAGTTTAAAAAAATGTTTTGAAAAAGCCTAATACGGGCGAATCGTGTCAGGGGGTTGGGAGCAAGACGGAGCTCCATTTTTTTAATCTTTAGTCCTTGGATCTGTTAGTAACTGTAATGGCCATAGGTGCCATTTAGCATTTTGTTGCATTGAAAATAGAAATATTTGGAATATTTAATTATAAACTCTTATCTACATACACAATACTATGATTAAATACTCAGGTACAGCTAATAGAGACTGAGTAATACTTTATATTTATATATTTAATCTTTCTCCTCTCCATTACATGGTCACAAGGCTTGGTTAAAGACATAAAGAATTGAAGCTCACCAATATGCCAAAAAGTAATTCACTTTATTGTAGAGACAGGCAGGGTCCAAATACCACGACGTTTCGGGTCAGTATGCCCCTTAATCATGTGATAACAACCTATACAGGTACACCTGTTTAAATAGCTTACCTGGGATTAACCCTTACAATCTTTCTAACAATACAATAATAGAGGGACAGCGCCATCTAGCGGCCCCCAAGGTGTATAATTACCTAGTGTTAAAATAAAACCAAAGACAAAAAACAGCTATGAAGCCCTAATTACAGATTCAAACTATGTCAAAAAGCTTTATTATTATTTATTTAAATAGTTTTTAACCCATCAAATTTAAATCACTATGTAACTATAGAAAATGGCAGAATAAATTTATCATTATATATGAACATAATAGAGAGATAGATCAGTAAAAAACTGACCAATCTATCTCTCTATTAAGCCCCCTTGGTTCCAAGGTGTCAAGGTGAAAAATCCAAAAGGATTCTCTTTGCTTAAGCAAAACTTCCCTATTTCCACCCCTTCTAGGGGCTTTCACCTGTTCAATCACCTGAAACCTAAGTTGGCTTATCTGATGGCCTGCTGCCAAAAAATGATAGGCCACTGGGGCTGACACTTTACCACATCTGATGTTGCTCTTGTGCTCAGTTATTCTGTCCCGGACCCTCCTAGTGGACTCACCAACATAGGCCTTCCCACATGGACACTTGATCATGTATATGACATAACTACTGTTGCAAGTGAAAAAATCCCTATAATTAAATCTATGCCCACTATGTGGATGTAAAAAATAGGGACTTTTCACTATGCAACTGCAGTTGCTACAACCAAGACAAGGGAAACAACCAAGATTCTTTTTAGTGATAAACCTTTGGGATGTAGATTTGACAGAACCCATGTCAGCTCGTATCAATGAATCCCTAAGGCTTTTACTACGCTTGTAGGCTGGCATGGGAAACTTGTCAAACTCCTCAACATCCACATTACATCTTCTCAAGATGCCCCAATGTCTCTGTATGATTTTCAACACCTGATCACTCTGTCTAGAAAACTCAGATACAAATACCATCCTTTTTTGATTTTTATCAGAGAGTTTTCTAGCTTTTAGAAGGGCATCATGATCCAACTGGGACACCATATCAATGGTGTCCGAAATCAGATCCTGTGGATAGCCACGTTCCAAAAACTTGTCACCCATCTCTGCCAATCTCATTGGAACCTTGGATGTTTCTGTGACAATCCTTTTAACCCTAAGTAATTGACTTTTGGGTAGTGACCTGATCAAGGAGGGATGATGAGCACTGTCATACATCAATAAATTATTCCTGTCAGTTTCTTTTCTGAAAATATCAGTTTTAAAACTGAAACCATCCTTGATCACGGTCACATCCAAAAAATCAATAGAACTCTCACTGAAAGTCAGTGTAAATTTGATATTGTTAGTTGAATGGTTTAATTCAGATACAAAAAGCTTGAGGGCCCCAACGTCGCCCAGCCAAACCCCAAAAATATCATCAATGTAGCGCCACCAGGTGGCGCCACATTGTCGAAATAGGGCATTTTCAAAAACAAACTTCTCTTCAAAGAGATTCATAAAAATATTGGCATAATTAGGGGCGACGTTGGAGCCCATAGCCGTACCTTGCAACTGTAAATAATATAAGTCCTCAAAGAGAAAATAATTATTGTAAAGAATTAATTCTAACAGTTGCAAGATAAATTCGACCTGAGTTTCTGAATGTGACCCAGCAGTGAGCAAAGCATGTTGCACAGCTCCTAGGCCACTCTCATGAGTGATAGATGTGTATAAACTGGAAACATCCAAACTGAAAAGAATAAACTTGTCAGTCTGGAGTTGCAAGTTGCTCAGCTTAATCAAAAAATCATTAGTGTCTTTAATGAAGGTACTTGACTGCTTCACCAGTGGTCTCAATACTCTATCCAAAAAATGGAAATATTTGAAAAGACGGAATTGGTACCCGCTACAATAGGACGCCCTGGTGGAGCAGTCAAGGACTTGTGAATCTTAGGCAGCACATATAGCACAGGTGTGATTGGGTCAGTCACAATTAAAAATTTAGCTGTTTTAGCATCAATTAAAGCATTATTCAATGCAAATTTGACAGTGGATTGAATCTCTCTAGAAATATTATTAATTGGATTACCTGCAATTACCTTATATACCTCCTTAGTGCCAAGTTGACGATAAACCTCTGTTCTATAGTCGGTCTTATTTAAAACAACTGTCGCTCCGCCCTTATCAGCCTGCTTCAATATCACTTTATTGTTAGATTTCAATGATTTCAAGGCTAAATGATCAGCAGATGTGAAGTTAAACAACCTAGGTTTACCTTTAAATTTACATAACTTAGTTTTAGCCTGCAAATCATTCAAATCAGACAGAACTAACTTTTCAAAGGTCTCAATACTGTGGTCAGTGGTAGAGGGAAAAAAAAGAGCTTTTGTTAAATAACCCTAGATGTTTAATGCTCAAGTTATTAACTTTATTATCCCCAATGATGTTACACCCAACAGACCCACTGCAATTCAACCTTGTACCAATTTGAGAAACATTACTTGTCTTGTTATTATGCCAAAATTTTAACCTTATATTGCGGAAAAATTTGTGAATGTCTCTATTCAAATTGAAGAAATCACAGTCCTTAAATGGACAAAAAGACAGTCCCTTCTGGAGAACAGATGCTTCTCTCTCAGCAAGTGGACAGTCCGAGATATTAAAGACTATATTTTGTTGCGGGCCCGCGTCACCCTCTGTGAGGATGCCTTGCCCGATTTGGCTGTTACCTTTGGTTTCACTTTTGCTCCCTTTTGGGCCCGGCGGTGTCTGTGGCCGCTTCTCCTGGGCTGTCATTGCCCTCTCCCTGGGAAAAATCCGTGGATGAATCGGAGCTGCTGCCTGACACTGCATGACGAGATTGCTGCCTTCTCCGTGAACCGGAAGTGACGCGGCGCTCCTTCCCCATTGGATCGTAGACCCACCTGTAGACTCTATTGGAGGAGTAGTCGTCAGAGTCTCTCTGAAATTTTAACCGTTTCCTCTCCTCAATGGTCGACCGCATCTCTGCCAATAACTCCTTACTAGCCGTAAGCAACTTGTCAGAATCAGCAGATGACATCGTTTGCCGGATCTCCTCCTCTAAAGCAGCAATTTCTGCTTTTAGTTTATCCAAATCGATCTGAAGATATTCCACAGTCAGAACGATTAGGTCAAAGGAACACTTATTGAGAATCTGCTCAAACTTACGGCAATATTCAGGATTGTTCTTCAGCAAGGTGGGTCTAATATTCATTCGTAATCCTCTGGGGATTCTTTTCATCCGATGATATTCAGCCAGGGTGGTGGCGTGCAGGTCATAGGCCAGTTGTTTTTTAGTAGACTTCTCATACTGATTACTTGCAACTTGTCTGGGGGCTGTATGTAAAAAATTGCGTGAGCCCTTAACCAGAGTTGTAATTCTAGAGGCTTCAAACTCTGTATAGGTGAAGGTTTGAGACCCTGCAAGATCCTCTTCACTTGTCATTTTCTTTATAATGGCTTGGCAGTGCACGGATATGGTAGTCAAACAATAGATAGAAAAGTCAGTGTTATCCAGCAATCACGCCAATGGTGTAAGCTTCAGGGAGTAACTACCAACCTCCCATGTATCAATGAAAGAAATAAAGAATTGAAGCTCACCAATATGCCAAAAAGTAATTCACTTTATTGTAGAGACAGGCAGGGTCCAAATACCACGACGTTTCGGGTCAGTATGCCCCTTAATCATGTGATAACAACCTATACAGGTACACCTGTTTAAATAGCTTACCTGGGATTAACCCTTACAATCTTTCTAACAATACAATAATAGAGGGACAGCGCCATCTAGCGGCCCCCAAGATGTATAATTACCTAGTGTTAAAATAAAACCAAAGACAAAAAACAGCTATGAAGCCCTAATTACAGATTCAAACTGTCAAAAAGCTTTATTATTATTTATTTAAATAGTTTTTAACCCATCAAATTTAAATCACTATGTAACTATAGAAAATGGCAGAATAAATCTATCATTATATATGAACATAATAGAGAGATAGATCAGTAAAAAACTGACCAATCTATCTCTCTATTAAGCCCCCTTGGTTCCAAGGTGTCAAGGTGAAAAATCCAAAAGGATTCTCTTTGCTTAAGCAAAACTTCCCTATTTCCACCCCTTCTAGGGGCTTTCACCTGTTCAATCACCTGAAACCTAAGTTGGCTTATCTGATGGCCTGCTGCCAAAAAATGATAGAGTTCTATTGATTTTTTTGGATGTGACCGTGATCAAGGATGGTTTCAGTTTTAAAACTGATATTTTCAGAAAAGAAACTGACAGGAATAATTTATTGATGTATGACAGTGCTCATCATCCCTCCTTGATCAGGTCACTACCCAAAAGTCAATTACTTAGGGTTAAAAGGATTGTCACAGAAACATCCAAGGTTCCAATGAGATTGGCAGAGATGGGTGACAAGTTTTTGGAACGTGGCTATCCACAGGATCTGATTTCGGACACCATTGATATGGTGTCCCAGCTGGATCGTGATGCCCTTCTAAAAGCTAGAAAACTCTCTGATAAAAATCAAAAAAGGATGGTATTTGTATCTGAGTTTTCTAGACAGAGTGATCAGGTGTTGAAAATCATACAGAGACATTGGGGCATCTTGAGAAGATGTAATGTGGATGTTGAGGAGTTTGACAAGTTTCCCATGCCAGCCTACAAGCGTAGTAAAAGCCTTAGGGATTCATTGATACGAGCTGACATGGGTTCTGTCAAATCTACATCCCAAAGGTTTATCACTAAAAAGAATCTTGGTTGTTTCCCTTGTCTTGGTTGTAGCAACTGCAGTTGCATAGTGAAAAGTCCCTATTTTTTACATCCACATAGTGGGCATAGATTTAATTATAGGGATTTTTTCACTTGCAACAGTAGTTATGTCATATACATGATCAAGTGTCCATGTGGGAAGGCCTATGTTGGTGAGTCCACTAGGAGGGTCCGGGACAGAATAACTGAGCACAAGAGCAACATCAGATGTGGTAAAGTGTCAGCCCCAGTGGCCTATCATTTTTTGGCAGCAGGCCATCAGATAAGCCAACTTAGGTTTCAGGTGATTGAACAGGTGAAAGCCCCTAGAAGGGGTGGAAATAGGGAAGTTTTGCTTAAGCAAAGAGAATCCTTTTGGATTTTTCACCTTGACACCTTGGAACCAAGGGGGCTTAATAGAGAGATAGATTGGTCAGTTTTTTACTGATCTATCTCTCTATTATGTTCATATATAATGATAAATTTATTCTGCAATTTTTTTTTAGTTACTTAGGCCTAGATTTAGAGTTCGGCGGTAAAAGGGCTGTTAACGCTCCGCGGGTTTTTTTCTGGCCGCACCATAAATTTAACTCTGGTATCGAGAGTTCAAACAAATGCTGCGTTAGGCTCCAAAAAAGGAGCGTAGAGCATTTTTACCGCAAATGCAACTCTCGATACCAGAGTTGCTTACGGACGCGGCCGGCATCAAAAACGTGCTCGTGCACGATTCTCCCATAGGAAACAATGGGGCTGTTTGAGCTGAAAAAAAACCTAACAGCTGCAAAAAAGCAGCGTTCAGCTCCTAACGCAGCCCCATTGTTTCCTATGGGGAAACACCTCCTAAGTCTGCACCTAACACCCTAACATGTACCCCGAGTCTAAACACCCCTAACCTTACACTTATTAACCCCTAATCTGCCGCCCCCGCTATCGCTGACCCCTGCATTACACTTTTAACCCCTAATCTGCCGCTCCGTAAACCGCCGCCACCTACGTTATCCCTATGTACCCCTAATCTGCTGCCCTAACATCGCCGACCCCTATGTTATATTTATTAACCCCTAATCTGCCCCCCACAACGTCGCCGACACCTACCTACACTTATTAACCCCTAATCTGCCGAGCGGACCTGAGCGCTACTATAATAAAGTTATTAACCCCTAATCCGCCTCACTAACCCTATCATAAATAGTATTAACCCCTAATCTGCCCTCCCTAACATCGCCGACACCTACCTTCAATTATTAACCCCTAATCTGCCGACCGGAGCTCACCGCTATTCTAATAAATGTATTAACCCCTAAAGCTAAGTCTAACCCTAACACTAACACCCCCCTAAGTTAAATATAATTTTTATCTAACGAAATTAATTAACTCTTATTAAATAAATAATTCCTATTTAAAGCTAAATACTTACCTGTAAAATAAATCCTAATATAGCTACAATATAAATTATAATTATATTATACCTATTTTAGGATTAATATTTATTTTACAGGCAACTTTGTAATTATTTTAACCAGGTACAATAGCTATTAAATAGTTAAGAACTATTTAATAGTTACCTAGTTAAAATAATTACAAATTTACCTGTAAAATAAATCCTAACCTAAGATATAATTAAACCTAACACTACCCTATCAATAAAATAATTAAATAAACTACCTACAATTACCTACAATTAACCTAACACTACACTATCAATAAATTAATTAAACACAATTGCTACAAATAAATAACATTAAATAAACTATCTAAAGTACAAAAAATAAAAAAGAACTAAGTTACAGAAAATAATAAAATATTTACAAACATAAGAAAAATATTACAACAATTTTAAACTAATTACACCTACTCTAAGCCCCCTAATAAAATAACAAAGCCCCCCAAAATAAAAATTCCCTACCCTATTCTAAAATACAAATATTACAAGCTCTTTTACCTTACCAGCCCTGAACAGGGCCCTTTGCGGGGCATGCCCCAAGAATTTCAGCTCTTTTGCCTGTAAAAAAAAACATACAATACCCCCCCCCAACATTACAACCCACCACCCACATACCCCTAATCTAACCCAAACCCCCCTTAAATAAACCTAACACTACCCCCCTGATGATCTTCCTACCTTGTCTTCACCATGCCAGGTTCACCGATCCGTCCTGGCTCCAAGATCTTCATCCAACCCAAGCGGGGCTAGACATCCACTGAAGAAGTCCAGAAGAGGGTCCAAAGTCTTCCTCCTATCCGGCAAGAAGAGGACATCCGGACCGGCAAACATCTTCTCCAAGCGGCATCTTCTATCTTCTTCCATCCGATGACGACCGGCTCCATCTTGAAGACCTCCAGCGCGGATCCATCCTCTTCTTCCGACGACTAGACGACGAATGACGGTTCCTTTAAGGGACGTCATCCAAGATGGCGTCCCTCGAATTCCGATTGGCTGATAGGATTCTATCAGCCAATCGGAATTAAGGTAGGAATTTTCTGATTGGCTGATGGAATCAGCCAATCAGAATATAGTTCAATCCGATTGGCTGATCCAATCAGCCAATCAGATTGAGCTCGCATTCTATTGGCTGTTCCGATCAGCCAATAGAATGCGAGCTCAATCTGATTGGCTGATTGGATCAGCCAATCGGATTGAACTATATTCTGATTGGCTGATTCCATCAGCCAATCAGAAAATTCCTACCTTAATTCCGATTGGCTGATAGAATCCTATCAGCCAATCGGAATTCGAGGGACGCCATCTTGGATGACGTCCCTTAAAGGAACCGTCATTCGTCGTCTAGTCGTCGGAAGAAGAGGATGGATCCGCGCTGGAGGTCTTCAAGATGGAGCCGGTCGTCATCGGATGGAAGAAGATAGAAGATGCCGCTTGGAGAAGATGTTTGCCGGTCCGGATGTCCTCTTCTTGCCGGATAGGAGGAAGACTTTGGACCCTCTTCTGGACTTCTTCAGTGGATGTCTAGCCCCGCTTGGGTTGGATGAAGATCTTGGAGCCAGGACGGATCGGTGAACCTGGCATGGTGAAGACAAGGTAGGAAGATCATCAGGGGGGTAGTGTTAGGTTTATTTAAGGGGGGTTTGGGTTAGATTAGGGGTATGTGGGTGGTGGGTTGTAATGTTGGGGGGGGGTATTGTATGTTTTTTTTTACAGGCAAAAGAGCTGAAATTCTTGGGGCATGCCCCGCAAAGGGCCCTGTTCAGGGCTGGTAAGGTAAAAGAGCTTGTAATATTTGTATTTTAGAATAGGGTAGGGAATTTTTTATTTTGGGGGGCTTTGTTATTTTATTAGGGGGCTTAGAGTAGGTGTAATTAGTTTAAAATTGTTGTAATATTTTTCTTATGTTTGTAAATATTTTATTATTTTCTGTAACTTAGTTCTTTTTTATTTTTTGTACTTTAGATAGTTTATTTAATGTTATTTATTTGTAGCAATTGTGTTTAATTAATTTATTGATAGTGTAGTGTTAGGTTAATTGTAGGTAATTGTAGGTAGTTTATTTAATTATTTTATTGATAGGGTAGTGTTAGGTTTAATTATATCTTAGGTTAGGATTTATTTTACAGGTAAATTTGTAATTATTTTAACTAGGTAACTATTAAATAGTTCTTAACTATTTAATAGCTATTGTACCTGGTTAAAATAATTACAAAGTTGCCTGTAAAATAAATATTAATCCTAAAATAGGTATAATATAATTATAATTTATATTGTAGCTATATTAGGATTTATTTTACAGGTAAGTATTTAGCTTTAAATAGGAATTATTTATTTAATAAGAGTTAATTAATTTCGTTAGATAAAAATTATATTTAACTTAGGGGGGTGTTAGTGTTAGGGTTAGACTTAGCTTTAGGGGTTAATACATTTATTAGAATAGCGGTGAGCTCCGGTCGGCAGATTAGGGGTTAATAATTGAAGGTAGGTGTCGGCGATGTTAGGGAGGGCAGATTAGGGGTTAATACTATTTATGATAGGGTTAGTGAGGCGGATTAGGGGTTAATAACTTTATTATAGTAGCGCTCAGGTCCGCTCGGCAGATTAGGGGTTAATAAGTGTAGGTAGGTGTCGGCGACGTTGTGGGGGGCAGATTAGGGGTTAATAAATATAACATAGGGGTCGGCGATGTTAGGGGTAGCAGATTAGGGGTACATAGGGATAACGTAGGTGGCGGCGATTTGCGGTCGGAAGATTAGGGGTTAATTATTTTAAGTAGCTTGCGGCGACGTTGTGGGGGGCAAGTTAGGGGTTAATAGATATAATACAGGGGTCGGCGGTGTTAGGGGCAGCAGATTAGGGGTACATAAGTATAACGTAGGTGGCGGTCGGCAGATTAGG
This sequence comes from Bombina bombina, assembly GCF_027579735.1. Taxonomy (NCBI): domain Eukaryota; kingdom Metazoa; phylum Chordata; class Amphibia; order Anura; family Bombinatoridae; genus Bombina; species Bombina bombina. The sequence goes on along the minus strand of NC_069503.1, from coordinate 516,975,169 downwards.
GGTTAAAAATTTTAATCGAGTGGCGGCGATGTGGGGGGACCTCGGTTTAGGGGTACATAGGTAGTTTATGGGTGTTAGTGTACTTTAGGGTACAGTAGTTAAGAGCTTTATAAACCGGCGTTAGCCAGAAAGCTCTTAACTCCTGCTATTTTCAGGCGGCTGGAATCTTGTCGTTAGAGCTCTAACGCTCACTGCAGAAACGACTCTAAATACCAGCGTTAGAAAGATCCCATTGAAAAGATAGGATACGCAAATGGCGTAGGGGGATCTGCGGTATGGAAAAGTCGCGGCTGAAAAGTGAGCGTTAGACCCTTTAATCACTGACTCCAAATACCAGCGGGCGCCCAAAAACAGCGTTAGGAGCCTCTAACGCTGGTTTTGACGGCTACCGCCGAACTCTAAATCTAGGCCATAGTGATTTAAATTTGATGGGTTAAAAACTATTTAAATAAATAATAATAAAGCTTTTTGACATAGTTTGAATCTGTAATTAGGGCTTCATAGCTGTTTTTTGTCTTTGGTTTTATTTTAACACTAGGTAATTATACACCTTGGGGGCCGCTAGATGGCGCTGTCCCTCTATTATTGTATTGTTAGAAAGATTGTAGGGGTTAATCCCAGGTAAGCTATTTAAACAGGTGTACCTGTATAGGTTGTTATCACATGATTAAGGGGCATACTGCCCCGAAACGTCGTGGTATTTGGACCCTGCCTGTCTCTACAATAAAGTGAATTACTTTTTGGCATATTGGTGAGCTTCAATTCTTTATTTCTTTCATTGATACATGGGAGGTTGGTAGTTACTCCCTGAAGCTTAGACCATTGGCGTGATAGCTGGATAACACTGACTTTTCTACACAAGGCTTGGTTAGCCGAGACCATTGTATCAGATTTGCAAATAATTTGTGTTTCTGCAGTACTTCCAGACCACACAGTATATATTCCTGTCTTTAATTAATTATATCTCAAAGGCATACTATGTACTAACAGGAATATTATTAACAGATCTTTGGTTGTTTTTATAGTGTTCTATATTGGGTCCCTTTTTAATTGGTTTCTATTAAAAGTTATATTTTATTGATTCATATTTTGTTCTCTCCACACTACAGTCAAGGCATAAAGTGCTAGTTAGTGCATCCTTGTTGTGGGGTCTTTCCCTCATTAGTTTGCTATTTACACATATAAACACATATGTACACATAAATAGACTATGTGACCTCTTTATTTGGAACAGCTACCTAGTAGCATGTTGAGCCTCCTTTACCCTTCAAAACCGCCTGAATTCTTCTAGGCATGAATTCAACAAGATGGTGAAAACGTTTTGGAGGTGTTGTATACTATTCAGACATGAGTGTGTCATGCAACTCCTGGAGATTTGACAGAGGTGTAGGCCTGCAGTGTTTAGCCCTTTCCAGCTCATCCCAAAGATGTTCAATAGGATTGAGATCCAGGGACTTAGCGGGCCACTGCAGCAAAGAAAAGTAATTGTCATCTTCCAGGTACCATCCCATAGTGATGCGGGTTTTGTGCACTGGTGCATTATCCTGCTGGAAGTAACCATCTGCCTGAGGATAAACTATCAACATGAACATATGCACTTGGTCAGCAACAATGTTTACGTACGGTGTGGCATTCAGAATTTAGGGGTATCAATGGACCCAACATGTGCCATGAAAACATTCCCCACACCATAACACCTCCCCCACCACCTTGCACAGTTTTCATCAGAGATGAGGGGGTCTATGGATTTATGTTTTTTCGCCCAATTCGGAACCTGCCATCAACATCATGCACTAGGAACTACTTGTCGTGCCCACAGAAGATGTGCTTTCTTGTTCTTTTCTGATAGCGCTGCGGAATCTGTTGGCGCTCTACAAATAACCGATAATAATAATAACAAGGGCACCCGACATGGCTGCCGGCTGTTGTAGCCCATACACGACAAGGTGCACCTAGTGGTGCATTGCGATATGTTTTTCTCTGCACCAAGCTTGAATTCTGATGTGACTTGTGAAATTGTGGCCTATCTGTTTGCTTGCCCAAGTCTAGCCATCCTGACCTCTCTCATCAACAAGCGTTTTTCTTCCACAGGACTGCCGCTGACTGGATGTTTTTTGTTCATTGCATCATTCTCAATACACCCTTGAAACTATGGTATATGAAAAGTTCAGGAGTACTGCCGTTTCAGGTATGCTTCGTCCATCACGTCTTGCAACTATTACCATGCCAGGTTTAAAGTCCATTAGATCACTGCTCTTCCCCAAACTCACTGTGGTTTGTACTCCTAACTGATAGTAGGAGGTTGTTCTGCTATATTTATACCAAAACTGTGGCAATGTGACCTGCAACATAGTGTAACAAACCATTTGTGTGAACAATAAGTGGCAAATATGTGTACATAGAAGTGCATTGGAGCACTTTGCTGTCAAGTAGATGAAAACCTGTAAAAGCAGATTTATGCAGTATTCATATTTAATAAAGGTTTTAACTATGTATTTACTGTAAATATTTCACATGCCAATGTTCTACACATAGCAGAATATGTTCTATGTATTTATAAATAGATATTTATATATATATATATATATATATTTGTATCTTTATATATCTATACCTATATATAATCATATAGATATATATGTATAGATATATATTTTACCAAAATACCACCAGATATATGTAGAAATATTTATTTAAGACTAAATAGAACATATTATTCTATGTGAAGAACATTGGAATGTGAAATATTCATATTTTGTTTGTCGGGTTAACACATGAGAGTATGTGTTCGGGATAGCACACGAGTGGGGTGTTTTTTTTTTCACTTTTTTTGCTCTATTGACTTCTAAGGGGGAATAGGTTACTGCTTGCACGATATTCTAACTTCAGCTTTTTTGTGTGCATTGGGTTAGCGTGGGAGCGATACCTTTTTACTTTCAACTTGTAATACGAGCGCAAACCAAGGCACTCAAAAGTTTACTTCTAGCGCAGTTATTGCACAAGCGAAAGCACTACATAGCACTCCACTTATAATCTGGCCCTTAATGAGAGGCCTATTGAAAGGTCTATCTAACTCACATGTGGGAAATTGGAAATGTTTGGGGATACGTAGGATTCAAAATCTTTACAGGCAAAATAGATGGTTATCTCCAGTTAAATTGATAAAGAAATATCCCATGAACCTCCTTGGCTACACATTGCATGTAATTAATTGTTTGGTCTCTTGTCAGCCTGAGGGTTTGATAAAACATACTTGAGGTAGTGTACTAATTAAGAGGAGGGCTGCAGTGCAGACAGTAGACTGATCAAGCCCCTAACCATCTATTATGGAGTTCTAATGAAAGAAAAATGTAATGTCAGACCCTGGCAACTTGTGGAATGTGAGAGAGATTTGGAGATTGATCTTACTGATAACTTGCAAAGGCTTTAACACTCACCAAAAAATATCTACGTTGTGCAAATGTACTGGAATTATATTTAAGATACTATTGAGGTGGCACTTAAAATGTTTCCCACACAGAGCATGTCCGGCAGTTGCCATGATCGGCAGCAATATTGAAAACTGTGAAGGGTTGCTACTAATTTTGCTGATTATCAACTACATCAAGGAGATTTGCATAGTGTTATCACTCTGGGCAAAACAACCAGTTTCTTGTGAACAAGTATTAGGAACTATTTTTTCTGAACCATCTCAGCTAACCCAGTCTGGACCATTGCGACCTACAGCAGTGCATCAGTGTATAGGCAGCAACACCCCACCTCCCAGTACATGGGGTAAACAACACAGCATAGTTCTGTGCCATTACTGGACTATAAAGTATTCTTTAAGCTTTTGAAAGTATGGATTCCGGTGAAATGAGGCTGCTTGAGGATGTTGAACTCCTATTAAATGAACATTTGATGTGATTCATAAAAAGTCAGGATGAAACCTGTGAAACCATATGTACACCCATGCAACATGGAGATCACATGCTTATTTCTGTACCAGTTCAAGACCTAGAGCAAGTGGGGGCTATAAAAGGAGATGACCGGCCCTGTGGAGAGAAGCAAAGTGTATCGACTAAAATAGGAGAGGAACAGCTGAAGGGAGATTGACTTTACTGACTGGGAAGGTTATAGGGGGTTGGGGGCTAGGCGTAGCCCCTTCCTTTGGATAGCACAGCTATAGCAGGACAATAGAAGAAGGGATGGGCAGTGTAGATAAGCTGCAACTAGCTGATCCTAAATAGGCTAACACAGGGATTGGCCAGGAGGGGGAGAGGGGGTATGAACAGGAGTTGAGGAAATTAACTGCCTATAAAGATGATTGCACAATGCTTGGAGCTCACAATAATTATTTTCTTTTTTCAGAGTAGAGCAGTTTTCTTTGTTGCAGAAATGGCTCCAAGGAACAGGATAATTGCTAAGAAATTGGGAAAGAACTTTGTATACTGAAGTCTCATTCATTGTTACATTTCTAGCTGGTAATGTATAAATAGGTTCTACAGCTTAAAGCTGTGATTTAATAGTGTATTTTATATCTATAATTTAATATCAAATAGATCATTGTATCCTATATAATATTCATGCTAGCATTGATTCAATTTACCACTGTAGAAAGGGTTTTTGTTTTTTATACTCATAAGCTATTTTTAGTTACTGGTAAATGTTTTGAAATTGATTGTGGCCAGATCAGACTCATTATGCTGTACTTGTTGATATATTGAATTGTTAATAGGGGTAAAATGCTCTGGTTGATTATTTAGTCAGTGTTTTTACATGTTTGTTTAAAATTAGGAGCCAGTAATAATATTTAGGAGCCAGGCATATCTTCTGGAGCCAGACAGTTAGATTTGTATATAGATATATGGATAATAACCCTTTAGGAGCCGGGGGTAAAAATTCTAGGAGCCAGTGGCTCTCAGGCTCCTGGGATTGTTGAGCCCTAATTTAAGTCATATATAACTATTTTGGTTAGATAGCTAAATTATACCTCCTGGAAATTATAGTAGCTTTAATATTTACTAGCTATATGTTATATAAGCCATATTCCAAATTCGTTAAGGTTACTGGCTAATCATAAATTGTTCTATCTAGTAACATTAAATGGTGATATTTTATAGTTAAGTTATTTTGAGGTAAAGTCATTTCCTAATAATAACGTGACCATATCCAGGATACAAGCGATTTAATTGAATATTAATTAATCTAATTAACCTTACTTTATATTATAATTTTTATATGGTAATAATCAATTTATATATATGGTCATAACCAATAGTCTATTTACTGCATACATATAATCACTGTGTTTATAAAAACAACCTGTTCAGAAATAAGCAAATATTTTAATTTGGGATATTTATTTATTTAATTTGATATTTGATAGTAAGCTTGTTGTCATTAATTGCTAAATATCTCAATAGTGTGATTTTGGAGTGCGCTTCTGGAATTATATAACAATTTTCTGGGGTGCACTGCTAAGATTCTACTATATGAATTGGGGGTATTGCTGACAATAATTTTATTGTTGTTATTAATATTCATAATCCATAAATAATCTCATTGGGAGGGCACTCCTAAACTGTACTCATATTTATTGAATACACAGCTGAAATATTCTATTAAGCAAAATATCTAATGGAGGGGAGAGAACGGGGGTTTAAAGGATAAGGATACAGAACAATCTGATCAGGAATATGATGCAGATGATGAAGTCTCAGCAACAAGGTTGCTGCCGTTATCTAGGCATTTAAAGACAAAATTAGTGGAAAACGCTGAGAAGGCCCTGAATGGGTTATAGGTTTTGCTTTCTATGCACAGACAAAAGGGATGATGAGGTATTTGCATTTGATCGCTGATTGTTACATGGATGGCATATGGGGGGTTCTTACAAATTCCCAGAAGTTTTGAGAGAAAAACTAGGGAAGGAGGTAGCCTTAGGAAGGATGGCAGGCCCCCCCCCTTTAATGACAAACAGCTAAAGAATTTGATTAAATTATCTTTGGGAGTGGTTACCAAAAAAGAGGCTGGTAAATTCTGAATGATTCAGCGATTATCCTACCCTAAGGGTCAGTCAGTAAATTATGCATCAGTATCCTACCAGCATTTGACCAGGCAGTAAATTTGGTTAGGTTGGCAGGCTGGGTCCTGATTTAGCAAAAGTTGATATGGAATCTGCATTCAGATTACTACCTATAAAGCCAAAAAGTTTTGTTTTGATGGGATGCAAATTTGAGGGCAAGTTTTATATTGACAAATATCTGCCTATGGGGTGCGCTATATCTTGTGTGGATTTTGAAATGTCCAGCACTTTTGCATTGGCTGGTAGAGAGAAGGGCAGGTGAGAGTAGTATCGTGCATTACCTTGATTACTTCATGGTAGTAGGTAGAAAGGGTACAGGAGAATGTGATAGAGTTCTTAATGTACTGCTGAAAATGTTTGTAGAGATGGGGGTTCCAGTGGCAGATGACAAATCAGAGGGTCCCTGTTCTAAGTTATTCTTTCTAGGCATTTAGAGTTATTCAGTAATCCCCATTGCAGATTGCCCCAAGATAAGGTTGTGAAGATAAGGGAGGCCATACGGCAGGTGATTTATAAAAGAAGGTATCACTTGGAATATGCAGAAATTACTGAAGCTGTTACATTTTGCATGCAGGGTGATTCCAGTGGGAAGAATCATTAAAAGAAGGTTGGAAGTGAGTACCAGAGGGGTTGTAAAGCCTAGTCACATGATTTGACTGAACAGTCAATAAAAAGGGGATTTAAAAGTATGAGATCATTTCCTAAGTAGTTTTAATGGCATCAGGATTTGGGAGCAGAAGGTGACAGCTAATGAAATCCGGTTATATACAGATGCTGCAGGAAGGGCAGGGTTTGGGGCTTATTTGGATGGCAGAAGATGCGTGGGTAAGTGGCCGCAGGCTTGGCATGAAAAGGGTTGATGTTACTTGAATCTTTCCCAATTGTGACAGCGATAGAACTATGGGGGAAAGAATTGGCTAACAAAAGCATTTTGTTCCAGTCTGACATAGAGGAGTTGTAATTGTATTAAATAACCTATCAGCATCTTCCCCTCAGGCCATAGCATTCACGCAGCCTCTAGTTTTAAAATGTTTAGAGCATAATATAAAGTTATAAACACATACCAGCAGTTAAGAATGTCGTAGCTGATGCTTTATCAAGGTTTAAATGGGAGGCCTTTAGGAAGCTCGCACCCAATGCGGCGCAGAAAGGTAAGGATTGCATCATTTATCTTTGGCAGATTGGGAGCAATTAGAGGTAATCAATGGTTTGGTCAGACAATCATTGACAACACGGACATGGATATTTTTGGACAATTTGGTATAACCTAGGCACGCAGGTATCAAGAAAGGCAACTTAAGCACTGTAATGGCAGGAATCTCCTTTGCGCAGCTGTTGGAGGAAGTGGATGCGACAAAAAAGATTCCTGGTTAGGAAAAGGGTTAGAGGTTGGTCAGCGGAGAGATTGGAAATCTTAGAAAAAATTTTAAACAAGGTTTGTACTGCTGGTTTTGAGAATACAATTTTTGCAACGATATTTATGCTGGCTTTGGGAAAGCATTGAGGATGGAATGCCTGTAGAATCAGGACTAATATTCATATGAAGATCAGACAGATAGGGAAGGGAAAGGGGCTTGGATAACTTCTAAAGCAACAGGGGGTAAATATGTCCTGTTTCACATGTGAGAGGCTATTTAGGTGTGGCCCCTGCTAAGGGCGTCATGTTCTTTAGGCACAAGAATGGTAGTAGTTTAACCAGGTTCCAGTTCAAAAGGGTTTTTTCATTAGTAGTGGAGAAGCTAGGTTACGTTGTGGTGATAATGTGTTGTTTGGTGTGTCCATTTCAGGTAGAGCCACAAGATTATGGATAATCAGACACTCCTACGTGCACTGGGCAGCTTCACACACAGCTGCAACCAGACAGGGAGCAAACTTAGGTTTTAGTTCTAAAGAAGCAGGAAGTAGGTGGCTTGGGAAGAGAGGGATGAAATGAAACCAGTTATTGGGGACAGCACAGATCTCTACGAGAAAGTGGGGTCTACCCGATATCTTAATTATACACCTGGGTGGGAACGACATAGGTTTGGTTCCTTCAATTGAGCTACAGGAGCAGGTAAAATAAAATATTCAGCTGGTTCAAGCTAAAATGGGTGGGGACTGAACTAGTCTGGTCTCTGTCTTGGAGGGATAGTGTCACACAGGAAGGATGGACATTGAGTGGTGGTCTGCCGGTAAAAATAACATGCTCACCTGCTCTTCAAACCTTGTGTTATTTGCTATGTCCTACAACTTCTTAGTCACGTGGGGCCGCCTATTTCTTTACAATGCTGGTGCCTTGATCTGTATGATCGGACAAGAGTAGGAAAAAGGTAAACCAGGCTGTTATGATCTGTTATGATCCAACAAGGGTAGTAAAAAGGTAAATCAGGCTGTTATGATCTGTTATGATCCGACAAGAGTAGGAAAAAGGTAAACCAGGCTGTTATGATCTGACAAGAGTAGGAAAAATGTAAACCAGGCTGTTATGATCTGTTATGATCCGACAAGAGTAGGAAAAGGTAAACCAGGCTGTTATGATCTGTTATGATCCGACAAGAGTAGGAAAAATGTAAACCAGGCTGTTATGATCTGTTATGATTCAACAAGAGTAGGAAAAATGTAAACCAGGCTGTTATGATCTGTTATGATCCGACAAGAGTAGGAAAAGGTAAACCAGGCTGTTATGATCTGTTATGATCCGACAAGAGTAGGAAAAAGATAAATCAGGCTGTAATGATCTGTTATGATCCGACAAGAGTAGGAAAAGGTAAACCAGGCTGTTATGATCTGTTATGATCCGACAAGAGTAGGAAAAGGTAAACCAGGCTGTTATGATCTGTTATGATCCGACAAGAGTAGGAAAAATGTAAACCAGGCTGTTATGATCTGTTATGATCCGACAAGAGTAGGAAAAGGTAAACCAGGCTGTTATGATCTGTTATGATCCGACAAGAGTAGGAAAAATGTAAACCAGGCTATTATGATCTGTTCTGAGGTCTGAGATCTGAGGGCCATCGTAAAGACCCTTACAAGGTAAGAAAAGGTCACTAGGTGTGCTTTGGTTGGCGGCAAGAGGGTCCTCTTTTGGTGGCGGGAAGTGGGCGTCCTGGCACGTGGGTAATGCAGTAATGGGGGGGAGGTGTGTAGGTACGGGGGCGGGGTATTGGTCTGTCGGTCAAACCCACAAGCCCTCCTAGTCTGCAGACCTTTCGGCCCGTTACTAGCAAATTGACGCCCCTGAGTTGCGCGCGGTCACGCTCCTTGGTTACGTGGGGACGCCCAGTTCTCTCGTCATGCTGTTGCATGAATTGTGTTATCAATTCAAATCCAAATTGGATTAAGGATATGTTATTATCCTAGTAGTTGAGGATCGCTCATTTTCATAATTTAGATTTGAATTTAATAAATGTGACCTTTTCTAACGCCAAATCTGTGTCTGTCATTATTGGTATATGAAAATTGGGTAAAAGGGGTTACCAAACTAAAGGTAAAGTGGGAGCATTTGGGTAGCAGGTACCTGTGAAGATAGTTAAAGTGTAAATCCCTTAGCAAAGTGTATCGACTAAAATAGAGGAACAGCTTAAGGGAGATTGACTTTACTGACTTCGAAGGTTATAGGGGGTTGGGGGCTAGGCGTAGCCCCTTCCTTTGGATAGCACAGCTATAGCAGGACAATAGAAGAAGGGATGGGCAGTGTAGATAAGCTGCAACTAGCTGATCCTAAATAGGCTAGCACAGGGATTGGCCAGGAGGGGGAGAGGGGGTATGAACAGGAGTTGAGGAAATTAACTGCCTACAAAGATGATTGCACAATGCTTGGAGCTCACAATAATTATTTTCTTTTTCCCTCCCTCCCTCCCTAGAAATGACGAAGCCTAGCCCAAGGAAGAGGTCATGCACAAGAACGATCACAAGCGACACGGCTAAGGGCAGATGCTGTGGTGTTTCCGCCACTCAGATTAAGACCGCCCGTGTAGCGCCCCTTAAGGGTTTTTTCGCCACGAAGCAGGAAATCAGCTACTGGTCTGTCGGTCAGAGCTGGTGGATGGCATAGAGAAATCATGGCATTTTTAGTGGTATATTTCATGACGCGGCGGGAAGTGGGCGTCCTGGCACGTGGGTAATGCAGTAATGGGGGAGGTGTGTAGGGTACGGGGGCGGGGTATTGTCTGTCGGTCAAACCCACAAGCCCTCCTAGTCTGCAGACCTTTCGGCCCGTTACTAGCAAATTGACGCCCCTGAGTTGCGCGCGGTCACGCTCCTTGGTTACGTGGGGACGCCCAGTTCTCTCGTCATGCTGTTGCATGAATTGCGTTATCAATTCAAATCCAAATTGGATTAAGGATATGTTATTATCCTAGTAGTTGAGGATCGCTCATTTTTCATAATTTAGATTTGAATTTAATAAATGTGACCTTTTCTAACGCCAAATCTGTGTCTGTCATTATTGGTATATGAAAATTGGGTAAAAGGTGTTACCAAACTAAAGGTAAAGTGGGAGCATTTGGGTAGCAGGTACCTGTGAAGATAGTTAAAGTGTAAATCCCTTAAGAAGGGGACTATCGATGACATACCTGTGGCTGCACCGACCCAGCTGTACTGCAGATGGCCCCCGAAGTTGCCCAAAGCAATGCATGTACTTGCGATGAGATCAACAGCAAAGCTAAAATGGGGTATTCTCGCACTCAGGTTCTGGACTGTAAACTAGGGACCATACTGATTATTTTACTGTGGCCCCTGATAAGTACTGCAAAAGAGTTGTGGATCTGGCTTAGAAAGTAAAAGTGAATGGTGCCATTTCTTTTCTGCACTGACTACATTGGTTTGGGGAGGTCTGTATCTGGGTCCCTGTGAGATACTCCTTTTATTGTGTTGTAGGGCTTATACATTACAATCGCTGGGCAAGTAGCACTAGCTAGATAAGCCGTGTATCTTTTTTTAGTAATGATCTTGTTTACAAAATCATTAACCGGATTGCATACTGAAAGTTATTAGCCAAATAATAAGGATATAATTAAAGAGACAGTCAACACCAACATTTTTGTTGTTTAAAAAGATAGATAATCCCTTTATTACCCATTCCCCAGTTTTGCAGAACCAACACTGTTATAATAATACACATTTTACCTCTGTGATTACCTTGTATTTAAGCTTCTGCAAACTGCCCCCTTATTTCAGTTCTTTTGACAAACTTGCATTTTAGCCAATCAGTGCTTACCCCTAGGTAAGACGTGCGTAAGGTCAATGTTATCTATATGACACACATGAACTAACGCCCTCTAGTGGTGAAAAACTGTCAAAATGCATTCACATAAGAGGTGGCCTTCAAGGTCTAGGAAATTAGCATATGAGCCTACCTAGGTCTAGCTTTCAACTAAGAATGCCAAGAGAACAAAGCAAAATTGGTAATAAAAGTAAATTGGAAAGTTGTTTAAAATTGCATGCCCTATTGGAATTGGACTTGACTGTTCCTTTAAGTTTGTTATATGCTTGCTGAGCAGCTGAATTATATACAGATTTTTTTAAATAGCTTTGTCTTATTTACTCGTGAAAGTGCTCAATGTTATACTAAGCTGCATATTATGCTATATGTGCCATTATACTAATACTATTGTGAGTGATTATGCTTACTAAGAATTTACTACTTAATTTTCTTTATTCCTCCCTTCTCTTATTTGTTATTGGATTAGTACTCTGTTGTCAGAGGCCAAGACAATAGAGCATAATTAGTTTAAAAAGTTACCCTATAATGGGCTAGATTACGAGTGTATCGCTAAGTGTAGCGCACAATCAATAAGGGTTATATCCCAGTTCTTTGCATGTCAGAAATACGTTAATACTATGAGTTGAAGGTAAACACGTTCACTAGAGCGCAATCAAATTTAACACTCGTCAAGTTAGTGTAACTTAAGAGCTCTGGTTAACTCTTAACTCGAAACAAAAAAGATATACAAAACATATAACAAAAATGTTACAAAGTACACTAACACCCATAAACTACACTTTTAGCACCAAACTACCACCCCCCGCATCGCAAATACTGTAATATAACTTATTAATCCCTAAACCGCCGATCCCCTACATCGCCAACACTAAATAAACCTATTAACCACTAAACTGCCGCCCCCCACATCGCGACACACTAAATAAAACTATTAACCCCTAAACCTAGTACCCCCCTTACTTTAAATTAAACTTACAATATTACAATATACAGTAACTACCTTAAAATAAATAAAAACTTACCTGTGAAATAAAAAAAACCTAAGCTTAAACTATAAATTAACCATACATTACTATATTAAAAAATAGAAATAAACAAAAAAAAAAAAACTAAGTTGCAAAATTAAAAAATCCTAAAAGAACAAAAAGAATGTAAAAAACCTAACATTACAAAAAAACACTAAAATTTTGAAACTAAAAAATAATCTAACATTACAAAAAAACACTAACATTTCAAAAAATAAAAAAACACTAAGTTTAAAAAAAATTAATGAAATGATCCAAAATAATAAAAATTAAAGCTAATCTAACACCCCCAAAATAAAAACACCCCCTAATCTATCAATAAACTACCAATAGCCCATAAAATGGCTTTTTGTTGGGCATTGCCCTAAGTTAACAGATCTTTTACCTACAAAAATTACAAAGTACCCCCTAATAGTAAAAACCCCCACCCAACCAACCCCCAAAAATAAAAAAAACCTAAGTCTAAATAAAAACCTAAGCTACCCATTGCCCTTATGTCCCTTCAGCAATGGAGAATAAAAGAATGAAGCAAACTTGATAATAGAAGTCAATTTGAAAGTTGTTTAAAATTGTATGTTCTATCTGAATCATAAAATAAAATGTTGGGGTTTACTATCCCTTTAATAGTTTAATTTAGTGTGTCGTGATGTGGGTGTTCGGCGGTTTAGGGGTTAATAGTTTTAGTTTAGTAATAGCGATGTGGGAGGCAGCGTTTTAGGGGTTAATGGGTTTATTATAGTAGTAGCAATGTGGGGGGTGGAGGTTTAGGGGTTAATAGGTTTATTTAGTTGATAGTGATGCAGGAGCAGCGGATTAGGGGTTAATAGTTTTATTAATAGTTTTATTTAGTGTCGGCAATGTTTGGGGGCGGAGGATTATGGGTATTTAGACTAGGGGTTTATGTTAGGGTGTTAGTTTTTTACATAACTTTCTTTTCCTCATAGACATCAATTGGGATTGTTGTTATAGCGATACCCATGCCGCAATCACAGGTGTTAGTTTTTCTAACACTTTCTCTCCATTGATGTCTATGGGGGAAAATGGGCACGAGCACATCAAGTCAGGCCTTAGCTTTTGTGCAGTATGGAGCTTAACGCACCATAACGCACATCACAAGAAGGTTTTTTTGAAACTTGTAATGGCAGAGCTATGGAGAGTGTGACACCGCTCATTTCTTTTATCTTCATGTGCATATCCACAGGAAACATTTCAAATTCCTTAAGTTCACTTTTTTGGATCATTTCCAATTTGTAGCCCTGCCTTTCGACCTCGCCACGGCTCTTAGAATCTTGACGAAGGTTATAGGGGCTCTTTTGGCTGTGGCCAGATCTCTAGGGATTGTGGTGGCTCCATACCTGGACTATATATTGATTTGAATTTGAACATGCAAATCAGTCAATAGGAATGAAAAGGTACCCCTATACAAATGGGGTACCTACCATTCAAAATTCAGGTGGCGGCGGTTACCACATGAAGAGGACCTCCGTGTTCAAGATCTGAAGATGGATATAGACCGCCGCCAGCGCCCGGATAAAGATAAGAAGATGGATATAGAAGGACCCTGCCGGGGAGAAGATTGAGTGCCGCTGCCATCATCTTTGGTGAGCATCTTGGGGTTTAAGGTTTTGGTGGGTTTTGGGTGTGTTTTTTTAAGATTAGGGTTTTTTTTATTTTAATCTGGGCAGAAAAATAGCTAAATGACCTTTTTAGGACAATGCCCAGCCAAATGCCCTTTTCAGCGCTCTTTTAGAGTAGGTTTTTTATTAGATCGTTTTTTGTTGTTGTTTTTTTTAGGGGGGTTAATGCTAGAGGGTTATAATTTTTGTTATAGAAAAAGCGCTTGATCACTTTTGAGCAATGCCCTACAAAAGGCTCTTTTAAGGGCTATTTGTAGTTAAGTTTTAGAATATTTTTGGGGGGGAGGGTTTTTTATTTTAGGGTTTTAGAATAGGCATAATTGTTTTTGGTTTTTCATGTTTGGTAATTTGTTTGTTATTTTGTTATGTTAGTGTTTTGTTATTTTTGTAATATTATTTTTTTTTTTGTAATGTTATTTTTTTATGTAAGTAATTTTTTTTGGTAATGGTAGTTTTTTTTAACTTTAATAGTAGTTTTATTTATTTTCTATAGTAATGGTAGTTTGTTTTGTTTTTTAACAGTGGTTCTTTTTTTTTTTTAAAGCTAGGATTAGTCTATTTTGGGTTTACTTAGGGGGTGTTAGGTTAGGGGGTGTTAGGGGTAATATATGTTAGGGGTAATATGAACCTGATGGCAGCCATCTTGTTCTTCGCAGCCATCTTGTTCCTCGCAGCCATTTTGTAATGAATAGACTTTATTATACTGGGGTATTATGCAGTGAGAATTATATGCATGTTATGAGTTTCTTTAGCTATTTGGCCTTGCCAATGTACCCTGGCCTAATGCCTAGAAGTAAGATAGAATAAGATAATGTAAACAAGAGGCTTTAGACACTCGGTTGTCTCTGCAGATGGTAGTTTGTTATGACTCTGTAAATATTGTTATGAGAAACTCATGTTCCAGTTTTTCCTTGTAAATTGCTCTGTATAACTGTGTAAGATGACGCGGTCCTAACGTGTCATCCCCTTAACCCTGTATGTCACTATAAGAAAGGCTTGCACTGTGCAATAAACAGAATTGGCTTTCGATCATAATGCTGCGTGGTCTGAGTCATTCTAAGGGGGGCCCTTATCAGGTAATCTACATATGCCTCAGGTGGTACACTAGGCCCCAGGCTTTGGCCTGCACTGACACTTACCCCCTGAAGGGGACACCTAACAGTTTTGGCGTCAGACAGTGGGATTCGCAGTGAGTAACTATGAGTGCTTTTACCATGCTTTCTTTCTGTGAATTTGAACCTAAATTTAGTCTGGTAATAGGTGTTTGATAATATATGATATAAGGTTAAAGGGGTTCCTGTGGTTTGAAGCACAGGTTTGCGGAGGTTAAAGTCCTGCCGGCAGTTGTGATACCCCTCCAGACAGGTAATCAGTCCTGTGCTGGGACACGACAGGTATTGTGAGTCCTGTCGGTGATAAGCACGCAAGAAATATATGAATGCCAGTTGACGGGAGGATTTTTAAGATAAACTCCCCCGGTGCGAACGTGGCAGTGAAGTGAGTAAGTCTCACGTGTGTTGAAGTTTCCCATATTCATTCCCATAATAGAGTTTTGCTACCCACCCTGAAGCTCATGTTGATATCTGATGCTTGCTTTTGCTGCTATATAAAATTATGCTGTGCGTAGAAAATATTAAGTGGCTGTGCATGTTAATTGTGGCTATTATTGTATTGAGAAAGGGGAACTGCTCATAGATAAGAATGCACAGAGAAAATTACATGTATAAGGTAAAAGAAAAGAAGAGTTAATAGTTTCTGCAAAAGACAGAAATATTTTTTTAAAAAACACGGTCAGTAAGTACTGCTGTTTGATAAATAGAGAAATCTCTGTGTTAAAGAATGTAGCAGGCAAAGAAGGGGGGCCACCACTGAGCGCGCACATAGCTCAGAAAAGAAAAAAAAAAGAGAGAAAAGAAATCCTGTCTCCGTTTGTAAGATTTTTTTTTGGTTTGCTTGCAGTAACAAAACTGAAATTTTGTATATTGAGATGCATAATGTGTGATGGTCTGTAGGTTCTCACTATGGTATGCGTGTAACAGATTTACTTTGGACCAGGAACAGAATGTATTATTTGAATATGATTGTCTCAAACCCTGCAAAAGTGGCCATTTTGTGGGGTTTCGGAAAAAAAGAAAAAATGCATTGTGGAAATGGTGAAAAGTTAATCTAGTGTTTTTTTTATATATATATATGTATGTCGTACGCTAGAAAATAGATGCTTTTCTGAGAAAGGAAAAAAGGGAGTGAATCTCTGGTATGCGAGATGGAATGAACTTCTGTATCGTAATAATGTTTCCTTCTGTTTCTCTGCTGGGAAATCAGACGTTTTTAGAAGATATTTGGTAATGTTATTTTATATAACTGTATTTCAAAGTCACCAGCATGTTTTAAGTATGTGGTATTCATATGCAGTTTTAGTTTTAAGTGATAATTGTGTGGCGGCATGTAAAGATATGATATTGTTTTTGCAAGTGAAGTAACGGCTTTGAAAGTGCGATGGTATGGGATTTTTGTCACGCTCTGGTAAATATGAAATTGTTTCTGGTATGATTAATGGGTTAACGTATGTTGTATTTGTAAGGTCTGTGCACGGCGTGGGTGCACACAATGAAATATATTTATAGGCTGTAATTGAAAGTTTTTCTAAAAGGGCGTTCGTTTTTGTTGCAAGTAAATTAATCTGCAGGTCATGCTACAGTACAGAGGTGAAATTGGTGTGGTAAATCATACAAGCAGCCTAAATTATGGTTAGGATATACATATGTAATTTGCGTGATGAATGGTTAGTCCTTAAAGGGACAGTTCACTGTAACAAGGTGTTGCTATTAATGTATTGTCCATGACTTGTTACACAAGCGGCATATTATCTTATATTTGTCTGGAAAATCAGAGCTCAGTGGCGTAGACGGAGCAATAGAAAATTGTCATTTTCTTATTTAAAAGAACCAGTGCAATAACCCTGTATTAGTAGTTTGCTAAATATATTTTTAGAGACCTTTCTTTGTATATATTTATTTTAAATTTGCTGTTCAGATAGCAGATATTTTTTTTGCAGCATAACTTAATTCTCTCTGTAATGCAAACTGAAGTGATAAGTTGTCTACAATTTTAGTGTAGGGATCCGTGAGACTAGCGGACAGAAAAAAAAAAACAAAAAAAAACAAGAAAAAACAGAGGAGTGAAAATATTTAAAGGGATACAGGAAAACTGGTATAACATCTGAGAATTTAAGGGAATATTTACATAAAAGACGATGAGGTTTACTGTAAGCCTAACACTAGTATATTTCACTGTGTTAGCAGTTTCAATTAAAGATTATTTTTAATTTGGTTAAAATGTCCCTTTAATTAGCCTGCATCCCACTGTGAGTGCGTTCTTATGCTGCTTATGCTTGTTTAGGCTATTTAATGAACGTCAGTATACATTTTCTTTATTATAAGGATCATTGGGATTAATTTAAAGGAGAAATTGTATTAGTATTTCTTTTTCAGAAAGCTTATTTTTTGTTGTGTTATATACGGTTGTTATATTTGGCTGGACAACTGCAGAATGGGGAATATCAAATTATATACAACGTTAAATCCAATAATTTTGTTGTGGTTAAACTAATTAGCTTTTATCACGTTTTAGTGTGAATTTTATATTTTTAAGCAGTAAACAGTGTTTCTCCTTTAAGTAGAAATGAACTTTGAGCTTGCCTTACTATCCTTGAGAAAGACTGATAACACTGTGCATGTTTTGGGGTTTTTTTTGGCTTTGTTACAGAGAGAACAATTTGCACTGTACATTTAAAGCGGCAGGACTGGTGTTCTATGTTATAAAAAATGATAACTATAAATTGCTCACTACAAAGAAACAAGTTATTTATATTATATTCTGTCATAGAATATAGCTTAAAAAATGATAATTTTATTTCTGTGGCTGTCAAACTGTATCTCACAGATATAACTCTTGTTATTTAAAATAACCCCCACTGCGTTCAATAAATAAATGAGATATTATTTAATGAAGTGATTTCAGTGACACTTTAAAAATATATATAGTTATTTTGGTTATTAACTAGTCTACCACTATTATTGCAATGACTTTGATTGCTGCTTAACAGTTAAGCCGTGGTCTATAAGGTGTCTAGAAATAAACACCCCTAAAACAAATGATGCACAGTTTATCTGATTCTACTGCATTTATATAACTAGCTAATTTATCTGTTCACAGTTTTGGTTTTATTTATATGGCTTACGTGTATTCTGTCTCTTGGTGTTGTAATGAGATTTATACAGCCTGTGATAAGAGGCAGTCCTCAAACGTTTAAAAAATTAGCATATGAGCCTACCTATGTTTGGTTTAATCTAGGAAGGTTGGTTAAAATTAAAAGTCCTATCTGAATAATGAATTTTCATTTATCCTAGAATGTCCCTTTAACAGTGGCTACTGTGGTTATCTGATCTTTCCCAAATAAGCGCAATTTTATTTGTGCAATCTGCAACTTAAGTTTCTTGGGCATCTGCTGTGATTGCTTTCTTTGTGTGATATTAAAGTTTTGTACATAGTTGATGTTTTTAATTGTTTGTCATGTTCTGAGTGTGTTGCATTTCAGGCGAATGTCAGAATATGTGTTGCATTCTAAGTTAATTGTGGTTGTTTGAAATTTGTGTCAGCAGCTAATGTTTCGTTTTGTGTAAGACAAGAACGATTGGTTTTCATTGTTTGTTATGTTTTTCTCTTTTGTGGACAGCATATTGAATTGTGAAGTGTATTTCATTTTGCTTGCTATTGGGAATTGTCTCTGCATGAGTGGAGTGCATGATTTATCGTTTAGTTTCTTGTTATCTTGTTTTGCGTGTCACATGAGATGTTTCACGCAAACATGGGGGAAGTATTGATGAGTATTGATGAATATCTTTATGTAATGGAGGAGATTATTTTAGGAGGTGAACCTACAACGTTTTGAATCTCCTCGTAACAATGTTATTGTGTTAATTTCAGATGCCTAAAATGTTTTATTTTTCTATGTGGTTCTTAACACTATATTTGTATTTGCAGGATGAGAGTATGCTGTCTTCAGAGATTTGAAACACACTAACTGAATTATTTTTGAGTTTCCATATTTAGGTAAAATCTGTACAGGGCAAAATTCCATAAGTGCACTCTTCAAAAGATTAAAGATTGAAAGCAAGTAAACCTTTATAAGAAAGAAAAGATAAAGATGAAAAGACCTTTTGTCAAGCTTGTTTTAACCATCATACTGCAGTAAAAAAAGTTACTGAACTATCTTTGGATCCATTCTTTGCTTTGCATGCTGGTACCAGCCCCAGAACTGGACTCTGGGTAATCCATGACTGTTTTCTCTGATGTGTGTCTTCAGGACATAAAGACTATCCTTCTCTGGACTGTGCCTTACCGCTCGAATATGGAAGTCCTGTTATGCTGTTACAGGATCAACCAATTAAATTAGGGGAGTATTGTTTTAAACCCTATTCTTATATTGCTTGTTTTGTATTCTCTTGTATTTGTTTTATTTTTATTGATCATATTTGGTCTAAGAAATCATATGCTTCATTGGTATTAGTGCACATGGTAGTTTATGTGCGTAACAAAGTAACCCTTTAGATAAGTGTAACTGTGAACTTCGCAGTATTGTACTCTATTGAATGGCCCACTGAGTATAGAAAATAGGGTTTAATGAAAATGCTGCAACATAGCATAATATTTTAGACCCTTCACCCTTTAGAACATAAGGAGGACACGTCTAAGCTAGAAGTTTATAGTAAATATACAGAGAAATGTTGTTCAGGGAATAGCATAATTATAGTTTATGAAAGCAAATGTATTTTTCCCTTTATTAATTAGTATGGTATCTGCAAAGTGAATTTGGTCATTCCTGATGTTTGTCAAAGAGAGTAATCCTTACCATAAAGATGTGTTTACCTTTAAAAGAGCTTGTAGTTTTAAATGATGTTCTGTTTGTATGCTTTCCTCATATAGGAGTGTGAGAGAATTTAGGTTGGAGAATTATAAGCATTATAGATAGCAGCCATCCAGAATAAAGCAACACAAGGTTCTTTTATTTTTTAGAAGTTCAAAGTGATATTGTAAAGAATTCATTTATTTTCATTGACTGTTTCTTTTTTCCATTCTTACAACAGGGCAGGCCTTAGCATAAGTTTGAGCATAAACATTCAGGCCCTTGAGAAGTCTGACAGGTTTTCACTTGCGTATATTCATGAAGTATCATTTAAAAGTGTATAGAGAAGTT
Organism: Bombina bombina; assembly: GCF_027579735.1. Lineage (NCBI taxonomy): Eukaryota > Metazoa > Chordata > Amphibia > Anura > Bombinatoridae > Bombina > Bombina bombina. Next base: position 516,954,984 of record NC_069503.1, on the reverse strand, counting down.
GTAAATTATTCTCTGAGAAATGTCAATGTATTTAGTTATTGTATTATATATCAACAATGTTTTGTTTGATTTAAATGACATAGGATGAAAGTGACGTTTATTTGGACATAATTGTGATTGTATTGCGGTGTGTACTCATCCTGTACTGTTTCTGTTTGCTTCCTAGACTCCCTGTGACTCGAGTGTCTGCTTGCCATGGGTATCCACTGGTTGCCTTGTCTACCCCATGAACAAACCATCAGATTTCCAGTATCTCCCTGCGGAAGAACCGTGGATAAGCACCCCTACTGCAAATGAACTGTTGGAGAACTATATTATAGCAAAGTGTCAAGGTGCAGCGCTCTCAAATGGACAAAGACTGTTCTTAAAGTATTCAGAGGCCACCTAGAGACAGTTGTGCTGTTGCTATGTCCATGCTTCAACTGTGGAAAAGGAACTGTTGGACATATTGGGGGGTGCTAGCAATGCAGGTGGAGAGATAGAAGATGCAGCGTTGTTTGGGGGTAGATGGGGGCTGGTTGGGTCCTCTGTGCTGGTAGACCGGGTAGTTTGGGAGGCTGGAGGATAGATGGAAGGTATTGGAGGGACTGTACCTATATGCAGTGACAATTAGCCTATAAAAGTATATCACGACCTGCAAATATTTTTCTCTTTAGTATTCTTATAGAGTTCTGTTACCATAATATAAGGCTTTACTAATTTTCTATGCCTGTCTTTTTTTATGTTATTCTGTTAGAATAAAAGGATGGTATGTAGGGGTAATATGAACCTGATGGCAGCCATCTTGTTCTTCGCAGCCATCTTGTTCCTCGCAGCCATTTTGTAATGAATAGACTTTATTATACTGGGTATTATGCAGTGAGAATTATATGCATGTTATGAGTTTCTTTAGGCTAATCGGCCTTGCCAATGTACCCTTGCCTAATGCCTAGAAGTAAGATAGAAAAAGATCATGTAAACAAAGGAGCTTTTAGACACTCGTTTGTCCTCTGCAGATGGTAGTTTGTTATGACTCTGTAAATATTGTTATGAGAAACTCATGTTCCAGTTTTCCTTGTAAATTGCTCTGTATAACTGTGTAAGATGACGCGGTCCTAACGTGTCATCCCCTTAACCCTGTATAGTCACTATAAGAAAGGCTTCACTGTGCAATAAACAGAATTGGCTTTCGATCATAATGCTGCGTGGTCTGAGTCATTCTAAGGGGCCCTTTATCAGGTAATCTACATATGCCTCAGGTGGTACACTAGGCCCCAGGCTTTGGCCTGCACTGACACTTACCCCCTGAAGGGGGGACACCTAACAGGGGGTTTAGATGTTAGTGTGGGTTACTTTTAATATTTGTTTGAAGTGAAGCACTGATCTTACCTAAAAAGCAACTCTCTATAAACTAATCTCCTTCCTAGATAGGTTACACTTTGGCAAACAAACAATTCAAGTTGGAGTGGGAGCTTAGAGGTACTTTTATTATTATTATTATTATCGGCTATTTGTAGAGCGCCAACAGATTCCGCAGCTACTTAGGTTAAATAGGTACATTTCTATACATATGTTTTAAATAAATACCCGTCAGCCTGGGGGGTCAAATAAACATCTTCTAACCTCAACTTAAAGTGCATAAGATCATTTTAATAGGTCATGAAAAATAGTATAAAAAACACCAAACATAAAAATATGTACCAACACCAATCCTAAAATGCTAGAAAGGCAAATAACTTGAAAAAGATTAAAAAGTCCTATTAGTAATATTTAGTTTCAAAGTCTGTTTCCAAACTTCCTCCTGATTTTATCTATTGGGCTTCCTTCACACCACAAATTACAAAGTATGAATTCCAAAGTGGTATGGTGACTTGTAGATGTCACGGTGCTTAAACAAGGCACAGAAATTTTATCAGTTCAGATTTACAGTGTGTGTTAACCGTAAAGGCGTTTCTACTTATCTCATATCTGTAAAACGTTTGAGCCTCACCTGCTATTTCTGTTGGTTCACTTGTTGGTTTTGGGATTTACCCCGGAGGGCGTTCTTTTTTATATAATTTTTTATTTATCAACAACAGGTATAATTGTACATACAAGGTAATGCATATTCCTGCGACAAGACAATAAGGGAAATAGACACAGTACAACTCTCGCTTCTGTAAATATTTAAATCTGTATAATGCATTGCATAATAACACCTCATGTCTAGCTCTCATACAAGTAAACAGGAGACAAAAAGAAAAAAAAAATATGACTGCCTGTTATAATTTTAAAAGGAGAGAGAGATGCACTCAGCTGAGACAGAACAAAAGGCTAGAAAAACTTCAATGCCTGTTCATTTTCAGTGCCACTTAGGGTGCATCACTCTTTAGCACACTATGCCCTTCACAGAGAAAAAATATCCTGTAGCAGATCAGTCTGACCGTGCCAATGACAGTCCAGCACAGAAATACCAGGCAATTCTTCCTCTGAACAAGAGGAAACAACAACCCCAGACAATCATTTCAGCCTTCTGTGGGCCTCGTCAGTGAGGGGTGCAGGTCGCATCTCTCTAAGAGCATGTGGTGCAAGGGAGTCCACGTCTAGTTTCCCCTTTTACTCTTAGGGAGACCCAAGAGCAATTTGCATGAATATAAAATGTTGTTCTAGCTTTTGTTCTGTCTCACTGAGTGCATCTCTCTCTCTTTATATTTATGTAAATTGCTCTTGGGTCTCCCTAAGAGTAAAAGGGGAAACCAGACGTGGACTCCTTGCACACATTGCCATTAGAGAGATGCGACTGCACCTCACTGACGAGGCCCACAGAAGGCTGAAATGATCATCTGGGGTTGTTGTTTTCTCTTGTTCAGAGAATAATTGCCTGGTATTTCGGTGCTGGACTGTCATTGGGCACGGTCAGACTGATATGCTACAGGATATTTTTCTCTGTGAAGGGGCATAGTGTGCTAAAAGATATCACCCTGAGTGGCACTGAAAATGAACAGGCACTGAAGTTTTTTCTAGCTTTTGTTCTGCCTCAGCTGAGTATATCTCTCTCTCTCTTTTTATATTTATGCAAATTGCTCTTGGGGTCTCCCTAAGAATAAAAGGGAAACCAGACATGGACTCCTTGCACACATGCCCTTAGAGACAAGCGACTGCACCTCACTGGACGAGGGCCCACTAGAAGGCAGAAACGATTGTCTGGGGTTGTTGTTTCTCTTGTTCAGAGCAATTTTTTCTTTTCCCTTTGTTATAACTGTTCGGGCTCCGATTTCTCGGCCAGTGTATACGTTCTAGCTCGAGGTGTAGCTAGTCATGAGCTTTAGAAAAAACTACAGCTATGGCTCTAGCGAGTGAACCTCCAAGCACTCTCTTTTATTTCAAAGCGAGCTCTGTAACGCAGGGGGGACACCTTCCTAAGGGGGTTTGTTTTTTTCCTTCACCAATGGGCACCAACTGGAGGTAACTCTTAATTGTGCCCTTGTTTCTCCTTTAGAAGATAGCGCAGGATATATACAGATCTTCCATTGGCTTTGCTACTGTATCTGAACACACCGCTATGGATCCAATTAGATACAGCTTGTAACCATATTGCTTTATTCAGCTCAAATGAAAAGTTGACAAAGTCCTATGGAGATTTGTTCTCTTTCTCCGGCAACGGACACCAACTGCAAGGAAAGTCTTGAATGAGCCTTATATTTCTTTGGGCAAATAGCCCTGAATATAAGCGGGTCTTTAAGAAGCTGTGTAGTTGAATCTGTATACTTTTACCAGACCAGTTAGATGTAGCTTCTAGCAGTATTAGCCTTATTAGGGCTCAGATTGGTATATTTCCTCCTCTCACCTGCTCTTCATCTACGAGTTGTTGTCTGCACCGTCTCTCATTGGCAGTGAACATAAGCTGATATTCCGGTGAGCTTTGGCTGTGGCTCTAGTGAATGAGCCTTTGGTGGCTCTGGCAGGCTTTCCGGTCGAGTCCCACACAGCAGTGGGACGGTGTCTTAGGGAGTGTAGTGGTTCCTCCAACAACGGACTGTAACGGGAGATAGGTCTCAAGCGAGCTCCTTCAGACAACACACCACTTTTGCATGCTCCATCTAGCTCCTCCTTCCGGAAGCGAATCATACCTGTAGGCGTACTTACCTCCCTCTCACCGCAGTTGACTTCTGATTCTCACCCGCTTCTCCGGTTGGTCGGTATGACATCACTGCCGACATTCGTTGTATACTTTCACGAGTATTATCTTCATACCCTGGCTTCCAACCTGTGTTCAGCTCCTAGGATAGGGTCCAATTTCACTCTGCCCTTTAGTACTTAATACGCAGACCATAGATCTTTCCTCTTCACCAAATTGCTGTATTCAGGATTTATGGATTATTCCAGGATGGCTTCCAACAGTATGTCAGTTTATCGTATCACCACTGTCACAGTTTTAAGCGTTTCAATTAATTTCAGGACTTTTTCAAGATGTTGGCAGTAAGTGACGTCATACCAACCAACCGGAGAAGCGGGTGAGACTCAGAAGTTAACCGCGGTGAGAGAGAGGTAAGAATGCCTCCAGGGTAAATCCTAAACCAACAAGTGAACAAACAGAAATAGCAGGTGAGGCTCAAACTGTTTACCGATATAAAAGATAAGTAAGAACGCCTTCCGGTTATCACACACTGTAAAATCTGAACAGATACAATTTCTGTGCCTTGTTTTAGCACCGTGACATCTACAAGTACCATACCACTTTGGAATTCAGACTTTGTCATTTGTGGTGTGAAGGAAGTCCAATAGATAAGATCAGGAGGAAGTTTGGAAACTGACTTTGAATAGGACTTTTTAATCTTTTTCGATTATTTGCCTTTTAGCTTTTTAGGATTGGTGTTAATATATATTTTTATGTTTGGTGTTAATTAATTTTATATACTATTGCTCATGACCTATTAAATGATTTATGCACTTTAGGTTGAGGTTAGAAGATGTTTTTTTTTATTCTTTTTATTTTAATATTTTTATCCAACAAAGGGCGTCTTAAAACAGTCATACATGGTGCTATATCGTATATACATGAAAAATATAATATCCATAGAAACATTTGTCACATGCTGAATCGCCAGAATAAACAATTCGTATTATGCCATCATTTTTTGATAAATTAATAAATCAAATTTCTTAAAGCATTTTCACATATATGCAATCATATAGAATGAAGCAATAAATAAATATCTTCACCCTTTATAAGGAGACAAACCAACAAAAAAGAAAAGGTATTGAAGACTTCAAAGTTTAGCACCTATGTGATCTATTACCTAGATTCTATGTGCACCTAATGTTGGAAATTTTCTATTTATTTTTTAAATTATCCCCTAATTAACCAAGATAAAACAAAACAAAACAAAACAAAGCCCAAAAAAAAAGAAAAAAAAAAAAAAAGGTGGAGGGGAAAGGGAGAAGATCCTAAAAGGAGGGGAAAAGAGAAAAAGATAGAGAAAACCAAGTTATTACCATAAACCAAGCAGGACTAATTCTGTGTTTCTAAATGGATAAATTAGATATTCAATTTCAGTCGGAGGAAAAGATTCAATAAAGACTGACCACTTTCTGAAAAATAGGGTAATATCATTTTCATCATTTAGATTGGTGTCAATCTGTTCAAGAATACATTGTTTTTTAGACAATTTTTAACCTCTTGGATACTAGGGGTTGCCCTGCTTTTCCATTTTTTAAGGATCAAGTATCTTACTGGTTAGAAGATGTTTATTTGACCCCCAGGCTGACGGGTATTTTTTACACATATGCAAAAAAAAATTACCTATTTAACCTACGTGCTCTAAGTGCCCTCTCCAACTTGAATAGTGGGTTACTTTGCATTGGAGGGGCTGGCAGTTTAGGGGTTAATAGTATACATAGGTAGTTTGCAATGTTCAAGGCTTGCAGTTAAGAGTTTAATAGTGTAGTGCAGAGTTTGCGGTGGGCTATGTGGAGGTTTAAGGGTTATTAGAGTGGATATCTTATGGTGATTTGGGTTAGCACGTAAGTAGGATGTTAGGTTTTTTTTCACTTTTTTTAACTCAGAGCAGGCGGACAAGTTATGGAGCAGTGGTCTTTAGACCGCTGCTTCATAACTTCTGTTTCTGACAAGCCTGAAGGCTTGCGCAGAAATTGGGGCATCAAGCTCCGTATGGTGATAAATTGACCCCTAAGTCTTGTCATGATTTTAAAAACTGTCGCCTAGATTACGAGTTTTGCATTAGAGGCTGTACGGTGCTAACGAGCAGTTTATGCTCACCACTCACTTACAGACAGCGCTGGTATTACGGGTTTTTAGAAACACGGCGTTAACCGCAAAGAAGTGAGCGAAGAGCAAAATTTTGCTCCACATATCACCTTAATACCAGCGCTGCTTACGTTAGTGGTGAGCTGGTAAAACATGCTCGTGCACGATTTCCCCATAAGAATCAACGGGGAGAGCCGGCTGAAAAAAAACCTAACACCAGCAAAAAAGCAGCATTTAGCTCCAAACACAGCCCCATTGATTCCTATGGGGAAATACATTTATGTCTACACTTAACACCCTAACATGAACCCCGAGTCTAAACACCCCTAATCTTACACTTATTAACCCCTAATCTGCTGCACCCGACATCGCTGACACCTACATTTTATTATTAACCCCTAATCTGCTGCTCCGGACACCGCCGCCACCTACATTATATTTATGAACCCCTAATCTGCTGCCCCCAATGTCGCCACAACCTAACTACACTTATTAACCCCTAATCTGCCGCCCCCAACGTCGCTGCCACTATAATAAACATATTAACCCCTAAACCTGTCTAACCCTAACCCCCCTAACTTAAATATAATTTAAATAAATCTAAATAAAATTACTATCATTAACTAAATAATTCCTATTTAAAACTAAATAGTTACCTATAAAATAAACCCTAAGCTAGCTGCAAGATAACTAATAGTTACTTTGTATCTAGCTTAGGGTTTATTTTTATTTTACAGGCAAGTTTGTATTTATTTTAACTAGGTAGAATAGTTATTAAATAGTTATTAACTATTTAATAACTACCTAGTTAAAATATAGACAAATGTACCTGTAAAATAAAACCTAACCTAAATTATAATTACAACCTAACACTACACTATAATTAAATAAATTAACTAAATTAAATACAATTAATTACAATTAAATAAAATTATCTAAAGTATGAAAAAAAAAACACCAGGGGCCCGATCCGATATAAATCGTCGCCCGCAAAAGCTGGCGACGCCAAATATTGTGCTGGTTTGGTATCCTATATACAGCGTAACATAGAAGTTACGCTCGTATATTTCTGCCTTTCGGCCGTAATTTTTTGGCCCATAGACAGGTATACCAAACCAGCGCAGTTTGGTATCCAATATACAGCGTAAGGACTTACGTGGCGAAAATGGAGAAATCTTACTCCATTTTCACCTCGCCACAAATTGCAGGCGTAGTAAGCCTTACGTTGTGTATTGGAGCCCCGTAACTCCCTAAACTAGCTGAAAAATAAAACCTAACACCTAACACATGCGCAATGTCTATCTACCTGTCAACCGCAATCTGCAAAATAAAACCTAACACCTAACGCATGCGCAATGTCTATCTACCTGTCAACCGCGATCCCCCGCCACAATCCCTAATAAAGTGTTTAACCCCTAAACTGCCGCTCCCGGACCCCACCACCACCTACATTAAATGTCTAACCCCCTAATGTGATCCCCCTACACCGCCGCCACCTACATTAAAATTATTAACCCCTGATGTAATCCCCCTACACCGTCGCCATCTATATTACAATTATTACCCCTTAATGTGAGCCCCTACCCCGTCGCCACCTACTTTAACTATATTACCCCCTAATCTAATCCCCCTACCCCGCCACCACCTATATTAAATATATTAACCCCTAATCTAATCCCCCTACACCGCCGCCATCTAAATTAAATATATTAACCCCTAATCTAATCCTCCTACACCGCCGCCACCTAAATTAAATATATTAACCCCTAATCTAATCTCCCTACACTGCCGCCACCTATAATAAATGTATTACCCCTAAAATGTCCCTACCCTAAACTAAATTAAAAATAGCCCTGAAAAGGGCTTTTTGCGTGGCATTGCCCCAAAGTAACCAGCTCTATTACCAGCCCTTAAAAGGGCCTTTTGCGGAGCCTTGCCCCAAAGTAACCAGCTCTTTTACCAGCCCTTAAAAGGGCTTTTTGCGGGGCATTGTCAAAAAGTATGTAGCAAGAAAGGGATTCAAGGATGCACTGGTAGTCGGTAGAATATGCAGAAAGTTTATTTGAAGAAAACATTAAAAGTTCATCATTGAACAAAATTCATTCCCTAGACAAGTGAGAGGTGCTTGTTCCACCCCAAGGACTGCTTGCTGACGCGTTTCGGCTCCAATGGCCGTAATAGTAGCTTCAGTCACTTGCTCTAATGATCCTTAAATATCAGTTAAAGTAGCTAATAGGTTAAAACAGTTACACCCTAATTTTACCTGGGGCGGAACAAAATACACCTGTTAAAGTCTAAATTCTATGTTGCATACATGGACACATTATAAATATTATACTCAAATTGTCCACATAGAGGCTTATGACTAAAAAACTCACAAAATATTACTAAGAGTTTCCTATTTACTTACATTAACAGTATAAAGTGTCAAGTTTATGTACATACTAAGTGCAACATTGATTGCAACATTTCGATACATTTAAATACATTACAAAATTGATACATACAAAAGGAAAGGCTAAGTTAATCTAATACTAGATATTCGTTCTCTTGTTAAAACCAAAAATTGATAGATTCCCAATTAATGTGAAAACATATATAGAGGATTCAATCCAATCTTATGATTTACAGGAAAAGAGGGAAAAAGGTTATCAACCATATTGTTAAATTCATGTGGCTATCAATTATACCATAATCACAAAAATTACACAAAGGTAATCAAAAATAGTCACAGGATTCTCAGTAGGTATAAAGATTGAAAAGGGGATTCTCAATGTCAGATAGATAACAATAACCATCCGGATACTGGATACACAGGCCCAAAGGTTCTCACTCCCAGAAATTAATGAGATTAAACTCTGAATTTAATCCATAAGGAACCCTTGTTTTTAGCCTGTGTATCCAGTATGCTTCCCTTTTGGACAATAATTTGTCCCTATCTCCTCCTCTTGACTTACATCTTACTGTTAGGAATTCCCTGTATCCACCCACCTATGTTGGAAACTCCTACCTGTTTCCTTTAAATTCCAACCACACCCTGTTCCTAGTGCTTAGTTTTTTGTCTCTTACTTCAGGAAAGTTACTGTGAAGCTAAGCTCCTGATAATTAAGCAAATCTAACTACTACCACTCTCAAGTGGTTTTCTCTGAAAGATTCATCACAGGATCATTCACTCATTTTCTCATCGAGTCTAATACCTCTTTGCTTATAAGGCATTTCATCATAAATCCCTGCAAACCATCACCGCTACATTCTGTATTACCGGATCAAGTTCTGAATCAGGAACACTCCCAAATCGTTACCAGCAACTCGCTACTTATCTTCTAACTACTGAAGGTGATAAGAAGAAGTGATCACATTTACCGGAGACACAGACTTTCTTTCCTTCCCGGTTTACAGTCTAACACCGGTAGCGTCTGACGTCAGCTGTCAGTCAAGCTACAGCAAGGTAGCGCCTCCCAGCCGAACCACTCTCAGACGCTGACAGTTTTCCACAGCTCTAGGAAACATACAGCGCACAAGCTGCAAGGAAATCTCAGTCTGATTTAACACACTGTGTTCCGCAACTTAGATCAGGGTAAGCTAGAGTTCTATTACATACTGCTCTAATCATATCTCATATCAGTACTATTTCATCCGCCTCAGATTCTGCAGTATTGCTTAAAACTAACCATTCTAACATTTGTAACAACTGAAGTTTATTTAAACGCTGTCCTGTTACAAAGTCTTGTGTCAATCAGTTCATCATCTCAAGCTTTAACTTGTTACAATTGCTGCATTGCACAATACGAATTCAAAGAGAAATTCCACTTTCTACATAAAGCTACTAATTATAAGTATTAGTTGCCTAACTGATAGTGGTACACACATTATTCCAGGTCTGCAGCTGAGATTACTTTATTCAGCCTTAAAGAGGAAATAATTCCTCACAGTAAAACTAAGCCATGACAACTGATCCAGCAGACCTTCCACAATTTGTGTACTCTCTATCACAACGTGTTGATCAGATGGGAATAGCCTTAAGAGAGTTAGAAATTGAAAACCAGTCCCTGAGACGCATTATTAGAGATTCAATGACACAAAAACCGGATTCCATTCCTGAGCCTACTGTTTCCCTACCAGAACCTTTCTCAGGAAACAGAAAACTGTACCACCAGTTTAAGACTGCATGTATCCTGTTATTCAGTCTCAAACCAAAGACTTATTGCACCGAAAGAATAAAGGTGCTTACAATTATTTCTTTCCTCAGGGGTGAACCCCGCGTATGGGCAGACGCCTCTTTTGAGACCAACCAGCCAATACTGGGTTCGCTAGAGGATTTTTTCCTTCAAATGGATGAACTATACCTGGATTCAGATTCACAACTATCAGCTGAGACAGCTATGCGCAACTTGAAGCAAGGAAAACGTCAAGTTGAAGACTACATTAGCGAGTTTAAACAATACGCCAGAGATTCTCAATGGAATCCTATTGCACTACGAAATCAATTTCGTCTAGGATTGGCTGATAATATCAAAGACGAACTCGCCCGCACCGAGTTGCCAAAGACACTAGAACTCCTAATGACCTTGGTAATCCAAATAGACCGACGGTTAAGGGAGAGGAGAGCAGAACGAGGACATGTGGATACATTCACCAGAACAACACCTTCAATCTCACTTTCCTCAGCTCAAAAATCTACACCTGAACCTATGGAGGTTGGTTTAGCAAGGGCACCATTAACTCTTCAGGAGAGAACTTGCAGAAGACTTAACATGCTGTGCATGTACTGCGCTAACCCTTCCCACTCTGTGACTGATTGTCCCCTTCTTCAAAAGACAAAGAAAAGTAAGTGTTACTTCTTTTCTACATCTCCATCCATTGCTGTTTCTCACTCATATTGTAAATTATCTGTATCTTTACAGTGGGACCACCGAAGTCTACAGTCTGAAGCCATCATAGACACAGGAGCATATGGGAACTTCATTGATGCTACTACTGTGAATCTTAATAAAATCCCTTGTGTGTTGAAGCAAATACCTGTAGCCATTCGTGTCATTGATGGGTCTTCTATTGCTAGTGGGCCTATTACACATCAAACCATTCCGTTATCTTTACGTACAACTACAGGTCATACTGAATTAATTGAGTTTGATGTTATTCCTTCTCCACTGTTCCCTATTGTTCTAGGCATTTCTTGGTGTAGAATACATCAACCGAGTATTGATTGGACAACCTTACAGATTACATTTAATTCCGAGTTGTGCAGACATACATGTTACAATACTACTACATTACTTTCGACTCCATCTCCAGAAACACAGGTCCCACAGGTGTATTCAGACTTCGCTGATGTTTTCAGTAAGAAAGAGGCGGAAACGTTACCCCCTCATCGTGTTTACGATTGTCCGATTGATATCAAACCAGGATCTTCGATACCTTATGGACGATTATATCCTCTATCAACTCCAGAATTAGAACATCTGAAGACATACTTAGAAGATAATCTTCGCAAAGGCTTCATCCGTCCCTCAACTTCATCCGCTGGGGCAGGCATGTTCTTTGTCAAGAATAAAGATGGATCATTGCGTCCCATTATCGACTACCGTGAACTAAATCTACGTACAATTAAAAATCGATACCCATTACCATTGATCCCAGAGTTGATAGAGCGTCTCCAAGAAGCCACCATTTATACTAAACTCGACTTACGGGGGGCTTATAATCTTGTAAGGATTCGCAAAGGCGATGAATGGCTGACTGCGTTCAGGACCAGATATGGTCTCTTCGAATACTTGGTCATGCCATTTGGGCTCTGCAACGCCCCTGGGACATTCCAACATTTTATTAATGATGTGTTCAGAGACCTCCTGGATGTCTGCATCGTCATATACTTGGACGACATCCTCATTTACTCCAACACTTATGATGAGCATGTAAAACACGTTCGTAGTGTTTTATCAAGATTACGAAAACATAGCCTGTACGTAAAGTTAGAAAAATGTCAGTTCCACACTAATACGATATCATTCCTGGGTTATAACATCTCACCAAACGGAATCAGCATGCAGGACGATAAAGTTCAGACTATTAAAGACTGGGAACCACCTAGAAACAAAAAAGATCTCCAAAGATTCTTGGGTTTCACCAATTATTATCGAAAATTTGTGAGAGGATTTTCTAAACTGGCAAAACCCTTAACCCAACTTACTAGTTCTTGGACCAAATTTCACTGGACAACAGACGCAGCCTCAGCCTTTGAATTCCTAAAAAAGAGCATTACCACTGCACCGATTCTCAGATTTCCCGACCCTAAACTGCAGTATATTTTGGAGACAGATTCCTCAGAGTACGCCATAGGTGCCATCCTGTCACAAAGAACATCGGCCACTGAACCACTTCATCCAGTAGCTTTCTTCTCTAAAGTTCTAAGTCCTTCTGAAGTTAACTACTCCATAGGGGAGAAGGAACTCCTTGCAATTAAAAAGGCATTAGAAAATTGGAGACATCTTTTGGAAGGAACCAGGCTACCAGTCATTATATACACCGACCATAAGAATCTTGAATTCCTTCACTCAAGCAAGACGCTTTCATCCAGACAAGTACGTTGGTCACTATTTTTCACAAGATTCAATTTCCACATAGTCTACAGACCATCCTCTAAGAATGGAAAAGCCAACGCCCTTTCAAGAAAAGATCCTCCTCCTGGGTACCAACCAGAGTTCACTTCTATAATACCAGCCAATAAATTTATTGGTTTAACACCTTACTTACAAAAAGCTTTCAAGGAGTCGTACAAAACCGACCAGGAACAATGCAGAATCGATCTCGAACCAGACCGAGAAGGATTTCTCTACCATAAAAATAGGCTGTATGTACCCCATACACTTAGGTCTTTTTTACTACAACTTCACCATGAGTCCCCTCTCGCAGGACATCCTGGCCAAAGAAGAACATTGGAAAATCTGCAAAGAACTTACTGGTGGCCATCAATGGCAAAAAGTATTAACGATTACATAAAAGGTTGTGCTATATGCGCAACATCAAAGGCTACAAAACACCCTCCATATGGACATCTCATGTCATTACCCGTTCCATCACAACCATGGCATCACATTTCCCTCGATTTCATTGTCGAACTTCCAGTGTCATCTGGAATGAATACCATTCTGGTCGTAGTTGACCTACTAACTAAGATGGCACACTTTGTCCCATTTCATAAACTACCATCCGCATCTGAGACCGCACGTCTCTTCCTTGATAACATAGTCAGATTACATGGTTTCCCAAGGGTTCTCACTTCTGATCGTGGGACTCAGTTCACCTCTAGGTTCTGGAGGTCTCTCACTACCCAGCTTCAAATGGATCACCGTCTTACCACATCATTTCATCCACAAACGAATGGGCAAGTAGAACGGGTGAATCAATGGTTTGAGCAGTACCTCCGTTGTTTTTGCTCTTACCAACAGGACCAATGGCTCACATACTTATCATTGGCAGAGTTCGCCTTTAATAATTCACAAAATGCTTCCACTAAGATGTCGCCTTTCCAGGCTAATTATGGGTTTCATCCCAATTCCTACCCAACAACTGGTATACCAAATGTAATCACATCTGACTGTCCAAATGCCAACGATTTCGCAACAACACACAGAGACGTGTTCAAAACATTACAGGACAATATTAAAAGATCCCAGGAAAAGCAGCAACATTATTACAATCTTCGTAGAAGACCAGCTCCAACATACTCGGTAGATGATTTAGTATGGCTCTCAACCAGAAACCTTAAACTCAAGATACCCAGTAAAAAGTTAGGCGGCTTATACATTGGACCATTCCCCATAACTAGGATCATAAACCCCAACGCTGTAACTCTACATTTGCCTGACTCCATGAAAATACATCCGACATTTCATGTGTCCTTACTTAAACCATATACATCCACCAGAACTCAAGGGTCAATCCTGCCTCCGTCAGTCTCCTGCCCACAATCGGAGGAATATGAGGTTGAATCTATTGTTGATTCCAGATTCTCTAACAATCAACTACAATACCTTGTGAGATGGGTTGGTTATTCCTCAGATGATGACACTTGGGAGCCTTCACATAATGTTCATGCTCCGAAGATGGTATCCCTATTCCACCGCCGACATCCGGATCGTCCAGGTCCTTAACACCGGCTGTCTCTCCTGGGTGGGGGAGATGTTAGGAATTCCCTGTATCCACCCACCTATGTTGGAAACTCCTACCTGTTTCCTTTAAATTCCAACCACACCCTGTTCCTAGTGCTTAGTTTTTTGTCTCTTACTTCAGGAAAGTTACTGTAAAGCTAAGCTCCTGATAATTAAGCAAATCTAACTACTACCACTCTCAAGTGGTTTTCTCTGAAAGATTCATCACAGGATCATTCACTCATTTTCTCATCGAGTCTAATACCTCTTTGCTTATAAGGCATTTCATCATAAATCCCTGCAAACCATCACCGCTACATTCTGTATTACCGGATCAAGTTCTGAATCAGGAACACTCCCAAATCGTTACCAGCAACTCGCTACTTATCTTCTAACTACTGAAGGTGATAAGAAGAAGTGATCACATTTACCGGAGACACAGACTTTCTTTCCTTCCCGGTTTACAGTCTAACACCGGTAGCGTCTGACGTCAGCTGTCAGTCAAGCTACAGCAAGGTAGCGCCTCCCAGCCGAACCACTCTCAGACGCTGACAGTTTTCCACAGCTCTAGGAAACATACAGCGCACAAGCTGCAAGGAAATCTCAGTCTGATTTAACACACTGTGTTCCGCAACTTAGATCAGGGTAAGCTAGAGTTCTATTACATACTGCTCTAATCATATCTCATATCAGTACTATTTAATCCGCCTCAGATTCTGCAGTATTGCTTAAAACTAACCATTCTAACATTTGTAACAACTGAAGTTTATTTAAACGCTGTCCTGTTACAAAGTCTTGTGTCAATCAGTTCATCATCTCAAGCTTTAACTTGTTACAATTGCTGCATTGCACAATACGAATTCAAAGAGAAATTCCACTTTCTACATAAAGCTACTAATTATAAGTATTAGTTGCCTAACTGATAGTGGTACACACATTATTCCAGGTCTGCAGCTGAGATTACTTTATTCAGCCTTAAAGAGGAAATAATTACTCACACTTACTAGCTCAACTAAGGTCCATCTCAGTGACTGGGGACTGCTATTATGTCTCTCTTTAAAATGCCACACTAGCGGTGTAGTAAGTTTGGCTGCTTTTATGTTAGTAAGATGTTCCCTAATCCTTTCTCTTGTTTCTCTTGTTGTGAGTCCTGTGTACTGAATTCCGCATTCAGTACAAGTCAGGAGATAAACGACATAAGAAGTTCTACAATTTAAACAGGAGTGATGTTCAAATTTCTCTCCTGTTGCTGTACTTGAAAAGCCATTACCTTGTTGTAAGTACATACACGCTGCGCACTGTGTTTAACTACACCTGTATGTGCCCTTGAATCTGAGTCATGATGAGGTTTCAGTTTGTGTTTCTGACCTAAGCTGAGTAGATGCTAATATATTGCCTATGCTTCTCCCTTTTCTGAAGGCATATCTGCAGCCTTTAGGTATAACATCAACTAGGCCATCATCCGCTTTGAGCATTGGAAAATGTTTTCTTAATATATTGCAGATGTTATTATATTGTTGGCTATACTGAGTTATAAATGTCACACCTTCAAATC
Organism: Bombina bombina; assembly: GCF_027579735.1. Taxonomy (NCBI): domain Eukaryota; kingdom Metazoa; phylum Chordata; class Amphibia; order Anura; family Bombinatoridae; genus Bombina; species Bombina bombina. The sequence goes on along the minus strand of NC_069503.1, from coordinate 516,939,053 downwards.
TAGTGTCAGTTTTCTTTTTTACCTTTAATAGATCCTTCCTATCCATCCCTGCAATTCTCTCTCTGGATGCTGTGCTCTCCTTCTGTTTGTAACCCCTAGTGAGAAATCTCTCCAGATCCAGAGCCTGTCTTTCAAATTCTGTATTCAAAGTTCAGTTCCTTTTTAGCCTTATGAACTGCCCATTAAGGACAGACCTAAATACCCTTTTAGGATGACTGCTCTGGGCGTGGAGAAGAGAATTACCCGCTATAGGTTTCCTGTATATCTTGGTTATAATACGTCCTTAGTCCGTACCTGACAAGTTCACATCCAAATAATTAATATTGTCTACACTGAAATCATGTGTAAACTTTATACCTACGTCATTGTTGTTTAAGACCTTGACAAAATCAATAGCTTCTGTCTCACTGCCTTTCCAGATGACCAACAGGTCATCTATATAGCGTTTATAATAAACAATTCTCTCTTTCCAGCGTCCATCACATGCATAGATGTGGGACAGCTCCCACCAACCCATGAACAGGTTGGCATAGGAGGGGGCAAACTTGGCCCCCATAGCTGTCCCACATCTCTGCAAGTAATGGACACCTCCAAAGAGAAACATGTTATGGTAAGCAAAAAGTGGGTGACTTGCAATATATATGAACGAAATCCCTGCTCATATGTAGTGTACCTTTCCAAACCCTTGTTGTGGGGGATGGAAGAATACAGTGAGGTGACATCTATTGTGAGCCACCCATACTCATTGTGCCACTGTAGCTGTTCCATCTCCGTCAACAACTGTTTTGTGTCATAAAGGTAACTGGGCAGTATCCTCACCAGCGGTTGTAGGATTTCATCCAACCATTTTGATAATGGTTCTATCAAAGAACCTATCCCGCTGATGATGGGTCTGCCCTTTACCTCCACTAAGGATTTATGAACCTTGGGTAAGAAATTGAATATGGGTATTATCGGATTTGTCACTATGAGAAAAGAGCTAGTTTGTTCACAAAGTAATCAGCTCTTTTGCTTGTAATCTAAATCCCCCTACACCGCCGCCACCTATAATAAATGTATTACCCCCTAATCTAATCCCCCTACACCGCCGCCCCACCATAATTAAATATATTAACCCCTAATCTAATTTCCTTACACCGCCGCCACCTATATTAACTATATTAACCCTAATTATATTAGGGTTAATATAGTTAATATAGTTATTATATTATATATATTAACTATATTAACCCTATCTAACTCTAACACCCCTAACTTAATTATTATTAAAATAAATCTAAATAATATTAATAATATTAACTAAATTATTCCTATTTAAAACTAAATACTTACCTATAAAATAAACCCTAAGATAGCTACAATATAATTAATAATTACATTGTAGCTATTTTAGGGTTTATATTTATTTTACAGGTAACTTGGTATTTATTTTAACTAGGTACAATAGCTATTAAATAGTTAATAACTATTTAATAGCTACCTAGTTAAAATAATTACCAATTTACCTGTAAAATAAATTCTAACCTAAGTTACAAATACACCTACACTATCAATAAATTAATTAAATAAACTACAAATATCTAAACTAAAATACAATTAAATACACTAAACTAAATTAAAAAAATAAATAAAAAAATGCTGGAACTGAAGATCGGCGACGCTGGAACTGAAGACCGCTGGAACTGAAGATCGGAGCCGGAATGTGGAGGATCCTCTTCATATGATTGCCGCCATACACTGAATAGAAATTCAATGTACGCGATTAAAAATGGCGTCCCTTGAATTCCTATTGGCTGATTTGAGCCTTCAAATTCAAATCAGCCAATCGGATGCAAGCTACTTTAATTCTATTGGCTGATTTGAATAGCCAATAGAATAAGAGCTACTGTAATTCTATTGGCTATTCTAATCAGCCAATAGAATGATCGGAACAGCCAATAGAATGCAAGCTCAATCTGATTGGCTGATTCAATCAGCCAATCGGATTGAACTTGATTCTGATTGGCTAATTCCATCAGCCAATCAGAATTTTCCTACCTTAATTCTGATTGGCTGATAGAATCCTATCAGCCAATCGGAATTCGAGGGACGCCATCTTGGATGACGTCCCTTAAAGGAACCGTCATTTGTCGGGAAGTCGTCAGAAGAAGATGGGTCCGCGGTGGAGGTCTTCAAGATGGAGCCGGTCATCATTGGATGAAGATAGAAGATGCCGCTTGGATCAAGATGGTTGCCGGTCCGGATCGCCTCTTCTTCCCGGATAGGATGAAGACTTTGGAGCCTCTTCTGGACCTCTTCAGCCGCCGGATTATGGATCACCAGCCCCTGCTTGGGCTTGGATGAAGATTTCGGAGCCTGGAACGATCGGTGATACCTGGCATGGTGAAGACAAGGTAGGAAGATCTTCAGGGGCTTAGTGTTAGGTTTATTTAAGGGGGGTTTGGGTTAGATTAGGGGTATGTGGGTGGTGGGTTGTAATGTTGGGGGGGGTATTGAATGTTTTTTTTTAAAGGCAAAAGAGCTGAATTCTTTGGGGCATGCCCCGCAAAGGGCCCTTTTAAGGGCTGGTAAGGTAAAAGAGCTTTGAACTTTTGTAATTTAGAATAGGGTAGGGCATTTTTTTATTTTGGGGGTCTTTGTTATTTTATTAGGGGGCTTAGAGTAGGTGTAATTAGTTTAAAATTGTTGTAATTTTTTTCTAATGTTTGTAAATATTTTTTTATTTTTTGTAACTTAGTTCTTTTTTATTTTTTGTACTTTAGTTAGTTTATTTAATTGTATTTATTTGTAGAATTGTATTTAATTTATTTATTGATAGTGTAGTGTTAGGTTTAATTGTAGATAATTGTAAGTATTTTATTTAATTTATTTATTGATAGTGTAGTGTTAGGTTTAATTGTAACTTAGGTTAGGATTTATTTTACAGGTAATTTTGTAATTATTTTAACTAGGTAGCTATTATTAGGTAGCTATTAAATAGTTCTTAACTATTTAATAGCTATTGTACCTGGTTAAAATAAATACAAATAGCTACAATATAATTATAATTTATATTGTAGCTATATTCGGGTTTATTTTTCAAGTAAGTATTTAGATTTAAGTAGGAATAATTTATTTAATAGGAGTTAATTTATTTCGTTAGATAAAAATTATATTTAACTTAGGGGGGTGTTAGTGTTAGGGTTAGATTTAGCTTTAGGGGTTAATACATTTATTATAGTAGCGGTGAGCTCCGATCGGCAGATTAGGGGTTAATTATTGTAGGTAGCTGGCGGCGACGTTGTGGGGGGCAGATTAGGGGTTAATAAATATAATATAGGGGTTGGCAGTGTTAGGGGCAGCAGATTAGGGGTACATAGGGATAATGCAGGTAGCGGCGGTATACGGAGCGGCAGATTAGGGGTTAAAAAAATATGCAGATGTCAGCGATAGCAGGGGGCGGCAGATTAGGGGTTAATAAGTGTAAGGTTAGGGGTGTTTAGACTCGGGGTACATGTTAGAGTGTTAGGTGCAGACGTAGGAAGTGTTTCCCCATAGAAAACAATGGGGCTGCGTTAAGAGCTGAACGCTGTTTTTTTTGCAGGTGTTAGGTTTTTTTTTCAGCTCAAACTGCCCCATTGTTTTCTATGGGGATATCGTGCACGAGCACATTTTTTGAAGCTGGCCGCGTCCGTAAGCACCGCTTGTATCTAGAGTTGCAGTGGCGTTAAATTATGCTCTACGCTCCATTTTTGGAGCCTAACGCACTGAAAACCCAGCCATTCTGTGAACTCTAAATACCAGCGGTATTTCAAAGGTGCGGGAGAAAAAAAGCACGCGTAGCTAACGCACCCCTTTGGCCGCCAAACTCTAAATCTAGCCGTTAGGGTTTATTTTATAGGTAAGTATTTAGTTTTAAATAGGAATAATTTAGTTAATATTATTAATATTATTTAGATTTATTTTAATAATAATTAAGTTAGGGGTGTTAGGGTTAGATAAGGTTAATATAGTTAATATATATAATATAATAACTATATTAACTATATTAACCCTAATATAATTAGGTTTAATATAGTTAATATAGGTGGCGGCGTTGTAGGGGGATTAGATTAGGGGTTAATATATTTAATTATGGTGGGGCGGCGGTGTAGGGGGATTAGATTAGGGGGTAATACATTTATTATAGGTGGCGGCGGTGTAGGGGGATTTAGATTACAGGCAAAAGAGCTGAATACTTTGTGACAATGCCCCGCAAAAAGCCCTTTTAAGGGCTGGTAAAAGAGCTGGTTACTTTGGGGCAATGCCCTGCAAAAGGCCCTTTTAAGGACTGGTAATAGAGCTGGTTACTTTTGGGCAATGCCATGCAAAAGTCCCTTTTCAGGGCTATTTGTAGGGTTAGACTTAGGTTTAGTGGTAGGGAAATGTTAGTATTTTAGGGGTTAATAAATTTAATATAGGTGGCGGTGGTATAGGGGGATTAGATTAGGGGTTAATCATTTTAATATAGGTGGCGGCGGTGTAAGGGGGATTAGATTAGGGGTTAATAATTTTAATATAGGTGGCGGCGGTGTAAGGGGGATTAGATTAGGGGTTAATAGTTTTAATATAGGTGGCGGCGGTGTAAGGGGGTCAGATTAGGGGGTAGTACATATAATATAGGTGGCGGCGGTGTAGGGGGCTCACATTAGGGGTTAATATAATTTAAATAGGTGGCTGCGGTGTAGGGGGATCATATTAGGGGGTAACATAGTTAATGTAGGTGGCGGCGGTGTAGGGGGATCATATTAGGGGGTAACATAGTTAATGTAGGTGGCGGCGGTGTAGGGGGATCATATTAGGGGGTAACATAGTTAATGTAGGTCGCGGCGGTGTAGGGGGATCATATTAGGGGGTAAAACATTTAATGTAGCTGGAGGCGGGGTCCTGGAGCGGCGGTTTAGGGGTTAATATATTTATTGTTAGGAGTGAGAGAGGGGATTGTGGATAGAGGGGTATACATGTCGGGCTATGTTTGGGAGGCGTGTTAGACAGTACGGGAGATTTTATAATTTAGTCAGGTTTTTTATGCGGTGGCAGTTTCTAAAGTGCCGTAAGTCACTGGCGACTCCAGAAATTTATACTTACGCAGATTTCTGGACATCGCTGGTTCGTCAGACTTACGGCACTTTAGAAAATGCCGGCGCCATATATGGGATAGCTCAAGTTGCGAGCTGACAGTACGGGCGGTGCAGGTTTCCACGCTTGCGCCGAAACCTGCGCCGTATATCGGATCACGCCCTAAATTACAAAAAATATTTAACAAATTTCAAGATTTTTAAACTAATTACACCTAATCTAATCCCCCTAACAAAATAAAAAAGCCACCCCAAAATAAAAAAAGCCCTACCCTACACTAAATTACAAATAGCCCTTAAAAGGGCCTTTTGCTGGGCTTTTTTTTATTTTGATAGGGCTTTTAGATTAGGTGTAATTAGTTTAAATATCCAGCGGTATTTCAAAGGTGCGGGAGAAAAAAAGCACGCGTAGCTAACGCACCCCTTTGGCCGCCAAACTCTAAATCTAGCCGTTAGGGTTTATTTTATAGGTAAGTATTTAGTTTTAAATAGGAATAATTTAGTTAATATTATTAATATTATTTAGATTTATTTTAATAATAATTAAGTTAGGGGTGTTAGGGTTAGATAAGGTTAATATAGTTAATATATATAATATAATAACTATATTAACTATATTAACCCTAATATAATTAGGTTTAATATAGTTAATATAGGTGGCGGCGGTGTAGGGGGATTAGATTAGGGGTTAATATATTTAATTATGGTGGGGCGGTGGTGTAGGGGGATTAGATTAGGGGGTAATACATTTATTATAGGTGGCGGCGGTGTAGGGGGATTTAGATTACAGGCAAAAGAGCTGAATACTTTGTGACAATGCCCCGCAAAAAGCCCTTTTAAGGGCTGGTAAAAGAGCTGGTTACTTTGGGGCAATGCCCTGCAAAAGGCCCTTTTAAGGACTGGTAATAGAGCTGGTTACTTTTGGGCAATGCCATGCAAAAGTCCCTTTTCAGGGCTATTTGTAGGGTTAGACTTAGGTTTAGTGGTAGGGAAATGTTAGGGGTTAATAAATTTAATATAGGTGGCGGTGGTATAGGGGGATTAGATTAGGGGTTAATCATTTTAATATAGGTGGCGGCGGTGTAAGGGGGATTAGATTAGGGGTTAATAATTTTAATATAGGTGGCGGCGGTGTAAGGGGGATTAGATTAGGGGTTAATAGTTTTAATATAGGTGGCGGCGGTGTAAGGGGGTCAGATTAGGGGGTAGTACATATAATATAGGTGGCGGCGGTGTAGGGGGCTCACATTAGGGGTTAATATAATTTAAATAGGTGGCTGCGGTTGTAGGGGGATCATATTAGGGGGTAACATAGTTAATGTAGGTGGCGGCGGTGTAGGGGGATCATATTAGGGGGTAACATAGTTAATGTAGGTGGCGGCGGTGTAGGGGGATCATATTAGGGGGTAACATAGTTAATGTAGGTCGCGGCGGTGTAGGGGGATCATATTAGGGGGTAAAACATTTAATGTAGCTGGAGGCGGGGTCCTGGAGCGGCGGTTTAGGGGTTAATATATTTATTGTTAGGAGTGAGAGGGGATTGTGGATAGAGGGGTATACATGTCGGGCTATGTTTGGGAGGCGTGTTAGACAGTACGGGAGATTTTATAATTTAGTCAGGTTTTTTATGCGGTGGCAGTTTCTAAAGTGCCGTAAGTCACTGGCGACTCCAGAAATTTATACTTACGCAGATTTCTGGACATCGCTGGTTCGTCAGATTTACGGCACTTTAGAAAATGCCGGCGCCATATATGGGATAGCTCAAGTTGCGAGCTGACAGTACGGGCGGTGCAGGTTTCCACGCTTGCGCCGAAACCTGCGCCGTATATCGGATCACGCCCTAAATTACAAAAAATATTTAACAAATTTCAAGATTTTTAAACTAATTACACCTAATCTAATCCCCCTAACAAAATAAAAAAGCCACCCCAAAATAAAAAAAGCCCTACCCTACACTAAATTACAAATAGCCCTTAAAAGGGCCTTTTGCTGGGCTTTTTTTTATTTTGATAGGGCTTTTAGATTAGGTGTAATTAGTTTAAATATCTGATAATTTCTTTTTTTATTTTGTGTCATTTAGTGTTTGTTTTTTTTGTAATTTAGTTAATTGTATTTAATTAATGTAATTTATTTAATTGTAGTGTAAGGTTAGGGGTTAGTGTAAGGCAGGTTAGGTTTTATTTTACATGTAAATTTGTATTTATTTTAGCTAGGTACTTAGTAAATAGTTAATAACTATTTAGTAACTATTCTACCTAGTTAAAATAAATACAAACTTACCTGTGAAATAAAAATAAAACCTAAGATAGCTACAATGTAACTATTAATTATATTGTAGCTAGCTTAGGGTTTATTTTACAGGTAAGTATTTAGTTTTAAATAGGAATTATTTAGGTAATGATAGTAGGTTTTATTTAGATTTATTTTAATTATATTTAAGTTAGGGGGTGTTAGGGTTACGGTTAGATTTAGGTTTAGGGGTTAAAAAATTTAGTATAGTGGCGGCGATGTTGGGGGCGGCAGATTAGGGGTTAAAAAATGTAGGTAGGTGGCGGCGATGTTAGGGGAGGCAGATTAGGGGTTAATAATATTAAACTAGTGTTTGTGATGTGGGAGTGCGGCGGTTTAGGGGTTAATATGTTTATTATAGTGGCGGCGATGTCCGGAGCGGCAGATTAGGGGTTAATAATTTTGTTTTATTATTTGCGATACGGGAGGGCCTCGGTTTAGGGGTTAATAGGTAGTTTATGGGTGTTAGTGTACTTTTTAGCACTTTCGTTATGAGTTTTATGTTATGGCCTTGTAGCATAAAACCCATACTACTGACTTTCAGTTTACGGTATGGATCTTGGTGGTATAGGGTGTATCGCTCACTTTTTGGCCTCCCAGGCAAACTCGTAATACCGGCGCTATGGAAGTCCCATTGAAAAAGGACTTTTTGAAAGCTGCGGTAATTATGTTGTGTTACGGCCAAAAAAGTGTGTGATTCCCCTAAACCTGCAAGACTCGTAATACCAGCGGTAGTGAAAAAGAGCCTTAATGTTTTTTCACTCATAATGCAAAACTCGTAATCTAGCTGATAAAGTGCTATATATTTAAGTCAACTTTCTTTTCCAGCTCCTGTTAAGTGCAGCAACTTTCTCTCTGCTTGCTATTGTTATTTTTGTGTCTATACTTGCACGCAAGGCTTTCATTTGCATGTTGGCTTTAGTTTGTTGCATCTTTTTGTCTTTGGCACATTGACATTTTGATGTGTTTTGGTTTAAAATTTTAAAAGTTTTTTTAGGATTAGAGTTTGATTAGGGTGCACTATTTCCTGCTGGATACTTGTTATATGACCTGTGATTCTGGATTGCTGTACTCTGCTTTGTACCTTCTAATTCCTCTCTTGCTGCATTGTTTGATTGTCTTCCTGTTGCTGTCTGACCTGTTCTGTCTTACCTACTTGGCTTGTCTCTTGTTACTACAGTTCACCATTTGGCTTGTCTCTTGTTACTACAGTTCACCATTTGGCTTGTCTCTTGTTACTACAGTTCACCATTTGGTTTGTCTCTTGTTACTACAGTTCACCATTTGGCTTGTCTCTTGTTACTACAGTTCACCATTTGGCTTGTCTCTTGTTACTACAGTTCACCAGTTTTTAACTTGTGGCTTGCCTTTGATCTGGATAACTTCATCCTTGGCTCAGTCATACTCCTGTGGTTGTTTTTCTCCTGTATCCATTGCTCTCTTGCTGCTGTGAGGTGCCTTTTGCTGGACCAGGTCCTATTGTCCTTGCTTACTTCTATTGTAGTGCCTATAACTTGCTGTGCAGAGACCTTTAAGCCAGGATACATCTAGAAACAAAGCTCATGGTTGGTTAAGTATGTATTCCTACCTCTGCTACTGGGTCCTTTCTGGCAAAACACTAACCATGTGTAGTGAGACAATAAGGCAAACAGTTTGTACTTTAGGGGATGAGGATAGTGGAAGAAAATATCGCCATAAAAGGTTTAATGTTAAATGAAGCAGAAAGGCCAAGAAAGTATACAGCCAGAGGGAGCAGCATATCCAGCTACAGATGTCTAACTTGACTGTGCTAGGAATTTGTGTAGCCATAGGGGCCGCTGCAGAAATAGCAGTTTTAAATAGGAGATTCTCGTATCTGTAGGTGTAAGAGGTCTGGCGAGAGATTTTTGCTTATACCAATGATCAGATTTAAGACATGCATTAGATATATATTTGTCCTTCTCACATAGATAGCAGTTTATAAAAGTAAATGGCTGCTTTAAATAAAATAAAAAAAGATTAAATAAAAGCCCAAAGGATCACTTAAAAAGCTTGTTTTAGTTTGATGGATTACATAATTCTGACAAAATAATATACTTAAACATCAATGAAAATCATGAAAGTTTAATGATCATTTGTTTATAGAAAAAGAAATTAGGCAAATTCCGTATGCAAATTTGAAATATATGCTAAAAACTGGAAAATGTAGACATTGTAAAGAGAAAGTATAAGATGGAATTATTTTTACAAAAGTACTTGTACACCCTGGTATGCAATTTAGACTTGAATGTCAGAAACAGAACTCCCATGTCTCTCAAAGTCTAGGACCAATAAATTGTAATGTCAGAAACAGAACTCCCATGTCTCTCAAAGTCTAGGACCAATAAATTGTAAAATTTGTCAATGTGTTTCATTAGTGCCCTCTGCATGATTCAAACTGCATGAAATCTCTATAGACTTTAGCATTTAGCCCTTATACTAAGCAGCACAGCAATCTCAGCTGTTTCAGTGTATATTCTGTTCTTTCACAACCACAGTACAAAGTCCCAGGGTGCAGTATAACGGCTTCACCCAACTATTGAGGAATCAATATGACACAATGTCGTCTTTCCAATCAAGGGAATGAAATAACAGTACATTAACATGCTGGAATTTCAAAGTGTAATTAATTGAAAAAAAATAAAACCATGGGAGAGATATACATAACTCAATAAGTCATCTTACACGTTTCATGTGTTAATAGATACATTATTTCATTTGAACAATTTACATCTGGACAATAACTATAAAACATAATCTTGCAAAGCTTTCATTTTACAGGACAATATATAATAGACATTGGTATTGGGGAATGGGAGTAAAATCAATGTCAAAAGTTTTTAAAAAATACAAGGAAAAAACAGAATTTATGCTTACCTGATAATTACTTTCTCCAACGGTGTGTCCGGTCCACTGCGTCATCCATAACTTGTGGGAATATTCTCTTCCCCAACAGGAAATGGCAAAGAGCACAGCAAAAGCTGTCCATATAGCCCCTCCCAGGCTAATTTGAACAATTTACATCTGGACAATAACTATAAAACATAATCTTGCAAAGCTTTCATTTTACAGGACAATATATAATAGACATTGGTATTGGGGAATGGGAGTAAAATCAATGTCAAAAGTTTTTAAAAAATACAAGGAAAAACAGAATTTATGCTTACCTGATAAATTACTTTCTCCAACGGTGTGTCCGGTCCACTGCGTCATCCATAACTTGTGGGAATATTCTCTTCCCCAACAGGAAATGGCAAAGAGCACAGCAAAAGCTGTCCATATAGCCCCTCCCAGGCTAATTTGAACAATTTACATCTGGACAATAACTATAAAACATAATCTTGCAAAGCTTTCATTTTACAGGACAATATATAATAGACATTGGTATTGGGGAATGGGAGTAAAATCAATGTCAAAAGTTTTTAAAAAATACAAGGAAAAACAGAATTTATGCTTACCTGATAAATTACTTTCTCCAACGGTGTGTCCGGTCCACGGCGTCATCCATAACTTGTGGGAATATTCTCTTCCCCAACAGGAAATGGCAAAGAGCACAGCAAAAGCTGTCCATATAGCCCCTCCCAGGCTAATTTGAACAATTTACATCTGGACAATAACTATAAAACATAATCTTGCAAAGCTTTCATTTTACAGGACAATATATAATAGACATTGGTATTGGGGAATGGGAGTAAAATCAATGTCAAAAGTTTTTAAAAAATACAAGGAAAAACAGAATTTATGCTTACCTGATAAATTACTTTCTCCAACGGTGTGTCCGGTCCACGGCGTCATCCATAACTTGTGGGAATATTCTCTTCCCCAACAGGAAATGGCAAAGAGCACAGCAAAAGCTGTCCATATAGCCCCTCCCAGGCTCCGCCCCCCCAGTCATTCGACCGACGGTTAGGAGAAAAAAAGGAGAAACTATAGGGTGCCGTGGTGACTGTAGTGTATAGAGAAATAAATTTTTCAAACCTTATTAAAAAACCAGGGCGGGCCGTGGACTGGACACACCGTTGGAGAAAGTAATTTATCAGGTAAGCATAAATTCTGTTTTCTCCAACACTGGTGTGTCCAGTCCACGGCGTCATCCATAACTTGTGGGAAACAATACCAAAGCTTTAGGACATGGATGAAGGGAGGGAGCAAATCAGGTTACCTAAACAGAAGGCACCACGGCTTGCAAAACCTTTCTCCCAAAAATAGCCTCCGAAGAAGCATAAGTATCAAATTTGTAGAATTTGGCAAAAGTGTGCAGAGAAGACCAAGTCGCTGCCTTACATATCTGATCAACAGAAGCCTCGTTCTTGAAGGCCCATGTGGAAGCCACAGCCCTAGTAGAGTGAGCTGTGATTCGTTCAGGAGGCTGCCGTCCGGCAGTCTCATAAGCCAATCGGATGATGCTTTTCAGCCAGAAAGAAAGAGAGGTAGCAGTAGCTTTTTGTCCTCTCCTCTTACCAGAATAAACAACAAACAAAGAAGAAGTTTGTCTGAAATCCTTTGTTGCTTCTAAATAGAACTTTAAAGCACGGACTACATCTAAATTGTGTAACAAACGTTCCTTCTTTGAAACTGGATTCAGACACAAAGAAGGAACAACTATTTCCTGGTTAATATTCTTGTTGGAAACAACTTTTGGAAGAAAACCAGGCTTGGTACGCAAAACAACCTTATCTGAATGGAACACCAGATAGGGTGGATCACACTGCAAAGCAAATAATTCAGAAACTCTTCTAGCAGAAGAAATAGCAAACAAAAACAGAACTTTCCAAGATAGTAACTTGATATCTATGGAATGTAAGGGTTCAAACGGAACCCCTTGAAGAACTAAAATAACTAAATTTAGACTCCAGGGAGGAGTCAAGGGTCTGTAAACAGGCTTGATTCTGACCAAATCCTGTACAAAAGCTTGTACATCTGGCACAGCTGCCAGTCGCTTGTGTAACAAGACAGATAAGGCAGAAATCTGTCGTTTTAAAGAACTCGCTGACAATCCCTTATCCAAACCTTCTTGGAGAAAGGAGAGGATCTTAGGAATTTTAATCTTACTCCAGGAGAATCCCTTGGATTCACACCAACAGATATATATTTTCCATATTTTATGGTAAATCTTTCTAGTCACAGGTTTTCTGGCTTGGACCAGAGTATCTATCACTGAATCTGAAAACCCACGCTTGGATAAAATCAAACGTTCAATTTCCAAGCAGTCAGCTGCATAGAAACTAGATTTGGATGTTCGAATGGACCTTGTACTAGAAGATCCTGTCTCAAAGGTAGCTTCCATGTTGGAGCCAATGACATATTCACCAGGTCTGCATACCAAGTCCTGCGCGGCCACGCAGGAGCTATCAGAATCACCGAGGCCTTCTCCTGTTTGATCCTGGCTACAAGCCTGGGAAGGAGAGGGAACGTTGGAAACGCATAAGCTAGGTTGAACGACCAAGGCGCCACTAATGCATCCACTAGAGTCGCCTTGGGATCCCTGGATCTGGACCCGTAGCAAGGGACCTTGAAGTTCTGACGGGACGCCATCAGGTCCATGTCTGGAATGCCCCATAATTGAGTCAACTGGGCAAACACCTCCGGGTGGAGCTCCCACTCCCCCGAATGGAAAGTCTGATGACTCAGATAATCCGCCTCCCAGTTGTCTACTCCCGGGATGTGGATTGCAGATAGGTGGCAGGAGTGATCCTCCACCCATTTGATGATTTTGGATACCTCTCTCATCGCCAAGGAACTCCTTGTTCCCCCCTGATGGTTGATGTAAGCTACAGTCGTCATGTTGTCTGACTGGAATCTTATGAATCCGGCCTTCGCTAGTTGAGGCCAAGCCCGGAGAGCATTGAATATCGCTCTCAGTTCCAGGATGTTTATCGGGAGAAGAGACTCTTCCCGAGACCATAGACCCTGAGCTTTCAGGGAATCCCAGACCACGCCCCAGCCTAATAGACTGGCGTCGGTCGTGACAATGACCCACTTTGGTCTGCAGAAACTCATTCCCTGAGACAGGTGTTCCTGGGACAACCACCAACGGAGTGAGTCTCTGGTAATCTGGTCTACTTGAATCTTTGGAGACAAGTCTGTATAGTCCCCATTCCACTGCCTGAGCATGCACAGTTGTAATGGTCTTAGATGAATTTGAGCAAAAGGAACTATGTCCATTGCTGCAACCATCAACCCTACTACTTCCATGCACTGAGCTATGGAAGGCTGCAGAATAGAGAGAAGAACTTGACAAGCGTTTAGAAGCTTTGACTTTCTGACCTCTGTCAAGAAGATCTTCATTTCTAAAGAATCTATTATTGTTCCCAAAAAGGGAACTCTTGTCGCCGGAGACAGGGAACTCTTTTCTACGTTCACCTTCCACCCGTGAGATCTGAGAAAGGCTAGAACAATGTCTGTATGAGCCTTTGCTTTGGAAAGGGACGACGCTTGAATTAGAATGTCGTCCAGATAAGGTGCCACTGCAATACCCCTTGGTCTTAGGACCGCTAGAAGGGACCCTAGCACCTTTGTGAAAATTCTGGGAGCAGTGGCTAGCCCGAATGGGAGAGCCACGAACTGATAATGTTTGTCCAGAAAGGCAAACCTTAGGAACTGATGATGATCTTTGTGGATAGGAATATGTAGATACGCATCCTTTAAATCCACGGTAGTCATATATTGACCCTCCTGGATTGTAGGTAAAATTGTTCAAATGGTTTCCATTTTGAACGATGGAACTCTGAGAAATTTGCTTAGAATTTTTAAATCCAGAATTGGTCTGAAAGTTCCCTCTTTTTTGGGAACTACAAACAGATTTGAGTAAAACCCCTGACCTTGTTCCACAGTTGGAACTGGGTGTATCACTCCCATCTTTAACAGGTCTTCTACACAATGTAAGAATGCCTGTCTCTTGATTTGGTTTGAAGATAAGTGAGACATGTGGAACCTTCCCCTTGGGGGTAGTTCCTTGAATTCTAGAAGATAACCCTGAGAGACTATTTCTAGTGCCCAGGGATCCTGAACATCTCTTGCCCAAGCCTGAGCAAAGAGAGAGAGTCTGCCCCCTACTAGATCCGGTCCCGGATCGGGGGCTACCCCTTCATGCTGTTTTGGTAGCAGCAGCAGGCTTCTTGGCCTGTTTACCCTTGTTCCAGCCTTGCATTGGTTTCCAAGCTGGTTTGGTCTGGGAAGCGTTACCCTCTTGTCTAGAGGCTGCAGAGTTGGAAGTCGGTCCGTTCCTGAAATTGTGAAAGGAACGAAAATTGGACTTATTCTTAGCCTTGAAAGGTCTATCTTGTGGGAGGGCATGGCCCTTTCCCCCAGTGATGTCTGAAATAATCTCTTTCAATTCTGGCCCAAAATGGGTCTTACCTTTGAAAGGGATATTAAGCAATTTTGTCTTGGAAGATACATCCGCCGACCAAGACTTTAGCCAGAGCGCTCTGCGCGCCACAATTGCAAACCCTGAATTTTTCGCCGCTAACCTCGCTAACTGCAAAGCGGCGTCTAAAATAAAGGAATTAGCTAACTTAAGTGCGTGAATTCTATCCATGACTTCCTCATACGGAGTCTCCCTACTGAGCGACTTTTCCAGTTCCTCGAACCAGAACCACGCCGCTGTAGTGACAGGAATAATGCACGAAATAGGTTGAAGGAGGTAACCTTGCTGTACAAAAATCTTTTTAAGCAAACCCTCCCATTTTTTATCCATAGGATCTTTGAAAGCACAATTGTCCTCAATGGGAATGGTCTTGCGTTTGGCTAGTGTAGAAACCGCCCCCTCGACCTTAGGGACTGTTTGCCATAAGTCCTTCCTGGGGTCGACCATAGGGAACAATTTCTTAAATATAGGAGGAGGGACAAAAGGTATGCCTGGCTTCTCCCACTCCTTATTCACTATGTCCGCCACCCGTTTAGGTATCGGAAAGGCATCAGGGTGCACCTGGGACCTCTAGGAACTTGTCCATCTTGCACAATTTTTCTGGGATGACCAGATTGTCACAATCATCCAGAGTAGATAGCACCTCCTTAAGTAATGCGCGGAGATGCTCTAATTTAAATTTAAATGTCACAACATCAGGTTCTGCCTGCTGAGAAATTCTTCCTGTATCAGAAATTTCTCCATCTGACAAACCCTCCCTCACTGCCACTTCAGACTGGTGTGAGGGTATGACAGAAAAATTATCATCAGCGCCCTCCTGCTCTACAGTGTTTAAAACAGAGCAATCGCGCTTTCTCTGAAATGCTGGCATTTTGGATAAAATATTAACTATGGAGTTATCCATTACTGCCGTCAATTGTTGCATAGTAACAAGCATTGGTGCGCTAGAAGTACTAGGGGTCGCCTGCGTGGGCATAACTGGTATAGACACGGAAGGAGAGGATGTAGAACTATCTCTACTTCCTTCATCTGAGGAATTATCCTGGGCAACCTTACTATTTGTGACAGTACTGTCCTTACTTTGTTTGGACGCTATGGCACAATTATCACATATATTTGAAGGGGGAACCACATTGGCTTCCATACATACAGAACATGATCTATCTGAAGGTACAGTCATGTTAAACAGGCTTAAACTGGTTAATAAAGCACAAAAACCGTTTTAAAACAAAACCGTTACTGTCTCTTTAAATGTTAAACAGGGCACACTTTATTACTGAATATGTGAAAAACTATGAAGGAATTATCCAATCTTTACCAAATTTTCACCCACAGTGTCTTAATGCATTCAAAGTATTCACCCCAATTTTCAAGATGTTAACCCTTAAATGTGGGAAACAGGAGCCGTTTGCAATTTTATAACCCCACTACAGTCCCAGCCACAGCCTTTGGTTGCGACTTCACCTATCCAGGGGGGTATACGATACCAATCCAAGCCTTCTAGGAACGTTTTCAGTGGGATACCAGACCCTCACACATGCAGCTGCATGCTCTGTACTCAAAAGTAAGCTGAGCAATAATGGCGCGAAAATGAGGGCTCTGCCTACTATAGTGAAAGGCCCTTCCTGACTGAGAAGGTGTCTTAACTAGTGCCTGGCGAAAAAAACGTTCCCCAAACAATAATAAAGTGTGAAAATTAACTTCAGACCTTTAAAAAACAACTTAAATAAACAATCGATTTAGCCTTAAGAGTGTCCACCAATTAATAGCCCATAATAAGCCCTTTATTCTTTCTAAGTCTAAGAAAATGGCTTACCAATCCCCCATGAGGGAAAATGACAGCCTTCAGCAATTACACAGTCTTGTTAGAAAAATGGGCTAGTCATACCCTTGAGCGAAAAATCTGCAAACTGTTCCCCCCAAACTGAAGTTCTCGTCTAGCTCAACAGTCCCTGCGTGGGAACAGCAATTGATTTTAGTTACTGCTAGCTAAAGATCATACTCCTCTCACCAAACAGGAACTCTTCGTCTCTTCTGTTTCAGAGTAAATAGTACATACCAGCACATTTAAAATAACAAACTCTTGATAGAAGAATAAAAAGACTACAACAAAACACCACATACTCTTCACCATCTCCGTGGAGATGCTACTTGTTCAGAGCGGCAAAGAGAATGACTGGGGGGGGCGGAGCCTGGGAGGGGCTATATGGACAGCTTTTGCGTGCTCTTGCCATTTCCTGTTGGGGAAGAGGAATATTCCCACAAGTTATGGGATGACGCCGTGGACACGGACACACCAATGTTGGAGAAATAATGATGTACAATGAAAGGTTTCAGATTAGATGTTTAAGATCAAATATTGAGTTATTTTTAACCAGGGGAAAGATTGGTAACTTATGCCCAGGGTAAAAGTACAATCTAGAGGACCCTGGTACTAGCAACTCTGCTCCCCTTCAAGTTTACATTTGATATTTAACAAAATAGGGGAAATTAAATAATAACAAGGCTATTTAAAAATATAATTTTACATGTATCTGGTTCTTTCTTGCTTTCCTTTTATTATGCATTAAACAACCAATAAAATACTAAATTAAATAACGAAAATGTTGAATTAAGGCTGGTGGTTTCTATCACAGCACCCTAAGGACATCCTTTCATTGTTGCACCTTTGAAGGATAAGGATAACTCTTTAGGACAACCTTTTACTTACAGCAACTTTAGGTAATCTTTTTAATCCCAGCCATTATAGCCCTCTAGAATACTCTTTCCTTAAAGTACATTTAGAATTAGGACACACTATATGGATTGTGGACAATGCAGATCAGAGGTACATTCTGCATGGGGAGGTCATTAGTAAGCAGCATATGGATCTGAGAGTGTTCCGCAGCCTCACCTCACTTAAAAAGAGAAATAATAAAGAAAGGCAATACACAATAAATAACAGGAGATGTCATGTGGTAAAAAATAGGAGTGTCTTAAATAAAAAGCCCAAAACAGTGGAGAAGAAGAATTTACACTGCTTTACTGTGATCTCATGAAAGTTCACCATAATCTCACAAGGTTTCATATTAAACTTCATTAAATTAAGGATGGAAATAAAGTAACTGCGCCTGCACATGCTACAAATATGCTATCTTGCAAGTCCCAGGACAAGCACCTTGATTGGTTGTTTTCACTTCAACGGTATATGGCTACTAAGGAAATTTTTAAGTGTTCATGAATTACTTTCTAGTTTTATCAAGTGCATTTTTTAATTTTGCATTGTGTAAAACGTGTTTTTTTGGAATCGACAATTTTTTTTCATATTCTATATTTATTGCCGAAAGTTCTCACTGTTCTTAATGTATTGTACTTTATTATATTGTGACTGTACTGTAACAAACGTGGTCTATATTAAAAACACATTTGTAACAGGGTGGTCACAATATTATACATTACGAACAGTGAGAACTTTTATCAGCAATAAATATAGAATATGAAAAAAAACACATTTTACACATTGCAATGTTTAAAAAATGTAGACAGTCACTACTAATGTGTTATATGGCATATTATACCACGAACATGAAATCTTCCTAAAAAAAAACGCCAAAAGCAAAAACACAGGCCTAGATTACGAGTTGCGCGTTAGAGTTAAAAAGCAGTGTTGGCCGGTCCCAACACTGCTTTTTAACGCCCGCTGGTATTACGATTCTTGCAGGTACAGGTGTACTGTTCACTTTTTTGGCCAGACTCGGAATACCAGCAAATCCCACTTACGTTGATTGCGTATCCTATATTTTTAATGGGACTTGCATAGCACCGGTATTTCGAGTCTGACCAAAAGTGAGCGGTAGACCCTCTCTCACGTCAAGCCTGGTACCGCATTTAAAAGTCAGTAGTTAAGAGTTTTACACTACAACGCCGTAGCATAAAACTCTTAACTAAAGTGCTAAAAAGTACACTAACACCCATAAACTACCTATTAACCCCTAAACCGAGGCCCTCCCACATCGCAAACACTAAAATAAATATTTTAACTCCTAATCTTCCAAACCGGACAACCGCCGCCACTATAATAAATATATTAACCCCTAAACCGCTGCACTCCCGCATCGCAAACACTAGTTAAATATTATTAACCCCTAATCTGCCGTCCCTAACATCTCCGCCACCTACCTACATTTATTAACTCCTAATCTGCTGCCCCCAACGTCGCCGCCACTATTAAATGTATTAACCCCTAAACCTAAGTCTAACCCTAACCCCCCCTAACTTAAATACAATTACAATAAATCTAAATAAAATTACTACAATTAACTAAATAATTCCTATTTAAATTTATACAACACTATCAGAGAAGAAAAAAAAAGCCTCAATCTAATACTAGGCCTTTAGAAAGACAGGGAATACAGCACTCTTTATATTTATAAAAAGCACATATTTTTTGTTACACAGTTCCAATTCCAGAACTGAAACAAATCAAGCAAATATTGGTAAAGCTGAACAAATATACATATATATATATACAAAGTATCAAGTACTCACACATTGCATTCATTCAACATACATACTAAAACACACTATACATCAGCATTGAGATCTATTCCTAATCACAAAAATCTTATGTGGCCACAATGACTAGAAAATAACAGCGCTGTTACTTTAAGAAAAAATCTTTGCAAAGATAATAAAAAACTGCAAACAGTCCATTTCCAAAAAGTAATACTATAGTAGTGTCAAATAGTAACTTTATGTTGATGACGTCAAAATAGGTCTTCAAGCAATTGTGGCAGGAAAAGCGTTAGTATGGTGAACAGGCAAGCAGGATAATAAGCAGAAAATAAGCATATAAATGTCCAGCTCCTTATTGCAATGCTTTTTAAGCCTTATAAT
Source organism: Bombina bombina (assembly GCF_027579735.1). Taxonomy (NCBI): domain Eukaryota; kingdom Metazoa; phylum Chordata; class Amphibia; order Anura; family Bombinatoridae; genus Bombina; species Bombina bombina. Next base: position 516,919,406 of record NC_069503.1, on the reverse strand, counting down.
AAGCGTTAATATGAAAAGCAGGTTACTGTGCAGGAGATAAGCATATTTATGTCCAGCTCCTTATTGCAATGCTTCTTAAGCTCTATGGGCTTGATGAAGCCCTTTTTTGCAGAAGGATTCTGGGAGAAACGTACGTTGGCTGTTTTTGCATTTGATTGTGAAGTACTCACATGAATGCAGCTTCCACAAGGAGTATTTCACAGAGTTGAAGAAATAAGTTTGCTGCTGTGAAGTGGAGCTACCATGAATAACAGGTCTGGCTAGACTACGCTGGAAGCATTTGGAAGATAGAGGTACAGGCTAAGCAGTGTGTTTGTCTAAACTCTTGGAGAGAGACTGCAGGTAACAGATTAAAAAATCGAAGTGTGGCAAAGGAAGGGGCTGGAAGTTTCAGGTAATATCATACCATGCTATGAGAAACATTGTGGTAAATTCCTGGGAAGACCCAGTTGCGGAAGGTAACGGTCCCCATATTCACAATACATACACCATAAAGCTTAAGAAGCATTGCAATAAGGAGCTGGACATACATAAGCTTATCTCCTGCACAGTAACCTGCTTGCCTGCTTTTCATATTAACGCTTATTATAAGGCTTAAAAAGCATTGCAATAAGGAGCTGGACATACATAAGCTTATCTCCTGCACAGTAACCTGCTTGCCTGCTTTTCATATTAACGCTTATTATAAGGCTTAAAAAGCATTGCAATAAGGAGCTGGACATTTATACGTATGCTTATTTTCTGCTTATTATCCTGCTTGCCTGTTCACCATACTAACGCTTTTCCTGACACAATTGCTTGGAGACCTATTTTGACTTCATCAACATAAAGTTACTATTTGACACTACTATAGTATTACTTTTTGGAAATGGACTGTTTGCAGTTTTTTATTATCTTTGCAAAGATTTTTTCTTAAAGTAACAGCGCTGTTATTTCCTAGTCATTGTGGCCACATAAGATTTTTGTGATTAGGAATAGATCTCAATGCTGATGTATAGTGTGTTTTAGTATGTATGTTGAATGAATGCAATGTGTGAGTACTTGATACTTTGTATATATATATATATATATTTGTTCAGCTTTACCAATATTTGCTTGATTTGTTTCAGTTCTGGAATTGGAACTGTGTAACAATAAATATGTGCTTTATATAAATGTAAAGAGTGCTGTATTCCCTGTCTTTCTAAAGGCCTAATATTAGATTGAGGCTTTTTTTTCTTCTCTTATAGTGTTGTATAAATTGATTAATTATATTATTATATTATACCTGTGAAAATGTAAGCACTGTGTATGAGGAATAAGTGTTATTTTTTACCAAGTATATAATTCCTATTTAAAACTAAATACTTACCTATAAAATAAGCCAATAGGATTGAGCTTGCACTCTATTGGCTGATTGGAACAGCCAATAGGATTGAAGCTCAATCCTATTGGCTGATTGCAACAGCCAATAGGATTTTTTCAACCTTAATTCCGTTTGGCTGATAGAAATCTATTAGCCAATTGGAATCTAAGGGACGCCATCTTGGATGACGTCATTTAGAGGGAAACCTCATTCGGAAGAAGACATTGATTGAAGAGGATGCTCCGCGCTGGATGTCTTGAAGATGGACCCGCTCCGCGCCGGATGGATGAAGATAGAAGATGCCGTCTGGGATGAAGTCTTCTGCCCTGTTGGATGAAGACTTCTGCCCGGTGGGATGAAGACTTCTGATGCTTCGTTGAGGACTTCTGCCGGCTTCATTGAGGATGGATGTCGGGTCTTCAAAAACTGTAAGTGGATCTTCAGGGGTTAGTGTTAGGCTTTTTTAAGGGTTTATTGGGTGGGTTTTATTTTTATATTAGGGGTTTGGGCACTTGGAAAAGAGCTAAATCCCCTTTTAAGGGCAATGCCCATCCAAATGCCCTTTTCAAGGCAATGGGGAGCTTAGGTTTTTTAGTTAGGATTTTATTTGGGGGTTGGTTGTGTGGGTGGTGGGTTTTACTGTTGGGGGGTTGTTTGTATTTTTTTGTACAGGTAAAAGAGCTGATTTCTTTGGGGCAATGCCCCACAAAAGGCCCTTTTAAGGGCTATTGGTAGTTTAGTTTAGGCTAGGGTTTTTTTTATTTTGGGTTGGCTTTTTTTATTTTGATAGGGCTTTTAGATTAGATGTAATTAGTTTAAATATCTGATCATTTTTTTTTTATTTTGTGTAATTTAGTGTTTGTTTTGTGTAATTTAGTTAATTGTATTTAATTAATGTAATTTATTTAATTGTAGTGTAAGGTTGGGTGTTAGTGTAAGACAGGTTAGGTTTTATTTTACAGGTAAATTTGTATTTATTTTAGCTAGGTAGTTAGTAAATAGTTAATAACTATTTAGTAACTAGTCTACCTAGTTAAAATAAATACAAACTTAGCTGTGAAATAAAAATAAAACCTAAGCTAGATACAATGTAACTATTAATTATATTGTAGCTAGCTTAGGGTTTATTTTACAGGTAAGTATTTAGTTTTAAATAGGATTTATTTAGTTATTAATAGTAGGTTTTATTTAGATTTATTTTAATTACATTAAAGCTAGTGGGTGTAAGGGTTAGATTTAGGGTTAGGTTTAGGAGTTAATAAATTTAGTATAGTGGCGGCGACGTTAAGGGCGGCAGATTAGGGGCTAATAAAAGTAGGTAGGTGGCGGCGATGTTTGGGGCAGCAGATTAGGGGTTATTAAGTATAATGTAGGTGTCGGCGATGTCGGGGGCAGCAGATTAGGGGTTAATAAGTATAATGTAGATGTCAGCAATGTCGGGCGGCAGATTAGGGGTTAATAAGTGTAAGATTAGGGGTGTTTAGACTCGGGGTTCATGTTAGGTGTAAACATAAATTTAGTTTCCTCATAGGAATCAATGGGGCTGCGTTATGGAGCTTTATGCTCCTTTATTGCAGGTGTTAGACTTTTTTCAGCCAGCTCTCCCCATTGATGTCTATGGGGAAATTGTGCACGAGCACGTAAAACCAGCTCACCGCAGCGCTGGTATTGGAGTGCGATATGGAGCTCAATTTTGCTCTATGCTCACTTCTTGCCTGCTAACGCCAGGTTTTTGTAAACCTGTAATACCAGCGCTGTAGGTAAGTGAGTGGTGACAATAACTTGCAAGTTAGTACCGCACCGCTCATAACACAAAACTCGTAATCTAGCTGTATGGTAGCTCAACATGACAATTAATCTTCTCGTACAACAGGTCAAATAAACTGTGATTCTAGGTGGTGTTCTCCAGTGACTTTACCCTTTAATCATGTCTTCATCATTTCTTCTGTGTACCTTGTACCCTTCCTTCCTGCACTTGCCCTTTGAAGAGGAAGAGCCAGCAGGATTTTGTCCTCCTGACTTTGATGAAGGACTCCCTCTGTTGTTCCTGTGGCTTAGACTTCCCTAGCATACCCCTCCAGAACCATATTTCATCCCTTAGTGTCTGTACCCTAAATGTGCCTGTCTTGTTAGACCACTCTGTGAACCTCTAACTTTCTGCTCCTCTTTTACTAGGCACTACAAATTTGCACACACAATCCTACTACTCTTCCTCTTCCTCTCCCTTCCTCTGTTTCTCACACGATCTTTACCTTTCTGTACACATCTTGTAAGCTCCAGATTGCTCTCTAAATCAAGAACTCTACAAATCAAACTAAAGCCAATACAAGGAAAACGTATCCAACCACTGACAGCACTTGGTTCTTTCGCTGTGACATTAGCATCCATGAACTTACATATGAAAAAGCCACAGGTCCGCATGGAAAGAAATTCAAAATTCATTAGACTTATGATTCACCATATAATTAGCACTGTCAATAGTAATATTTCAGATGTTAGCCTGTATATAGTAAGCTATATAGAGCAGGGCCCTCCTCCTATATTAATTTGCTTTGTTTAATGTGTTTTATGTGCTTTCATTACACCATGATTAGTGTAATTACAAACTCATAATCATGTACCTAGTGCTGCATAATTTGCTGGCCCTTCACAAATAAATGATAATAATCATCTGGCTTAATAATCTTAAACATGTTTTATTTAAAAACTATGTGCCAGATTACAAGTGGCGCTTACTGTGTTCAAAGTAAACTTTTAGCGCGGGCAGGTTAGAGTGCATATTACAAGTTAAAAGTAAAAAGCACAAGTAAAAGAGCACTAGAACAAATCCTGATACACGCTAACTTCCGGTCTTCGGGTTAAAGTCTCCCCATAGATTTCAAAGAAGTGTGCTGTTGAAACAAAATACCTAACACTTATCGCTCGCACGTTAACCTGGCACACATTAAACAATTTGCACTAAGCCTGAAGGTAGTTATGCATATTCTACATTCCAATGTTCTTCAAACAGAAGAAAATGCTCTTGGAAAGGGCTCAAAAGTGTATATATATTGATAGATAGATAGATAGATAGATAGATAGATAGATAGATACACACATACAGAGCCTTTTCCAGTCAAATATCTCATATACCATATACCTTTTAACCCTTATAAAAATGTTTTATTAATATTTATATGTATATATGAGTAACATCATTTATTTTAATTTATTTATGTTGTGTTTGGTGCAACTTTTATTTTATCCTTTTTTTATTCACTTAGGTAGGTATTCAGGCAAGCTAATCCTTTGAGATACACCCGTTTATTTTCAACTTGTAATATTTGTGCTATTTAGCACGCTCGGGATACTGCTTATTATGTCCCGCTCTATAAATAGCGTGCCACTTGCAATCCAGCCCTTATTGTAGCTCTTTTTACGCTTTTAATATCTGTGAAGATTACAAGACTGCAAAATTTCTTTTTATAAAAATGTGCCATTTAAAGGGACATTATACACTCATTTTTTCTTTGCATAAATGTTTTGTAGATAATCTATTTATATAGCCCATAAAGTTTTTTTTTAAAAATGAATGTATAGTTTTGCTTATTTTTAAATAACATTGCTCTGATTTTCAGACTCCTAACCAAGCCCCAAAGTTTTATGTGAATACGCTCGACTACCTACTCCAGCTTGCTCCTGTTTGTGTAAAGGGTCTTTTCATATGCAAAAGAAGGGGGAGGGGGGGGGAGTGTCTTATTTGTCACTTGCAGTGGGCTTTCCAGCTACCTTTTCAACAGAGCCAAACTGACAGCTTCTAAGTAAGTTTTTAAACAGTTTTATACTGGATTTTTATATCAGTATCTGTGCATATTATTCTTTATAGTAGTGTCTATTACATGCAGTTATATGAAAATGAGTGTATACTGTCCCTTTAAGAACTGAAATAAAAAAAGTTTTAAAAAAAAATTATCCAGACAAAATGGTAAACACTACCATGAGCAAATATTTTATCTGTATTATTAAATGCAGTTGTTTTCTTTGTAAATGTGTTTTAATTTTCCTTTCATCTAGTGCTGAAAGTATGTGAAGATATTAGCTGCTGTTGTAATTGCAGGTGTGATTCCAAAGAAGAAGTATTTTTAGATACTGGTGAAGAAACATGGGAAGAAGGAGAGAGACACTCAGGGAAGGGAGAGAGGGGCAAGATCAAGTAATCAAATTAAAGGGTCACGAACCCCTTGATATTGTAATATTAAATGTTTAATTATGTGCGGTAAAAAATGTCATTTATGTTAATATATGTTTATTATTTATTTTCTGCCTTTGATAATTGTATGTTTTTTGATAATTGGAAGTGCACACAGCAGACTTCCCAAGCCTAACCCTTCTACATATATGTCCCTAATGGGACTCAGCAAAGATTATCAGCCAACAAACTGCAAAACAATGCAGTTTTTCCTAATAATATAATGAACAATGGCTAGCTTTGTCTTCTTTATTAAGTCCAGATTGGCTCCTCCTTATAAGGCAATTGGTGGGCGGAGTTTGGCTATTGAAACAATTGCAGCCAACAAGGTGTTAATATGTTTTGAACATATTTACTTAGCCAGTATAGCAAGATAACAGAAATGTATGGATTAGGAGAAGGGTGAAAAAGTTTCCTTACAATTAGGGGTCCAGGGAATAGGTGTCCCTTAGGTTGGGTAATCAATTGCGTGTGCATGTATTGGTGGGGTAATTTTGTGGGCAGTCACTAAAAAATGTAGCGTGCATACATTGATGTGGTTGTGAGGGTGTTTGTGCTATGTTTTAGTTGAGTTATCATAATTGTCAGTGGACATCCCTACTAATTATTGAGTTCAACTGTTTCAGCCACACCCATTGCTAACAGTACCTAAAATCCAGCACATAGTCATGGCATTTCCAGAGGCAATCATTGGCAGTTCAATGGGTCGTACTAAAGAGCTCATTGACTTTAAATGTGGCACGTCATAGGATGCCACCTTTGCCACAAGTCAGTTTGGGATATTTCTGCCCGGCTAGATCTGCCTGGTCATCTCTTTTATTTTATTATTATTATTATTATACTTTATTAATAATCTCTAAGTGCTATTATTGGGAATGCCTAGGAATAACATCAGTCCAGCTACAAAGTTGTAGACCACGCAAAGTCATGGAATGGTGTCTCTTATAGGTGCAAAGGGGAAGGGGGCAACTCCATATTAAAGCCCATGTTTTTTTAATGAGATGTCCAAAAAACTCATATAGGTGTGATGGGCAGGTGTCCACATACTTTGACCATATAGAGTATATAGCATCCATGGGATGCACTATCTCTTATTGATGAATTTGGAAATCCTCAAAAATGTTTGAAGCTATGCAATAAAGCATAACAATTGATCAAGCGTTACTGCAAGGGGATCTTGATAACAAATATACGGCTAGATTTGGAGTTTTGTCGGTAACGACCCAAAAAACTAACGCCCGCGTTTTACTGGCCGCACCATAAAAATAACTCTGGTATCGAGAGTCCACATAAAGGCTGCGTTAGGCTCCAAAAAAGGAGCGTAGAGCATTTTTAACGCAGCTTCAACTCTCGATACCAGAGTTGCTTATGGACGCGGCCAGCCTCAAAAACGTGCTCGTGCACGATTCTTCCATAGGAAACAATGGGGCTGTTTGAGCTGAAAAAAAAAACAAATACCTGCAAAAAAGCCGCGTTCAGCTCCTAACGCAGCCCCATTGTTTGCTATGCGGTAACCCTTCCTACGTCTGCACTTAACACTCTAACATGTACCCCGAGTCTAAACACTCCTAGCATTACACTTATTAACCCCTATTCTGCCGCCCCCGCTATCGCTGACCCCTGCATATTATTATTAACCCCTAATCTGCCGCTCCGTAAACCGCCGCTACTTACATTATCCCTATGTACCCCTAATCTGCTGCCCTAACATCGCCGACCCCTATATTATATTTATTAACCCCTAATCTGCCCCCCACCACGTCGCCTCCACCTGCCTACACTTATTAACCCCTAATCTGCCGAGCGGACCGCACCGCTATTATAATAAAGTTATTAACCCCTAATCCGCCTCACTAACCCTATAATAAATAGTATTAACCCCTAATCTGCCCTCCCTAACATCGCCGACACCTAACTTCAATTATTGACCCCTAATCTGCCGACCGAATCTCGCCGCTATTCTAATAAATGTATTAACCCCTAAAGCTAAGTCTAACCCTAACACTAACACCCCCCTAAATTAAATATAATTTAAATCTAACGAAATTAATTAACTCTTGTTAAATAAATTATTCCTATTTAAAGCTAAATACTTACCTGTAAAATAAATCCTAATATAGCTACAATATAAATTATAATTATATTATAGCTATTTTAGGATTTATATTTATTTTACAGGTAACTTTGTATTTATTTTAACCAGGTACAATAGCTATTAAATAGTTAAGAACTATTTAATAGCTAAAATAGTTAAAATAATTACAAATTTACCTGTAAAAGAAATCCTAACCTAAGTTACAAATAAACCTAACACTAGACTATCAATAAATTAATTAAATAAACTACCTACAATTATCTACAATTAACCTAACACTACACTATCAATAAATTAATTAAATACAATTGCTACAAATAAATACAATTAAATAAACTAGCTAAAGTACAAAAAATAAAAAAGAACTAAGTTACAAAAAATAAAAAAATATTTACAAACATAATAAAAATATTACAACAATTTTAAACTAATTACACCTACTCTAAGCCCCCTAATAAAATAACAAAGCCCCCCAAAATAAAAAAAATGCCCTACCCTATTCTAAATTACTACAGTTCAAAGCTCTTTTACCTTACCAGCCCTGAACAGGGCCCTTTGCGGGGCATGCCCCAAGAAATACAGCTCTTTTGCCTGTAAAAAAAAAACATACAATACCCAAGCCCCCCAACATTACAACCCACCACCCACATACCCCTAATCTAACCCAAACCCCCCTTAAATAAACCTAACACTAAGCCCCTGAAGATCATCCTACCTTGTCTTCACCATACCAGGTTCACCGATCGGTCCAGAAGAGCTCCTCCAATGTCCTGATCCAAGCCCAAGCGGGGGGCTGAAGAGGTCCATGATCCGGCTGAAGTCTTCATCCAAGCGGGGCAGAAGAGTTCTTCCATCTGATTGAAGTCTTCATCCAAGCGGCATCCATCCGGAGCGAAGCGGCAGCATCCTGAAGACCTCCACCGTGGAACATCCATCCTGGCCGACGACTGAACGACGAATGACGGTTCCTTTAAATGACGTCATCCAAGATGGCTTCCCTCGAATTCCGATTGGCTGATAGGATTCTATCAGCCAATCGGAATTAAGGTAGGAATATTCTGATTGGCTGATGGAATCAGCCAATCAGAATCAAGTTCAATCCGATTGGCTGATCCAATCAGCCAATCAGATTGAGCTTGCATTCTATTGGCTGTTCCGAGCTTTGAACTGTAGTAATTTAGAATAGGGTAGGGCATTTTTTTATTTTGGGGGGCTTTGTTATTTTATTAGGGGGCTTAGAGTAGGTGTAATTAGTTTAAAATTGTTGTAATATTTTTATTATGTTTGTAAATATTTTTTTATTTTTTGTAACTTAGTTCTTTTTTATTTTTTGTACTTTAGCTAGTTTATTTAATTGTATTTATTTGTAGCAATTGTATTTAATTAATTTATTGATAGTGTAGTGTTAGGTTAATTGTAGGTAATTGTAGGTAGTTTATTTAATTAATTTATTGATAGTGTAGTGTTAGGTTTATTTGTAACTTAGGTTAGGATTTCTTTTACAGGTAAATTTGTAATTATTTTAACTATTTTAGCTATTAAATAGTTCTTAACTATTTAATAGCTATTTTACCTGGTTAAAATAAATACAAAGTTACCTGTAAAATAAATATAAATCCTAAAATAGCTATAATATAATTATAATTTATATTGTAGCTATATTAGGATTTATTTTACAGGTAAGTATTTAGCTTTAAAAAGGAATAATTTATTTAATAAGAGTTAATTAATTTCGTTAGATTTAAATTATATTTAACTTAGGGGGGGTGTTAGTGTTAGGGTTAGACTTAGCTTTAGGGGTTAATACATTTATTAGAATAGCGGCGAGATTCGGTCGGCAGATTAGGGGTTAATAATTGAAGTTAGGTGTCAGCGATGTTAGGGAGGGCAGATTAGGGGTTAATACTATTTATTATAGGGTTAGTGAGGCGGATTAGGGGTTAATAACTTTATTATAATAGCGGTGGGGTCCGCTCGGCAGATTAGGGGTTAATAAGTGTAGGCAGGTGGAGGGGACGTTGTGGGGGGCAGATTAGGGGTTAATAAATATAATATAGGGGTCGGCGGTGTTAGGGGCAGCAGATTAGGGGTACATAGGAATAATGTAGCTGGCGGCAGCGTGCGGACGGCAGATTAGGGGTTAATAAGTGTAGGTAGCTGGCGGCGACGTTGTGGGGGGCAGATTAGGGGTTAATAAATATAATACAGGGGTCGGCGGTGTTAGGGGCAGCAGATTAGGGGTACATAAGGATAACGTAGGGTGGCGGTCGGCAGATTAGGGGTTAAAAAAATTTAATCGAGTGGCGGCGATGTGGGGGGACCTCGGTTTAGGGGTACATAGGTAGTTTATGGGTGTTAGTGTACTTTAGAGCACAGTAGTTAAGAGCTTTATAAACCGGCGTTAGCCCAGAAAGCTCTTAACTACTGACTTTTTTCCTGCGGCTGGAGTTTTGTCGTTAGATGTCTAACGCTCACTTCAGAAACGACTCTATATACCGGAGTTAGAAAGATCCCATTGAAAAGATAGGATACGCAATTGACGTAAGGGGATCTGCGGTATGGAAAAGTCACGGCTGAAAAGTGAGCGTTAGACCCTATTTTGAGTGACTCTAAATACCGGCGGTAGCCTAAAACCAGCGTTAGGAGCCTCTAACGCTGGTTTTCACGGCTACCACCAAACTCCAAATCTAGGTCATAGGAAATTGAGCCTAGCTTATTATTAGTTAAGAACTGAGAATCAGATGGGTAAACATAGTCTGAAGCCAACTGTTAGGAACTTAAAACACCTTTGCAATAGTATTTTTTCTATATAATAGAAAATGCTTTAAATATATTTACATTACTTATTCTTTCACTTTGAAAATCGTTGGTTTTTCAATTAATTTGAGAAATGGAAGTTTAAACAACAGACTTCACAAGTCAGCCATTGTTCATTCACTGTACACACTCATATATCTTTGTTCCTCAGTGGTCTAAGCTGAGTAGATAAAAAAAAAAACATTGTCAAGGCCCACGCTATGCCAAAATGTATGTCTAGGGTTTGCCGTTTCTGTCCTTCAGAGAGGGATTGCAGGTATTTTGGGACTAGACTGTACTGTTAAGTCAGGATCAGACTCATATACTATAGGAAAGTTCTTCTGTGTGAAAAGCACATGTTGAGCAAAAAGGCTACCTAGGGTAGTAACTAGCCATAGAACAAGTTATTATGCTATTGTTCATTCCCAAGTTGAGCACTTCTCTCAACCAGACGTTGACCCGTTGCTCAGTGAGCCTAGAGGGATATGGCTGCACCTAACTGAGAAGGCCCATACTAGGCCAAAATTTACGTCTGGGGTTTTGCCATTTCTCACATTCATAGAGGGATTGCCTGGTATTTCTGGGGGGCTGCAATGCACTGTTTCGTCAAGGTCAGACTGCTATACTACAGGAAAGTTCTTCTCTGTGAAAGGTACATGTTAAGCAAAAAGAGGCTGCACCTAGGGTGGTAACTAGCCATAGAACAAGCTATTATGCTATTGTTAATTCCCAAGTTGAGCTCTTCTCTCTATTTTTATTTATGAAAATTTTGAGCCTGAGGGAAGTCACCCTAAGGGTGATGCGAGAAAGGAAATGTGGACCCGTTGCTCAGTGTCCCTAGAGGGATATGGCTGAACCTCACTTATGAGGCCCACACTTGGCCAAAACGTACTTCTGGGCTTTTGCCGTTTCTCTTGTTCAGAGAGGAATTGCCTGGTATTTCGGAACTGGACTGCACTGTTTAGTCAGGGTCAGACTGATATACTACAAGCAAGTTCTTATCCGTGAAAGGCACATGTTGAACAAAATGAGGCTGCTCCTAAGATGGTAACTAGCCATAGAAGAAGCTATTATGCTATTGTTCGTTCCCAAGTTGAGAGCGTCTCTCTCTTTTTATTTAAAGAAATATCTGTGTCTTCTCCAGTAGAAAGTCTGAATTGACTCATAAAAAAGGCAAGTTGGGGGTGAAGTGGATAATGAAAAACAAATGCAGCAAACAATCAGCCAGATTACGAGTTTTGCGTTATGGCTGCTTGCTAATTACTTTACGTTATTTTAACCGCTCACCTTTCATAGCGCTGCTATTACAGGTTTGCAAAAAGCAGGTTTGTGCGGGCGATATGGTTGCGTTGAGCTCCATACCTCACCCAAATACAAGTGCTGCTTTGACGTGCTCGTCCACGATTTCCCCATAGACATCAATGGGGAGAGCCGGCAAAAAAAAAAAGCCTAACACCTGCGATCGCGGAAACAAAAGATCTATAACACAGCCCCATTGATGTCTATGGGGAAAGAAAAGGTTACCTTTAAACCTAACACCCTAATATAAAAACCACGTCTAAACATCCCTAATCTGCCGCCCCCAACATCACCACCAACTACATAAAACTATTAACCACTAATCTGCCGCCCTTAACATCGCCGCCACATAAATAAAACTATTATCCCCTAATCTGCTGCCCCTAACATCGCCGCCACTTACATTACAGTTATTAACCCCTAAACCACCGCCCTCCCACATTGCAAACACTATTTAAAGATTATTAACCCCTAATCTGCCGTCCACCCACACCACCTCTATAATAAACCTATTAACCCATAAACCTAACCCTAACGTAACCCTAATCCTAACACCCCCTAACTTAAATATAATTAAAATAAATCTAAATAAAACTTACAATTATTACCTAAATAATTTCTATTTAAAATGAAATACTTACCTGTAAAATAAAACCTAAGCTAGCTACAATATAACTAATAGTTACATTGTAGTTAGCTTAGGTTTTATTTTTATTTCACAGGAAAGTTTGTATTTATTTTAACTAGGTAGACTAGTTAGTAAATCGTTATTTAGATTTATTTTAATTATATTTAAGTTAAGGGGTGTTAGGGTTAGGGTTATGTTAGGGTTAGGTTTAGGGGTTAATAGGTTTATTATAGCGGCGGTGTGGGTGGATGGCAGATTATGGATTAATAATCTTTAAATAGTGTTTGCGATGCGGGAGGGTGGCGGTTTAGGGGTTAATAATTTTATTATAGTGGTGACGATGTCGGGGAGTGGCGAAATAGGGGTTAATACATTTTTTAAGTGGCGGCGATGTCCGGAGCGGCAAATTTTATTTTAGTGTTTGTGATGCGGGAGGGCCTCGGTTTAGGGGTTAATAGGTAGTTTATGGGTGTTAGTGGACTTTGTGACAGTTTAGTTATGAGTTTTATGCTACAGCTCTGTAGCATAAAACTCATAACTACTGACTTTAGATGGTGGTACGGATCTTGTAATTTTAGGCTGTACCCCTCACTTTTTGGCCTCACAGCAAAACTTTTAATACCGGCGCTATGGAAGTCCTATTGAAAAAGGACTTTTCTTAAAGTGCAGTACTGACGTTGCATGACGGCCAAAAAAGGTGCGCGGTGCAGCTATTCTGACAAGACTTGTAATACCGGCGTTTGTGAAAAAGCATCGTTATGAAGCATAACATTGCTTTTCACTCATAAAGCCAAACTCGTAATCTGGCTGAATGTGTTAATGCATTCCAAAAAAATCTGGTGTTTATAAAAGCTAAGGCCTAGATTTGGAGTTCGGCGGTAGAAGGGCTGTTAATGCTCCGTGGGCTTTTTTCTGGCTGCACCATAAATTTAACTCTGGTATCGAGAGTTCAAACAAATGCTGCGTTAGGCTCCAAAAAAGGAGCGTAGACCATTTTTACCGCAAATGCAACTCTCGATACCAGAGTTGCTTACGGACGCGGCCAGCCTCAAAAACGTGCTCGTGCACGATTCTCCCATAGGAAACAATGGGGCTGTTTGAGCTGAAAAAAAACCTAACACCTGCAAAAAAGCAGCGTTCAGCTCCTAACGCAGCCCCATTGTTTTCTATGGGGAAACACTTCCTACGTCTGCACCTAACACTCTAACATGAACCCCGAGTCTAAACACCCCTAACCTTACACTTATTAACCTCTAATCTGTCGCCCCCGCTATCGCTGACCCCTGCATATTTTTTTTTAACCCCTAATCTGCCGCTCCGTAAACCGCCGCAACCTACGTTATCCCTATGTACCCCTAATCTGCTGCCCTAACATCGCCGACCCCTATATTATATTTATTAACCCCTAATCTGCCCCCCACAACGTCGCCGCCAGCTACCTACACTTATTAACCCCTAATCTGCCGAGCGGACCGCACCGCTACTATAATAAAGTTATTAACCCTTAATCCGCCTCACTAACCCTATCATAAATAGTATTAACCCCTAATCTGCCCTCCCTAACATCGCCGACACCTAACTTCAATTATTAACCCCTAATCTGCCGACCGGAGCTCACCGCTATTCTAATAAATGTATTAACCCCTAAAGCTAAGTCTAACCCTAACACTAACACCCCCCTAACTTAAATATAATTTACATCTAACGAAATAAATTAACTCTTATTAAATAACTTATTCCTATTTAAAGCTAAATACTTACCTGTAAAATAAATGCTAATATAGCTACAATATAAATTATAATTATATTATAGCTATTTTAGGATTAATATTTATTTTACAGGCAACTTTGTAATTATTTTAACCAGGTACAATAGCTATTAAATAGTTAAGAACCATTTAATAGTTACCTAGTTAAAATAATAACAAATTTACCTGTAAAATAAATCCTAACCTAAGATATAATTAAACCTAACACTACCCTATCAATAAATTAATTAAATAAACTACCTACAATTACCTACAATTAACCTAACACTACACTATCAATAAATTAATTAAACACAATTCCTACAAATAAATACAATTAAATAAACTAGCTAAAGTACAAAAAATAAAAAAGAACTAAGTTACAAAAAATAAAAAAATATTTACAAACATAAGAAAAATATTACAACAATTTTAAACTAATTACACCTACTCTAAGCCCCCTAATAAAATAACAAAGCCCCCCAAAATAAAAAATTCCCTACCCTATTCTAAATTAAAAAAGTTACAAGCTCTTTTACCTTACCAGCCCTGAACAGGGCCCTTTGCGGGGCATGCCCCAAGAATTTCAGCTCTTTTGCCTGTAAAAAAAAACATACCATACCCCCCCCCCAACATTACAACCCACCACCCACATACCCCTAATCTAACCCAAACCCCCCTTAAAGAAACCTAACACTAAGCCCCTGAAGATCTTCCTACCTTGTCTTCACCATCCAGGTATCACCGATCCGTCCTGGCTCCAACATCTTCATCCAACCCAAGCGGGGGTTGGCGATCCATCATCCGGTGGCTGAAGAGGTCCAGAAGAGGCTCCAAAGTCTTCCTCCTATCCGGCAAGAAGAGGACATCCGGACCGGCAAACATCTTCTCCAAGCGGCATCTTCGATCTTCTTCCATCCGGTGCGGAGCGGGTCCATCTTGAAGCAGGCGACGCGGATCCATCCTCTTCTTCCGTTGTCTCCCGACGAATGACGGTTCCTTTAAGGGACGTCATCCAAGATGGCGTCCCTCGAATTCCGATTGGCTGAAAATCAGAAAATTCCTACCTTAATTCCGATTGGCTGATAGAATCCTATCAGCCAATCGGAATTCGAGGGACGCCATCTTGGATGACGTCCCTTAAAGGAACCGTCATTCGTCGGGAGACAACGGAAGAAGAGGATGGATCCGCGTCGCCTGCTTCAAGATGGACCCGCTCCGCACCGGATGGAAGAAGATCGAAGATGCCGCTTGGAGAAGATGTTTGCCGGTCCGGATGTCCTCTTCTTGCCGGATAGGAGGAAGACTTTGGAGCCTCTTCTGGACCTCTTCAGCCACCGGATGATGGATCGCCAACCCCCGCTTGGGTTGGATGAAGATGTTGGAGCCAGGACGGATCGGTGATACCTGGATGGTGAAGACAAGGTAGGAAGATCTTCAGGGGCTTAGTGTTAGGTTTCTTTAAGGGGGGTTTGGGTTAGATTAGGGGTATGTGGGTGGTGGGTTGTAATGTTGGGGGGGGGGGGTATGGTATGTTTTTTTTTACAGACAAAAGAGCTGAAATTCTTGGGGCATGCCCCGCAAAGGGCCCTGTTCAGGGCTGGTAAGGTAAAAGAGCTTGTAACTTTTTTAATTTAGAATAGGGTAGGGAATTTTTTATTTTGGGGGGCTTTGTTATTTTATTAGGGGGCTTAGAGTAGGTGTAATTAGTTTAAAATTGTTGTAATATTTTTCTTATGTTTGTAAATATTTTTTTATTTTTTGTAACTTAGTTCTTTTTTATTTTTTGTACTTTAGCTAGTTTATTTAATTGTATTTATTTGTAGGAATTGTGTTTAATTAATTTATTGATAGTGTAGTGTTAGGTTAATTGTAGGTAATTGTAGGTAGTTTATTTAATTAATTTATTGATAGGGTAGTGTTAGGTTTAATTATATCTTAGGTTAGGATTTATTTTACAGGTAAATTTGTTATTATTTTAACTAGGTAACTATTAAATGGTTCTTAACTATTTAATAGCTATTGTACCTGGTTAAAATAATTACAAAGTTGCCTGTAAAATAAATATTAATCCTAAAATAGCTATAATATAATTATAATGTATATTGTAGCTATATTAGGATTTATTTTACAGGTAAGTATTTAGCTTTAAATAGGAATAAGTTATTTAATAAGAGTTAATTTATTTCGTTAGATGTAAATTATATTTAAGTTAGGGGGGTGTTAGTGTTAGGGTTAGACTTAGCTTTAGGGGTTAATCCATTTATTATAGTAGCGATGAGCTCCGGTCGGCAGATTAGGGGTTAATAATTGAAGGTAGGTGTCGGCGATGTTAGGGAGGGCAGATTAGGGGTTAATACTATTTATGATAGGGTTAGTGAGGCGGGTTAGGGGTTAATAACTTTATTATAGTAGCGGTGCGGTCCGCTCGGCAGATTAGGGGTTAATAAGTGTAGGCAGGTGTCGGCGACGTTGAGGGGGGCAGATTAGGGGTTAATAAATATAATATAGGGGTCGGCGGGGTTAGGGGCAGCAGATTAGGGGTACATAAGTATAACGTAGGTGGCGGTCGGCAGATTAGGGGTTAAAAAATTTTAATCGAGTGGCGGCGATGTGGGGGGAGCTCGGTTTAGGGGTACATAGGTAGTTTATGGGTGTTAGTGTACTTTAGGGTACAGTAGTTAAGAGCTTTATAAACCGGCGTTAGCCAGAAAGCTCTTAACTCCTGCTATTTTCAGGCGGCTGGAGTTTTGTCGTTAGAGCTCTACCGCTCACTTCAGAAACGACTCTAAATACCGGCGTTAGGAAGATCCCATTGAAAAGATAGGATACGCAAATGGCGTAGGGGGATCTGCGGTATGGAAAAGTCGCGGCTGAAAAGTGAGCGTTAGACCCTTTAATCACTGACTCCAAATACCAGCGGGCGGCAAAAACCAGCGTTAGGAGCCTCTAACGCTGTTTTTGACGGCTACCGCCGAACTCCAAATCTAGGCCTAAGTGTTTTCAGACTTGATTTATATGCTGATTGACTACAATACTACAAAAAGTATTGTCATTACAATGTGTTTCAAGTAAATTGAAGTACTGCAAATTGGGCTTACTGTAGTAAAATTTAGTAATTGCTTAAAATTTGAAATGATTAAATAACCACTTTATTCTATAAACTATAAAATTAGAATAAACAGTTTAAAGGGACATCAAGTGCATGCTTTTGTGTTAATGTGTGCTTTGTAGATATAACAAAAAGTAAGTAAATTCAGGAATATTAAATGAGGGATCCGGTGGGTATGGCACACGGACCTGAGCAGCACTTCCTAACAGAGAAGGGTAGCATAGTTGGGGCCTTCTCAAGCAATTTGCAGCAGCCTCAAGTTTGGGATTGCCTACAGCTGGCAGTACCCACAGCCGGAGAAACATGGGTGGATTAGGGAGCCAGTGTCTGAGTGGATTTGGGGCAGGTAACAGTGACACCCAAGGAGAGAGGGTGTGGCGCACATTCCTCACTGGGCCATCATGAAGAAGAAAGGCAGTTGAGGCACCATATTGTAGGCATCAGTTTCATGGAGTTTGCAGCACCTTCTGTGCATGAGTGGGAGGTTTCATTCCAGCAGCATTTGTAACCACTGTAGTATTGTATGCAGACCCAGGGCCCAGGGAAACATTGGAGATTGTTATTAGCAGCTCTCAGGAGGAATAACAACCGGCTGCAGATCTAAGGTACTGTGCATTGATATCTTGGAAAAGTTTGTGACTCTCCCGTTTCAATAACTACAAAAGTAATACCTGTCAAATGAGATGTTATCTGTTTGCAATTGTGCTCTCCCTATATATGATTTTGTGTTCAAAAACAATCTTAGAAATGAAATCAGTATATTTAAATGATCTTCAGGTTTTATGTCTTGTTGCTGAGTATTTTTTCTGGGACATATATATCCGTATGTTAAATCTGGTTATTTCTATTGTGGTATGAGTTTGCGAAACCTGCTAAAATACCTGACATTAAAATGTCATCTAAGAATAAAAGCTAAGACAAGAAAGCTAAAAATCAGCAAGATATAAGCTCTTTGAATTTGGAGATTAACCCTGAATTACAAGCATCAGCAGATACACAGTTTATTATTACAGCTGTCGGATTTACTGATGCACAAAATAGAATCCATCTAGCAAGATATTAAATCAGTCAATGAAGAATTAAAGCAGTTAAACCAATTGTAACAGAGACCATCAGATATGGAAGATATACAGAATAAAAATGATAAAGATATACAAGATCTTCTGATAAAACAGGTATGGCTGTAAAATAAGGTTGATGATCTGGTAAACCAATCAAGTCGTAATAATGTTTTTTGTTTGCTAAATTATTACATTTTCAGATTTTTTTTTAATTATGAGAGCCTACAAGGAGACTGCTTCATTGATGTATAAATATCATAAGATTCTTTTGTTTCAAGACTAATATGTTGAAGTAACCAACAAAATAGGAGACTTGACAGCTTTTCTGGACATAAAAATATTATTTTTCCTTTGTTTGCTGAAAATAACTTGATATATTATATGTTTTCTGAATGCAGAGTGGCAAAAGAAGCTGTAAGATTATGTGAAAAGGGATCATCTCTGCTTTATAACTTTTGTTGGCCTGGAGGACCCTTTCCTCTGTTTGTTTTTTTTCTTCCTTATATCATACATTTTTCAATTACATCTTGGAATGTTGGGGGGATTAATTCCCCCATTAAATGCAAAGCTATTTTGTAACCTCTAAAACAACTGAAAACAGAGATAATGTTATTGCAGGAAACCCATTTATCTAAGTTAGAACATGAAAAATTGTGATCTAATTGGATAGCTGAGATATATTATACTGAGTTTTAAAAGAAATAAAGGGTTTAAATATAAAGTTTTGGCAGATACTTAATGTTTAAGATTATCAAAGGGTGGCATACTTATTTTTATATAATCTACATGTACATAATAAGTTTGAAAATAAGTTTTGGAAAAAAATCTGTTCTGTGATTAATCAGAATTCTAATACTCCAATTATAATGGAAAGAGATTTAAATATGGTAGCAAATATGTTGCTAGACATAGAGAAATAAATAATGCTAAAAAACAAGGATTAAATATTTCAATTTTCATGAATAAGGTGGATAGGTTGGAAAATCAGAGGTTTAGATAATTGAAAGATTATTTGGAACTAATTGATATATCAAGATAATTTAACCAAGATGAGCGAGACAATAGTTTTTGTCCCAAGATTTTAATACATTATCGATAATTGGTCTACTGTTTATCTTTCCTTTCTTATCTCTGCAGATAAAAAAATAATAATGGCATTGTCATTTCTTATCATGCCCCTATTCTGTTGTCCCCAGGTGTAAAAAAAATAGATCTGTAGCGCTGCAGAATCTGTTGGCACTCTACAAATAAGCAATAATAATAATCTGTACAAAAATTGGAAATTCCCAAGTTATTTAAGAAATAATTTGTTTTTTTCTTTTTCTTACAAAAACTTAAATAAGAGAACCATCAACATAGATCTCAACCACAATTATTTTGGGAAACGGCTAAAGCAGTCCTCAGAAGGAAAATCTTAGATTTTGTATCTATGTAACTCAAACAGAAGAAATTGTAGTGCAGATTTCACAGGGGCTAGATTTAGAGAATGAGTCAAGATTCTAGACAGGCAAATTTTACTATACTTGTCTAAGCATTCCCTGCATTTCTGTATGTGAAGGAGAGACAAGCCTAGTGCAATATAGCACTGCATGACATGAGAGTTTTGTTGCACTTACACTTTGTGTTTTGTATTTTATATTACGTTAAACTTCAGATTAGGTACTTTCAGTGTTATTACATTTATGCTTTGCAATTTCTATTTTCTAGTGTATTACATTTAGATTTAGAACCAGCAGTGATTTTACAAATTCTGATTATGCTTTGAAAGTATCTGTTTTACTTTTTACTATTAGAAATTAGGATCATACTTTGTATTTTTCTGTGTATCTTTTACAAATTACATTGCACTTTGTATTTACTCTATTGTAAAATAAAAATGAAAAACTGACAGCTTCAGAAAGTGAGAGGGACAGGGAGTTCCCTAGGCTGAACAGGGGAGTTTCCAGGGTATGTCTGAAGCTCTCTCACAATTCTTGTGAAATTTTGTAATCACTTTACACAAGCTGGTCTCACAGAGTTATCTTGCCAGCTTTATGCAGGTGAAGTTTGCTCAAAATTCACAACACACGAATTTAACTGACAGACAAGTAATGTATTCTAAACTATTGGCAAAAACGCATTTAATTTTAGTGAAAACATTTCAGTTTAATTTGTATTTGTTGCAAACTGACACTTTATATCCCTTCAAGTTGTTCTTTTATTAACTTCTCTCTACCGTGTGAAATTCTGTATTCCAGAGAGGCTCATTATTTTTTAATAGAAAACATCTCTTATCTTTGTGAGACTCCCAGGTTTCACATTTTTTCTTAGAGAATTCAATTAGTTTAGCCGTGTGTTGTCTGCAATATAATTTCTCTCCAAACTAAAGAATATTTGCTTATTAGGCCCATAGAAAGTAATAAAGTACTTTGGGACACTAAAGCTATAGAAGAAATACAAAGTGCAAGGTAATTTATAAAGGATACACATAAATATACAAAGTATGAGCCTAATTTGTTAAAGTTAAACAGAAACTGTGAAAGCATAATCAAAATTTGTGAAAACCCAATCATAAATACACTGACGTATACAAAATAAAATACAAAATAGAAAGTGCAAAGTTTAAATGTAATAAAAATCTTAGGGCTAGATTACAAGTGGCACACTATTTAACGCTTTCCCTTGAGCACAAACACAGCCAGAAGTAAACTTTTTACGCTTATTACAAGTTGAAAGTTATTTACAGTAAATACACACTAAAACACATAATAAAATATTAACATTGAATAAAACTTTTTTTAGGTATTTGATTGGAAAAGAATATATAAACATATATATATACAGGGAGTGCAGAATTATTAGGCAAATGAGTATTTTGACCACATCATCCTCTTTATGCATGTTGTCTTACTCCAAGCTGTATAGGCTCGAAAGCCTACTACCAATTAAGCATATTAGGTGATGTGCATCTCTGTAATGAGAAGGGGTGTGGTCTAATGACATCAACACCCTATATCAGGTGTGCATAATTATTAGGCAACTTCCTTTCCTTTGGCAAAATGGGTCAAAAGAAGGACTTGACAGGCTCAGAAAAGTAAAAAATAGTGAGATATCTTGCAGAGGGATGCAGCACTCTTAAAATTGCAAAGCTTCTGAAGCGTGATCATCGAACAATCAAGCGTTTCATTCAAAATAGTGAACAGGGTCGCAAGAAGCGTGTGGAAAAACCAAGGCGCAAAATAACTGCCCATGAACTGAGAAAAGTCAAGCGTGCAGCTGCCAAGATGCCACTTGCCACCAGTTTGGCCATATTTCAGAGCTGCAACATCACTGGAGTGCCCAAAAGCACAAGGTGTGCAATACTCAGAAACATGGCCAAGGTAAGAAAGGCTGAAAGATGACCACCACTGAACAAGACACACAAGCTGAAACATCAAGACTGGGCCAAGAAATATCTCAAGACTGATTTTTCTAAGGTTTTATGGACTGATGAAATGAGAGTGAGTCTTGATGGGCCAGATGGATGGGCCTGTGGCTGGATTGGTAAAGTGCAGAGAGCTCCAGTCCGACTCAGACACCAGCAAGGTGGAGGTGGAGTACTGGTTTGGGCTGGTATCATCAAAGATGAGCTTGTGGGGCCTTTTCGGGTTGAGGATGGAGTCAAGCTCAACTCCCAGTCCTACTGCCAGTTTCTGGAAGACACCTTCTTCAAGCAGCGGTACAGGAAGAAGTCTGCATCCTTCAAGAAAAACATGATTTTCATGCAGGACAATGCTCCATCACATGCGTCCAAGTACTCCACAGCGTGGCTGGCAAGAAAGGGTATAAAAGAAGAAAATCTAATGACATGGCCTCCTTGTTCACCTGATCTGAACCCCATTGAGAACCTGTGGTCCATCATCAAATGTGAGATTTACAAGGAGGGAAAACAGTACACATCTCTGAACAGTGTCTGGGGGGCTGTGGTTGCTGCTGCACGCAATGTTGATGGTGAACAGATCAAAACACTGACAGAATACATGGATGGCAGGCTTTTGAGTGTCCTTGCAAAGAAAGGTGGCTATATTGGTCACTGATTTGTTTTTGTTTTGTTTTTGAATGTCAGAAATGTATATTTGTGAATGTTGAGATGTTATAATGGTTTCACTGGTAAAAATAAATAATTGAAATGGGTATATATTTGTTTTTTGTTAAGTTGCCTAATAATTATGCACAGTAATAGTCACCTGCACACACAGATATCCCCCTAAAATAGCTAAAACTAAAAACAAACTAAAAACTACTTCCAAAAATATTCAGCTTTGATATTAATGAGTTTTTTGGGTTCATTGAGAACATGGTTGTTGTTCAATAATAAAATTAATCCTCAAAAATACAACTTGCCTAATAATTCTGCACTCTCTGTATATATATATATATATATATATATATATATATATATATATATATATATATATATATGTATATATATATATATATATATATATATGTATACATGTGTTTATAAGTGTATATACAGTGGGGCAAAAAAGTATTTAGTCAGCCACCAATTGTGCAAGTTCTCCCACTTAAGAAGATGAGAGAGGCCTGTAATTTTCATCATATGTATACCTCAACTATGAGAGACAAAATGTGGAAACAAATCCAGATAATCACATTGTCTGATTTGGAAATCATTTATTTGCAAATTATGGTGGAAAATAAGTATTTCGTCAATATCAAAAGTACATCTCAATACTTCGTTATATATCCTTTGTTGGCAATGACAGAGGTCAAACGTTTTCTGTAAGTCTTCACAAGGTTATCACACACTGTTGCTGGATGCAGATCTCCTCTAGAGCAGTGATGTTTTAGGGCTGTCGCTGGGCAACACGGACTTTTAACTCCCTCCAAAGGTTTTCTATGGGGTTGAGATCTGGAGACTGGCTAGGCCACTCCAGGACCTTGAAATGCTTCTTACGAAGCCACTCCTTCATTGCCCGGGCTGTGTGTTTGGTATCATTGTCATGCTGAAAGACCCAGCCATGTTTCATCTTCAATGCCCTTGCTGATGGAAGGAGGTTTGCACTCAAAATCTCACGATACATGGCCCCATTCATCCTTTCATGTACACGGATCAGTCGTCCTGTTCCCTTTGCAGAGAAACAGCCCCAAAGCATGATGTTGCCACCCCCATGCTTCACAGTAGGTATGTGTTTCTACCAAACAGTTCAACTTTGGTTTCATCTGACCATATGACATTCTCCCAATCCACTTCTGGATCATCCAAATGCTCTCTAGCATACTTCAGATGGGCCCGGACATGTACTGGCTTAAGCAGGGGGACACGTCTGGCACTGCAGGATCTGAGTCCCTGGCGGTGTAGTGTGTTACTGATGGTAGCCTTTGCTACATTGGTCCCAGCTCTCTGCAGGTCATTCACTAGGTCCCCCCGTGTGGTTCTGGGATGTTTGCTCACCGTTCTTGTGATCATTTTGACCCCACGGGGGGAGATCTTGCATGGAGCCCCAGATCGAGGGAGATTATCAGTGGTCTTGTATGTCTTCCATTTTCTAATTATTGCTCCCACAGTTGATTTCTTCACACCAAGCTGCTTGCCTATTGCAGATTCAGTCTTCCCAGCCTGGTGCAGGTCTACAATTTTGTTTCTGGTGTCCTTCGACAGCTCTTTGGTCTTCAACATAGTGGAGTTTGGAGTGTGACTGTTTGAAGTTGTGGACAGGTGTCTTTTATACTGATAACAAGTTCAAACAGGTGCCATTAATACAGGTAATGAGTGGGGGACAGAGGAGCCTCTTAAAGAAGAAGATACAGGTCTGTGAGAGCCAAAGGAGGACCCTTTTCCTCTTTTCTTTTTTTTTTTTCTTCCTTATATCATACATTTTTCAATTACATCTTGGAATGTTGGGGGGATTAATTCCCCCATTAAATGCAAAGCTATTTTGTAACATCTAAAACAACTGAAAAAAGAGATAATGTTATTGCAGGAAACCCATTCATCTAAGTTAGAACATGGAAAATTGTGATCAAATTGGATAGCTGAGATATATTATACTGAGTTTTAAAAGAAATAAAGGGTTTAAATATAAAGTTTTGGCAGATACTTAATGTTTAAGATTATCAAAGGGTGGCATACTTATTTTTATATAATCTACATGTACATAATAAGTTTGAAAATAAGTTTTGGAAAAAAATCTGTTCTGTGATTAATCAGAATTCTAATACTCCAATTATAATGGAAAGAGATTTAAATATGGTAGCAAATATGTTGTTAGACATAGAGAAATAAATAATGCTAAAAAACAAGGATTAAATATTTCTATTTTCATGAATAAGGTGGATAGGTTGGAAAATCAGAGGTTTAGATAATTGAAAGATTATTTGGAACTAATTGATATATCAAGATAATTTAACCAAGATGAGCGAGACAATAGTTTTTGTCCCAAGACTTTTAATACATTATCGATAATTGGTCTACTGTTGATCTGAACACCCCTAAAATTTTTGTAAATATTTTATTATATCTTTTCATGTGATAACACTGAAGATATGACACTTTATTACAATGTAAAGTAGTGAGTTTACAGCCTGTATAACAGTGTAAATGTGCTGTCCCCTCAAAATAACTCAACACACAGCCATTAATGTCTAAACCATTGGCAACAAAAGTGAGTACACACCTAACTGGAAATGTCCAAATTGGGCCCAATCAGCCATTTTCCTAACCCGGTGTCATGTGACTTGTTAGTGTTACAAGGTCTCAGGTGTGAATTGGGAGCAGGTGTGTTAAATTTGGTGTTATTGCTCTCACACTCTCTCATATTGGTCACTGGAAGTTCAACATGGCACCTCATGGAAAATAACTCTCTGAGGATCTGAAAAAAAGAATTGTTGCACTACATAAAGATGGCCTAGGCTATAAGAAGATTGCCAAGACCCTGAAACTGAGCTGCAGCACAGTGGGCAAGACCATACAGCGGTTTCACATGACAGGTTCCACTCAGAACAGGCCTCGCCATGGTTGACCAAGGACGTTGAGTGCACGTGCTCAGCGTCATATCCAGAGGTTGTCTTTGGGAAATAGACGTATGAGTGCTGCCATCATTGCTGCAGAGGTTGAAGGGGTGAGGGGTTAGCCTGTCAGTGCTCAGACCATACGCCGCACACTGCATCAAATTGGTCTGCATGGCTGTCGTCCCAGAAGGAAGCCTGTTCTAAAGATGATGCTCAAGAAAGCCCGCAAACAGTTTGCTAAAGACAAGCAGACTAAGGACATGGATTACTGGAACCATGTTCTGTGGTCAGATGAGACCAAGATAAACGTATTTGGTTCAGATGGTGTTAAGCGTGTGTGGCGGCAACCAGGTGAGGAGTACAAAGACAAGCGTGTTTTGCCTACAGTCAAGCATGGTGGTGGGATTGTCATGGTCTGGGCCTGCATGAATGCTGCCGACATTGGGGAGCTACAGTTCATTGAGGGAACCATGAATGTCAACATGTACTGTAACATACTGAAGCAGAGCATGATCCCCTCCCTTCGGAGACTGGGCTGCAGGGCAGTATTCCAACATGATAACGACCACAACTACACCTCCAAGACGACCACTGCCTTGCTAAAGAAGCTGAGGGCAAAGGTGATGGACTGGCCAAGCATGTCTCCAGATCTAAACCCTATTGAGCATCTGTGGGGCATCCTCAAACAGAAGGTGAGGATGCGCAAGGTCTCTAACATCCACCAGCTCCATGATGTCATCATGGAGGAGTGGAAGAGGACTTCAGAGGCAACCTATGGAGCTCTGGTGAACTCCATGCCCATGTGGGTTAAGGCAGTGCTGGAAAATAATGGTGGCCACAGAAAATATTGACACTTTGGGCCCAATTTGGACATTTCCACTTAGGGATGTACTCACTTTTTTTGCCAACAGTTTAGACATTAATGGCTGTGTGTTGAGGTTTTTTGAGGGGACAACAAATTTACACTGTTGTACAGGCTGTACACTCACTACTTTACATTGTAGCAAAGTGTCATTTCTTTAGTGTTGTCACATGAAAAGCTATAATAAAATATTTACAAAAATGTGAGGGGTTTACTCACTTTTGTGATCTACTGTGTATATATATATATATAGTACTAAAAGTCTTTGCCTAATATAAAAAAATATAGGGCTAGATTACAAGTGGTGCGCTAACTGTTGCACACAAGCGATTAGGGGTTTATCACGGCTCTTTGTGCACGACTGAAGTAGCGCATGTATTACAAGTTGAAAGTAAACACGTTCGCTCAAGCGCAATTAAAGTTAATCTGCGGCGGAATAGCTCAGTTTTAGAACTGCCGAATCTGCTGGCGCTCTACAAATAACCAATAATAAAAATTACTGTTAAAACTTAATGAAAACACATCAAAAATTACATTTAAAAGTACAGTTACACTCATAATAAGGGGTAGATTTATTAAAGGTCGAGCGGACATGATTCGCATACGCTTACGCTGTCGGCATTTATCAGTGCACAAGCATTTCCAATCGGCCACTAGCAGGGGGTGTCAATCATCCCTAAAAGGTGGTGCAGAAATTAAGGAGCAGTGGTCTTACAACTGCTGCTTCTTAACTTCTGTTTCAGGCGAGCCTGAAACGATGGGCATAGAAAGCAGAATCCGCTACTTAATAAATCTACCCCTAAAACTATCCAATAAAAATTATTTTAAAAAAAAATTGCAATATAGAGTTATAAGGGCTCAAAGATATGTCTCATGTGTTAGAAAAAAAGGCATGCAAAGGGCTCTAACATATAGATACATACATATATATGTCTAAATGTGTGTGTATATATATATATATATAAATATATATACAGGGAGTGCAGAATTATTAGGCAAGTTGTATTTTTGAGGATTAATTTTATTATTGAACAACAACCATGTTCTCAATGAACCCAAAAAACTCATTAATATAAAAGCTGAATATTTTTGGAAGTAGTTTTTAGTTTGTTTTTAGTTTTAGCTATTTTAGGGGGATATCTGTGTGTGCAGGTGACTATTACTGTGCATAATTATTAGGCAACTTAACAAAAAACAAATATATACCCATTTCAATTATTTATTTTTACCAGTGAAACCAATATAACATCTCAACATTCACAAATATACATTTCTGACATTCAAAAACAAAACAAAAACAAATCAGTGACCAATATAGCCACCTTTCTTTGCAAGGACACTCAAAAGCCTGCCATCCATGTATTCTGTCAGTGTTTTGATCTGTTCACCATCAACATTGCGTGCAGCAGCAACCACAGCCTCCCAGACACTGTTCAGAGAGGTGTACTGTTTTCCCTCCTTGTAAATCTCACATTTGATGATGGACCACAGGTTCTCAATGGGGTTCAGATCAGGTGAACAAGGAGGCCATGTCATTAGATTTTCTTCTTTTATACCCTTTCTTGCCAGCCACGCTGTGGAGTACTTGGACGCGTGTGATGGAGCATTGTCCTGCATGAAAATCATGTTTTTCTTGAAGGATGCAGACTTCTTCCTGTACCACTGCTTGAAGAAGGTATCTTCCAGAAACTGGCAGTAGGACTGGGAGTTGAGCTTGACTCCATCCTCAACCCGAAAAGGCCCCACAAGCTCATCTTTGATGATACCAGCCCAAACCAGTACTCCACCTCCACCTTGCTGGCGTCTGAGTCGGACTGGAGCTCTCTGCCCTTTACCAATCCAGCCACGGGCCCATCCATCTGGCCCATCAAGACTCACTCTCATTTCATCAGTCCATAAAACCTTAGAAAAATCAGTCTTGAGATATTTCTTGGCCCAGTCTTGACGTTTCAGCTTGTGTGTCTTGTTCAGTGGTGGTCGTCTTTCAGCCTTTCTTACCTTGGCCATGTCTCTGAGTATTGCACACCTTGTACTTTTGGGCACTCCAGTGATGTTGCAGCTCTGAAATATGGCCAAACTGGTGGCAAGTGGCATCTTGGCAGCTGCACGCTTGACTTTTCTCAGTTCATGGGCAGTTATTTTGCGCCTTGGTTTTTCCACACGCTTCTTGCGACCCTGTTGACTATTTTGAATGAAACGCTTGATTGTTCGATGATCACGCTTCAGAAGCTTTGCAATTTTAAGAGTGCTGCATCCCTCTGCAAGATATCTCACTATTTTTTACTTTTCTGAGCCTGTCAAGTCCTTCTTTTGACCCATTTTGCCAAAGGAAAGGAAGTTGCCTAATAATTATGCACACCTGATATAGGGTGTTGATGTCATTAGACCACACCCCTTCTCATTACAGAGATGCACATCACCTAATATGCTTAATTGGTAGTAGGCTTTCGAGCCTATACAGCTTGGAGTAAGACAACATGCATAAAGAGGATGATGTGGTCAAAATACTCATTTGCCTAATAATTCTGCACTGCCTGTATATATATATATATATATATATATATATAAATAGATAGATATAAATATGTACTTAATAAAAAATAGAACATATTCTGCTATGTGAAGAACGTTGGAATGTGAAATATTCATATTTCATGTCAGATTAGCGCACTTGAGAAAATGTGATCAGGTTTGCATGACTTGTTAGATTTTTTTCCCACTTTTCGCGCTCTATTGAAGTCTATGGGCCAGATTTAACAAGCAGCGGATGCACCGGAAACTGAAGTTAAGAAGCAGCGGTCATAAGACTGCTGCTCCTTATTTTATTCGCCACCTTCTAGGTGGCGGACTAAAATTATCCTTATACGATACAATCAGGATGATGGACACCCCCAATTGGCTACGAATGTGCAGGGGGCAGCATTGCACAAGCATTTCACAAGAAATGCTTGTGCAATGTTAAATGCCGACAGCGTATGCTGTCGGCATTTAGCAAATCCGGGCAACATGATTTGCTACAGAGAATTATGTCCACCCGGCACTTGATAAATTGGCCCCTATGGGTGAATAAGTTAACTTGACTTTTTGAAAGGTGTAAAAAATAAAGAGGGCGACTCCTAGTGCAGATCAATAGGTGTAGAATAAACCCACTGATTAATTCCAATAGGTATATACTCACAAGGTGTAGAGCACACTATAGTGCAGTTGAAACATGCTGGGCAGAAAACAGCCCTGGTAATATGTGCGCTGGGCCACTGCAATATACCCAGCATGTTTCAACTGCACTATAGTGTGCTCTACACCTTGTGAGTATATACCTATTGGGATTAATCAGTGGGTTTATTCTACACCTATTGATCTGCACTAGGAGTTGCCCTCTTTATTTTTTACACCTTTCAGACTGCAGAAAACCAGTTTTTCCAGGAGGAGCTGCCCTTGTACACAGTCAACTGGGACACTGCTAAGTTCCCAGACCGCACACCTAGGCATTATCTTTGCCTTCACAAATTGTGAGTACCATTTTATACTTTATGAGAAATATTGCAACATCTACTGGCTACACTAGGAGGCGCCCTTTCTCTTTTTTTGTCTAACTTGACTTTTTGTGTGTGTCAGGTTAGCATGTGAGATAAAACTTTTTGTTTTCAACTTGTAATATGCGCGGTACCCGATGTGCGCAAAATTCTGAATTCAGACGGAGTTAACTCTCTATAAACAGCGATCCACTTGTAATCTATCCCAAAATTGTGTAATATCTAAATACATTTATGACTGGCTTGCTAATAGTAAGCATTTTTCAGTAACTAAATTAAAATAAATTATAATTGCTCCTCTAAACTTTAAAGGAACAGTGTATTCAAAAACAAAAGTGTACTAGTTAAATAAACCATTACATGTTAGTAAACTTTGTAATATACATTAATTACATATTTTGCAGCTAAAGCTCCAAAACTGAGAAAGACCTTAATGTGTTTTCAGCGTTTATGTAAACATACGTTATACTTACAGCAGAGCTAGGGGTTTTCCTAGACTTCCTAACTATCTGAATAGAGGCATTGGGGCATATGTATGAAGGTCTGGCAGACCTTATCCGATACTGTGGATCAGGTCCGCCAGACCTCGCTGAAAACAGCAAGCAATACGCTCCCCGTATTCAGCATTGCACCAGCAGCTCACAAGAGCTGCTGGTGCAACGCTGCCCCCTGCAGACTCGCCGCCAGCAGGGGGGTGTCAATCAACCCGATCGTACTCGATTGGGTTGATTTCCGGCGATGTCTGTCCGCCTGCTCAGAGCAGGCGGACAGGTTATGGAGCAGCGGTCTTTGTGACCGCTGCTTCATAACTGCTGTATCTGGCGAGCCTTCAGTCTCGCCAGAAACACGGGGCATCAAGCTCCATACGGAGCTTGATACATATGCCCAAAAGAGTCACTGGCAGACATGACTGTCTAATGCTTGCTCTGTACTATGAAATGGGAACAACTGAGCTGAGATATAGAAGTTATGTTTGCTAATATCATAACAGCAGCACAGACAAGGTTCATATGAGGATAGGAACCTGACAAGCCGCTCCTGCAGACCTGCCCCTTATGTCCTCACTTACAGCATGGCGGCAGGCTGGTTGTCCTGTAGACCTATTCTGGGGAGGATAGGATACTTAAAGGGCCACTGATACTACCGGTTTATTGAGCGATAACCGATTGACTGACAAACAACAAAACATTTCTTCCAGTTATCTCTTAAATATAAGTGTTAATTAACAATAGCATGTGCTACTTGTGTGTATTCCCAGCAGTACTAGAGATGTCATAAAATTACCTCTTGACTTATAAACAACAAAACCTTCCTGCCAGTTATTTCTTATATATAAGTGTTAATTAATAATAGCAAGTTCAACTTGCTTGTATTCGCAGCAGTACTAGAGATGTCATAAAATTATCCCTTGATTTACAAACAACAAAAACGTTTTGCCAGTTATTTATGAAATATAGTGTTAATTAACAATAGCAAGTGCATGTGTGTATACACAGCAGTACTAGAGATGTCATAAAATTACCTCTTGACTGATAAACAACAAAACCTTTTTGCCAATTATTTATTAAATAAAATGTTAATTACCTTACCTGTTTGCACTAGCGATATCATACAATAACTTCATTATGGTAGATGTGTTGTCTTAAGAGAAAGCAGTGTCTGTGTGTGTGAGCGTGTGTGTGTGTGTGAGAAAAGTGTGTGAGAATAAGTGTGTGCATTTGTGAGAAAGAGTGTGTGCGGATCATGTCCATCAGACATCGCTAAATGCGGAGAGCATTACGCTCTCCGCATTCAGCATTGCACCAGCAGTTCTTGTGATCGGGTTGATTTCTGGCGATCGCTGTCCGCCTCCTCAGAGCAGGGGGACAGGTTATGGAGCCGCGGTCTTTAGACCGCTGCTCCATAACTTGTGTTTCTGGCGAGCCTGAAGGCTCACCAGAAACACTGGGCTTCAAGCTCCATACGGAGCTTGTTAAATAGACCCCTTGGCCTGAACTAAAGGCAGCAACCCTGTCTGCCTGCCTCTGCTCGGTAATACTGCTGTGCTGTTTACTAATTTCCCTGTGCACCTGGTTACCCCGACTGCAATAAAGCAAGTTTCTACATACCTGACCTGAGATGAAAATGTAACTTCTCAAACACTGCTCAGCATGTGAAAGGTAACATTTTTAGCTCCTGTGTGTAGAAGCTTGCTACATTATTGCTGTGATAAAGAGGTGCACAGAAAAAATAGGAAACAGCACAGCAGTATTACTGAGCAGAGGCAGGCAGGGCTGTCTCATTTTTACTCTGCGCTGCTGTTATGATATTAGCAAATAGAACTTTAATATCTCAGCTCATTTGTTACAGTATATAGTTACATTACATTGTTCAGAGCAAACATCAATCATGACGGCCAGTGATTCCCTGGCTGCATGGGCGTCCACAAGGGGGGGACAAGTGGGGCATCTGCCCTCCCCTGGATTTTCCTTCCCAGCTGGAGTACAATCTGTAGAAAAAAGACAGTTGAGTGTCCGTTTTTTTCTTTTAATTCCCTTGAATGTAGCTCTGCTTTAGAGGCGGAAGCACAATATTCTGGGAGTTCATTATTTTCCTCTCAGTATTGGGCCCCTGCTGCAGTTCTTAACTCTAATTCGCAGCATGCATTGTAAAGTGCACATCCTGGAAGGCAGAACGTTTTGTATGAGGTGATGCCCCCTTCTCCATGTGGTGTGTGTGTGTGTGTGTGTGTGCAATGTGCTCTGAGTTTACATTTTCTATGCAGATTTCTACTACTCACATACTGGAATTATTTTTTAGGTGTTTTGCCAATAGCACAAATAGAGGAGTGTTTACTTTGCATATTTTAGGAAATGTTCTGTTAGCAGTTTTAGGCTTTACTGTATATGTATAGGTTAAGTTATGTTGGTTCGTTTGTGTTTAATTGAATTATGTTTTTTCTTCTTTGTAACTGTATAATGCAACAGATAAAATAAACAAAGCAGTAATTAATACATAAAGCTATATACTCCTATTTTCATTAATAATTTAGGAGAATAGAAAAAAACATTTGTTTTATTGCACCAACAATAAAAAAGGTAAATTAAAGTTTAGCATATAGTGATTCCAAAATGTATAGTGTATAGCATTTTGGGATCATTTTCAACCTCTGATTTATATATATATATATATATATATATATATATATATATATATATATATATATATATATATGTTGAGAATATTATATTTATTATTATTATTTTTATTATTATTTCAGTAGTGTACCCGCAATTTGTATTATGTGTTTAGACACAATAAATATTATGGAACCTCTATATCATTCTGATAATGTAACTCAATATTTATATAATAGCGGTTACCAACTTTGCAGGGGCAATGCGTGCAATTTAATAACACTCTGAATTATATCATTTACAAAGGATAATATATATAAAACCTGAATCCTTTTAGTTCTGATTTGTCTATTAATTAAACTGAGACCAGATCAATAAGCAAACTTACGGCTAGATTACGAGTTTTGTGGTAAGGTGAAAAAGCAGCGTTAACAGGTCCTAACGCTGCTTTTTTATGCCCGCTGGTATTACGAGTCTTGCAGGTATTGGTGTACCGCACACTTTTTTGGTCTTCCCGCAAACCAACTTAGATAGATAACCTAAAAAATAAACCCACCCAATACACCCGTAAAAAATCCTAACACTAACCCCCGAAGATTCACTTCCCGGGAGAAGTCTTCATCCAAGCGGCAAGAGGTCCTCAACGAAGCCGGCAGCAGTGGTCCTCCAGACGGGAAGAAGTGGTCCTCCAGACGGGCAGAAGTCTTCATCTAGACGGCATCTATCTTAATCCTTCCGACGCGGACAGCTCCATCTTCAAGACATCCGGCGGGGAGCATCCTCTTCAAATGACTTCTTCGGAATGAATATCTCTTTAAGTGACGTCATCCAAGATGGCGTCCCTTAGATTCCGATTGGCTGATAGAATTCTATCAGCCAATCGGAATTAAGGTAGAAAAAATCCTATTGGCTGATCCAATCAGCCAATAGGATTGATCTCGCATTATATTGGCTGATTGGAACAGCCAATAGAATGCCAGCTCAATCCTATTGGTTGATTGCATCAGCCAATAGGATTTTTTCTACCTTAATTCCGATTGGCTGATAGAATTCTATCAGCCAATCGGAATCTAAGGGACACCATCTTGGATGACGTCACTTAAAGAGATATTCATTCTGAAGAAGACGTCGTTTGAAGAGGATGCTCCGTGCCGGATGTCTTGAAGATGGAGCCGCTCCACGTGGGAAGGATAAAGATAGAAGATGCAGTCTGAATGAA
The DNA here is from genome assembly GCF_027579735.1 of Bombina bombina. Taxonomy (NCBI): domain Eukaryota; kingdom Metazoa; phylum Chordata; class Amphibia; order Anura; family Bombinatoridae; genus Bombina; species Bombina bombina. The sequence goes on along the minus strand of NC_069503.1, from coordinate 516,885,371 downwards.
GACTTCTGCCCGTCTGGAGGACCACTTCTGCCCGTCTGGAGGACCACTTCTGCCGGCTTCGTTGAGGACCTCTTGCCGCTTATATGAAGACTTCTCCCGGTAAGTGAATCTTCGGGGGTTAGTGTTAGGATTTTTTAAGGGTGTATTGGGTGGGTTTATTTTTTAAGTTAGGGTTTTGGGCAACAATAGAGCTAAATGCCCTTTTAAGGGCAATGCCCATCGAAATGCCTTTTCAGGGCAATGGGGAGCTTAGTTTTTTTTAGTTAGGGTTTTATTTGGGGGGTAGGTTGTGTGGGTGGTGGGTTTTACTGTTGGGGGGATTGTTTGTATTTTTTTTTTACAGGTAAAAGAGCTGATTTCTTTGGGGCAATGCCCCGCAAAAGGCCCTTTTAAGGGCTATTGGTAGTTTAGTTTAGGCTAGGGTTTTTTTTATCTTGGGTGGGCTTTTTTTATTTTGATAGGGCTCTTAGATTAGGTGTAATTAGTTTAAAGATCTGTAATGTGTTCTTTATTTTCTGTAATTTAGTGTTTCTTTGTTTTTGTGATTTAGCTAATTTAATTTATTTAATTGTATTTAATGTAGGGAATTTATTTAATTGTATTGTAGTGTTAGGTGTTATTGTAACATAGGTTAGGTTTTATTTTACAGGTAAATTTGTATTTATTTTAGCTAGGTAGTTAGTAAATAGTTAATAACTATTTAGTAACTATTCTACCTAGTTAAAATAAATACAAACTTGCCTGTAAAATAAAAATAAAACCTAAGCTAGATACAATGTAACTATTTGTTATATTGTAGCTAGCTTAGGGTTTATTTTACAGGTAAGTATTTAGTTTTAAATAGGAATAATTTAGGTAATGATAGTAATTTGTATTTCGATTTATTTAAATTATATTTAAATTAGGGGCTGTTAGGGTTAGGGTTAGACTTAGGTTTAGGGGTTAATAAATTTAGAATAGTAATGGCGACGTTGGGGACGGCAAATTAGGGGTTAATAAATGTAGGTAGGTTGCAGTGACATTGGGGGAGGGAGATTAGGGGTTAATAAATATAATGTAGGTGTCGGCGATGTTGGGGACAGCAGATTAGGGGTTAATAAGTATAATGTAGGTGGCGGCGATGTCCGGAGCGGCAGATTAGGGGTTAATAAGTATAATGCAGGTGTCGGCGATGTCGGGGTGGCAGATTAGGGGTTAATAAGTATAAGATTAGGGGTGTTTAGACTCTGGGTTCATGTTAGGGTGTTAGGTGTAAACATAAAATGTGTTTCCCCATAGGAATCAATGGGGCTGCGTTACTGAGATTTACGCTGCTTTTTTGCAGGTGTTAGACTTTTTCTCAGCCGGCTCTCCCCATTGATGTCTATGGGGAAATCGAGCATGAGCACGTAAAACCAGCTCACCGCTGACTTAAGCAGCGCTGGTATTGGAGTGCAGTGTGGAGCTCAATTTTGCTCTACGCTCACTTCTTGCCTTTTAACGCCGGGTTTGTAAAAACACGTAATACCAGCGCTGCAGGGAAGTGAGCTGTGAGAATAACTTGCAAATTAGCACCGCACCCCTGTTACCGCAAAACTCGTAATCTAGGTGATAGTTTATTAAAAGAATTATTAGAAATAATAAGCAATATATGAATAAAGCAAATCAATAAGCATACATCATTGCAATGATTTAATGATTATCAGGTTAAAACTAATGAAAACAATCACTAAATAATTTTATTTGCAGTAGCTTGCGTGTATAATAGAGAAACAGAAACTTTAGTTATTTAAATTCTCAGCATAGCTGGCAAGAATCAGGTAAACTAATAATCCTGGCAAACCATAAGAAAATTATATTATTACCAGATTCCTGATTGACCCAGTGTTATTGTTGACAGATAAGACCAGGTTAACAGGGATAACCAAACAAAAATATTTGTGACTATAAAGGGCAAACCAGAATTGATTAACTCACCTGATTCAATAATAAAACTTTGAATATAAATGTAAAGAGCATAAATCATATTAACAAAACTGTTTCGTATAGGTTTGTTTCATACTTTTCAACATTGTGGGATCCTTCACTGGGGTTCAGTGTAAAGAGACCCTCTTAGGTTACCCCTGGACCCTCTCTTGCCATTATCCTGACTTGTCTGGTCAGCCTAGCCTCCCATCTCCTCTGGATAGGGTGTGGTCATCATGCATGCCCAGTGTGGCCCCTTGTGCCGTCTGCTTGTGTCCCCTTGTCCCCCTTTTGTGGGTGAGTGTGTATTTTATGGAAAATGCTTAACTCCACCCCAACTGATATGGTTAGGTTTACATAAATGATTGGCTAACACTAATTACAGATTAATTAAAATTTTGGTAATAAGCTAAGATTTAGAAGATAGAATATTTTTCCTTCGGAAGATGGCACTCGTCACTAAGCTATAACAGACAAATATGTATTTTGTAAATATATTCTGAAAAACAAGTCAGTATCTCGATTTGACCGTTAACCAAGGTTAAACCCCACTAATGTTTATAGAAAAAGAGACTTACTGGAACCATGTATAAAAAACATGGGGATATTTGTGGATATTTATACCAATAATATGATTATAGGAATCATGCAGCTATGTTGGGGACCTTGAATATCATAGTAACTAAACATGGATTATTATGATAAAGTACAAAACCTTCACAGTAAGCAATTATATACTGACAAGCAGCACTAGCTAATAGCTACATATTAATACTGAAAAATAATATATATGTGTATGTGTACCTGAATATATAAGTAAATACACATGATCAATTGTACCCCTATATTATATAGCACAGACATATGTGATTAATATGTAATATCAAAATGGTGAATTATACTGGACAATTGACATATACAACATGCAGAGAAAGTCCAGCACTCACTTACAAGCTCTCAGCTAAGATTTAAAAGCAAAAATGGAAAGGTTAGTTACCGCATCTGGCCAAATGGGACAAGCCCAGGTACCACGTCAAGGTCCTTTCCAATACCTGGGACCCTAAAACAGCCACACAATGCAAGCTCTCAAATCCAAACAAACTGGGAACAAGGGAAGGGTGCACAGGCTTATGTAATCACCCTAGACATATACAAAACACGGAAGGGGACTGCACTCTCATACCGGTCCCCTTCCGTGTTTTGTATATGTCTAGGGTGATTACATAAGCCTGTGCACCCTTCCCTTGTTCCCAGTTTGTTTGGATTTGAGAGCTAGCATTGTGTGGCTGTTTTAGGGTGCCAGGTATTGGAAAGGACCTTGACGTGGTACCTGGGCTTGTCCCATTTGTCCAGATGCAGTAACTAACTTTTCTATTTTTGCTTTTAAATCTTAGCTGAGAGCTTGTGAGTGCTGGACTTTCTCTGTGTGTTGTATTAATTTGTTTTGTAATTTTTCCTATGGTTCTTGCACCCAGACCTGTCTGGGGTTAACTGCCTGTGACTCTGGGGACAGCACAGCTTCCTGTGAGTGTCAGTGAGCACCCAGGGCTAAGCATGTTGCAGGGTTATTGGATGTGTACCCGGTTCGGTATGAGAGTGCAGTCCCCTTCCGTGTTTTGTATATATATATATATATATATATATATATATATATATGTGTGTGTGTGTGTGTGTGTGTGTTTATTGAATGGACATATTTCACTTTATTGCCCCCCCCCCCCCCCCCGGAAAAAGGCCTGGCTGTATTTAGCTAGTTAATGAGTGTGGGAGAACCTCTAGCTCTGCTTTGAGTATTACATACATATACAAAAACACTGAAAACACACCAAGGTCTTGACCCCCTAATTAAGGACTAGTAGACTACGTTATTCCCAAATAAATAGACAACACCATCTCTTGGGGTAAAAAAGGCTACAGCTTGTTTTATTAACAACATAACTTAACACATAAATAAAACAGATAAATATCCTCAATAATAGAATTAACATTAACAACCCACAGGGCTTGCCAAGTAATCCATTGCACCTCTGTTTCCAAGGATCCCCTCAGGAACCATTCAAGACCTCTCCTGCATAGCAGGAGGTTTCCTAGCAGAACTCCACAAACCACAAAAGGCAAGCCCCCCCGCCAAGCTGCGACAAGTATAGTACATCTCCACAGCCGTAATCCCAGGGAGGGAGGGAGGAAGCTTCCTCTCACTGTCAGGTCCAGATAGAAGATGAGCCTACTTCCTGCTCACTGCCCTTTAAGACCTACGCTAGGAGCCTACCCCCTAACCTCTACCTCACCCATCTCACTCACACTTGCCCTGTTCTGGGGTCAAATGCCCTTACTAAATAGGCATTTCTCCAGGGCTGGCATGACCCCCTAATTAGGGACTACGTTATTCCCAAATAAATAGACAACACCATCTCTTGGGATAAAAAAGGCAGCAGCTTGTTTTATTAACAACATAACTTAACACATAAATAAAACAGATAAATATCCCCAATAATAGCATTAACATTAACAACCCACGGGGCTTGCCAAGTAACCCATTGCACCTCCATTCCCAAGGATCCCCTCAGGAACCGTTCAAGACCTCTCCTGCATAGCAGGAGGTTCCCCAGCAGAACTCCACAAACCACCAAAGGCAAGCCCCCCCAACACCAGGACAGCTTAAAGCTGGACCCCGCCACCACCCAAGGCCTTATCAACCCCTTCTCTCAAATTAAAATTAAAAAGATGAAGCCCCACCTCATTTAAGTGAACCCCATCTCTCAAAAAGAAACATTCCCCCGATTCCCCTTCAAATTCCACGTGCCGTATAGACATCACCCCCATTCCTCTCCACAAACTTACTCAATACTCTATTGACCTTTCTCCTAGAGGCTTCTAGCCTTCGCATGTCCCAGGCCGCATGCCATTTTAACCTAGGCTCAATCTCAGACCACACTATAGTTAGCCCCGGAATCAGATTCAATAATCTGAGTAAATCCCTTTTAACACCTGAAAATAAGTCTTTTTGAGAGATGAAGCCCAAATCATTCCCGCCGGCATGGATCACCAATATTCCTGGGGGACTGAATAATCTAGCATATTCCACCACCTTAACAATCACCTGGTCCCACCTTAAGCCCTGAAAAACAAACCAACGGATTTGGACTGCATCACCATCAAGGCCCCCAGCTGACCCCACCCCGTATTTAGTCATTGCCGCTCGCCTGTCCCAATAAATGTATGAATGGCCGATAATCCAACAATCCGTGGAACCTGACATGGGAAACAGAAACAAAAAACTACAAGACCAAATCAATTCTAACATATGATTTAAAACTGCTAGAAGCCCACCTCCCAATCCTTTTAATCCTTGCATCCGACATACCCAACATTCTCGTCTCTGTGGCAGCCCCGATTCGGAAAGAGTGAGACCCGAAGTCAAGGTGTGGAAGCCAGAACAACACTAACACCTTCCTAAAAACCAATACAAATTGGAACCAAGATAAAGTGTCCCCATTCCTATGAATATGCAAGGGGCCACCACCCCCCAGCTGCACCTGCAGGAAAGCAGCCACCGCCTCAACTGGGCAACATGCCCCCCTATTGCATTAAGGGTAATAGCTTTCCTCTGTCCACCCTGATCGGTCTTAGACCGCCGCAGTCATATGTAAAGTTCCCGCCCCTGGATCCACACATTACCCAGCTGGATACCCCCCGCCTCTCTTATTTGCTCCCACCACTTCCGATACCCAAAAGGCCACAAAAAAGGCTATAACATAAGCCGCTCGAAAAAGCACCACCTTATACTTATCAGCACACTGAGGCCAACGTTTCCACTACCCTTTGTAAAAACGAGAAAATGACTGGTCTCCTTGAGTCCAGCACTCTTCTTTCCCTACACAGACCCCTGGCCGCCATACGCACCACAAAAGATTTAGTAACATCTTCCCAGCCCAAACATTGGCACAAGAAAGCAATTGCCGCCAGCCTGCGCTTCACCATGGCCCTCGACACCCTATTTTTTTCCCAATCCGCCATCCATCTCAATAGTACTGTCAACCAGCTCCGGGCCATAAGGGCCCCCCAGCCCCTTTTAGCACTGCACACCATTCTCTCCATACCTGAGAATAAGCCTTCCATGTTGACCCTGCCAGTGCAAAACTCACCATCTTCAACAAGCCAAGAAATCCACCTTCCTCCTCCTCCGCCAACGGAGCCAGCTCCCGGAATCTGTCCCAATGGAAACGGGAAAGAGAATCAACAATCCCATTCGACTTACCAGGCACATGCACAGCCTTGAAAAGTACATTACATCTCAGGCACTCCAGAACAAACAAACGGAGGAGAACCACAACCGGGGGGGATGATGCCGACAAGGAGTTAACCACTGACACCACTCCCATGTTATCCAAATGAAACAAAACCTTCCTATATCGCAATAAACCCGGCCAAATCATCAAGGCCACCAGTAACGGAAACAATTCCAAGAACACTAGGTTCTTAGTTAGGCCTCCCGCATGCCACTCTTGCGGCCACGAGTCTGAACACCACTTACCCCCCAGGTATGCTCCGAACCCATGCGCCCCTGAAGCATCTGTAAACAAATGAACATCAGGGTCCTGCCAACCCTCCTCCTGGATTAAAGACCTCCCATTAAATTCCTATAGGAATCTCAGCAAGATCATCATGTCCTCCTTCAACGCTTTTGTCAAGCGTACATGATGAAATGCCTCTTTTACCCCATCCGTGGCCAAGGATAACCGCCGGCAAAACACCCTCCCCACCAGAATGATCCTGCAAGCAAAATTTAGCTTACCCAACAAAGATTGCATTTCTCTCAAAATCAACTTCCTCTGCCCCAAAGCCTGCCATAACAAGCCACACAAGTCGACCACCTTGTCCTTAGGCAAGCTACATTCCATTCTAACTGAATCAATGTGTATTCCCAAAAAACTCAGGGGGACACAAGGGCCCTCAGACTTGTCCCCGGCAACCGGGATACCGAAATCCCCTGCCACTGCCTCAAATGCATTCATCAACAGCTGACATTGACAGGAGGGCCCACAAACAGGAAGTCGTCCAAATAATGGACCATGGTACGCAACCCTGCAACTTGCTTGACAACCCATTCTATGAAACAGCTAAATTTCTCAAAATAGGAACACGAAATGGAACAACCCATGGGAAAGCATAAATCGACAAAAAACTTACCCTCAAACGAACAACCCAACAGATGGTGGCAAGCCGGGTTAACCGGCAGCAACCGAAACACCGCCTTTACATCCACCTTTGCCAGGAGGGCCCCCCCTGCCCGCTTGCCTGACCAATGCCACCGCATCGTCAAATGATGAGAATCTGACCGCCTCCAGGCCTCGGTCGATACCATCATTTACCAAAGAACCCTTCAGGTATGACAGGTGGTGGATCATACGATACTGACCCGGCACCTTCTTTGGGACTACACCCAAAGGGGACAGCCTCAGGTTAGGTAACAGACTGGCCATGAAGGGATCTGCCATTCACCCCAAGGAAACCTCCTTGCCCAATTTTTCCCAAACCACTCCTGGAAAGTCCCTGGCGGACTTCAAGTTCCCTGACCACCCGCCCCCTTTCACTTCCTGAAAGAGGATGGGGAAACCCAAGCTAAAACCTGTTAGGAGCAGCTTGGCACCTTTTTCCCCTGACCTTAGCGTATCACCTTAGCCACGGGACCATCCTTCTGATGTCCACCGGTGTCCGGGCCCAGAACACCCACCTCCTCGGGTTTGCCCCTGTCCTTCCCTTTTCTGAAGCATTTGGCATAAGGGTGAACACCCCCACATCCTGAACATTCGTGTTTATACTTGCATGATGCCCCAAACCGGCATTGCCCGTCATTAAACTGGAAACACAGGCCTTTTCGGAGGGCCACTGCTGAACCACTACTGGCTGTTCCCGGGAGGCCACTCCCCCCGACCAAAAGGACTGCCCCGCATAAAGGAGTCATTATCTCCAGTCAAATCCCCATGTCCCTGTCGTCCAACCTCATATCAGGACGAACTGCTATCCTTTGATGAAACTGCTCGTCATATCTCCACCATGCCATACCCCCATATGTACGGTAGGCAGAGGAGACCTCATCCAGATAGCAAAACAGGGCTGAACCCTGTTCGGGGAACTTCTGTGTAATCACGCTCGCCAAAATGCAGAAGGCCCTAGACCAATTAGCGAAAGTCTTTGGTATCTTCTGATACCGCTTCTTCCGTTCCTTCTCCTCCTTTTTGCCTTGCTCCCCTTTCGGGTCTTCCTTGATTTCTACAAACTGATCCAAGAGGTGGAGTGAAAACAACTCTAGGAACTCCCTTTTCCATATCTTCTTCGTAACCTCAGCCACCAAATGCAACCCTAAGGGGCCTATGGAACATAAACCCAGCCTACACAGAGCTTCGTCTGACACTTTCAGCTTCACTGCCCCTGAACTCCCCTCCGAACTGCCCGTCCCCACTATTCCTACAGCCGCGTCCCCCACTGGTGCTCCACCAGGCCCCTGCCCAGTCCCTGCCACCGGGTTTCCAACCAAACCCGACCCCGGTACCGCAGTCACTGCGGCCCCGACCCCCGGGTACCAGCTCCCCATGCCCCCACCAGGCTCCCCTGATTCTCAGTCACACAAGACTGCTCTACCTTCACAACTAACTCTATCAGCCCCCTCAACAACACATTCTGCACCTCATTCACACTCCCACTCTGTGTAGTAAGTGAACCCGTACCTCTTGATGCCTCTGCTGAGGTCCTATGCATCGTCCCTGTTCCTGAATCCCTTGCCGCCCTGGCCCTTCCAGACCATCTCCTTTCCCTCACCGGCAATTCCCGGCGCCTTCCTGGGGATCTCCTCCTATCGCCACTCCATCCTCTGGCTGTCTGCTCAATGCGCGCCCAATTGGGTGACATCCTTCCGTCCCTGTTGGGTCTGCTCTGAATAGGCGAGCGGGACTGCCCCCTCCTCCGGCTTGCCTCCAGTCAGCCTCTAGGGGACTGCTCCCTCCTCTGGTCATTACCCACCTGCAAAGGCATACCAAAATCATCAACTAAAGCATCCCTACCAGCTCCCCCAACAACCACCCTGGCTTTGTGCCTGCCACTCCCCCTTTCCCCAAAACCCCTAGGAGGGGAAATAGAACCCAATAGCTGTGCCAAGACATCCAGCTCCCCCACCTGGCCAGCTGTCGACAGCTCTGGGACATCTGCCTCCTGAAACCCCTCGCCATCAAAATCACTAGGGATATCCTCTATGACAAGGGAATGCCCGTCCCTCTCCCGAGTCCCGCTGCCATCATACCCTCGACATCCCTCTGTGGTTGAAGCCTGCGTCACTATCACAGAAATAAGGCAGTTATGGCACACGCCCCACAATTGGCCGTCCTCTACTCCCTCTCCTGCAGGCTCTGGATGCGCTCCCCGCCGACCGTCCTCTTTCCGGGCCCGCCTCTGGACTGAGGCGCTCTGGTGGTTTAAACCGCCGTACCGGCCTGGCCCTAGGGGATGGCTTCTCCCCCGCCACCTGTTCCGGATCCTCGCCGCCTCAAGGGATCACTCCAGCAGCCTGCAGCTGCGCCAGCAGCCACTGAGGACCTCTCTCCATGGCAAAAGCTGCAGCTGCAGTAAACAGCTCCTGTAGGTTCTCCATCGTGAGCAGGTAAGTACCCTCACGTTCTCTCCGGGCTTGATGCAGGTGAGAAGATGCAAGAGCTTCCTCTCACCGTCAGGTCCGGATAGAAGAAGAGCCTACTTCCCTCACTGCCCTTTAAGACCCACTGCCCTTACTTACCCTACTGCTCTGCGGCTGTATTTAGCTAGTTAATGAGTGTGGGAGAACCTCTAGCTCTGCTTTGAGTATTACATACATATACAAAAACACTGAAAACACACCAAGGTCTTGACTCCCTAATTAAGGACTAGTAGACTACGTTATTCCCAAATAAATAGACAACACCATCTCTTGGGGTAAAAAAGGCTACAGCTTGTTTTATTAACAACATAACTTAACACATAAATAAAACAGATAAATATCCTCAATAATAGAATTAACATTAACAACCCACAGGGCTTGCCAAGTAATCCATTGCACCTCTGTTCCCAAGGATCCCCTCAGGAACCATTCAAGACCTCTCCTGCATAGCAGGAGGTTTCCTAGCAGAACTCCACAAATCACCAAAGGCAAGCCCCCCCGCCAAGCTGCGACAAGTATAGTACATCTCCACAGCCATAATCCCAGGGAGGGAGGGAGGAAGCTTCCTCTCACTGTCAGGTCCAGATAGAAGATGAGCCTACTTCCTGCTCACTGCCCTTTAAGACCTACGCTAGGAACCCACCCCCTAAACTCTACCTCACCCATTGCACTCACACTTGCCCTGCTCTGGGGTCAAATGCCCTTACTAAATAGGCATTTCTCGAGGGCTGGCATTCTCAGGTTTAGGAGCTTTAGCTGTAAAATATGTAGTTAATGCATATTGCAAAGTTTGCTAAAATGTAATGCTTTTTTAAAGGGACATAAAACCAAACATTTTTCTTTCATGATTCCGATAGATCATACAATTTTAAACAACTTTCCAATTTACTTATATCATCACTTTTTTTTGTTATCCTTTGTTCAAAAGCATGAAGGTAAGTTCAGGAGTGTGCACGTGTCTGCAGTTCTATATGATAGCAGTTTTGCAACAATACAAAGTTATACATTAGCACAAATACTAGATGGCAGCATTATTTCCTGTCATGTAGTGTTCCATACAGGGGCACGCTACCTATCTAGATATCTCTTCTACAAAGAATAACATGAGAACGGAGCAAATTTGATAATAGAAACAAATTGGAAATATTTTTTAAATTGTATTCTCTGTCAAATCATGAAAGAAAAAATTTGATTTTTATGTCCCTTTACTAGTACTCTTTTGCTTTTGAGTACACTGTCCTTTTAAATATTTACCAAATGCTGTAAGTAATGAATTAAAAAAAGGATCCAATAGGTCAGCTGTTGGAAGTGGTAAATAGATGTATTTACAGTTTTCAGGATCTTCAAGAAAAAAATCAACTCCCATCTAAACATTTTTTTCATATTAACAGATTAGACCGGATAGCCAACATATTGGGCTAGATTACGAGTGGACCGTTTTGGGTTTTTTTGCTACCGCTAGAGCGTTATTTGCACTAGAATTAAGATGTTTGTGTTCATTGGGTTGCGCTCGTATTACGAGTTGAAAGTAACCTGTTTTGCTCTCGCATTAACTTGACTAGCGCAAAAATCTGATGTTAGAATATCTTGCGCACATTCATGTATTCCCCCATAGAAGTCAATGAAGAAAAAAGTGGAAAAAACCTCTCTAACCCAACATGAAAATATAAATATTTCATATTCCAATGTTCTGGACATAACAGAAAATGTAGAATATTTCTACATATATCTGATGGTATTTTGGTATAATATATATCTGTACCTATATATATATATATATATATATATATATATATATATAGATGATTATATATAGGTATAGATATACACAGATATATATATAGGAATATTTATTTATAAATACGTGCAGAACATTGGAATGTCAGATATTTACAGTAAATACATAGTTAAAACCTTCATTAAATATGAATATTGCATAAATATATTTTTACATTTTTTTTTATCTATTTAACGGCAAATGGGTCCAAAGCCTTTATATAAGTGTATTTATGTATATATGTATACATATGTATTTATGTGTTTATATGTGTATATATATCTGCAAATACATATATACACATATAAATACAGTAATACATATGTACACATATATAGACATATATATATACATACATGTACATACATCTTTCGACATTTATGTGTAGGTCTCTCAATGTTAAAGTTCATTGCAGGCCCTTTTTTCTAACACCTGAGATCTTCTATCTTTGAGCCCCTATTAGACAGTGTTAAGGCTGTGACACACTGCAAGTGGAGCGGTGCGCAGCGTGTAGATGCAGCTGTGCGCGCTCAGTGTGTCTTGCCTTTTCATCTCTGAGCACTCTGCTGCATCAGGTTTGCGTAGCTAAGCGCTCAGAGTTGAAATATTTGAACTTCAGAAGCGATGCGACGCGGAGCGAAGCAGCTGCTTTGCCTCACGCCGCATCGCTTGCAGTGTGTCACAGCCTTAAAAGAGACACTAAACCCACATTTTTTTCTTTCATGATTCAGATAGAGCATGCAATTTTAAGCAACTTTCTAACTTACTCCTATTATTAATTTTTCTTTGTTCTCTTGCTATCTTTATTTAAAAAAAAGGAATGTGATGAATAGGAGCCGGCCCGTTTTTGGTTGAGAACCTGGGTTATGCTTGCTTATTGGTGGGTAAATGAAAGCCTCCAATAAGCAAGCACTATCCATGGTGCTGAACCTAAAATGGGCTGGCTGCTAAGATTTACATTCCTGCTTTTAAAATAAAGATAGCAAGAAAACGAAGAAAAATTGATAATAGGGGTAAATTAGAAAGTTCCTTAAAAGTTCATACTCTATCTGAATAATGAAAAAAAAAATTGGGTTCAGTGTCCCTTTAATGCGTGTGACTGTACTTTGTAATGTATTCTTGATGTCTTTTGTGCAACTTTTTCATTTCGCAAAACAGTGGTCTGAGATAGCGGTAATGTTTCTAAAGTAAATTGCAATTTAACCTTAGCGCAAATGATCGAGAATACCCTCGCAAAATCATTTGCAATCGACTTGTAATCTGGCCCATTATACTGGAACAAGATAATATGTGGGAAATAACCCAATTTGTTAAGAGGTATACAATTCTTTATGCAAGGTAATTTTAAGATTTCTTAAAATGAGTCGTACTCGTTCACTTCAAAATTATTTATCACCTAGTGTTGTGCGATCTAATAAAAAAATCGCCAGGCTGTTGGTTAAGATGTAAGGGCCACTTTAAGTGTGGGGCAACTAACTGCAAGGCCTGTGGTCATGTGATTGTGGCAAAACAGTTTCAATCAAAGGTCACCAAAAAAGTGTCTGATTTATTTAATTGTACTAATTGTAGGACTAATTATGTAGTATATCATCATTTGTACTGAATATAACATGCAATATGTAGGTATGACCACTAGGGAGGTTAGAGTTTGTATTAGGGAACACCTGAATGATATTTCTACCTCTAATCCTTGTTAAGCCCTCACTGCACATTTTATTGAGCAAAATGATGGTCAAGTAAGGTCTTTTAAATGGCTGGTGATATATAAAATTAGGACGCCCCAAGAGGTGGAAATATAGATATTCTACTCTCAAGGAGGGAAGCCTATTGGATCTTTACTTTAAATACTAGAATACCATTTGGATTTAATACTGAGGCAGATATTATGAAGTTTTGTGTTACCACTATGGTATACATGTTTACATTACAAGAGATACAATGTTGATGCTTGGAATAGCTAAGATATAGTAATGTTGTGCTTCATCTTTTGCCATATATTTTTGTGTGTACAGAGCTTTTCTAACATTAGATTAGCTATATATATATATATATGGAATATGGTGTGTTAAGAAATTATGAATTATGGCACATAAATATATCTAAATAATTTCTATTAACGTTGATGTCTAACATATTTAAAACTTAATTTGGTATCTTTCATCTGTTGCTTCAGTATTGTTCTATGTAAAATATGTAGATTGCCTGACCATATATATGGGATATATGTCTTTAAGAGCTCATACTTCATTATTATGCATTGAGAGTGATGTGAACTAATCAGAGATGTTTACTATCATTAAAAGGTTGCAGGTGTGCAATAACAGATTAGGCCTCAGGATAACACAAGCCAAAACGCGTCAGGCCTTCCTATCACTAGAAAGTGTGTTTGTAGACTAGTATTTTACCCCATGTTTCATTAGAACATCTTTGTGCAATAGCCCTAGTGCTCCGCTTTTTTCCTTTTTTTCAAGTGTAAGATTTCTACCACATATAAGATAATGTAATTGTCTGGAAATAATAGAGATGTTATCCTCCAAGAAAATAGTAAATAAGTTGATAAGACTAGCAGAATTCTTTTCCCCTGAGAGGATATGTAAAAGTATAAGAAGAATTTAAAAAACTACCATTAAAGCTGACTTTTTAGAGGAACAAGTGAAAATAATTCATAATACATCTTAAAGAGATATGAAACACAAAAATTTCCTTTCATGATTCAGATAGAGAATGCCATTTTAAACAACTTTCTAATTTACTTCTAGCATCAATATTTCTTCTTTCTCTTGGTATCTTTTTTTGAAAAGCAGGGGCATATGCTTAGGAGCCAGCCAATTCCTGGAGCAGTTTTGCAAAAATGTTTCCTGCCATCTAGTGGTCCAGATGCCTACTTAGGTATCTCTTCAACACAGGATATCATGGGAACAAAGCAAATTTGATAATAGTAGTAAACTTTTATAAAATTGTATGCTCTGTCTGAATCACAAAAGAACATGTTTGGGTTTAATTTCCTTTTAACACCAAGATCAATTGCTAAGTGGTCTAACACAATTAATAATAAGTGTTACAAATGTAGATTCCAAAACCCTGATAAACATTGATTTTGTAATTGCACTAAAATAAGTGGATATTAGGGTTGAATAAGTTATTGGCTGAGCAAGTATTTAAGAATTCCAATTCTCACTCTGATGCCGGTCCGGACGCCTGTGGCGCGAATCCTGCTCCTATGTAAGTGTTTCAAAACGATCTATCACTGCCCAAGTATAGGTTTTACTTTGTGCTCCTGGGTGTGATAGATCGTTTGTACTCTAACTGCCTTATTGTTGTTGAACCCTGCCTGTCTGACTACTCTGCCTGTTAACCCCTAAATTGCTGGATTGATACACCATTGCTGAACTCTGCTTGTCTGACTACTCTGCCTGTTAACCCCTAAAATTGCTGGATTGATACACCATTGCTGAACGCTGCTTGTCTGACTACTCTGCCTGTTAACCCCTAAATTGCTGCATTGATATACCGCTGCTGAACTCTGCTTTTCTGAACCACTCTGCTTGTTTAACCCCTATTGTTCTGGATTGCCTCTCTGATGTCGAACCCTGCCTGCCTAACCATTCTAGTGGTTCACCCTTGGACTGCTTTACTGTTGCCAAACCCTGCCTGCCTGACCATTCTAGTGGTTTACCTTTGGACTGCTTTACCATTTCCAAACCCTGTCTGCCTTTCTCTGATTCCCTGCCTGTTGCAGCCAAAGACCA